>NC_086444.1:995189889-995847706 GCF_028390025.1 Pseudophryne corroboree | reverse complement strand
TGTGTGACCCAGGGATCATGTCCGGCGGTGGAACAGAGCACGCTGCGGCTGCCTGGGCAAGTGACGGGCTCGGCGGATGCCGGCCCACTGTTTCTCCAGACGGACATGCCGGGGAGCAGCGAAGGCGTGGCAGACTGCCCCAGGGCACAGCTCTCCAGGTGCAGCCCCTCTCTGCACAATGCTGCAAGGTGGACTGCTCAGCTGTGTGCCCAGGGGATCAAGGGTGGCGGTGGAACAGAGCACGCTGCGGCTGGCTGGCCAAGTGACGGGTTCGGCGGATGCCAGCCCACTGTTTCTCCACATGGAGATGCCAGGGAGCAGAGGAGGCGCGGCGGACTGCCCAGGGGCACAGCTCTCCAGACGCAGCCCCTCTCTGCACAATGCTGCACGAGGGACTGCTCAGATGTGTGCCCCGGGGCGGTGGAGCAGAGCATGCTGCGGCTGGCTGGGGAAGTGACGTGCTCGGGGATGCCGTCCCACTGTTTTTCCTGATCCGCAACAACCCCTGCAACTGCCCCACCACCACCCACAGTACCTCCTGACCTCCTCCCCCATCCGCCACACCACCCATGCTCCCCCCACACACGGCAACTCCCTACCCCACCTGCAGCACCCCCACTCCCCCACCCCCAAACTTTGCATCCATGCACCCCCACACATGCCCCTCCACCACCTCCAGACCCCCTCCCCCATCCTCCGCACCCTCGCAACCAGCCTCTTCTCCACCCGCAACGCGTTCGGAACCCCTCCCCCATCCCCAAAAGCCCTGCACCTGCCCCTCCCCCACCCACCACCACCCCTCCACTATTCTCACCACCTCCGGATCCCCTCCCCCATTCGCCGCCCCCCAAGCACCTCCCCATCCCCTCACCCATCCACGCACCTCACCTTCCTATCAACCCCCCTCCACCCAAAGCATCTACAGACACCCTCGACCACACCGCAGTAACCCCCACACCCCCCCACCCGTGGTAACTCCCACAACTGCCCCTCCAACACCCGCCGCACCTCCTCACCCCCTCCCCCATCCAGCACACAACCGCACCTACCCCTCTCCCACCAGCACCACCCATGCTTCCCCCCCCCCCACATGGCACCTCCCAACCCCCTACCCCACCTGCAGCACCCCCCCTCCCCCACCTGTTGCATAAACGCACCCCTGCTCCTGCCCCTCCACCACCCGCCGCACCTCCGTCCTCCGGTCCCCCTCCCCCATCCACCACACCCCCGCAACCAGCCCCTTCTGCGCCCACAGCGCCTTTGAAACCCCTCTCCCATCCCCAACAGCCCTGCCCCTCCCCCACCCACCACACCCCCTCCACTGTTCGCACCGCCTCCATACCCACTCCCCCATTCGCAGACCCCCAGCACCTCCCAACCCCCTCACCCATCCACCTCCACCAATATCAACCCCCCTCCACCTGAAGCATCTACAGACACCTTCCCCCACACAGCAGCAACCCCTGCACCCGTCCCTTCCCCACCCGCGCCACCCAACCCTCCCCCACCCTCCACACCACCACAACCACTCCTCCCCTACCGCCCTCGGACCCCTTCCTCTACCTGTGGCAACCCCCACAATCACCCCGTCACCACCCATGGCGCCTCCGGACCCCATCCGCAACACCTTCGCACCTGCCCCTCTCCCACCCGCGGCACCCATTCTCCTCCCCCACACATGGTACCTCCCAACCCTTTACCCCACCCGCACCACCCGTGACATCCACACACTCCCCCCTTCACCACCCACAGCACCTCCGGGCCCCCTCACCCATCCCCCACAACCAGGCCCTTCCCTACCCGCAGCGCCTTCTGAACCCCTACAGTCATCCCCAACAGCCACGCTCCTGTCTCTCCCCCACCCGCACCACCTCTGGACCCCCTGCCCCATCCACTGCCCCCATGCCACCTCCACCACCCGCAGCACCTCCTGACCCCCCTCACCCATCCGCCCCTCCACCTGCAGCATCTACAGACACCCTCCCCATCCACGGTCCCCCCACCACACCCGCTACATTCTCTATATCCTCTACATCGTGCCCCGCAGGTGCTGTTGATGCTGTCGCAAGAGGCAACATCCCCTTCACCATCTGCTGCCCTTACATTGCCCAATATTTTACCACTAACAACAGTAGAATGCAGGGAATACTCCATATAATCATATATTCAACCACACAAAGGCGTGCAGGGGTTAAGGGGGTGTAGCCCCCAACGACGGTGTGAAGAGCACCCGTAGAGCGCGATGAAGCACCTAGTATATATTAGAGATGAGCGGGTTCGGTTTCTCTGAATCCGAACCCGCCAGAACTTCATGTTTTTTTTCACGGGTCCGAGCGACTCGGATCTTCCCGCCTTGCTCGGTTAACCCGAGCGCGCCCGAACGTCATCATGACGCTGTCGGATTCTCGCGAGGCTCGGATTCTATCGCGAGACTCGGATTCTATATAAGGAGCCGCGCGTCGCCGCCATTTTCACACGTGCATTGAGATTGATAGGGAGAGGACGTGGCTGGCGTCCTCTCCGTTTAGAATTAGAATAGATTAGAGAGACACTTGATTTACTAATTTTGGGGAGCATTAGGAGTACTCAGTAGTGTACAGTGCAGAGTTTTGCTGATAGTGACCAGTGACCACCACTTTTATTTATAATCCGTTCTCTGCCTGAAAAAAGCGATACACAGCACACAGTGACTCAGTCACATACCATATCTGTGTGCACTGCTCAGGCTCAGGCCAGTGTGCTGCATCATCTATATATATTATATATCTGTCTGACTGCTCAGCTCACACAGCTTATAATTGTGGGGGAGACTGGGGAGCACTACTGCAGTGCCAGTTATAGGTTATAGCAGGAGCCAGGAGTACATAATATTATATTAAAATTAAACAGTGCACACTTTTGCTGCAGGAGTGCCACTGCCAGTGTGACTAGTGACCAGTGACCTGACCACCAGTATATAATATTAGTAGTATACTATCTCTTTATCAACCAGTCTATATTAGCAGCAGACACAGTACAGTGCGGTAGTTCACGGCTGTGGCTACCTCTGTGTCGGCACTCGGCAGCCCGTCCATAATTGTATATACCAGTGACCTAACCGTGGTTTTTTTTTCTTTCTTTATACATACATACTAGTTACGAGTATACTATCTCTTTATCAACCAGTCTATATATTAGCAGCAGACACAGTACAGTGCGGTAGTTCACGGCTGTGGCTACCTCTGTGTCGGCACTCGGCAGCCCGTCCATAATTGTATATACCAGTGACCTAACCGTGGTTTTTTTTTCTTTCTTTATACATACATACTAGTTACGAGTATACTATCTCTTTATCAACCAGTCTATATATTAGCAGCAGACACAGTACAGTGCGGTAGTTCACGGCTGTGGCTACCTCTGTGTCGGCACTCGGCAGCCCGTCCATAATTGTATATACCACCTAACCGTGGTTTTTTTTTCTTTCTTTATACATACATACTAGTTACGAGTATACTATCTCTTTATCAACCAGTCTATATATTAGCAGCAGACACAGTACAGTGCGGTAGTTCACGGCTGTGGCTACCTCTGTGTCGGCACTCGGCAGCCCGTCCATAATTGTATATACCAGTGACCTAACCGTGGTTTTTTTTTCTTTCTTTATACATACATACTAGTTACGAGTATACTATCTCTTTATCAACCAGTCTATATATTAGCAGCAGACACAGTACAGTGCGGTAGTTCACGGCTGTGGCTACCTCTGTGTCGGCACTCGGCAGCCCGTCCATAATTGTATATACCACCTAACCGTGGTTTTTTTTTCTTTCTTTATACATACATACTAGTTACGAGTATACTATCTCTTTATCAACCAGTCTATATATTAGCAGCAGACACAGTACAGTGCGGTAGTTCACGGCTGTGGCTACCTCTGTGTCGGCACTCGGCAGCCCGTCCATAATTGTATATACCAGTGACCTAACCGTGGTTTTTTTTTCTTTCTTTATACATACATACTAGTTACGAGTATACTATCTCTTTATCAACCAGTCTATATATTAGCAGCAGACACAGTACAGTGCGGTAGTTCACGGCTGTGGCTACCTCTGTGTCGGCACTCGGCAGCCCGTCCATAATTGTATATACCACCTAACCGTGGTTTTTTTTTCTTTCTTTATACATACATACTAGTTACGAGTATACTATCTCTTTATCAACCAGTCTATATATTAGCAGCAGACACAGTACAGTGCGGTAGTTCACGGCTGTGGCTACCTCTGTGTCGGCACTCGGCAGCCCGTCCATAATTGTATATACCAGTGACCTAACCGTGGTTTTTTTTTCTTTCTTTATACATACATACTAGTTACGAGTATACTATCTCTTTATCAACCAGTCTATATATTAGCAGCAGACACAGTACAGTGCGGTAGTTCACGGCTGTGGCTACCTCTGTGTCGGCACTCGGCAGCCCGTCCATAATTGTATATACCACCTAACCGTGGATTTTTTCTTTCTTTATACATACATACTAGTTACGAGTATACTATCTCTTTATCAACCAGTCTATATATTAGCAGCAGACACAGTACAGTGCGGTAGTTCACGGCTGTGGCTACCTCTGTGTCGGCACTCGGCAGCCCGTCCATAATTGTATATACCAGTGACCTAACCGTGGTTTTTTTTTCTTTCTTTATACATACATACTAGTTACGAGTATACTATCTCTTTATCAACCAGTCTATATATTAGCAGCAGACACAGTACAGTGCGGTAGTTCACGGCTGTGGCTACCTCTGTGTCGGCACTCGGCAGCCCGTCCATAATTGTATATACCACCTAACCGTGGTTTTTTTTTCTTTCTTTATACATACATACTAGTTACGAGTATACTATCTCTTTATCAACCAGTCTATATATTAGCAGCAGACACAGTACAGTGCGGTAGTTCACGGCTGTGGCTACCTCTGTGTCGGCACTCGGCAGCCCGTCCATAATTGTATATACCACCTAACCGTGGTTTTTTTTTCTTTCTTTATACATACATACTAGTTACGAGTAGACTATCTCTTTATCAACCAGTCTATATATTAGCAGCAGACACAGTACAGTGCGGTAGTTCACGGCTGTGGCTACCTCTGTGTCGGCACTCGGCAGCCCGTCCATAATTGTATACTAGTATCCAATCCATCCATCTCCATTGTTTACCTGAGGTGCCTTTTAGTTGTGCCTATTAAAATATGGAGAACAAAAATGTTGAGGTTCCAAAATTAGGGAAAGATCAAGATCCACTTCCACCTCGTGCTGAAGCTGCTGCCACTAGTCATGGCCGAGACGATGAAATGCCAGCAACGTCGTCTGCCAAGGCCGATGCCCAATGGCATAGTACAGAGCATGTCAAAACCAAAACACCAAATATCAGTAAAAAAAGGACTCCAAAACCTAAAATAAAATTGTCGGAGGAGAAGCGTAAACTTGCCAATATGCCATTTACCACACGGAGTGGCAAGGAACGGCTGAGGCCCTGGCCTATGTTCATGGCTAGTGGTTCAGCTTCACATGAGGATGGAAGCACTCAGCCTCTCGCTAGAAAACTGAAAAGACTCAAGCTGGCAAAAGCACCGCAAAGAACTGTGCGTTCTTTGAAATCCCAAATCCACAAGGAGAGTCCAATTGTGTCGGTTGCGATGCCTGACCTTCCCAACACTGGACGTGAAGAGCATGCGCCTTCCACCATTTGCACGCCCCCTGCAAGTGCTGGAAGGAGCACCCGCAGTCCAGTTCCTGATAGTCAGATTGAAGATGTCAGTGTTGAAGTACACCAGGATGAGGAGGATATGGGTGTTGCTGGCGCTGGGGAGGAAATTGACCAGGAGGATTCTGATGGTGAGGTGGTTTGTTTAAGTCAGGCACCCGGGGAGACACCTGTTGTCCGTGGGAGGAATATGGCCGTTGACATGCCAGGTGAAAATACCAAAAAAATCAGCTCTTCGGTGTGGAGGTATTTCACCAGAAATGCGGACAACAGGTGTCAAGCCGTGTGTTCCCTTTGTCAAGCTGTAATAAGTAGGGGTAAGGACGTTAACCACCTCGGAACATCCTCCCTTATACGTCACCTGCAGCGCATTCATAATAAGTCAGTGACAAGTTCAAAAACTTTGGGTGACAGCGGAAGCAGTCCACTGACCAGTAAATCCCTTCCTCTTGTAACCAAGCTCACGCAAACCACCCCACCAACTCCCTCAGTGTCAATTTCCTCCTTCCCCAGGAATGCCAATAGTCCTGCAGGCCATGTCACTGGCAAGTCTGACGAGTCCTCTCCTGCCTGGGATTCCTCCGATGCATCCTTGCGTGTAACGCCTACTGCTGCTGGCGCTGCTGTTGTTGCCGCTGGGAGTCGATGGTCATCCCAGAGGGGAAGTCGTAAGCCCACTTGTACTACTTCCAGTAAGCAATTGACTGTTCAACAGTCCTTTGCGAGGAAGATGAAATATCACAGCAGTCATCCTACTGCAAAGCGGATAACTGAGTCCTTGACAACTATGTTGGTGTTAGACGTGCGTCCGGTATCCGCCGTTAGTTCACAGGGAACTAGACAATTTATTGAGGCAGTGTGCCCCCGTTACCAAATACCATCTAGGTTCCACTTCTCTAGGCAGGCGATACCGAGAATGTACACGGACGTCAGAAAAAGACTCACCAGTCTCCTAAAAAATGCAGTTGTACCCAATGTCCACTTAACCACGGACATGTGGACAAGTGGAGCAGGGCAGGGTCAGGACTATATGACTGTGACAGCCCACTGGGTAGATGTATGGACTCCCGCCGCAAGAACAGCAGCGGCGGCACCAGTAGCAGCATCTCGCAAACGCCAACTCTTTCCTAGGCAGGCTACGCTTTGTATCACCGCTTTCCAGAATACGCACACAGCTGAAAACCTCTTACGGCAACTGAGGAAGATCATCGCGGAATGGCTTACCCCAATTGGACTCTCCTGTGGATTTGTGGCATCGGACAACGCCAGCAATATTGTGTGTGCATTAAATATGGGCAAATTCCAGCACGTCCCATGTTTTGCACATACCTTGAATTTGGTGGTGCAGAATTTTTTAAAAAACGACAGGGGCGTGCAAGAGATGCTGTCGGTGGCCAGAAAAATTGCGGGACACTTTCGGCGTACAGGCACCACGTACAGAAGACTGGAGCACCACCAAAAACTACTGAACCTGCCCTGCCATCATCTGAAGCAAGAAGTGGTAACGAGGTGGAATTCAACCCTCTATATGCTTCAGAGGTTGGAGGAGCAGCAAAAGGCCATTCAAGCCTATACAATTGAGCACGATATAGGAGATGGAATGCACCTGTCTCAAGTGCAGTGGAGAATGATTTCAACGTTGTGCAAGGTTCTGATGCCCTTTGAACTTGCCACACGTGAAGTCAGTTCAGACACTGCCAGCCTGAGTCAGGTCATTCCCCTCATCAGGCTTTTGCAGAAGAAGCTGGAGGCATTGAAGAAGGAGCTAAAAGGGAGCGATTCCGCTAGGCATGTGGGACTTGTGGATGCAGCCCTTAATTCGCTTAACAAGGATTCACGGGTGGTCAATCTGTTGAAATCAGAGCACTACATTTTGGCCACCGTGCTCGATCCTAGATTTAAAGCCTACCTTGGATCTCTCTTTCTGGCAGACACAGGTCTGCTGGGGTTGAAAGACCTGCTGGTGACAAAATTGTCAAGTCAAGCGGAACGCGACCTGTCAACATCTCCTCCTTCACATTCTCCCGCAACTGGGGGTGCGAGGAAAAGGCTCAGAATTCCGAGCCCACCCGCTGGCGGTGATGCAGGGCAGTCTGGAGCGACTGCTGATGCTGACATCTGGTCCGGACTGAAGGACCTGACAACGATTACGGACATGTCGTCTACTGTCACTGCATATGATTCTCTCAACATTGATAGAATGGTGGAGGATTATATGAGTGAAAGCATCCAAGTAGGCACGTCACACAGTCCGTACTTATACTGGCAGGAAAAAGAGGCAATTTGGAGGCCCTTGCACAAACTGGCTTTATTCTACCTAAGTTGCCCTCCCACAAGTGTGTACTCCGAAAGAGTGTTTAGTGCCGCCGCTCACCTTGTCAGCAATCGGCGTACGAGGTTACATCCAGAAAATGTGGAGAAGATGATGTTCATTAAAATGAATTATAATCAATTCCTCCGCGGAGACATTGACCAGCAGCAATTGCCTCCACAAAGTACACAGGGAGCTGAGATGGTGGATTCCAGTGGGGACGAATTGATAATCTGTGAGGAGGGGGATGTACACGGTGATATATCGGAGCGTGAAGATGAGGTGGACATCTTGCCTCTGTAGAGCCAGTTTGTGCAAGGAGAGATTAATTGCTTCTTTTTTGGGGGGGGTCCAAACCAACCCGTCATATCAGTCACAGTCGTGTGGCAGACCCTGTCACTGAAATGATGGGTTGGTTAAAGTGTGCATGTCCTGTTTTGTTTATACAACATAAGGGTGGGTGGGAGGGCCCAAGGACAATTCCATCTTGCACCTCTTTTTTCTTTTCTTTTTCTTTGCATCATGTGCTGATTGGGGAGGGTTTTTTGGAAGGGACATCCTGCGTGACACTGCAGTGCCACTCCTAGATGGGCCCGGTGTTTGTGTCGGCCACTAGGGTCGCTAATCTTACTCACACAGTCAGCTACCTCATTGCGCCTCTTTTTTTCTTTGCGTCATGTGCTGTTTGGGGAGGGTTTTTTGGAAGGGACATCCTGCGTGACACTGCAGTGCCACTCCTAGATGGGCCCGGTGTTTGTGTCGGCCACTAGGGTCGCTAATCTTACTCACACAGTCAGCTACCTCATTGCGCCTCTTTTTTTCTTTGCGTCATGTGCTGTTTGGGGAAGGTTTTTTGGAAGGGACATCCTGCGTGACACTGCAGTGCCACTCCTAGATGGGCCCGGTGTTTGTGTCGGCCACTAGGGTCGCTAATCTTACTCACACAGTCAGCTACCTCATTGCGCCTCTTTTTTTCTTTGCGTCATGTGCTGTTTGGGGAGGGTTTTTTGGAAGGGACATCCTGCGTGACACTGCAGTGCCACTCCTAGATGTGCCCGGTGTTTGTGTCGGCCACTAGGGTCGCTAATCTTACTCACACAGCTACCTCATTGCGCCTCTTTTTTTCTTTGCGTCATGTGCTGTTTGGGGAGGGTTTTTTGGAAGGGCCATCCTGCGTGACACTGCAGTGCCACTCCTAGATGGGCCCGGTGTTTGTGTCGGCCACTAGGGTCGCTAATCTTACTCACACAGCTACCTCATTGCGCCTCTTTTTTTCTTTGCGTTATGTGCTGTTTGGGGAGGGTTTTTTGGAAGGGACATCCTGCGTGACACTGCAGTGCCACTCCTAGATGGGCCCGGTGTTTGTGTCGGCCACTAGGGTCGCTTATCTTACTCACACAGCGACCTCGGTGCAAATTTTAGGACTAAAAATAATATTGTGAGGTGTGAGGTATTCAGAATAGACTGAAAATGAGTGTAAATTATGGTTTTTGAGGTTAATAATACTTTGGGATCAAAATGACCCCCAAATTCTATGATTTAAGCTGTTTTTTAGTGTTTTTGGAAAAAAACACCCGAATCCAAAACACACCCGAATCCGACAAAAAAAATTCGGTGAGGTTTTGCCAAAACGCGTTCGAACCCAAAACACGGCCGCGGAACCGAACCCAAAACCAAAACACAAAACCCGAAAAATTTCAGGCGCTCATCTCTAGTATATATATATATATATATATGTGTGTGCATTTATGTCCCTGTGTGTATGTGTCTGTATTTATTTCTGTTTCTATACATAGAGGTGTTCATAATGTAATGGCAGGTATAGATGGGACAGTGATGTAGAGGTGGGTATAGAGGGGTCAGTGATGTAGTGTAGGGCACAGAGGGGACAGTGATGTAGTGGCGGCTATAGAGGGTACAGTGATGTAGAGGTGGGTATAGAGGGGTCAGGGATGTAGTGTAGCGTATAGTGGGGTAATGATGTAGTGGCGGCTATAGTGGGGACAGTGACGTAGAGGTGGGTATAGAGGGGTCAGTAATATAGTGTATTGGTATTGGGGGGTCAGTGATGTAGTGTAGTGTATAGAGGGGTCAGTGATGTAGTGGCAAGTTTAGAGGAGTTAGTAATGTATTGGCAGGTATAGAGGGGTAGTAATGTAGTGTAGAGTATAGAGGTGTCAGTCATGTAGTGTAGGGTATAGAGGAGACAGTGATGTAGTGTAGGGTCAGTGATGTAGAGAGGTCAGTGATGTAGTGTATTGATGTAGGGGTCAGTGATGTAGTGTAGTGATGTAGTGTAGGGTATAGAGTAGTAATGTAGTGTAGGGTATAGAGGGGTATTAATGTAGTGTAGGGTTTAGAGGGGACAGTGATGTAGAGGTGGGTATAGAGGGGTCAGGGATGTAGTGTAGCGTATAGTGGGGTAGTGATGTAGTGGCGGCTATAGTGGGGACAGTGACGTAGAGGTGGGTATAGAGGGATCAGTAATATAGTGTATTGGTATTGGGGGGTCAGTGATGTAGTGTAGTGTATAGAGGGGTCAGTGATGTAGTGGCAAGTTTAGAGGAGTTAGTAATGTATTGGCAGGTATAGAGGGGTAGTAATGTAGTGTAGAGTATAGAGGTGTCAGTCATGTAGTGTAGGGTATAGAGGAGACAGTGATGTAGTGTAGGGTCAGTGATGTAGAGGGGTCAGTGATGTAGTGTAGTGATGTAGGGGTCAGTGATGTAGTGTAGTGATGTAGTGTAGGGTATAGAGTAGTAATGTAGTGTAGGGTATAGAGGGGTATTAATGTAGTGTAGGGTATAGAGGGGACAGTGATGTAGTGTAAGGTATAGAGGGGACAGTGATGTAGTGTAGGGTATAGAGGGGTCAGTAATGTAGTATAAGGTATGGGGGGGTCAGTGATGTAGTGGCGGGTATAGACGGGTCATTGATGTAGTGTAGGGTATAGAGGGGACAGTGATGTAGTGTAGGGTCAGTGATGTAGAGGGGTCAGTGATGTAGTGTAGTGTTGTAGGGGTCAGTGATGTAGTGTAGTGATGTAGTGTAGGGTATAGAGTAGTAATGTAGTGTAGGGTATAGAGGGGTATTAATGTAGTGTAGGGTATAGAGGGGACAGTGATGTAGTGTAAGGTATAGAGGGGACAGTGATGTAGTGTAGGGTATAGAGGGGTCAGTAATGTAGTATAAGGTATGGGGGGGTCAGTGATGTAGTGGTGGGTATAGACGGGTCATTGATGTAGTGTAGGGTATATAGCGGGGACAGTGATGTAGTGTAGGGTATAGAGGGGTCAGTGATGTAGTGTAGGGTATAGAGGAGACAGTGATGTAGTGATGTGTATAGAGGGGTCAGTGATGTAGTGTAAGGTATAGAGGGGTAGTTATGTAGTGTAGGGTATAGAGCGGTATTAATGTAGTGTAGGGTATAGAGGGGACAGTGATGTGGTGTAGGGTATAGAGGGTCAGTGATGTGGTGTAGGGTATAGAGGGCTCAGTGATGTAGTGTAGGGTATAGAGAAGACAGTGATGTAGTGGTGGGTAAAGAGGGGTCAGTGATGTAATGTAGGATATAGAGGGGTATTAATGTAGTGAAGGGTATAGAGGGGACAGAGATGTAGTGTAGGGTATAGAGAGGACAGTGGTGTAGTGGCGGGTATAGAGGGGTCAGTGTAGGTTAGGGTATAGAGGGGACAGTGATGTAGGGTATAGAGGGACAGTGATGTAGTGTAGGGTATAGAGGGGTCAGTAATGTAGTATAGGGTATAGGGGGCTCAGTGATGTAGTGGCAGGTATAGGGGGGTCATTGATGTAGTGGTGGGTATAGAGGGGACAGTGATGTAGTGGTGGGTATAGAGGGGTCAGTGATGTAGTGTAGGGTATAGAGGGGTAGTAATGTAGTGGTGGGTATAGAGGGGTAGTAATGTAGTGTAGGGTATAGAGGGGACAGTGATGTAGTGTAGGGTATAGAGGGGACAATGATGTAGTGGCAGGTATAGACGGGTCATTGATGTAGTGGTGGGTATAGAGGGGACAGTGATGTAGTGTAGGGTATAGAGGGGTCAGTAATGTAGTATAGGGTATAGGGGGTCAGTAATGTAGTGTAGGATATAAAGGGGTAGTAATGTAGTGTAGGATATAGAGGGGTAGTATTGTAGTGTAGGGTATAGAGGGGACAGTGATGTAGTGTAGGGTATAGAGGGGTCAGTAATGTAGTATAGGGTATAGGGGGTCAGTGATGTAGTGGCAGGTATAGATGGGTCATTGATGTAGTGGTGGGTATAGA
This sequence comes from Pseudophryne corroboree, assembly GCF_028390025.1. Lineage (NCBI taxonomy): Eukaryota > Metazoa > Chordata > Amphibia > Anura > Myobatrachidae > Pseudophryne > Pseudophryne corroboree. The sequence continues at coordinate 995,835,373 of NC_086444.1, read as the reverse complement.
GGGGACAGTGATGTAGTGTAGGGTATAGAGGGGTCAGTAATGTAGTATAGGGTATAGGGTGTCAGTGATGTAGTGTAGGATATAAAGGGGTAGTAATGTAGTGTAGGATATAGAGGGGTAGTATTGTAGTGTAGGGTATTGAGGGGACAGTGATGTAGTGTAGGGTATAGAGGGTACATGAATGTAGTGTAGGTCATAGAGGGGACAGTGATGTAGTGGCGGGTATAGAGGGGTCAGTATTGTAGAATAGGGTATAGGGGGTCAGTGATGTAGTGGCGGGTATAGATGGGTCATTGATGTAGTGGTGGGTATAGAGGGGACAGTGATGTATTGGCATGGAGGACCATTGCGGAGAGGGGTGTGTCTGTATAAGTATTAGGGGCCCCTTCCAAATTTTGCTATGGGGCTCATAAAGTTCTTGCCCTGGATTGGTGGTGCAGGACCAATTCAAATTATTTATGGTCAATGTAAAAGGCAAAACCAGTGCTGGTGGCTGTCAGTCATTAAATATGTGGACAAACAGGAGCAAATCTTGTCCCTCACCACACAACTGACACTAAGGATGACATATAAACACAATTTACTTAATTTAATATTTTTTTCCTAAATTTATCCATATGAAACTTTTGGCCTGGGGGTGCAGTGACAAAAATTCTGATATTCCTGGGCGCTGAGACTCAAAAATGTTTGGGAACCACTGGACCAATATGACAACAAGTTAAGCAAAGAATTCACTTACATTTTGCTGAAATCTAAAAATCAAACTGCACCCTTTGGATTCACTCCTGAGCTTCTCTATCATTCCCTTGGTAAGAAAAAGAAAACATGTTGGTTACACTTATGCCTCTGTTTTTACAGTAGGCGCACAGGGAAACACTTGGAAGAAGACCTTAATGAATAAAAATTGCTTCTCTTAGACATTATATAAACCATAATACAGACTTTGGTTATGTCTGGTATCCATGGCGCAATATGGTATGTAATTTTAGATCAATCATAACATGACAAACTCACTGACAAGAAAAGTATTTTTTCTGCAACATAGTCAGAATGGTGAGATTATATGACAAGTTTATAATTACTGCAGTGGCTATCTAGTACTTAGGAAATGCTGTATAAAAATAATAATATGCCCTGTAACATCCATTACTTTGAATATTGTCACCATGTAAAACAATCTTTCTTGCACAACACAAAGGGCCAATAACAAACTGAAACAACAACCAAAACTATTATTGTGCAACACAACATAGGAGTATAAAACATTATTTAATAATGTTTATATATTAGATAGAGAAGCATGAAGTGAACTTGTCACTGTGCATTACAGAAGAGGTATATTATACACAAACTAATTTGTTTTCATTCACTATGTAACTAGCAGCAATTAGCTGAATTAACAATTTAGTTTAATTTCACCTCGTTACAGAGAAGGAAATTCCCTATTTACAAAAAATACTTTAGCATAACATTATTCTTTTCAGTCATCACATTTAAAAGGAAAAGGAAATACCTGATTATGGTTGAGTGGCAAACGCTCATGGGTCACTTTCAGGCAGAATTGTGCCTCTTTAGTGCTCACCATAGAAGCCGTGGTGTATTGTGAATAATGAAAATAAGAAAGGAACTTGGTGGAAGAAGGAAGCAGAAACGGGTAGAAAATCACTGAACCATAGCTAACAGCAACTGTGAACCATTATTAAAACCAATGTTACCCCCTTCCTCTTATTATCCCAGCTTAACTATTTTCCTTTACATTAGGGGGGGAAAGGTTAACAAATAAGCAGATATAAATATGGGATTTCCTGAATAACTCCAATTTAAACTGCTATTTCAAATATGTACATTAAGCCTAGGAGCACAAAGTCAGACAAACTGAAAAAAAAAACACTGAATGCTTCATGTTAAAGAAAATCAATGTGATTATTTTAATGTTAATTAATAAATTGGTTTGCCTGCAGATGCAATGTTCTAGCAACTGGTAATCACAGTAAATGGGCTCCTGGAATGAGATTCATAACTCATAGCATTTATTTAGACATTTATGTGCATGTTTTGATGTAAGGTCAAACATATTTTATAAGATACTATCTGTTGTTAATGTATACCTCACAACATTTTAGAATCCATAAACAGGACTCCTGCGTGCGTGACCAAATGGGGGCGTGTGTAGTGCAGTGATCATGAGTCACGCCCCCATTTACCATCACTCAAGGGGGCATGCCCAGCGCTCTGTGAGCTGCTGGCATGCCCCCAGTCCATCTGTCTCCATTGAATAGATGCTGTGTGCATGCAGACCAGTGAGTGACACTGCAGCCCACAGGTGGGACAGCAGGACAGTCCCAAAAAATGGGACTGTTCCGCGAAAATCGGGACAGTTTGGACGTATGGTTTATGCAATAATTATATGCTACGTATTCTGGACTATGTACCTCTAGTTTTCAGGGACAATTCTCTTTTGCCCATCTCTAATCTTTATTTGACAATGCCTATTTTCTGTTTCCAAAATAACAGGTTAAATAGGAATTCAATATTCTATAATACAGTAGTTGCTTTAGTTCATTTGGGAATCAGAGGGACATAAAAGGTGCATGATCTGAGACAATCTCAGGATGAATGAGCGTTTCAGGTTTATCAAGATTTATTTAGAGCCACAGTATAAGTGGGGTATGTAGCAAAGAGTGGGGGACTTTGTGTGATACTCTGATATATCTATATACACATATACCACTCCATTAGCCCTTAATGAGCTCAGTAACACAGAAGGGGTTAATACCCTTTCTCCTAGTCCTCGGATGATGTGAGCTGCAGCCCCCAAAACACGGGGGGCACAAGGACCTGGGGATTCCCGATCGCCGCTGCATAGAGCGGGAAGCATCCGGGAATTTGAAGAAAACTGTTTTTTTAAGGGGGGCCGCGGGGAGCCGTTGGTGCTGTGCTGAGGGGACTTCTGAACGGGACGGAGCTGCGCAGAGGAAAAGAAGGAGCTGCTGCTGTGAGGGGTTCGAGCCGCTGAGAGGTGGGTGGAGACCCGCTGAGGACAGCCGCGCTACAGAAGAGATCGGGACGCAGAGAGCCGTGATTGACAGCGAGGAGCCGCCAGCCGCCGCTGTGCTGCAGAGGAGATCGGGCCGCCGGGAGCCGAGACTGACAGCCGGGACCCGCCAGCCACCGCTGCAGAGAGTCGCAAGCCGCTGCTGACGGGAGGGGAAAGCCGGAGCAGTAACACTGACAGCATCACGGAGAAGGGAGCTGTCGGGTGCTGTGGAGACAGAGTTGCTGAGGTGAGCGTGGCTGAGGGGGAAAAAAGCTGCTGTGAGGAGACTGTACAACTGCCATTGGCAGGGGAGCCCTAAGCTGCCGCCCTCATATATTAACCAGGCAATTCAGTACAGCAGCCTGCTGGTCGGAGGGGTTAAGTGGGAATTAAAGTACAGTGGGGTCACCCTGGGATTTAGAGAAGGACAGCATTCAGGTACCTCTTTACCCCAATCCTCATCACCCTTCCTGTCAGGGATTGTCAGCCTTCAGTTTATTTATCCCTCTCTTTGCAAATACAGTATATTGCAGCCCCAACGGAAAGAGAGAGGGAAAGTTGCTAATGATTTTGTGTCCTCAGCCACTCAAAAGGGAAAGACAGTGAACCAGAAGTAAGCTTTTCCTTAGATAACACCAATAGACAAAAAGGACAAAGTATTCATTTGCTGGCAGGGCTCAAGAGGGGCTGTATGTTTCCTGTCATCTTTCCATTTCATATGCTTGCTTTGCAAAGATATTGGCTCCTAATAATTCATTGTGTGCACTGTAACTAACGTCTGCTACCTGCATGCCAAAGGGATTCCTGTCAACCATTTCTGCATTCCCTTGTTTTATTCTACTCCCACTAATCCGCTTGCTCTGAACCGTAACCTCTTTTATTAGCTACCCTCGACTTTGCTTGAGAGACACTGAAAGAGTATATACCATATATGCTAAAGCTGATTATTTAACTAACCGATTGTCATTTCAAGCCTAACTGTTGTCTGGCATAAACCGAACCTAGAGAATTATCTTCCATATCGCACTAGTTTTAGTCAGAACAAAACCTGAGCAACAGAGACCTTATAACGCCACCGGGAATAAATGTCGGTAAATATCATTTAAATGTTAATTTCTCCAGGCTAATGTTACCTATGTACTGATTGTATTCCTTATGATGAAATTGTGAACGTTGTTATTCCTTTTTATCCAAAGTTGAGAGTAATAGCGGTGACCACTCTTCCGGATCCAGTATAATAAAGTCTTTGTCACCGTCCAAACGTGTGGTGACCTGTCTTTGGGGTCCCCTGGGGTTGGGGTTCCTTGTTCCTCTGCCTAGGTTACCAGGAGCTGATCCGGACTAAGAAGGATCCCGGGTGAAGAATTCAGGTACGAACACCGACATCAACACCTACTCCTGTAACCACATTCTCACCAGATTGACCTGTTACATTTGTAAGTACTGGGGCCTTCTTGACATGCATTGCACTGAAGGGTGTGCACATTTGCAGCTTCCTGACACTCCAGGGACCCTACTGGGGGCCCAGACAACCCTCAGCGGTTTGTCCTAAGCCATACATCCAGTTTCAGTTTTCAGCCTCTGCTGCATACTTTTTAAAAAATCCCCCCTTATAAATGTAAAAGGAATCCAATGAAGAAAACAACTCTATGGAGTAATCTAGGTTTTCCCCCAGAATTGACTTAAGGTATTTGGAAAAAGGCCTAAACTCACCCTAAAATTTTTAAGATATTTGGAAAAAGGCCTAAACTCACCCTAAAATTTTTAAGATATTTAACCCATCTAAACTACTTGTCTGAATTACAGGAGCTTCAAAAACATCTCTGCTTGTCTAAAAAGGACACCTATTAAAGAAATGGGGGGGGGGGGGGGGGGGGTGTAGGAGAGATCTTGGGGTATGACTTTTCTTGTTATCCTATTATTTCTTGTTATCCTGTCTATTTACATATATAAAGCTGAAGAGTTGGGGGGAAGTTTTATTAAAGTTTGGAGAGAGATAAAGTGGAGAGTGATAAAGTACCAGCCCATCAGCTTCTACATTCTAACAGATGACAGCCTATAAAATGACAGGAGCTGATTGGCTGGTATACTTGATCTCTCTCCAAGCTTTTGTAAAACTCTCTTTTGGTATGATCTGTGACATCACCCACCAGTGTCAGTAATGTTACTTCCAGAGGGTTCCAACATAAGTTACATAAAACACATCTACAATCTCAAATACATCTGTTGTTTTCCATACTTACTTATCACATACCACCTCAAACACAAACCCTCCTGATAGTCACCCAATAACATTGCAACATTATCCACAACCAAAAATGTATAACAGTATAGAAAAAGAGAAACACCACAAATAGGGACATTTTCAATTGCACTATTGATGAGCGGGTTCGGTTCCTCGGAAACCGAACCCCCCCGAACTTCACCCATTTTACACGGGTCCGAGGCATACTCGGATTCTCCCGTATGGCTCGGTTAACCCGAGCGCTCCCGAACGTCATCATCCTGCTGTCGGATTCTCGCGAGATTCGGATTCTATATAAGCAGCCGCGCGTCGCAGCCATTTTCACTCGTGCATTGGAAATGTTAGGGAGAGGACGTGGCTGGCGTCCTCTCCGTTTATTCATTGTTGATGCAAATATTTGTGCTTGCTTATATATTAATTGTGGGGACTGGGGAGCAGCTGTATTATTAATATAGGAGGAGTACAGTGCAGAGTTTTGCTGATCAGTGACCACCAGTTTTATCCGTTCTCTGCCTGAAAAAAACGCTCCTTATCTGTGCTCAGTGTGCTGCATATATCTGTGCTCACACTGCTTTATTGTGGGGACTGGGGACCACCAGTATATTATATAAGAGGAGTACAGTGCAGAGTTTTGCTGACAGTGACCACCAGTATACGTTGTCTGCATGAAAAACACTCCATATCTGTGCTCAGTGTGCTGCATATATCTGTGCTCACACTGCTTAATTGTGGGGACTGGGGACCACCAGTATTATATAGGAGGAGTACAGTGCAGAGTTTTGCTGACCAGTGACCACCAGTATACGTTGTCTGCCTGAAAAACACTCCATATCTGTGCTGCATTGTAGTATATAGTAGGAGCACAGTGCATAATTTTGCTGACCACCAGTATATAATATATAGGAGTACGGTACAGAAGGCCACTGCTGTACCTACCTCTGTGTCGTCAAGTATACTATCCATCCATACCTGTGGTGCATTTCAGTTTTGCACAGTTTGCTGACCACCAGTATATAATATATAGCATTACGGTACAGTAGGCCACTGCTGTACCTACCTCTGTGTCGTCAAGTATACTATCCATCCATACCTGTGGTGCATTTCAGTTTTGCACAGTTTGCTGACCATCAGTATATAATATATAGCATTACGGTACAGTAGGCCACTGCTGTACCTACCTCTGTGTCATCAAGTATACTATCCATCCATACCTGTGGTGCATTTCAGTTTTGCACAGTTTGCTGACCACCAGTATATAATATATAGCATTACGGTACAGTAGGCCACTGCTGTACCTACCTCTGTGTCGTCAAGTATACTATCCATCCATACCTGTGGTGCATTTCAGTTTTGCACAGTTTGCTGACCACCAGTATATAATATATAGCATTACGGTACAGTAGGCCACTGCTGTACCTACCTCTGTGTCGTCAAGTATACTATCCATCCATACCTGTGGTGCATTTCAGTTTTGCACAGTTTGCTGACCACCAGTATATAATATATAGCATTACGGTACAGCAGGCCACTGCTGTACCTACCTCTGTGTCGTCAAGTATACTATCCATCCATACCTGTGGTGCATTTCAGTTTTGCACAGTTTGCTGACCACCAGTATATAATATATAGCATTACGGTACAGTAGGCCACTGCTGTACCTACCTCTGTGTCGTCAAGTATACTATCCATCCATACCTGTGGTGCATTTCAGTTTTGCACAGTTTGCTGACCACCAGTATATAATATATAGCATTACGGTACAGTAGGCCACTGCTGTACCTACCGCTGTGTCGTCAAGTATACTATCCATCCATACCTGTGGTGCATTTCAGTTTTGCACAGTTTGCTGACCACCAGTATATAATATATAGCATTACGGCACAGTAGGCCACTGCTGTACCTACCTCTGTGTCGTCAAGTATACTATCCATCCATACCTGTGGTGCATTTCAGTTTTGCACAGTTTGCTGACCACCAGTATATAATATATAGCATTACGGTACAGTAGGCCACTGCTGTACCTACCTACCTCTGTGTCGTCAAGTATACTATCCATCCATACCTGTGGTGCATTTCAGTTTTGCACAGTTTGCTGACCACCAGTATATAATATATAGCATTACGGTACAGTTGGCCACTGCTGTACCTACCTCTGTGTCGTCAAGTATACTATCCATCCATACCTGTGGTGCATTTCAGTTTTGCACAGTTTGCTGACCACCAGTATATAATATATAGCATTACGGTACAGTAGGCCACTGCTGTACCTACCTCTGTGTCGTCAAGTATACTATCCATCCATACCTGTGGTGCATTTCAGTTTTGCACAGTTTGCTGACCACCAGTATATAATATATAGCATTACGGTACAGCAGGCCACTGCTGTACCTACCTCTGTGTCGTCAAGTATACTATCCATCCATACCTGTGGTGCATTTCAGTTTTGCACAGTTTGCTGACCACCAGTATATAATATATAGCATTACGGTACAGTAGGCCACTGCTGTACCTACCTCTGTGTCGTCAAGTATACTATCCACCCATACCTGTGGTGCATTTCAGTTTTGCACAGTTTGCTGACCACCAGTATATAATATATAGCATTACGGTACAGTAGACCACTGCTGTACCTACCTCTGTGTCGTCAAGTATACTATCCATCCATACCTGTGGTGCATTTCAGTTGTGCGCAGTATATATAGTAGTAGGCCATTGCTACTGATACTGGCATATAATTCCACACATTAAAAAATGGAGAACAAAAATGTGGAGGTTAAAATAGGGAAAGATCAAGATCCACTTCCACCTCGTGCTGAAGCTGCTGCCAGTAGTCATGGCCGAGGCGATGAAATGCCATCAACGTCGTCTGCCAAGGCCGATGCCCAATGACATAGTAGAGAGCATGTAAAATCCAAAAAACAAAAGTTCAGTAAAATGACCTGTCAAAGTCAGAAAAATATCACTATGCACACTGCCATATTTGCACCTCACATGTGTCCCTGCTGCGCATGCGTGCGCTCTCCTGTGCGTGCGCATACTCGCTGTTGCGGACACCCGCAGGCGCACGGTATGCGCATTTATGGTAGAGATTGTATGCGTCTAGCGGGCGACTCTTTCGTTACATATTTTCACCATATAATGTACTTTGTAGATTATGGTCCCTTTGATAGAATCTGAAAGTTTGGTTAATGTAGAATGTTCATGGACAGAGAAATCCCCCTTTGTTTGATACGAAGGGTCAAACAGGAGTAATACAGTGGTGTTTAGTATCCATCGGAAGAGTATTTAATTAGCAATATTCCGGTGTTGGGCCCTCATTCCGAGTTGTTCGCTCGGTATTTTTCATCGCATCGCAGTGAAAATCCGCTTAGTACGCATGCGCAATGTTCGCACTGCGACTGCGCCAAGTAACTTTACTATGAAGAAAGTATTTTTACTCACGGCTTTTTCTTCGCTCCGGCGATCGTAATGTGATTGACAGGAAATGGGTGTTACTGGGCGGATACACGGCGTTTCAGGGGCGTGTGGCTGAAAACGCTACCGTTTCCGGAAAAAACGCAGGAGTGGCCGGGGAAACGGTGGGAGTGCCTGGGCGAACGCTGGGTGTGTTTGTGACGTCAACCAGGAACGACAAGCACTGAAATGATCGCACAGGCAGAGTAAGTCTGGAGCTACTCTGAAACTGCTAACTCGTTTGTAATCGCAATATTGCGCGTACGTCGGTCGCAATTTTAAGAAGCTAAGATTCACTCCCAGTAGGCGGCGGCTTAGCGTGTGTAACTCTGCTACATTCGCCTTGCGAGCGAACAACTCGGAATGAGGGCCTTGGTTTGGAGCGGATTAATCGCTCGTGCGAATAGTTATGGACATAAGAAGTTTATGTCCATTTACTATTATTTGCACTTACTTATCCATGCGGCGGGAAACCTAGTTTCCCACCCACCTGAGCAGTTGGAAATTGTCACAGCCCACCTGTATGAATCAACCTATGACCTTTTGTTATAATGCGAGGAGGAATTCCTGTGTCCAATGAACAATGAGATTGTAGGGACCATTGAATTGTATTGTGTGTGGGGAATAAATAGACAAGCCGATCACATCCAGCTCACTCTTCAACGGTTCTCATTGCTGATAATCGGGAGCTGGATGTCCAGAGGTGCATGCGATCGTTCCCCTTTGTGCGTAAGTTTTCTCCGCAATCATATTGATCTTACTGTTATTGTGAGCCATTCCTCTCTCTCTCTCTCTCTCTTCTCCTCTTTCTCTCTTATTTTCCCTTAAAACGTAATTGTATTGTATTGTATTTCCCGTGTAGTTATCTGGTTAGTTAGTCTATGTTATATTGTAGTGTATGACTTGTATTGTATTAATTCTTTTGCAAGTATAACATTCATAATATATATATAAGGCGTTGGACCCTAAGCACGGTATCTGTGTATTTCTTATAGTGTTAAGTATTCTCAGAGCGTCGGTGACGCTCGAACAGCTTTTAAGTTAATAAGGTTATACTGTGCTGCATTTACACCCTATCACTACACTAAGGTCTTACTGCATAATACACTGTTTATGGTTTAGATATAAAGGTTTAACATTGTGAGCGTCAGCGCCGCTGGTGATCTCCTAGTGGTCCCGAGCGTCCGCTACGCTATAGCGAATCATTACGTTAGTCGGCAGCCAATAGCGTGCCTGCCTGTGATCTCTTGGCCGTGAGCGAACGTGACGCTTGAGCGTCTCGACTACGGCTAAGCGATTGTTACGCAACGTGCGTACCCTTACGGTACTCCATACGTAAATAGCGTACAGTGTTCTTAGACCTCATAAAGGGTATTATATAAGATAAATATTTAGCTTTATCAATTGGCTGCTCGTCCAGTCCTTCACATATCTCTGCTAGGTAATTTCAGCAGACATTATCCATCAGCAAAGGGCGGGAGATCATATTCTTGGCAATGCTGACGGGATAAGCGTCTGCTTCGCTTAGTAAAGGGTGCTGAAGGAATCCGGGAACCGGAGGTAAGAACAACACACTAGTGTCTTTTAAAACTGTTTATTTCTGTTTTGTATACACACGCATATATCTGCATTCCTTTTTCGTGTATATTCATATCACTCTCCTGTTTGCCATTGTATAATTGATAAACGTGCTAAGAGAGATTTGTCGCTATTTAAATAGTTAAAGTGTAAAAGTTATACACTAAGGGGTAATTTGTAAAATACACACACAGCTTTACCTGAGATACAAGAAAGACCTGTGTGGGGCTTGGTAGATGATTACAGTTAAAAGAATCATCTACATTAATAAACGTGCTAATTGTATTTTGTGGCCAGCGTACACGTGTCTCTAACAAAAGGCTGAGACTCGCGAACACAACCCAAAGGCCGACGCACGCAGCGTATATTACGCAACGGAGCGTCTGGGTACGCCAACCGAAATTCAAATCGCACAATAGCATTGTTTTAGTGGGGGCGGTATAGCATAGCCACGTGATAATAGCACAAATTGATTTCAGTTTTTCCAAAACTTAGTTTAAATACCTTACTTTACTGTAATGCCTCTGGGGACAGCTATCAGACTACGGGAAATGATTTTTCTGATCAGAAAACTATAAGAATGATAGTGGGTCGAAAACGGTATGAGTGTATTGAATCCCGCTTTGTGAACTGAGTGATCTGGGTGATCTTTGGTGGAACGTGATGAGCACGGTCTGAGTGAAAACGTGCAACAGAGTGTGATAAAGTTTTCGTTGTATTACGCTCTGGCTGTTTTGGAGCACAGTAGGGAGACTCCAATGATCCTACCATTTATGGGCAACAAGTGTTTATAAGTGGTACGATTGGACCGCACGGTTGTAGGTGTGACCAATAACGCAACGTGATACGAGGTAAATTGCCCTCATACGTGTTGTGGGAAGCACATGCAAGCGTGATTTGTGTAAAGAAAAAGGAAGGGAATTTTCACTGGTCACAGGAAAATCTCTAGAGATAGGGCCTGCAACGGTTACACGTGTCTGCTAGAAGGCGGACCGGAGATACCCGGAGCAGAAGAAGCTGGTGGAAGAGCTTGGAAAACTCCCACCGTAGACTGTGTTTGGTGCATTTTAGGAAGTTTTTCTGTGTAAGGTCCACAATGGAAGCCAAGTGCACAACACAGGGACGTTCAGCAGTCAGGGTTCAGACTGCAGAGGCTTGCAGACCCCGAGGGTCTGCTCGGTTAGTAATGTGGAGGAGGTATGGTCCCCACACTGAGACCTTTTGTGATGAATGGACACGAATGACTGCGGGGGATAAGGCACCATTTCCCGTATTGCATAATTTAAGGCAAAGGATCTGTCTCATAAAATCCTGGAAACAACGAGTTAAACATGATGATTGTTTGCAGATATGGCTACAGGAAAGTGACATGCAAAGAAATGTAACTTACATACCTAACTTTCATCTTGAGAGGAGGGACATGGCAATGGAGAGGATTATGGTTGCGGAGAAAGGCACAATGGGGTGCGATAAAAGTGCACTTAGTAACTATATTAAGAATGAATGTAACAAACGTAATAAGGTTTATAAAAATGAAAGTGTTAAATGGACAACTATTAACCCATGCAAGTCGCACCCCTTGTTAAACTTTCCTCAGGAACACCAACAAGAAAGTGAGCCCAGCACAATGTCGGAGCCTTTTCCAGCAGCCATCACACAAGACATCCAGGTGGACGCGACCAAATCGGTAAAGACTGTAATCAAACCCCCTAACGGAGGGTCAGGTGAGGTCGTGTCCACAGGTACGTATGGTATTATACATCACGCACAAACAAATGTACCTCATATCGTGGAATCAATTCAGAATGACGTTACTGGACTTAATCCTGTCAGGGTAATTGCAGTACCAAATGGGAAAACTGACTCTTCAGGAGTCACTCCTGTCAGGAACATCGCCATGTACTGCCCCTTTTCCCGAACAGAATTAAGAACAATTCTGTCTGAATTTCCTGATCCCAGGAAAGACTTAGTTGCTTGTCAAAAATACATTAGAGTGCTAGGAAACACTGCAGAGCCAAATAACAAAGATTGGAGGACAGTTTTGAGGGCATGTTTACCCCCCGATGTTGATTCATTGAAATTTATCGCTGATTGTAAGCTAGATGAGGAAGTACCACTAACAGACAAGTATAACCAAGATAATGTAAAAGGAATCAATCTACAGTTGAAAGAATATTTTCCTGCAGTAGTAAAGTGGAATAAAATCTTTACAATAAAACAAAAAGAAGGTGAATCCGCATCAGAGTATTTTCACCGGGCTCTGCAGGATATGGCTAGGTACACTGGTATAGATGACTTTGAAACTAACGTACACCACAGAGAGGTAGCTGTGTCTGTATTAATGGACAGCTTAAAAGACACACTAAAAATTAGGGTACAAACCTCTATACCTCATTGGAGAGGTATCTCGGTGGCTGCATTAAGAGAGTCCGCTATCGAGCATGACCAAAATATCCAAAGAACCAGGGAAGCACAGGGAGAGCGGTTGATGGTACTGAGCATCCAAGCACTAGAGGAGGCATCAAGTCAACCGGAACCCCAGGCCCCTAGCACATGGAGAAAGCCAAGGATTTGTTATCATTGTAGAAGAGAAGGGCATTATGCCAGCAACTGTAATAACCCACATAAAGTCAGACCCCCTAGACCAAGAAATGAGCAAAATTATAACACACACAATTATAATCAGGGATCTTTTAGGAAGAATTTTGAGCCACACCCATGATATGTAGTCAGGAAAGGTGATCATTAGGACTGATGGTAAGCCTGAGGTAACGGTTAATAAATTGGGAGGTCATTCACTGAAGACACAGGAATGACAAGGTGAAACGTTGTAAATGTATTTGTGAAAAATGTTTTTTTTCTCTCTCCCCATCTCTGACGATTATTAGTAAGGACTCAAACATTGCATATCCGCTTGGTCTTTGCAGAAGTCTACCAAACCCCAGCATGACCTATCCGCATCAATGTATCCTGGCCAGATACAGACAGTGGAGAAATGCAGGTGCTGGTGGGGAGGGACTGCGCAAGGAAACCATTGGACATGTAGATATGACAGCCTGATGATCTGACAATGTTTAAAAAAAAAATGTTCGAAAAATGTTTTTTTCTCTTTTCCTATTGCTGGTTATTGTTGATTTATGTAATATATATATGCATATGAATTGTTCTCTCTCTTTTGTTTTTATTATTTTCCTCTCTTCTCACTCATGTTTTCATGGTTTAAAGATGGTATGTCATACATCAGCTAGACAAATGGTAATGCAAGATTTTTGCTCCTTACAGAAAGATCGCTGGTTTGGAAGAAATATTGCATCACCGGAATGTTCGTTTGGAAGACTGAGAGACAGCACCTTTGAGATGACAGCAGAAAAAAGAAGAACAACAAGACTAGAGAACTTAATTATCGTAACAAGTTTCTCTCCCCCTCAAACTGTTTTTCTGTACCCCATTACAAATTTCTTCTTTTCTCCTCCTGTAAGATGGACTTGCCACAAGAGACTGTGATATGGATTTTCCTGTTGACCCTGATGTTGACCAGAGCAGTCTGTTTCGGTGAGAGTACCAGTGAGGTCGAGAAAGAAGTTTTGACACCAGAAAGGTTCCAATGACTAAGACGGAGGTGTAAATTTCCAATAGCAACACAAGCACCGAACAAAGGCGAGTACCGGAAACAATCTAACAGCCATGTTATTTGTAAACATTTTTTTTTGGATTGTTAGCTGAAGAAAACTGTATCTGTAGGCTCTGTGACAACGTAGTTGAGGATGGGTGCATTAAGAAATGCCAATCCAGTTTTAATATCCACATGGACCGGCATCCATTGAGTGACTATCACTCCTTAGTGGGTAGTGTGTGTTAAATCAAACAGATTGTTGGGTATGCTCTCAAGTACCTCAAGGTCATAGCAAATCAGGACTAGTACCATTTCCTTTAACGGTAGGGGAGGTACTTGAGCTAAAGGGTGGGAGACCTGTGGACAGGAGGTTTAATATCTCCAGTCCTCCTAGTTTGAAGCTCCACCAATATCATGTGGATAGATCCCTAATATGTTTTAACATTACCAATCCCCGAAAGCCGGGAAGTTGGGAAGTGTCATGGAGCAACCAAACCATGACCTTTTCATATAGAGCAGAGAGAATGCCTACAGATACAGAACTTATACGCCACATAGCCAGTAGAGAAAAATCTTTCCGATATAGGTATACCCTAGGAAGTAGGATTACGAGAGTTGGAGAGGTATCACCAGGATACTGCGCACATATCGTACAAACTGATACGTGTACTAAACAAATGGGAGAATTAGGGGTAGGAGATTTCACATGGAGGATGTGTAATATGGTTATGTCTTACTCCGTCCCATATGTTCTCCCCGATGATGCATATTTCATATGCGGGAGGAAGGCGTATAAGTGGCTTGCCCCAAACTCTGAAGGATTGTGTTATATTGGAAAAGTACTGCCTGAAGTAATGACTGTATCACATGACAAAATGAAAGACATACACCGTGGTGCCCAAGCTCCTTATACTCACACCCATTACGAGCACGTAGTTAAAAGGCAACTGACAGAAAGGACAGAGCATCCGGCCTCTGATCTGATCCATGAATCCACCGGGATTCAGGTTCTACGTGCGCTAGATTTCATCCGCACCGCTCGAGGAGTGATGAACTATAGATACATCTCTGCGCTTGCAAATTTGTTAGATAATATCACTGAAATGTATGATGACACGTTTAGGTATACTGGAAGAGAACTTCAAGCTTATAAAACAGAACTGGTACAGCATAGAATGGTTCTTAATTACCTCACAGTAGTGACAGGCGGATATTGTGTCACACTGGCAACACAGTACGGCGTGAAATGTTGCACATATATTACAAATAGCACCGAGGACCCGGTCGAGGTCATAGACCAAAAGATGGACGATATTCTCCAACTGAAGTGGGAATTTCGCAGGAGACACAATCTCACTCTTGCTGCTGTAGGTAATGAACTGACTGGTTGGGTGTCATGGTTGAACCCGCGAAATTGGTTCTCTGGTTTAGGAGAATGGGCTCAAGGAGTCATAATGGATGTAGGGAAGTTTCTCCTATGTATCTTAGGTGTTGTCATAACGATTGGCTTGATATTTAGATGCGGTCAGGCTTTAATGAAGTGCAACCAAAGTACTAGGGTGATGAGTTTAAGGAGTGTGGAAACTGTAATTCCAATGGATTTGATTTATGACCCAAATGTAGAAACAATGATGTGATGAAAATGCGATTTCTACGGTCCGTTTCTTTCACCTGTTTTTCTGGTTTTTCCAAGGTAAAAAGACCTACGTTTGACGAGGAATTTGATGATCCTGTATACAGACAACTGATGGATTAAAGAAGAAGTTTTGACAACCTTATACACAGATTTTGATGAACAATGCCATAGACCCCCAGTTTCCCTAGAAATTTTAAAATTACGCTAGCCCAACACTTTTGTAAGCCTATGGACATTGACAAAGCTTTTTGCCCACACGCCTTTTGGCAAAAGCACAAAGAAGACTGCATTCAACAGACACCGAACAAGACTTCAACCGACGAATGTTCATTAACCTGACATAGAATACCACTGCATTTACCGTAATTATGTCTTTTCTTCATCTCTACAACCTTCAGGTAATTACACACATAGTCGATAGGGAATACAGGCACAGATATCAGCAATCACATATTCCCCCATTCATGTATCATCAACTAAAATGTGCTCCCCATTTTGTTGCAACCAAAATCCGAAAAGAGCTTGGTAAAGTTTGACAGCCCATCCACAGACCCGTACCACGGGATAAGAAGGAATTCAAATGTATACTTCGTAATACCTCGAAGCTTGATTTAAAACACGTACGGCACGATGATACATGACCCCCAAACACGGATTCATACACACATGCTTCTGCTATCTCACTAGGTCATACCCTCTTCACACCTTCTCCTCTCTCCTCCCTTACCCAACCATGGAAATGTATTAACCCCTGACATATATTTTTCTCTTTTTGAAATGTTTTAGGAAGTGGCAGTTATTGTTGACTGCCAAAGGGTGGAATGTCAAAGTCAGAAAAATATCACTATGCACACTGCCATATTTGCACCTCACATGTGTCCCTGCTGCGCATGCGTGCGCTCTCCTGTGCGTGCGCATACACGCTGTTGCGGGCACCCGCAGGCGCACGGTATGCGCATTTACGGTAGAGATTGTATGCGTCTAGCGGGCGACTCTTTCGTTACATATTTTCACCATATAATGTACTTTGTAGATTATGGTCCCTTTGATAGAATCTGAAAGTTTGGTTAATGTAGAATGTTCATGGACAGAGAAATCCCCCTTTGTTTGATACGAAGGGTCAAACAGGAGTAATACAGTGGTGTTTAGTATCCATCGGAAGAGTATTTAATTAGCAATATTCCGGTGTTGGTTTGGAGCGGATTAATCGCTCGTGCGAATAGTTATGGACATAAGAAGTTTATGTCCATTTACTATTATTTGCACTTACTTATCCATGCCGCGGGAAACCTAGTTTCCCACCCACCTGAGCAGTTGGAAATTGTCACAGCCCACCTGTATGAATCAACCTATGACCTTTTGTTATAATGCGAGGAGGAATTCCTGTGTCCAATGAACAATGAGATTGTAGGGACCATTGAATTGTATTGTGTGTGGGGCATAAATAGACAAGCCGATCACATCCAGCTCACTCTTCAACGGTTCTCATTGCTGATAATCGGGAGCTGGATGTCCAGAGGCGCATGCGATCGTTCCCCTTTGTGCGTAAGTTTTCTCCGCAATCATATTGATCTTACTGTTATTGTGAGCCATTCCTCTCTCTCTCTCTCTTCTCCTCTTTCTCTCTTATTTTCCCTTAAAACGTAATTGTATTGTATTGTATTTCCCGTGTAGTTATCTGGTTAGTTAGTCTATGTTATATTGTAGTGTATGACTTGTATTGTATTAATTCTTTTGCAAGTATAACATTCATAATATATATATAAGGCGTTGGACCCTAAGCACGGTATCTGTGTATTTCTTATAGTGTTAAGTATTCTCAGAGCGTCGGTGACGCTCGAACAGCTTTTAAGTTAATAAGGTTATACTGTGCTGCATTTACACCCTATCACTACACTAAGGTCTTACTGCATAATACACTGTTTATGGTTTAGATATAAAGGTTTAACATTGTGAGCGTCAGCGCCGCTGGTGATCTCCTAGTGGTCCCGAGCGTCCGCTACGCTATAGCGAATCATTACGTTAGTCGGCAGCCAATAGCGTGCCTGCCTGTGATCTCTTGGCCGTGAGCGAACGTGACGCTTGAGCGTCTCGACTACGGCTAAGCGATTGTTACGCAACGTGCGTACCCTTACGGTACTCCATACGTAAATAGCGTACAGTGTTCTTAGACCTCATAAAGGGTATTATATAAGATAAATATTTAGCTTTATCAGACCCAAAAATCAAAATTGATAGCGTCTGATGAGAGGCGTAAACTTGCCAATATGCCATTTACGACACGGAGTGGCAAGGAACGGCTGAGGCCCTGGCCTATGTTCATGGCTAGTGGTTCAGATTCACATGAGGATGGAAGCACTCATCCTCTCGCTAGAAAAATGAAAAGACTTAAGCTGGCAAAAGCACAGCAAAGAACTGTGCGTTCTTCTAAATCACAAATCCCCAAGGAGAGTCCTATTGTGTCGGTTGCGATGCCTGACCTTCCCAACACTGGACGGGAAGAGCTTGCGCCTTCCACCATTTACACGCCCCCTGCAAGTGCTGGAAGGAGCACCCGCAGTCCAGTTCCTGATAGTCAAATTGAAGATGTCACTGTTGAAGTACACCAGGATGAGAATATGGGTGTTGATGGCGCTGGGGAGGAAATTGACAAGGAGGTGGTTTGTTTAAGTCAGGCACCCGGGGAGACACCTGTTGTCTGTGGGACGAATATGGCCATTCACATGCCTGGTCAAAATACAAAAAAAAATCAGCTCTTCGGTGTGAAATTATTTAAACACAAATGCGGACAACAGGTGTCAAGCCGTGTGTTGCCTTTGTCAAGCTGTAATAAGTAGGGGTAAGGACGTTAACCACCTCGGAACATCCTCCCTTATACGTCACCTACAGCGCATTCATCATAAGTCAGTGACAAGTTCAAAAACTTTGGATGACAGCGGAAGCAGTCTACTGACCACTTAATCCCTTCCTCTTGTTGTAATCAAGCTCCTGCAAACCACACCACCAACTCCCTCAGTGTCAATTTCCACCTTACACAGGAAAGCCAATAGTCCTGCAGGCCATGTCACTGGCAAGTCTGACGAGTCCTCTCCTGCCTGGGATTCCTCTGATGCATCCTTGAGTGTAACGCCTACTGCTGCTGGCGCTGCTGTTGTTGCTGCTGGGAGTCGATCGTCATCCCAGAGGGGAAGTCGGAAGACCACTTGTACTACTTCCAGTAAGCAATTGACTGTCCAACAGTCCTTTGCGAGGAAGATGAAATATCACAGCAGTCATCCTGCTGCAAAGCGGATAACTCAGGCCTTGGCAGCCTGGGCGGTGAAAAAACGTGGTTCCGGTATCCACCGTTAATTCAGAGGCAACTAGAGACTTGATTGAGGTACTGTGTGCCCGGTACCAAATACCATCTAGGTTCCATTTCTCTAGGCAGGCGATACCGAAAATGTACACAGACCTCAGAAAAAGAGTCACCAGTGTCCTAAAAAATGCAGTTGTAACCAATGTCCACTTAACCACGGACATGTGGACAAGTGGAGCAGGGCAGACTCAGGACTACATCACTGTGACAGCCCACTGGGTAGATGTATTGCCTCCCGCAGCAAGAACAGCAGCGGCGGCACCAGTAGCAGCATCTCGCAAACGCCAACTCGTTCCTAGGCAGGCTACGCTTTGTATCACCGCTTTCCAGAAGAGGCACACAGCTGACAACCTCTTACGGAAACTGAGGAACATCATCGCAGAATGGCTTACCCCAATTGGACTCTCCTGGGGATTTGTGACATCGGACAACGCCACCAATATTGTGCGTGCATTACATCTGGGCAAATTCCAGCACGTACCATGTTTTGCACATACATTGAATTTGGTGGTGCAGAATTATTTAAAAACGACAGGGGCGTGCAAGAGATGCTGTCGGTGGCCCGAAGAATTGCGGGCCACTTTCGGCATTCAGCCACCGCGTGCCGAAGACTGGAGCACCACCAAACATTCCTGAACCAGCCCTGCCATCATCTGAAGCAAGAGGTGGTAACGAGGTGGAATTCAACCCTCTATATGCTTCAGGATGGAGGAGCAGCAAAAGGCCATTCAAGCCTATACATCTGCCCACGATAAAGGCAAAGGAGGGGGAATGCACCTGACTCAAGCGCAGTGGAGAATGATTTCAACGTTGTGCAAGGTTCTGCAACCCTTTGAACTTGCCACACGTGAAGTCAGTTCAGACACTGCCAGCCTGAGTCAGGTCATTCCCCTCATCAGGCTTTTGCAGAAGAAGCTGGAGACATTGTAGGAGGAGCTAAAACAGAGCGATTCCGCTAGGCATGTGGGACTTGTGGATGGAGCCCTTAATTCGCTTAACCAGGATTCACGGGTGGTCAATCTGCTGAAATCAGAGCACTACATTTTGGCCACCGTGCTCGATCCTAGATTTAAAACCTACGTTGTATCTCTCTTTCCGGCAGACACAAGTCTGCAGAGGTTCAAAGACCTGCTGGTGAGAAAATTGTCAAGTCAAGCGGAACGTGACCCATCAACATCTCCTCCTTCACATTCTCCCGCAACTGGGGGTGCGAGGAAAAGGCTAAGAATTCCGAGCCCACCCGCTGGCGGTGATGCAGGGCAGTCTGGAGCGAGTGCTGACATCTGGTCCGGACTGCAGGACCTGCCAACGATTACTGACATGTCGTCTACTGTCACTGCATATGATTCTCTCACCATTGAAAGAATGGTGGAGGATTATATGAGTGACCGCATCCAAGTAGGCACGTCAGACAGTCCGTACGTATACTGGCAGGAAAAAGAGGCAATTTGGAGGCCCTTGCACAAACTGGCTTTATTCTACCTAGTTGCCCTCCCTCCAGTGTGTACTCCGAAAGAGTGTTTAGTGCAGCCGCTCACCTTGTCAGCAATCGGCGTACGAGGTTACTTCCAGAAAATGTGGAGAAGATGATGTTCATCAAAATGAATTATAATCAATTCCTCCGTGGAGACATTCACCAGCAGCAATTGCCTCCAGAAAGTACACAGGGACCTGAGATGGTGGATTCCAGTGGGGACAAATTAATAATCTGTGAGGAGGGGGATGTACACAGTGAAAGGGATGAGGAATCGGAGGATAATGATGAGGTGGACATCTTGCCTCTGTAGAGCCAGTTTGTGCAAGGAGAGATTGATTGCTTCTTTTTTTGGTGGGGGCCCAAACCAACCAGTCATTTCAGTCACAGTCATGTGGCAGACCCTGTCACTGAAATGATGGGTTCGTTAAAGTGTGCATGTCCTGTTTATACAACATAAGGGTGGGTGGGAGGGCCCAAGGACAATTCCATCTTGCACCTCTTTTTTCTTTCATTTTTCTTCGCATCATGTGCTGTTTGGGGACAATTTTTTTGAAGTGCCATCCTGCCTGACACTGCAGTGCCACTCCTAGATGGGCCAGGTGTTTGTGTCGGCCACTTGTGTCGCTTAGCTTAGTCACACAGCGACCTTGGTGCGCCTCTTTTTTTCTTTGCATCATGTGCTGTTTGGTGACAATTTTTTTGAAGTGCCATCCTGCCTGACACTGCAGTGCCACTCCTAGATGGGCCAGGTGTTTGTGTCGGCCACTTGTGTCGCTTAGCTTAGTCACACAGCGACCTTGGTGAGCCTCTTTTTTTCTTTGCATCATGTGCTGTTTGGGGACTATTTTTTTGAAGTGCCATCCTGTCTGACACTGCAGTGCCACTTCTAGATGGGCCAGGTGTTTGTGTCGGCCACTTGGGTCGCTTAGCTTAGCCATCCAGCGACCTCGGTGCAAATTTTAGGACTAAAAATAATATTGTGAGGTGTGAGGTGTTCAGAATAGACTGAAAATGAGTGTAAATTATGGTTATTGAGGTTAATAATACTATGGGATCAAAATGACCCCCAAATTCTATGATTTAAGCTGTTTTTGAGGGTTTTTTGTAAAAAAAACACCCGAATCCAAAACACACCCGAATCCGACAAAAAAATTTCAGGGAGGTTTTGCCAAAATGCGTCCGAATCCAAAACACGGCCGCGGAAAACGGATTCAAAACCAAAACACAAAACCCGAAAAATGTCCGGTGCACATCACTAAATTGCACACAGGTTTTCTTTTCCGACCAGGTGTCATCCAAAGCTGCATTCCAACATACAGAAGTGGCTTGCCTTGTCTTCCTCTGACAGCCTCCGGTGAGATCTGTGAGGCCTTTGTCAACCCATTAATGTGTGTGAGCAGGGCCGGTGCTAGGGTGTTCGCCCCCCCCCCCCCCCCCCCTCCCTGCAAACTATAAATTTGCGCCCTCCCTCCCATATTTAATAAAGGGATAGCATATGCCGAAGGGGTGTGGTCTTACAAGGAAGGGACATGGCTACACAACAGTAGCAATTCTAATTACGCCACACAGTAGCACAATCTTTTTCACATTACACCGCACATAGAGCCCCTGATTCTTATTACACCACATAGTGGTGTCCCTTATTCACGTTATGCTGCACAGTAGTGCCCCTTACACAGTAGTGCCCCTTAATCACAATGCCCAAAGTAATGCCCCTTATACACAATGCACACTGTAGTGCCCCTTACACATACAGATGTAGCAATGCTCATCTTACTGTGATGCGTCATGCAGCATGGCGTGCCAGGCTGGGACTATTTGCAGCCATCGATCGCTTCATTCATTCTTTTAGGAATAAATTGCACAATCGCCAGCTGTGTATAGTCGCAGCCTAGCACGCCATGCAACAAGCCGTGCATCGCAGTAAAATGAGCATGGTTACATCTGTAATTCCCACAGTAGTAGTGCCGCTTATATACATAATGCACACAGTGGTAGTGCCCTTTATACACACAATGCCCACAGTAGTCGTGCCCATCATACACATAATGCCCACAGTAGTAGTGCCCATTATACAGATTAAGTCCACAGTTATAGTGCTGCTTGTACACAAAATGCCCACATCGTTTAAAATTTTAATTCATCATCATGATACATTTCCTGTTGATGAATTAAAATTTTAAACGTGGATGTGAATCCTGCGTTACAGTGCTATTTACTCTGAGTACCGCCTGATGTATTGCTTAATATACATATATTTATATATATATATATATATATATATAAAATCAGCATCAATATGATATTGCGTTCACTGCCTGAGCATGGTTCACATATAATTGTGAGTGCTGCTTGCAAATGCACATTAAATATATATATATGTATATAGTAAGCTGTTAGCCGGCACTCGTGCTTGCCTTGTGGTCACTTTGCGCTGGTGCTCTCCTAATTCCAAACTCCTGCTGGAGGACGGTCAACACATGTATACGCGGAGGCGACACTCCAATCGACTTCTAATGAAAAGACTCTCACTCCCGTTGTGATCAGCGTTTCAGAACTTTTACTTTTCTTCCCGACGAAAGAACAGAAGTAAGAGCTCTGAAATGTTAATCACAACGGGACTGAGAGACTTTTCATTATAAGTCGATTGGAGTCTCGCCTCCGTGTATACCTCATACATGTGTTGACCGTCCTCCAGCAGGAGTTCGGTATTATGAGTGCAAAATGACCACAAGGCAAGCACGAGTGCCGGCTTACAGTTTACTATATATATATATATATATATATATATATATGAAAAGGGGGTGTCTTAAGGGAGCTTAATCAAGGTATTATCTTCCAGGATTTGACCACAGTTCACTTTAAAAAAACTCCAATTTATTTGTATAAAAGTGTTAGACAGTGAATCACATTGAATAACAGATGGCTGACATATTTAAAATACAGACATCAGATATAAAACAATATAATGCGGACAGTTTGTTAATCCGAAGATGCTCTCTTAATTAATACATATGCAATGCTCTCATATCCGAACCAAAACCCAACGCGTTTCGTCCAACTGGACTTCATCAGGGGCTCATTATCAACAATGTCGGAAGAACATAAAAGAATGGATGACCGATATATGATCGAATTTATCCCTCAAAAAAAAATCAATAAAAACGCTTGCAGTAATGGATGTAATGAAAAGTGCGCTGAATTCACAGCTAAAATGAATGTGCCAACTCAGTGAGGCAAACAATAACACTATAGTGCTGAATTCACTACAAGCCACAATGTCTATGCAGATAATGCTCACCAGGAAGAGTGGCTTCTCCTAGTCAGCAGTGACTAAGCACTGATGATAATACTGAGCAGTGATTTTCCCCCTCCCGGAGCCGTTTTGGGGATGATGGATGCCCAGCTTCTACACTTACCGGGAGGTGAAGAGGCATGCCGCAGCTCCAGCCGCAGAGGTAGATGCTGTCTCTCGCGCAGCGGGTAGCATGTGTCAGCGGGCAGAGTGTGTCCCAGACGGCAGCAGCTGGAACACTATTGAGGTTACTGCCATGAAGCGCTGCTTCACGCTGGCGGTGCCGCTGCCTGTCAGACTGTTTGACGGGGCAGCCGGCAGCATATGCGGTAGGCAGCAGAGTAGCAGAGCGGGGAGTGCGCCTTTCATGCTGAGCGCCTCCCTGCATTGCAGACTCTGCTGAGCGGATAGCGCCGGCACTGTGTGTGTATTTGACCCCCGTCAGTGTGTGCAGGGCTGTAACTAGGGAGGTGTGACATGTGCCACCACACAGGGCATCGGTGTTTTACAGCACCTGTCAAATTTCTGTTTTAATCATTCTCACTTGCTACTTCCTCCTCTTTAGTCCCCACTATGATCTGGCCACCTTCATCTCCTCCTTAAATCCCTTAGCACCCTCAATCACACACTCCTTTACTTAAGGCACACATTTCAAACTACTGTATAGTGAAACTCTGCTCTCATACTTCCCATACAAGAGCAAATAGCTCCATGAGAGAGGTGTCTGACTGCAATATGGAAGGTCACGGGTTTGAATACTGTGTATGACAGTATTTTGAAATGTGTGATTTAAATAAAGGAGGATGTGACCGAAGGTCTTGGGTATGAGTGCTCAGAAATGTGTGAATTAAAATAAAGGATAATGTACTGTAACTAAACAAAGTGCACTCAAATAAAGATCATAAATAATGGTATAAAAGGATTGGTGTCCAAATATATTTATTTTATATATATATACATATATATATATATATATATTTTTTCTATACCAGACTGGAGAGTGCAGCCTCGATCTTTCTATAGTGGAGGTCCCCATACCCAGAGCTGGATTAAGGAGGGACACTGGGGGTATGTTCTTCTGGGCAATTTTAGACCTTAGGGACCCCCTGTCTTAAATACCCCAGGCCCCCAAAAACATTAATCCAGCTCTGGGAGGGGGGAATGCAGGCAGAGAGACACCGAATGAAGGAAGGGGGAATGCAGGCTGAGAGACACAGTATAAAGGAGGGGAGAATGCAGGCTGAGACACACAGAATGAAGGAGTGGGGAACACAGACTGAGAGACACAGAATGAAGGAGTGGGGGGGAACACAAGCTGAGAGAAACAGAATGAAGGAGTGGAGGGAACGCAACTGAGACACAGAATGAAGGAGGGGGAACACAGGCTGAGAGAGACAAAATAAAGGGGGGGGGGATGCAAGGTGAGGGAGACAGAATGAAGGGGTGGAATGCATGCTAAAAGACACAGAATGAAGGGCGGGGGATTGCAGGCTAAGAGAAGAAGGCATAAGGAAGTGATAAACCAGTGATAAATGCAAGGTGATACACGCACCAGCCAATCAGCTCCTAACTGTTAATTTACATACTGGAGTTGATTGGCTGGTGTGTTTATCACCTGGCATTTCTCACTGGTTTATCACTTCCTTATGCCATCTCCAGGTTAATACAGCTGCCCCACAGAGTTGGGGGAACGCAGGCTGAGAGACACAGAACGAAGGAGGGAGGAACACAGGCTGAAAGACACAGAATGAAGGAGTAGGGGGGGACGCAGGCTGAGAGACACAGAATGAAGGAGGCGATAACGCAGGCTGAGACACACAGAATGAAGGAGGGGGGCACAGGCTGAAAGACACAGAATGAAGGAGTAGGGGGGCACAGGCTGCGAGACAGAATGAAGGAGGGAGGAACGCAGGCTGAGAGACACAGAATGAAGGAGTGGGGAACGCAGGCTGAGAGACACAGAATTAAGGAGTGGGGGGGGGACGCAGGCTGAGAGACACAAAATGAAGGAGGTGGGACACACACAATCTAAGAGACACAGAATGAAGGAGTGGGGGAACGTAGGCTGAAAGACACAGAATGAAGGAGGTGGGACACACACAATCTGAGAGACACAGAATGAAGGAGTGGGGGAACGCAGGCTGAGAGACATAATGAAGGAGGTGGGACACACACAATCTGAGAGACACAGAATGAAGGAGTGGGGGAACGCAGGCTGAGAGACACAGAATGAAGGAGTGGGGGGGGGACACAGGCTGAGAGACATAGAATGAAGGAGTGGGGAATGCAGGCTGAGAGACACAGAATGAAGGAGTGGGGGGGGGACGCAGGCTGAGAGACACAGAATGAAGGAGGGGGGACACACACAATCTGAGAGACACAGAATGAAGGAGTGGGGGAACGCAGACTGAGAGACACAGAATGAAGGAGGGGGAAACGCAGGCTGAGAGACACAGAATGATGGAGTGGGGGGGGGGAACACAGGCTGAGAGACATAGAATGAAGGAGTGGGGGGGGCGCAGGCTGAGAGACGCAGAATGAAGGAGGGAGGAACGCAGGCTGAGAGACACAAAATGAAAGAGTGGGGGGGAACACAGACTGAGAGACACAGAATGAAGGAGTGGGGGACACACACAATCTGAGAGACACAGAATGAAGGAGTAGGGGAACGCAGGCTGAGAGACACAGAATGAAGTAGTGGGGGGGACACAGTCTGAGAGACACAGAATGAAGGAGTAGGGGAACGCAGTCTGAGAGACGCTGGGGGGAGATGATGGTGTGGCTGAGAGTGTCGGGGAGAAGACGGTGTGGCTGAGAGACACGGGGGGGTAGAAGGTGACACAGCTGACATGAATCTGGTTGAACCTCTGTTGTATGATGATGACTTTGGTTATATTCCTACACAAACAGGAATCTTCCGGACCATGTGATTTCTTACATGAATAGTGAATACCGACTGAAGATGCTGTCTGACCAGGGAGTATACATTTCTTCAGTGGTTCCCCATCCATCAGAGAAACCACCATAAAGGTAAGGTACATATGGAATGTAAATGAATGTTCTCAGAGTAACGAGAATGGGGGCGTGTCATGGTGACATAGCCCATTTTCACTGGCCACACTCCTTTGTGGCACATGGTCACGCTCATTTTTCCAGTGCCTACGGCGCATGCGGACAGTACCACTAAGACATTTTTTCTACTTGCACCACTGGATAAGGATATAAGTATTAGTACAAATATTAGCATTAAGCTTTGTTAAAATGAATATCAAATTTTTGTTTTTGCTGTTAATTTGTTATTGAATAATTATTGTAATAAGAAAAGTATAATACAATAAATGTAGTTGATTATGAAATCATAGTCACAATACAATTAATTTAATTTTACAGAAATAAAATTTTCTTTACACTTCTATTTTATTTCTCTAATCAGAGCTTTTATCTATTTACCAAATAATTTGATAATACTGTACATAAAAACTTCTACACATTACAAATCAGACCCGTGCAACAGCGGGTGACCCTGCCTGTTAAACATAAACCCAACTGTATTCCGTGTATCTTACACATGTTCCAAAAATGGGGGCAGATTTTTACGGTTCACAGGGGTAATTCAGACCTGCTAAATTTAGCATATCTACGATCAGATTCTCTGACATGCTGGGGGACGCCCAGCACAGAGCTAGTCCGCTCCGCATGTCAGAAGCTACCCCCCCCCCCCCCCCCGCAAGGGTTGCGAAAGCATTGTATGGCGGCGATGCCTTCGCACCCGCCAAGAAGCTTCCTACCTGCGCAGCCTACTGTGCTGGCAGGCGGCTACCCGCCACATTCCGGGCCGCAACGCTCCGGACATGCCTGCGTTGTCTGGACCGTGCCCCACACTTGGCATTTTAACACCGTTGGCATGCCCCCTGTTAATCAGGCAGAGGCAGTCACTGCGCACTCCCCAAAAGGCTTTAGAATGTGATCGCTGCCGTTGCAGCGATCGGGTCTGAATTAGGCCAAATGCACATTAATAAGCATTTCAATCACATTTAAAACTAAAACAAGAGGCAGAACAATAGAACTAATATGCAAATATTCATCACGCCTCCTGCTTGCATTAGTGATCCAAGCTGCATCCTAGGATGCAGCATCGGATCATCTGTGACATCATCAGCTGGCTGCATTCCCCATGTGGTCGTGCAAGTGCTCCGCCGCCGGTCCAACAAAGAGGCCTCGAGAAATCTCAGATGGAGCTCCTGGTCTCTTCACTCCTCCAACGGTAGCGACATGCCTCCATTTTGGGAAACGGAGCCCAACACTGCTCCCCCTCCCCACCCACAAAAGGCAGCAGACTATCAATCGCTGACAGTGTGCTGCCAATCTGCGTCTGACATCGTAGACCCGTACTGCAATACAGGTATGGCACATACGCAAAGTACTATACATGGTAATTTGCATCATACGATCGACTTCCAATCACATCTGAATTAGGCAAACTTCAGTGAGAGTGTCCATGCAAACCCGGGCTAAGCAGACATCTAATCAGTAATGTAAGCAAGTTCTGATTTTGGCGGGACATATCAAAACATCCCCTATGCAGAACCTATTTTGTGGACTGGATGCATTGTCGTTTGCCTCAAGGGCACTAGAGTAAATAAAAGAGGAATCCCCCAGTGGCGTCACTTGGGTGATGTTGCCCAGTGCAACGTACTTTCCCTGGTACCCCCATATCTAGTTTGGCACACACGCTCACAGCAGGGGGGGTGTCCACAAAGGCACGCCATAACTTGTGATGCCACAGCATTTTCTCTGTGATTTGTGCATCACTGATGTAAGACTACGGAAAAGTAATATATTGGTGCAGGGTGTGAAATGTGGGCCCTACTGAGCTCAGTGGTCCATGTGCACCGCGCACCCATTATACAGTCATAGGCGTGCGCACGGGGGGTGCCTGGTGCGCACAGGCACCCCCTAATGTCCGGCACTCCCCTCACAATGGTGCGTTGGTGGGGCCACGTTGTCCGGGTGACTCTCTCTCCCCTCCTGACAGGCAGCCGTTCGGGTATACTGCGGAACCGGACCGCGTTATTTAATGGAACCGTGGGTGCGCACTGTATGGCCAGGCAACAAGCTGAAGGGGCCGGGCTGCATGATGAGGCTCATAGCGGGTGGAGCTGAGGGAGCCTCCCAGAGTGCAACTTCTCAAAGACATTCAGTGTGCTGAGAGGCCGGGCCGACTGATGAAGCGGCCAGCAGGTGGAGCCGAGTCAGATGAGAGGTGCAGGAATAACCTGCAGACTGGGTGGCTGGTGGTGGGGTAAGGTGATTACTGGAAGGACAACTGACAGAGGGACACGCTGATGCTGATGATAATGGCTGCAGCCTGCTTCTCACTCAGAGGCAGATTGTATGCCTGTGACAGTGTGAGCAAAAAGCAGCCATTATCATCAGCACAGCGTGTCCCTCTGTCAGCTTTTGCGTTGGATCCAGGTTTAAACAGGGTTACAATGGGGGTTGTGCGCCCCCCTCCCCCAGGGGATGTATTCATTCCTCACTTGAACTAGTTCACTTCAGCTTCCTCTCCTCCTCACTCATGTTGCCCCGCCCCCATATGATAGCTCCTTCCTCGTCCCCTGCTTCCCCTGACTGGGCTAGACAGAGGGAGACTGAGACACTCAGAAGACATTCCCCAACTGTATCTCTGCTCCTCCCCCACTCCACCTCTGAGTTTGCTCTCCCCACCCTTCTGTGCCTCAACTCCCTCTCCCATATGTGCCTCAGCTCCCTCTCCCATATGTGCCTCAACTCCCTCTCCCATATGTGCCTCTGCCACTTCCCTCCTCTGTGCCTCGGCCCATTTGCCTTCTGTAATTCTGACACTATCTTCACCCCCTCCCCTTCCCCATGTGCCCCTGCCCCTTTCTGTGTACCTCTGCTGCTTCCTCATGTGTTCCTCTGCCACCCCCATCCCACTATGGCTGGTCGCTGAGATCAGTGGCGAAGACCATATACAGCGCCACATAATCCATCTAAAGGATAATAGGTAAGCACACTTTTCTATTGATAATTTTATAATTTTTCTTTGTGTGTGTGTGTGTGTATATATATATATATATATATATATATAATTTTACGTGTGTGTGTATAGATGTATTTATTTACATTCCTGTTTTACATGTACTTGACTTATTTACATATCTGTTTTATGTGCGTACATATATTTATTTTACATTTCTATTATATGTGCATGTGTGTATACAGTATACATATATATATACACACACTTTTCTTTACATGTCTACTTTAGCAGTGTGTATTTGTGTGTCTGTGTATGTGTATATATATATATATATATATATATATATATACACACATATAGAGAGAGAGAGAGAGGCCGCGGCACTCACGGGGATAACGCTCAAAACCACCTCAGGTGCAACATCTCTCAATAGGACATCTAGTACTTCTAAAGTCAGTCAATGTTTCATTTTATTTCTAAAATTTTGTCAGTACACGTCCCTGTGGTGGTATTAAGGATTAGCCCCGTGAGTGCCGCGGTCTGTATCTATATCTATTATTACCCCCCCCCTGAGGGCACCCGGGCATCTTTAATTTATAAATTTATGAATTTTATATGTAAAATTTATTATTTTGCAACAGTGACTGGAATGAAGGGGACCAGTAATGAGGGGGGTAAGCATAATAAGACAGATGGGGCCAGGAACAGGAAGTGTGGAGGTGACCTGCAGATACTGAGTACCGTTATTACAGGGTCCCGCATTGCCTGCACCCCTGTCATGTCAATGAACATGGGAAAAATGAGAGAGGGAACCTAACAGACTGGCTCATGGTGTGTGGAATTACGTGAATTTCGGCTACTGCTGTGTGGCGTAATGTGAATTTTGCATCATACTGTGTGGCATAACTTGAATTTATCCTCATACGGTGTGTTATAATGTGAATTTTGGCTCATACCGTGTGGCATAACTTGAATGTATCAGCATACTGTGTGGCATAACGTGAATTTCAGCTCATACTGTGTGGCATAACGTGAATTTCAGCTCATACTGTGTGGCGTGATGTGAATTTCAGCTCATACTGTGTGGCATAACGTGAATTTCAGCTCATACTGTGTGGCGTGATGTGAATTTTGGCTCATACTGTGTGGCATAACTTCAATTTATCCTCATACGGTGTGTTATAATGTAAATTTTGGCTCATACTGGGCCAGATGGCCTTGAAAAGTGATAAAATGGAGAGTGATAAAAGGACCAGCCAAAAAGCTCCTAACTGCCATGTTACAGGCTATGTTTGAAAAATGACAGGAGCTGGTTGGTTGGTAGTTTAACTCTCTCCATTTTATCACTTTTCAAGACTTAGGGGTATATTTACTAAGCCTTGAATGGAGAGTGGATGGTGATTAAAGTCCCAGCCAACCAGCTCCTAACTCATTTTTCAAACACAGCCTGTGACATGGTAGGATCTGATTGGCTGGTACTTTATCATCCGAGGCTTAGTAAATAGACCCCTTAGTACATGTGACCCACTGTGTGTCGTAACGTGAATTTCGACTCTTACTGTGTGGCATAATGTAAAATTTGTCTCCTACTGTGTGGCATAATATTCATTTTGACTCATACTGTGTGGTGTAACGTGAATTTCGGCTCATACTGTGTGGCATAATGTGAATTTGGTTTATACTGTGTGGCGTAATGTGAATAAGGGGCACTACTGACAGTAGCTGGTGAGCATTAGGACATGTCTGAAAAATGCTTGTGTCCTGCATGTAGAGAGAGAGTGATGGCATGGAAAGAGGCAGATGTGGCTCTGATGGCACATGTTTACATTTGAAACTTTAGTTGTGTTATATTAAAACTCAATTTTTTGGCCCCCATAAATCTCTTGTACTTTTCAGAGTGGCCCACTCAAAACCAGGGTGTAGGTACCGGTGGGTGCAAAGAGTGGGGTGTGTGTGTGTGGGGGGGGGGAGGGGGGGGAACACATATGCACCTAGGCCCACCACTCTAGTTCCGCCACTGGGTCAGGGACAGGTTGGAGATATGTAAGCAGTGATAGGGAGCAGGGGCAGCTAGGACTCAGGGATATGCTATAGCGGACAGTCAGTGCCAGCCGATGTCGCACCATTATGTTTCATTTTATTTCTCTGGGGTGTATTATATCTACTTGTATTATTAGGAACTAGGGAGAAATTAAATTAAGCCATGTGATTTTACTGAGGGAATGTAAAGCAGTGCCAGACATGTCCCTCTGCAGTGCTAGACACGCCTAAAAGGTGGTGCTAGACACACCCAAAAGGCGGTTCTAGACACGCCCAAAAGGCGGTGCTAGACACATCCCACCTGCGGTGCACCCCCTAATAAAATGAGCTGCGCACGCCTATGTATACAGTAGGTACAACATTAGTATGGTGTCACCACCCCAGAAGATAGGTGAGTGGCAGCTGAGAGTGTCTTTAAGGAAAGTAGCAGAGCTGCAACTGAGAGAGACGGCACGTGCCAAAAACAGGAGAGCAGTTTGGAGTGCAGTCACATGTTCTGGTCAACTTTTCTATAAGACTGTGCATGAGTTGAAGAAGGATATATATTTTTTTCTATGTTATCATCTTTGTAATCAAGTAATAAGCTGTAAATAAAGAGAATACAAGTTTTTAACATCATATCTTACTTAAAATAAGTAGTTTGGTTCCATGCTGCAAATTTTTTTAAATAGCCAAAAAAGCATTTGGGCCACCCATATGCGGGCACAGTTACACAGATGAGTATGATGGTGCTAAAGTTGCTCAAGTGTGTGCTATATGTACTGTATTGCTTGGTCTTTTAACAGGGCCGGCAACAGAAATCTTGGGGCCCTGTACACTGCTATCTCTGCCCCCTCAATCACATTCGACCCCCATCCTCCTTCAAACATCCCTGCATACACACACACATGTAATAAAGAACATATCAATTTATATATTATATATATTATATAGTATATACATACACACGTTGTGTATATATGTGTATGTATATGTATACATATATACTGTATACATGCACATATATGCACTTATGTGTGTGTATGTGCAGAAATGTGTACAGTATGTATACAGTATATATGTATATGTGCATACACATATATACGGGATCAGTACTAAATCCCGCTGGACGGGATCCCGGTGGTCGAAATACAGACGCCGTAATCCCGACCACACAATCCCGACAGGGGTGGCGAGCGGAACGCAGCCCCTTGCGGGCTCGCTTCGCTCGCCACGCTGCGGGCACGGTGCCTCGCTACGCTCGGCACACTAATTTATTCTCCCTCTATGGGTGTCGTGGACACCCACGGAGGGAGAATATGTCGGGATTGTGCCAGTCGGGATTCCAGCGTCAGTATTTCGACTGCCGGAATTCCGTCCGACGGGATGTTGACCGCATCCCATATATAAACATAGTTGAAGTGATTTACATTTTGACAAAAAATCAGTACAGGCAGTGGTGATGGTACCAGGACCCAGGAGGGACTCGCCAAAGTGTGAGTCTCTCATGTCTGTAGACAGCGGTGAGGTCTGTGGGCTGCTGATATCTGTAAATGCCCCATGACCAACCGAGTCTATTACACTGTGACCGGAGGTTGTGTGCACTCATGCTGGGGCCAGGCTCAATACTGTTACTCAGCAGCAAGAGAGAAGGAAGAGCTAGTGCAGCGCTGATGTCGCGCCGGGACCGGACCAAGTGACAGGTAACCGGGGGGGGGGGGGGGGGGGGGGGTTTGGTGCGGCCGGACAGTTAACTAGTTTTTTAGTTAATCGGTGCAGGTGTAGCGGGCACTATGAAAAACATCAATTGGTGCTGGTAATTTGTACATGACTCTCCGGGCTCCTCTCACCCTTGGGGCCCGATACTGGTGTCCCCTTTGACCCCCCCCGCCCCCGTTGCCGAGCCTGCCTGTTAACCCTGTGTAGCAGTACATATTTATATGAATTTCTACATATATAATAGGTATGTAGGTTGATCAGTTTGTCTTTTGCTGGATATATTTTAAACATACTGTGTATATTGGCCAAAGGCTGTCTGGTTAAACTTAGCATCAAAGCAGTAGCTCAAATACACTCTGTCAGTTCCTTGATTGGTAATCTGTATTCTATCGTATCCAATATAAAATACTTCTACTCACAAGGCCATTAACCATACACCAATGTACAATGTTTACTTATCTGAAAATATCATCCAACCAGATCTCTCTGCTCTACAGAAGATCTGTGTTTCTCATCCACACTCATTTCTCACTCCCATTCACGATTGCTCTCTTCACTGTCACATCCTCCTGACCCCTGGCCAACATTGCTGTGTGACTGTATCATACAGCCCATCAAGAACCCTTGCAATCTGGTAGACCATTATGTTATGCAATAGATGATACCTGTACTTGTGTATCAATGCCTTTTTTCCCTATGGATTGTAAGCTTGCGAACAGGGCCTTCCTACCCAGAGACGGATTGGCCATAGGGTTTACAGGGAAGATTCCCGGTGGGCCGACGCACCCGTGGGGCCTGTTTTGTTTGTGGACATGTGGTCCTTTTTATAGACATAATGAATAAGATGCAAAATAATTTATATATATGAAAATTACTGTGCCGCTTAGCCTGTGATTGCAGATGATCTAGTGCAGCGGTGGCCAACCCGCGGCTCTCATCCTCCGCATGCGGCTCGATCCGCACCTGGCCACCGCTGCCCGACACACACTGCCCAGCAGGTCTCCGGCGTGTGAGGGGAGGGGAGGAGAGCGCAGCGTGCGCGTCTCCTGCCCCTCTGACTCCGGCAGCGGTATTTTCTATTCGGCGCCGGCCCATGAGCCAATCAGAGCCCGCGGTCCGTCAGCTAAGGCTCCTGATTGGCTGCCAGACAGCGAGCTCTGATTGGCTCACAGGCCGGCGCCAAATTGAAGATAAACACCGCCGCCGGAGTCAGCAGGGCAGGAGAGGCGCATGCAGCAACGGTGAGTGGGGGGGGGGGGGGCTGAGGCACTTTGGGGACATGTGTGTCTGGCACTGGGTGCATGTCTGGCACTGGGGCATATCTGGGGCATGTCTGGCACTGGGGCATATCTGGCACTGGGGGCATGTCTGGCTCGGGGGCATGTCTGGCACTGGGGGCATGTCTGGCACTGGGGCATGTCTGGCACTGGGGGCATGTCTGGCACTGGGGGCATGTCTGGCACTGGAGCATATCTGGGGCATGTGGGGCATGTCTGGCACTGGGGCATGTCTGGCTCGGGGGCATGTCTGACACTGGCGGCATGTCTGACACTGGGGGCATATCTGGCACTGGGGCATATCTGGCACTGGGGCATATCTGGGGCATGTCTGGCACTGGGGCATATCTGACACTGGGGGCATGTCTGGCACTGGGGCATGTCTAGCACTGGGGGCATATCTGGCACTGGGGCATGTCTGACACTGGGGGCATATCTGACACTGGGGGCATATCTGGCACTGGGGCATATCTGGGGCTTGTGGGGCATGTCTTGCACTGGGGGCATGTCTGGCACTGTGGGGACATGTGTATCTGACACTGGGGGTATGTCTGGCACTGGGGGCATGTCTGGCACTGTGGGGACATATGTATCTGGCACTGGGGGCATAGCTGGCACTGTGGGGACATGTGTATCTGGCACTGGGGGCATAGCTGGCACTGGGGGCATATCTGGCACAGTGGGGGCATGTGTATCTGGCACTCTGGGAACATGTGTATCCGGCACTGGGGGCATATCTGGCACTGTAAGGACATGTGTATCTGGCACTGTGGGACATATATGTATTTGGCACTGTAGGGCATATATGTGTTTGGCACTGTGGGGGCATACATGTATTTGGCACTGTGCGTAATATATGTATTTGGCAAGGTGGGGCATGTACCTGGCACTGTGGGAGCATGTATATCTGCTACTGTGGGGACATGTGTATCTGGCACTGGGGGCATATATTTATCTGGCACTGTGGGGACATATGTCTATCTGGCACTGTGGAGGCACCCATTTTTTGGCATTTTTATATGTATGTGGAACTGTACTGGGGCATTATATGTATGTGGCACTGTACAACATGACTAAAAACGGGGTTATGACACAAGGTCATACTCCTACAAATGTGATACCGAAAGGTGTGCGCACAAAAATGGAGTGTGGCTTTGCGACAACTAGGCCACGCCCCCAGTTTTGCTTGCGCGCCTATGGCGCGTGCATGATAGTGGCTCTTCACCTTTACTGTGGATCTTTTCTGGCTCTTTGCCTCTGACTGGTTGGCCACCCCTGATCTAGTGTATGCTCTGTCTGCCTGCTTGGCTGACATATAAGATTGAGTGAATAGTGATTGGGATACGGTTGGTGTATTATGTGGTTAGTGTTAAAAAATAATATGGTTAGTGTTAAAAAATAATATAAAAAAAATAAAAAAAAATAAGGGGCAGACTAGATGGGCCAAGTGGTTCTTATCTGCCGACAAATTCTATATTAAGCAAGGAAATATATCTTTCTAAAGAATGATATAGTTTCCTAAATTCTGAAGGTGTATCATATAATGTGCTCATAATATTTTATTTTATTTCTTTTTAACTTCACCCCTTGATGCTGGACATGCCCACTATCTGGAAAGTCTTGGGGGGAGGGTACTGCTGCCATGGCCCATGGCTAGACCTTACACCTCTGGTGCTGCCCATGTGGGGCCACTAGCACAAATTTTTCCAGGGCCGCTTTTTGTTCCCAATCCGCCCCTTTTCCTACCTCTATGACTGTTATTACCCAGTTTTGTTTTATCACTATTGTTTCCAATTTTAAAGCACAAGGAATTTGCTGCGCTATATAAGAAACTGTTAATAAATTATTATTATAATAATAATAATAATAATAATAATAATAATAAAATTATTATTAATAATAATAATAAAAGTATATCTGTTTAAAAATGTGTTGCAAATGAGTAAT
Organism: Pseudophryne corroboree; assembly: GCF_028390025.1. NCBI lineage: Eukaryota > Metazoa > Chordata > Amphibia > Anura > Myobatrachidae > Pseudophryne > Pseudophryne corroboree. The sequence continues at coordinate 995,798,715 of NC_086444.1, read as the reverse complement.
GTTATAACCAATAAAAACATCTATGCAAAAAATATCATACCTAATACCCCCTCAAAAAATATAGCCCATTGTGAATAGAAAAGTAGTGCAAGATAGAATTGTTCTTGGCCCTCCCACCCACTTTTATGTTGGATATTAGATATTAAAAGAACATGCACAGTTTAACAAACCAAGCAATTCAGCGACAGGGACTGCCACTTATGTGGCTGAAATGCTTGGTTTATTTGGGCCCCCACACAATACTTTATTGGAAGGACAACTTCTGATCACTAATGAGGAAATTTATGATGAGGGTGTTAATTATAAATTATTATAATTTGGTAAAAATTGAATAAACTCGCAACAAATTACGTAACATGGAGAAAATGCCTAGAGGGTAAATGTCCCTACCTCCAATAACTCTGGCCTTACAAATGGAGCAGATGCCTTCACAAATGTTGTCAGGGTTTAGGTAAAAATAATCCCACACCCAAGATGTGGCTTTTTTTAGTCTTATGCCCAGGCATTACAATGGTTTTCTTTTTATCACGGGAAATAACTGTTGCCACTGGTGGCTTACTTTACCAAACAACATAATCAACATATTCATCCTCATCATTCTGATTAGCGGCAGATAGTAAACAAAGATCCCCTTCATCTTGTTCCACTTCCATGCTAGCATCCTCAATTTTTATAGGGCTAAGGAGGCTTCTCTATGATGTATAGTGTGAGAATTGTCAGACTCACACATAGCTACCGTGGACACCCCTAGACTCTCTTCATGGATTTATGAACACAGTTTGTTCTTCAGCCTTAGTGTTCTTTCTTTTCACAACTAATTTGTTAGTTTTTAATGTGACACATCTGTCCCTGTTTTTTAACACTGTAAAATATTTTTATTTAAGGTGCCCTTTCCTAAACTTACTACCTTTAGTAGATTTATAATACTATCATGATTGTCAGCAGCCACAGCACTAGTACTTGCTTGGTTGTTGCTCCTGCTCTTCTATCAACTATCCTTGATCCATATTGACTCACGATCCTATTCAGTAAGGATTGTAAATTCTGCTAAACAGCAGAATTTACAATCCTTTGCTCGCATGCTGGAGGCCGCCCATCACTGGGCAAGTTCGCCCAGCATTCAGGCTACCGCCCACCCACTGCAATCATGCTGAAATTGTGATTGCACCGCAATTTCAACGTGATCGCTGAAATTGTGGATGGCTCCTGCTGGCGCAGCCTGGCTCTGATGGCAGGAGACCCGCTGTCATATTTTTGATCAAAGAGGCTGCGTGTGATGTCATGCAGCCGCCCCGATCACGCCCATGCCATGCCCCGTTCGGAAACAACCGCCCCTGTTTCACTGCCAATGCCCTTGCAACGCTCTACCTCTGCCTTGGAAACGGAGTGTTGCCGCCTCCCTCCCGCCCCGCGAACGCCTCTGCCTGTCAATCAGGCAGATGCATTCGCATTTACTGTGGGTCACCCGCAGTAAATGCGGGCGCAAGCGCAGGACGGGCCCTGTGCATGCACTCGCATCGTCATTGTACTTTTTGCGGTTGGATCACAATTTGCAATCCAACCTGAATGAGCTCTTCAGTGTTTACATTTATTAACGCAGTGGCATGGCACCTATTGTGCAAAAATCAACCATTTTTTCAGTTTTTTTCCACAAATTACAAATTCACACTGCGGACTCACATTGCTTATATTAATAAATTAAATAAATTGTTTTTTCACAAATGACAACAACTTCACCAAAAACTTTTGCAGGCACCAGCGTGCACTGTGTACCAATAAAGGGTTCATGCTGCCATGTAGTATGAGTTATGGGCTGCAATGTAGACAATGACAAAAACACTAGAGATGAGCGCCTGAAATTTTTCGGGTTTTGTGTTTTGGTTTTGGGTTCGGTTCTGCGGCCGTGTTTTGGGTTCGACCGCGTTTTGGCAAAACCTCACCGAATTTTTTTTGTCGGATTCGGGTGTGTTTTGGATTCGGGTGTTTTTTTCAAAAAACACTAAAAAACAGCTTAAATCATAGAATTTGGGGGTCATTTTGATCCCAAAGTATTATTAACCTCAAAAACCATAATTTACACTCATTTTCAGTCTATTCTGAATACCTCACACCTCACAATATTATTTTTAGTCCTAAAATTTGCACCGAGGTCGCTGTGTGAGTAAGATAAGCGACCCTAGTGGCCGACACAAACACCGGGCCCATCTAGGAGTGGCACTGCAGTGTCACGCAGGATGTCCCTTCCAAAAAACCCTCCCCAAACAGCACATGACGCAAAGAAAAAAAGAGGCGCAATGAGGTAGCTGTGTGAGTAAGATTAGCGACCCTAGTGGCCGACACAAACACCGGGCCCATCTAGGAGTGGCACTGCAGTGTCACGCAGGATGGCCCTTCCAAAAAACCCTCCCCAAACAGCACATGACGCAAAGAAAAAAAGAGGCGCAATGAGGTAGCTGTGTGAGTAAGATTAGCGACCCTAGTGGCCGACACAAACACCGGGCCCATCTAGGAGTGGCACTGCAGTGTCACGCAGGATGGCCCTTCCAAAAAACCCTCCCCAAACAGCACATGACGCAAAGAAAAAAAGAGGCGCAATGAGGTAGCTGTGTGAGTAAGATTAGCGACCCTAGTGGCCGACACAAACACCGGGCCCATCTAGGAGTGGCACTGCAGTGTCACGCAGGATGTCCCTTCCAAAAAACCCTCCCCAAACAGCACATGACGCAAAGAAAAAAAGAGGCGCAATGAGGTAGCTGTGTGAGTAAGATTAGCGACCCTAGTGGCCGACACAAACACCGGGCCCATCTAGGAGTGGCACTGCAGTGTCACGCAGGATGTCCCTTCCAAAAAACCCTCCCCAAACAGCACATGACGCAAAGAAAAAAAGAGGCGCAATGAGGTAGCTGTGTGAGTAAGATTAGCGACCCTAGTGGCCGACACAAACACCGGGCCCATCTAGGAGTGGCACTGCAGTGTCACGCAGGATGTCCCTTCCAAAAAACCCTCCCCAAACAGCACATGACGCAAAGAAAAAAAGAGGCGCAATGAGGTAGCTGACTGTGTGAGTAAGATTAGCGACCCTAGTGGCCGACACAAACACCGGGCCCATCTAGGAGTGGCACTGCAGTGTCACGCAGGATGTCCCTTCCAAAAAAACCCTCCCCAATCAGCACATGATGCAAAGAAAAAGAAAAGAAAAAAGAGGTGCAAGATGGAATTGTCCTTGGGCCCTCCCACCCACCCTTATGTTGTATAAACAAAACAGGACATGCACACTTTAACCAACCCATCATTTCAGTGACAGGGTCTGCCACACGACTGTGACTGATATGACGGGTTGGTTTGGACCCCCCCCAAAAAAGAAGCAATTAATCTCTCCTTGCACAAACTGGCTCTACAGAGGCAAGATGTCCACCTCATCTTCACCCTCCGATATATCACCGTGTACATCCCCCTCCTCACAGATTATCAATTCGTCCCCACTGGAATCCACCATCTCAGCTCCCTGTGTACTTTGTGGAGGCAATTGCTGCTGGTCAATGTCTCCGCGGAGGAATTGATTATAATTCATTTTAATGAACATCATCTTCTCCACATTTTCTGGATGTAACCTCGTACGCCGATTGCTGACAAGGTGAGCGGCGGCACTAAACACTCTTTCGGAGTACACACTTGTGGGAGGGCAACTTAGGTAGAATAAAGCCAGTTTGTGCAAGGGCCTCCAAATTGCCTCTTTTTCCTGCCAGTATAAGTACGGACTGTGTGACGTGCCTACTTGGATGCAGTCACTCATATAATCCTCCACCATTCTATCAATGTTGAGAGAATCATATGCAGTGACAGTAGACGACATGTCCGTAATCGTTGTCAGGTCCTTCAGTCCGGACCAGATGTCAGCATCAGCAGTCGCTCCAGACTGCCCTGCATCACCGCCAGCGGGTGGGCTCGGAATTCTGAGCCTTTTCCTCGCACCCCCAGTTGCGGGAGAATGTGAAGGAGGAGATGTTGACAGGTCGCGTTCCGCTTGACTTGACAATTTTGTCACCAGCAGGTCTTTCAACCCCAGCAGACCTGTGTCTGCCGGAAAGAGAGATCCAAGGTAGGCTTTAAATCTAGGATCGAGCACGGTGGCCAAAATGTAGTGCTCTGATTTCAACAGATTGACCACCCGTGAATCCTTGTTAAGCGAATTAAGGGCTGCATCCACAAGTCCCACATGCCTAGCGGAATCGCTCCCTTTTAGCTCCTTCTTCAATGCCTCCAGCTTCTTCTGCAAAAGCCTGATGAGGGGAATGACCTGACTCAGGCTGGCAGTGTCTGAACTGACTTCACGTGTGGCAAGTTCAAAGGGCATCAGAACCTTGCACAACGTTGAAATCATTCTCCACTGCACTTGAGACAGGTGCATTCCATCTCCTATATCGTGCTCAATTGTATAGGCTTGAATGGCCTTTTGCTGCTCCTCCAACCTCTGAAGCATATAGAGGGTTGAATTCCACCTCGTTACCACTTCTTGCTTCAGATGATGGCAGGGCAGGTTCAGTAGTTTTTGGTGGTGCTCCAGTCTTCTGTACGTGGTGCCTGTACGCCGAAAGTGTCCCGCAATTTTTCTGGCCACCGACAGCATCTCTTGCACGCCCCTGTCGTTTTTTAAAAAATTCTGCACCACCAAATTCAAGGTATGTGCAAAACATGGGACGTGCTGGAATTTGCCCATATTTAATGCACACACAATATTGCTGGCGTTGTCCGATGCCACAAATCCACAGGAGAGTCCAATTGGGGTAAGCCATTCCGCGATGATCTTCCTCAGTTGCCGTAAGAGGTTTTCAGCTGTGTGCGTATTCTGGAAAGCGGTGATACAAAGCGTAGCCTGCCTAGGAAAGAGTTGGCGTTTGCGAGATGCTGCTACTGGTGCCGCCGCTGCTGTTCTTGCGGCGGGAGTCCATACATCTACCCAGTGGGCTGTCACAGTCATATAGTCCTGACCCTGCCCTGCTCCACTTGTCCACATGTCCGTGGTTAAGTGGACATTGGGTACAACTGCATTTTTTAGGACACTGGTGAGTCTTTTTCTGACGTCCGTGTACATTCTCGGTATCGCCTGCCTAGAGAAGTGGAACCTAGATGGTATTTGGTAACGGGGGCACACTGCCTCAATAAATTGTCTAGTTCCCTGTGAACTAACGGCGGATACCGGACGCACGTCTAACACCAACATAGTTGTCAAGGACTCAGTTATCCGCTTTGCAGTAGGATGACTGCTGTGATATTTCATCTTCCTCGCAAAGGACTGTTGAACAGTCAATTGCTTACTGGAAGTAGTACAAGTGGGCTTACGACTTCCCCTCTGGGATGACCATCGACTCCCAGCGGCAACAACAGCAGCGCCAGCAGCAGTAGGCGTTACACGCAAGGATGCATCGGAGGAATCCCAGGCAGGAGAGGACTCGTCAGAATTGCCAGTGACATGGCCTGCAGGACTATTGGCATTCCTGGGGAAGGAGGAAATTGACACTGAGGGAGTTGGTGGGGTGGTTTGCGTGAGCTTGGTTACAAGAGGAAGGGATTTACTGGTCAGTGGACTGCTTCCGCTGTCACCCAAAGTTTTTGAACTTGTCACTGACTTATTATGAATGCGCTGCAGGTGACGTATAAGGGAGGATGTTCCGAGGTGGTTAACGTCCTTACCCCTACTTATTACAGCTTGACAAAGGGAACACACGGCTTGACACCTGTTGTCCGCATTTCTGGTGAAATACCTCCACACCGAAGAGCTGATTTTTTTGGTATTTTCACCTGGCATGTCAACGGCCATATTCCTCCCACGGACAACAGGTGTCTCCCCGGGTGCCTGACTTAAACAAACCACCTCACCATCAGAATCCTCCTGGTCAATTTCCTCCCCAGCGCCAGCAACACCCATATCCTCCTCATCCTGGTGTACTTCAACACTGACATCTTCAATCTGACTATCAGGAACTGGACTGCGGGTGCTCCTTCCAGCACTTGCAGGGGGCGTGCAAATGGTGGAAGGCGCATGCTCTTCACGTCCAGTGTTGGGAAGGTCAGGCATCGCAACCGACACAATTGGACTCTCCTTGTGGATTTGGGATTTCAAAGAACGCACAGTTCTTTGCGGTGCTTTTGCCAGCTTGAGTCTTTTCAGTTTTCTAGCGAGAGGCTGAGTGCTTCCATCCTCATGTGAAGCTGAACCACTAGCCATGAACATAGGCCAGGGCCTCAGCCGTTCCTTGCCACTCCGTGTGGTAAATGGCATATTGGCAAGTTTACGCTTCTCCTCCGACAATTTTATTTTAGGTTTTGGAGTCCTTTTTTTACTGATATTTGGTGTTTTGGTTTTGACATGCTCTGTACTATGCCATTGGGCATCGGCCTTGGCAGACGACGTTGCTGGCATTTCATCGTCTCGGCCATGACTAGTGGCAGCAGCTTCAGCACGAGGTGGAAGTGGATCTTGATCTTTCCCTAATTTTGGAACCTCAACATTTTTGTTCTCCATATTTTAATAGGCACAACTAAAAGGCACCTCAGGTAAACAATGGAGATGGATGGATTGGATACTAGTATACAATTATGGACGGGCTGCCGAGTGCCGACACAGAGGTAGCCACAGCCGTGAACTACCGCACTGTACTGTGTCTGCTGCTAATATATAGACTGGTTGATAAAGAGATAGTATACTCGTAACTAGTATGTATGTATAAAGAAAGAAAAAAAAACCACGGTTAGGTGGTATATACAATTATGGACGGGCTGCCGAGTGCCGACACAGAGGTAGCCACAGCCGTGAACTACCGCACTGTACTGTGTCTGCTGCTAATATATAGACTGGTTGATAAAGAGATAGTATACTCGTAACTAGTATGTATGTATAAAGAAAGAAAAAAAAACCACGGTTAGGTGGTATATACAATTATGGACGGGCTGCCGAGTGCCGACACAGAGGTAGCCACAGCCGTGAACTACCGCACTGTACTGTGTCTGCTGCTAATATAGACTGGTTGATAAAGAGATAGTATACTCGTAACTAGTATGTATGTATAAAGAAAGAAAAAAAAACCACGGTTAGGTGGTATATACAATTATGGACGGGCTGCCGAGTGCCGACACAGAGGTAGCCACAGCCGTGAACTACCGCACTGTACTGTGTCTGCTGCTAATATATAGACTGGTTGATAAAGAGATAGTATACTCGTAACTAGTATGTATGTATAAAGAAAGGAAAAAAAACCACGGTTAGGTGGTATATACAATTATGGACGGGCTGCCGAGTGCCGACACAGAGGTAGCCACAGCCGTGAACTACCGCACTGTACTGTGTCTGCTGCTAATATATAGACTGGTTGATAAAGAGATAGTATACTCGTAACTAGTATGTATGTATAAAGAAAGAAAAAAAAACCACGGTTAGGTGGTATATACAATTATGGACGGGCTGCCGAGTGCCGACACAGAGGTAGCCACAGCCGTGAACTACCGCACTGTACTGTGTCTGCTGCTAATATATAGACTGGTTGATAAAGAGATAGTATACTCGTAACTAGTATGTATGTATAAAGAAAGAAAAAAAAACCACGGTTAGGTGGTATATACAATTATGGACGGGCTGCCGAGTGCCGACACAGAGGTAGCCACAGCCGTGAACTACCGCACTGTACTGTGTCTGCTGCTAATATATAGACTGGTTGATAAAGAGATAGTATACTCGTAACTAGTATGTATGTATAAAGAAAGAAAAAAAAACCACGGTTAGGTGGTATATACAATTATGGACGGGCTGCCGAGTGCCGACACAGAGGTAGCCACAGCCGTGAACTACCGCACTGTACTGTGTCTGCTGCTAATATATAGACTGGTTGATAAAGAGATAGTATACTCGTAACTAGTATGTATGTATAAAGAAAGAAAAAAAAACCACGGTTAGGTGGTATATACAATTATGGACGGGCTGCCGAGTGCCGACACAGAGGTAGCCACAGCCGTGAACTACCGCACTGTACTGTGTCTGCTGCTAATATATAGACTGGTTGATAAAGAGATAGTATACTCGTAACTAGTATGTATGTATAAAGAAAGAAAAAAAAACCACGGTTAGGTGGTATATACAATTATGGACGGGCTGCCGAGTGCCGACACAGAGGTAGCCACAGCCGTGAACTACCGCACTGTACTGTGTCTGCTGCTAATATATAGACTGGTTGATAAAGAGATAGTATACTCGTAACTAGTATGTATGTATAAAGAAAGAAAAAAAAACCACGGTTAGGTGGTATATACAATTATGGACGGGCTGCCGAGTGCCGACACAGAGGTAGCCACAGCCGTGAACTACCGCACTGTACTGTGTCTGCTGCTAATATAGACTGGTTGATAAAGAGATAGTATACTCGTAACTAATATGTATGTATAAAGAAAGAAAAAAAAACCACGGTTAGGTGGTATATACAATTATGGACGGGCTGCCGAGTGCCGACACAGAGGTAGCCACAGCCGTGAACTACCGCACTGTACTGTGTCTGCTGCTAATATATAGACTGGTTGATAAAGAGATAGTATACTCGTAACTAGTATGTATGTATAAAGAAAGAAAAAAAAACCACGGTTAGGTGGTATATACAATTATGGACGGGCTGCCGAGTGCCGACACAGAGGTAGCCACAGCCGTGAACTACCGCACTGTACTGTGTCTGCTGCTAATATAGACTGGTTGATAAAGAGATAGTATACTACTAATATTATATACTGGTGGTCAGGTCACTGGTCACTAGTCACACTGGCAGTGGCACTCCTGCAGCAAAAGTGTGCACTGTTTAATTTTAATATAATATTATGTACTCCTGGCTCCTGCTATAACCTATAACTGGCACTGCAGTAGTGCTCCCCAGTCTCCCCCACAATTATAAGCTGTGTGAGCTGAGCAGTCAGACAGATATATAATATATATATAGATGATGCAGCACACTGGCCTGAGCCTGAGCAGTGCACACAGATATGGTATGTGACTGACTGAGTCACTGTGTGTATCGCTTTTTTCAGGCAGAGAACGGATATATTAAATAAACTGCACTGTGTGTCTGGTGGTCACTCACTATATAATATATTATGTACTCCTGGCTCCTGCTATAACCTATAACTGGCACTGCTGTAGTGCTCCCCAGTCTCCCCCACAATTATAAGCTGTGTGAGCTGAGCAGTCAGACAGATATATATAATATTATATATAGATAATAGATGATGCAGCACACTGGCCTGAGCCTGAGCAGTGCACACAGATATGGTATGTGACTGAGTCACTGTGTGCTGTGTATCGCTTTTTTCAGGCAGAGAACGGATTATAAATAAAAGTGGTGGTCACTGGTCACTATCAGCAAAACTCTGCACTGTACACTACTGAGTACTCCTAATGCTCCCCAAAATTAGTAAATCAAGTGTCTCTCTAATCTATTCTAATTCTAAACGGAGAGGACGCCAGCCACGTCCTCTCCCTATCAATCTCAATGCACGTGTGAAAATGGCGGCGACGCGCGGCTCCTTATATAGAATCCGAGTCTCGCGATAGAATCCGAGCCTCGCGAGAATCCGACAGCGTCATGATGACGTTCGGGCGCGCTCGGGTTAACCGAGCAAGGCGGGAAGATCCGAGTCGCTCGGACCCGTGAAAAAAAACATGAAGTTCTGGCGGGTTCGGATTCAGAGAAACCGAACCCGCTCATCTCTAAAAAACACCAGTGTGCACCAAGGGTTAGTTCTGCCCCTGTATTAGGAACTCTTGATTGCAATGTGTGAACACAACAGTGTGAACTAGTGATGTGCACCGGAAATTTTTCGGGTTTTGTGTTTTGGTTTTGGATTCGGTTCCGCGGCCGTGTTTTGGATTCGGACGCTTTTTGGCAAAACCTCACCGAAATTTTTTTGTCGGATTCGGGTGTGTTTTGGATTCGGGTGTTTTTTTCAAAAACCCCTAAAAAACAGCTTAAATCATAGAATTCGGGGGTTATTTTGATCCCATAGCATTATTAACCTCAATTACCATAATTTCCACTCATTTCCAGTCTATTCTGAACACCTCACACCTCACAATATTATTTTTAGTCCTAAAATTTGCACCAAGGTCGCTGGATGACTAAGCTAAGTGACCCAAGTGGCCGACACAAACACCTGGCCCATCTAGGAGTGGCACTGCAGTGTCAGACAGGATGGCCGATTTAAAAAAAAGTCCCCAAACAGCACATGATGCAGAGAAAAAAAGAGGCGCAATGAGGTAGCTGTGTGACTAAGCTAAGCGACCCAAGTGGCCGACACAAACACCTGGCCCATCTAGGAGTGGCACTGCAGTGTCAATCAAGACAGGATGGCACTTCCAAAAAATTGTCCCCAAACAGCACATGATGCAAAGAAAAAAAGAGGCGGACCAAAGTGGCTGTTTGACTAAGCTAAGCGACACAAGTGGCCGACACAAACACCTGGCCCATCTAGGAGTGGCACTGCAGTGTCAATCAAGACAGGATGGCACTTCCAAAAAATAGTCCCCAAACAGCACATGATGCAAAGAAAAAAAGAGGCGCACCAAGGTGGCTGTTTGACTAAGCTAAGCGACACAAGTGGCCGACACAAACACCTGGCCCATCTAGGAGTGGCACTGGAGTGTCAGGCAGGATGGCACTTCAAAAAAATAGTCCCCAAACAGCACATGATGCAGAGAAAAAAAGAGGCGCAATGAGGTAGCTGTGTGACTAAGCTAAGCGACCCAAGTGGCCGACACAAACACCTGGCCCATCTAGGAGTGGCACTGCAGTGTCAATCAAGACAGGATGGCACTTCCAAAAAATTGTCCCCAAACAGCTCATGATGCAAAGAAAAAAAGATGCGCACCAAGGTGGCTGTTTGACTAAGCTAAGCAACACAAGTGGCCGACACAAACACCTGGCCCATCTAGGAGTGGCACTGCAGTGTCAATCAAGACAGGATGGCACTTCCAAAAAATTGTCCCCAAACAGCACATGATGCAAAGAAAAAAAGAGGCGCACCAAGGTGGCTGTGTGACTAAGCTAAGCGACACAAGTGGCCGACACAAACACCTGGCCCATCTAGGAGTGGCACTGCAGTGTCAATCAAGACAGGATGGCACTTCCAAAAAATTGTCCCCAAACAGCACATGATGCAAAGAAAAATGAAAGAAAAAAGAGGTGCAAGATGGAATTGTCCTTGGGCCCTCCCACCCACCCTTATGTTGCATAAACAGGACATGCACACTTTAAGGAACCCATCATTTCAGCGACAGGGTCTGCCACACGACTGTGACTGAAATGACTGGTTGGTTTGTGCCCCCACCAAAAAAGAAGCAATCTCTCCTTGCACAAACTGGCTCTACAGAGGCAAGATGTCCACCTCATCATCATCCTCCAATTCCTCATCCCTTTCACTGTGTACATCCCCCTCCTCACAGATTATTAATTCGTCCCCACTGGAGTCCACCATCTCAGGTCCCCGTGTACTTTCTGGAGGCAATTGCTGCTGGTGAATGTCTCCACGGAGGAATTGATTATAATTAATTTTGATGAACATCATCTTCTCCACATTTTCTGGAAGTAACCTCGTACGCCGATTGCTGACAAGGTGAACGGCTGCACTAAACACTCTTTCGGAGTACACACTGGAGGGAGGGCAACTTAGGTAGAATAAAGCCAGTTTGTGCAAGGGCCTCCAAATTGCCTCTTTTTCCTGCCAGTATACGTATGGACTGTCTGACGTGCCTACTTGGATGCGGTCACTCATATAATCCTCCACCATTCTTTCCATGGTGAGAGAATCATATGCAGTGACAGTAGACGACATGTCAGTAATCATTGGCAGGTCCTTCAGTCCGGACCAGATGTCAGCACTCGCTCCAGACTGCCCTGCATCACCGCCAGCGGGTGGGCTCGGAATTCTTAGCCTTTTCCTCGCACCCCCAGTTGCGGGAGAATGTGAAGGAGGAGATGATGACGGGTCACGTTCCGCTTGACTTGACAATTTTCTCACCAGCAGGTCTTTGAACCTCTGCAGACTTGTGTCTGCCGGAAAGAGAGACACAACGTAGGTTTTAAATCTAGGATCGAGCACGGTGGCCAAAATGTAGTGCTCTGATTTCAACAGATTGACCACCCGTGAATCCTGGTTAAGCGAATGAAGGGCTCCATCCACAAGTCCCACATGCCTAGCGGAATCGCTCTGTTTTAGCTCCTCCTTCAATGTCTCCAGCTTCTTCTGCAAAAGCCTGATGAGGGGAATGACCTGACTCAGGCTGGCAGTGTCTGAACTGACTTCACGTGTGGCAAGTTCAAAGGGTTGCAGAACCTTGCACAACATTGAAATCATTCTCCACTGCGCTTGAGTCAGGTGCATTTCCCCTCCTTTGCCTATATCGTGGGCAGATGTATGGGCTTGAATGGCCTTTTGCTGCTCCTCCATCCTCTGAAGCATATAGAGGGTTGAATTCCACCTCGTTACCACCTGTTGCTTCAGATGATGGCAGGACAGGTTCAGGAATGTTTGGTGGTGCTCCAGTCTTCTGTACGCGGTTCCTGAATGCCAAAAGTGGCCCGCAATTCTTTGGGCCACCGACAGCATCTCTTGCACGCCCCTGTCGTTTTTTAAATAATTCTGCACCACCAAATTCAATGTATGTGCAAAACATGGGACGTGCTGGAATTTGCCCACATGTAATGCACGCACAATCTTGCTGGCGTTGTCCGATGTCACAAATCCCCAGGAGAGTCCAATTGGGGTAAGCCATTCTGCGATGATCTTCCTCAGTTGCCGTAAGAGGTTGTCAGCTGTGTGCCTATTCTGGAAAGCGGTGATACAAAGCGTAGCCTGCCTAGGAACGAGTTGGCGTTTGCGAGATGCTGCTACTGGTGCCGCCGCTGCTGTTATTGCTGCGGGAGGCAATACATCTACCCAGTGGGCTGTCACAGTCATAAAGTCCTGAGTCTGCCCTGCTCCACTTGTCCACATGTCCGTGGCTAAGTGGACATTGGTTACAACTGCATTTTTTAGGACACTGGTGAGTCTTTTTCTGAGGTCTGTGTATATTTTCGGTATCGCCTGCCTAGAGAAATGGAACCTAGATGGTATTTGGTACCGGGGACACAGTACCTCAATCAAGTCTATAGTTGCCTCTGAATTAACGATGGATACCAGAACCACGTTTCTCACCGCCCAGGCTGCCAAGGCCTGAGTTATCTGCTTTGCAGCAGGATGACTGCTGTGATATTTCATCTTCTTCGCAAAGGACTGTTGGACAGTCAATTGCTTACTGGAAGTAGTAAAAGTGGTCTTCCGACTTCCCCTCTGGGATGACGATCGACTCCCAGCAGCAACAACAGCAGCGCCAGCAGCAGTAGGCGTTACACTCAAGGATGCATCGGAGGAATCACAGGCAGGAGAGGACTCGTCAGACTTGACAGTGACATGGCCTGCAGGACTATTGGCTTTCCTGGGTAAGGAGGAAATTGACACTGAGGGAGTTGGTGGTGTGGTTTGCAGGAGCTTGGTTACAAGAGGAAGGGATTTAGTGGTCAGTGGACTGCTTCCGCTGTCACCCAAAGTTTTTGAACTTGTCACTGACTTATGATGAATGCGCTGCAGGTGACGTATAAGGGAGGATGTTCCGAGGTGGTTAACATCCTTACCCCTACTTATTACAGCTTGACAAAGGCAACACACGGCTTGACACCTGTTGTCCGCATTTGTGTTAAAATAATTCCACACCGAAGAGCTGATTTTTTTTGTATTTTGACCAGGCATGTCAATGGCCATATTCCTCCCACGGACAACAGGTGTCTCCCCGGATGCCTGACTTAAACAAACCACCTCACCATCAGAATCCTCCCTGTCAATTTCCTCCCCAGCGCCAGCAACACCCATATCCTCATCCTGGTGTACTTCAACAGTGACATCTTCAATTTGACTATCAGGAACTGGACTGCGGGTGCTCCTTCCAACACTTGCAGGGGGCGTGCAAATGGTGGAAGGCGCAAGCTCTTCCCGTCCAGTGTTGGGAAGGTCAGGCATCGCAACCGACACAATTGGACTCTCCTTGGGGATTTGTGATTTAGAAGAACGCACAGTTCTTTGCTGTGCTTTTGCCAGCTTAAGTCTTTTCTTTTTTCTAGCGAGAGGATGAGAGCTTCCATCCTCATGTGAAGCTGAACCACTAGCCATGAACATAGGCCAGGGCCTCAGCCGTTCCTTGCCACTCCGTGTCGTAAATGGCATATTGGCAAGTTTACGCTTCTCCTCAGACGCTTTTAATTTAGATTTTTGGGTCATTTTACTGAACTTTTGTGTTTTGGATTTTACATGCTCTCTACTATGACATTGGGCATCGGCCTTGGCAGACGACGTTGATGGCATTTCATCGTCTCGGCCATGACTAGTGGCAGCAGCTTCAGCACGAGGTGGAAGTGGATATTGATCTTTCCCTATTTTAACCTCCACATTTTTGTTCTCCATTTTTTAATGTGTGGAATTATATGCCAGTATCAATAGCAATGGCCTACTACTATATTTACTGCGCACAACTAAAATGCACCACAGGTATAGAATGTAGATGGATAGTATACTTAATGGATGAAGACACAGAGGTAGGTACAGCAGTGGCCTACCGTACTGCTATAAGTATATATATATAGTATACTGGTGGACACTGTCAGCAAACTGAAAAACTAAAATGCACCACAGGTATAGAATGAAGATGGATAGTATACTTAATGGATGACGAGTGACGACACAGAGGTAGGTACAGCAGTGGCCTACCGTACTGCTATATATAGTATACTGGTGGACACTGTCAGCAAACTGCAAAACTAAAATGCACCACAGGTATAGAATGTAGATGGATAGTATACATAATGGATGATGAGTGACGACACAGAGGTAGGTACAGCAGTGGCCTACCGTACTGCTATATATAGTATACTGGTGGACACTGTCAGCAAACTGCAAAACTAAAATGCACCACAGGTATAGAATATAGATGGATAGTATACTTAATGGATGACGAGTGACGACACAGAGGTAGGTACAGCAGTGGCCTACCGTACTGCTATATATAGTATACTGGTGGACACTGTCAGCAAACTGCAAAACTAAAATGCACCACAGGTATAGAATGTAGATGGATAGTATACTTAATGGATGACGAGTGACGACACAGAGGTAGGTACAGCAGTGGCCTACCGTACTGCTATATATAGTATACTGGTGGACACTGTCAGCAAACTGCAAAACTAAAATGCACCACAGGTATAGAATGTAGATGGATAGTATACTTAATGGATGACGAGTGACGACACAGAGGTAGGTACAGCAGTGGCCTACCGTACTGCTATAGTATATATAGTATACTGGTGGACACTGTGTCAGCAAACTGCAAAACTAAAATGCAATGCACCACAGGTATAGAATGTAGATGGATAGTATACTTAATGGATGACGACACAGAGGTAGGTACAGCAGTGCACTCTGCACTGTACTCCTCCTATATAATATGAATTATACTGGTGGTCCCCAGTCCCCACAATAAAGCAGCACACTGAGCACAGATATGGAGTGTTTTTCAGGCAGACAACGTATACTGGTGGTCACTGTCAGCAAAACTCTGCACTGTACTCCTGCTATAGCTGCTCCCCAGTCCCCACAATTAAGCAGTGTGAGCACTCAGCACAGATATATTATGCAGCACACTGAGCACAGATATGGTATGGAGCGTTTTTTTCAGGCAGAGAACGGATAAAAACTGGTGGTCACTTATCAGCAAAACTCTGCACTGTACTCCTCCTAACAGCTGCTCCCCAATCCTCCCCACAAATAAGAAATAATAAACCAATCAACTTCTACAATAAACGGAGAGGACGCCAGCCACGTCCTCTCCCTATCATCTCCAATGCACGAGTGAAAATGGCGGCAACGCGCGGCTGCTTATATAGAATCCGAATCTCGCGAGAATCCGACAGCGGGATGATGACGTTCGGGCGCGGTTAGCCGAGCAAGGCGGGAAGGTTCTAACCTGCCTCGGACCCGTGTAAAAAAGGTGAAGTTCGGGGGGTTCGGTTTCCGAGAAACTGAACTCGCTCATCACTAGTGTGAACCAATGGTTAATGCAACCCTACATTAGGAGCTCTGGGCTGCAGCTCCACTTCTGCCAGTGCCAAACAAAATACAACACCAGTATGAAATTGCACCAAGGGTTAATGCTCAGCAGCAGTGTGACATACTTAGATGTTAATTCCTGAACTATAAAAATAAAAAACAATATTTTGCTAACTGCTTATCGTTTATCTAGCTTGGCCAATATTAACATTAAGGGGTATATTTACTAGAGATGAGCGGGTTCGGTTCGTCGAGATCCGAACCCCCCGAACTTCACCTATTTTACACGGGTCCGAGGCAGCCTCGGATCTCCCGCCTTGCTCGGTTAACCCGAACGAGGCCGAACGTCATCATCCCACTGTCGGATTCTCGCGAGATTCGTATTCTATATAAAGAGCAGCGAGTCGCCACCATTTTCACTCGTGCATTGGAGATTGAACGGAGAGGACATGGCTACGTTCTCTCCCTGAAAAGCTCCATATCTGTGCTCAGTGTGCTGAAAATATCTCTGCTCAGTGTGCTGCAAATATCTGTGCTCAGTGTGCTGCAAATATCTGTGCTCAGTGTGCTGCATTTTGGTGACCAACAGTATATAGTTGTACAGTACAGTAGGCCATTGCTGTATCTTGCAGCTCTGTGTCAATGCAAGTATCCATTCCATATCTGTGCTGCATTTTTGTGAGCAGTATATATAGTAGTACAGTGCAGCATTTTGGTGACCAACAGTATATAGTTGTACAGTACAGTAGGCCATTGCTATTGATATAATAATATTACTGGCATATAATTCCACACATTAAAAAATGGAGAACAAAAATGTGGAGGGTGAAATAGGGAAAGATCAAGATCCACTTCCACCTAGTGCTGAAGCTGCTGCCACTAGTCATGGCAGAGACGATTCAATGCCATCAACGTCGTCTGCCAAGGCCGATGCCCAATGTCATAGTAGAGAGCATGTAAAATCCAAAAACTAAAGTTCAGTAAAATGACCCAGAAATCGAAATTAAAATTGTCTGAGGAGAAGCGTAAACTTGCCAATATGCCATTTACGACACGGAGTGGCAAGGAACGGCTGAGGCCCTGGCCTATGTTCATGGCTAGTGGTTCAGCTTCACATGAGGATGGAAGCACTCATCCTCCCGCTAGAAAACTGAAAAGAGTTAAAATGGCAAAAGCACAGCAAAGAACTGTGTGTTCTTCTAAATCACAAATCCACAAGGAGAGTCCAATTGTGTCGGTTGCGATGCCTGACCTTCCCAACACTGGACGGGAAGAGGTGGTTCCTTCCACCATTTGCATGCCCCCTGGAAGTGCTGGAAGGAGCACCCACAGTCCAGTTCCTGATAGTCAAATTGAAGATGTCGAGAAACAAACCAACCAAGGTTGGAAAGGGCGCTTTAAGTGTTTTCCAATTAAAAAGTGCAGCAGCTGCCTGTATAGGATAGTTACACCTATGTAAAAAGACCAAACTAAAATACAACAACAATGAGGCTGCGCTTAGAGAGATGAATTGTCTGGATAACAATATAAAATTTATTAAACTTAAACCTGTGTGAGCCTCTTCATCACCCCATCACAATTTAACTGCAAGCCCGGACCATCGCGGACCCCAGAATCTGCCCGACTTGAACCATATCCACAACTAAGGACTGGACTTTTGTTTACCAAAACGCAATACTGGTGAGGACTTTCCTTGACTTCATGATAAAATATTGGAACTGCTAATCCTCCAGCGTTGGGATTTAATTCTCCAGCCCAGGGACTATGCTATAGCCCCAGGATAAAATTGGTTTCAAGTATACAGGGTCCTTTGGTCCATTTGGAATAAGCTTATGTGATGGTTTAAAAAAGGTGTTTTAGAGGCATTTTATCACAGTGTATTTCTATATTAATTGTCCAATGGACGGATTTTAAGTTTAATAAATTTTATATTGTTATCCAGACAATTCATCTCTCTAAGCGCAGCCTCATTGTTGTTGTATTTTAAATTGAAGATGTCACTGTTGAAGTACACCAGGATGAGTATATGGGTGTTGCTGGCGCTGGGGAGGAAATTGACAAGGAGGATTCTGATGGTGAGGTGGTTTGTTTAAGTCAGGCACCCGGGGAGACACCTGTTGTCCATGGGATGAATATGGCCATTGACATGCCTGGTCAAATTACAAAAAAAATCACTTCAGTGTGGAATTATTTTAACAGAAATGCGGACAACAGGTGTCAAGCCGTGTGTTGCCTTTGTCAAGCTGTAATAAGTAGGGGTAAGGACGTTAACCACATAGGAACATCCTCCCTTTTACGTCACCTGGAGTGCATTCATCAGAAGTCATTGACAAGTTCAAAAACTTTGGGTGACAGCGGAAGCAGTCCACTGACAACTAAATCCCTTCCTCTTGTACACAAGCTCCTGCAAACCACACCACCAACTCCCTCAGTGTCAATTTCCTCCTTAGACAGGAACACCAATAGTCCTGCACGCCATGTCACTGGCAAGTCTGACGAGTCCTCTCTTGACTGGGATTCCTCTGATGGATCCTTGAGTGTAACGTCTACTTCTGCTGGCGCTGCTGTTGTTGCTGTTGGGAGTCGATCATCATCCCAGAGGGGGAGTCGGAAGACCACTTGTACTACTTCCAGTAAGCAATTGACTGTCCAACAGTCCTTTGCGAGGAAGATGAAATATCACAGCAGTCATCCTGTTGCAAAGCGGATAACTCAGGCCTTGGCAGTTGTGTTGGTGTTAGACGTGCATCCGGTATCCGGCGTTAGTTCACAGGGACTTAGAGAATTTCTTGAGGTTGTGTGTCCCCGGTACCAAATACCATCTAGGTTCCACTTCTCTAGGCAGGCGATACTGAGAATGTACACAGACGTCAGAAAAAGACTCGCCAGTGTCCTAAAAAATGCAATTGTACCCAATGTCCACTTAACCACGGACATGTGGACAAGTGGAGCAGAGCAGACTCAGGACTATATGACTGTGACAGTCCACTGGTTAGATGTATTGCCTCGCGCAGCAAGAACAGCAGCGGCGACACCAGTAGCAGCATCTCGCAAACGCCAACTTGTTCCTAGGCAGGCTACGCTTTGTATCACCGCTTTCCATAAGAGGTACACAGCTGACAACCTCTTACGGAAACTGAGGAACATCATCGCAGAATGGCTCACCCGAATTGGACTCTCCTGGGGATTTGTGACATCGGACAACGCCACCAATATTGTGCATGCATTACATGTGGGCAAATTCCCATGTTTTGCACATACATTGGGGGAGATTCAAATGTTTGAAAAGTCAGTTGGGAGTCTGGTTTTTCCTATCTGATAGACAGGAAAAAACAGACACCCAACCGACTTTTCAAACATTTGAATCTCCCCCATTGAATTTGGTGGTGCAGAATTTTTTTAAAAACGACAGGGGCGTGAAAGAGATGCTGTCGGTGGCCCGAAGAATTGCGGGCCACTTTCGTCATTCAGTCACCGCGTGCCGAAGACTGCAGCACCAGCAAACACTCCTGAACCTGCCCTGCCATCATCTGAAGCAAGAGGTGGTAACGAGGTGGAATTCAACCCTCTATATGCTTCAGAGGATGGAGGAGCAGCAAAAGGCCATTCAAGCCTATACATCTGCCTATGATATAGGCAAAGGAGGGGGAATGCACCTTACTCAAGCGTAGTGGAGAATGATTTCAACGTTGTGCAAGGTTCTGCAACCCTTTGAACTTGCCACACGTGAAGTCAATTCAGACACTGCCAGCCTGAGTCAGGTCATTCCCCATCATCAGGCTTTTGCAGAAGCAGCTGGAGAGATTGAAGGAGGAGCTAAAATGGAGCGATTCCGCTAGGCATGTGGGACTTGTGGATGGAGCCCTTCATTCGCTTAACCAGGATTCACGGGTGGTCAATCTGTTGAAATCAGAGCTCTACATTTTGGCAACCATGCTCGATCCTAGGTTTAAAGCCTACGTTGTATCTCTCTTTCCGGCAGACACAAGTCTGCACATGTTCAAAGACCTCCTGGTGAGACACTTATCAAGTCAAGCGGAACGTGACCCGCCAACAGCTCCTCCTTCATTTTCTCCCGCCACTGGAGCTGCCAGGAAAAGGAACAGATTTCCTAAACCACCCGCTAGCGGTGATGCAGGGCAGTCAGGAGCGAAAACTGACATCTGGTCCGGACTGAAGGACCTGCCAACGATTACTGACATGTCGTCTACTGTCACTGCATATGATTCTGTCACCATTGAAAGAATGGTGGAGGATTATATGAGTGACCGCATCCAAGTAGGCACGTCCATGTAGGAACGTATACTGGCACGAAAAAGAGGCAATTTGGAGGCCCTTGCACAAACTGGCTTTATTTTACCTAAGTTGCCCCCCCCCTCCAGTGTGTACTCCGAAAGAGTGTTTAGTGCAGCCGGTCACCTTATTAGCGATCGGCGTACGAGGTTACTTCCACAAAATGTGGAGAAGATGATATTCATCAAAATGAATTATAATCAATTCCTCCGTGGAGACATTCACCAACAATTGCCTCCAGAAAGTACACAGGGACCTGAGATGGTGGATTCCAGTGGGGACGAATTAATACTCTGTGAGGAAGGGGATGTACACAGTGAAAGGGGTGAGGAATCGGAGGATGATTATGAGGTCAACATCTTGCCTCTGTAGAGCCAGTTTGAGCAAGGAGAGAATGATTGCTTCTTTTTTTGGTGGGGGCCCAAACCAACCAGTCATTTCAGCCATAGTCGTGTGGCAGACCCTGTCGCTGAAATGATGAGTTTGTTAAAGTGTGCATGTCCTGTTTATACAACATAAGGGTGGGTGGGAGGGCCCAAGGACAATTCCAACTTGCACCTCCTTTTTTTATTTATTTATTTATCTTTGCATCATGTGATGTTTGGGGCCAATTTTTTTAAGTGCCATCCTGTCTGACACTGCAGTGCCACTCCTAGATGGGCCAGGTGTTTGTGCCGCCTACTTGGGTCGCTTAGCTTAGTCATCCAGCGACCTCGGTGCAAATTTTAGGACTAAAAATAATATTGTGAGGTGTGAGGTGTTCAGAATAGACTGGAAATAAGTGGAAATTATGGTTATTGAGGTTAATAATACTATAGGATCAAAATTACCCCCAAATTCTATGATTTAAGCCATTTTTGAGGGTTTTTTGAGGAAAAAAAACACCTGAATCCAAAACACACCCAAATCCAACAAAAAAATTTCAGGGAGGTTTTGTCAAAACGCGTCCGAATCCAAAACACGGCCGCGGAACCGAATCCAAAACCAAAACACAAAACCCGAAAAATTTCCGGTGCACATCTCTACTAAAGTGCGGGTTTTTAGAAGTGGAGATGCTGCAACCAATCAGATTCTACTTTACATTTATTCAGCACCTTCTAGAAGACAATAGCTAGAATCTGACTGGTTGCTATTGGCAACATCTCCACCTAAAAAAATCTCCACTTTAGTAAATATACCCCCAAGAGCCTCAAGCCTAAATGTATTAAACCTTAACAAGAGATAAAGGACCTAATTCAGATCTGTTCGCAGCAGCAAATTTGTTAGCTAATCGGCAAAACCTTGGGCCTAGGAGGTCATTCCGAGTTGATCGTAGCCCTGCAAGATTTTGCAGGGCTACGATCATGTCCATAGACATGCGGGGGGACGCCCAGCACAGGGCTATCCCGCCTCGTATGTCAGTGCCGCACCCCCCCACCCCCCGCAGAAGTGCAAAAGCATCGCACAGCGGTCATGCTTTTGCACTTTAGGAGTAGCTCCCGGCCAGCGCAGCTTTAACGTGCTGGCCGGGAGACACTCGTCGCTCCCCGGCCCGCAACGGCTGCGTGTGACGTCATGCAGCCGCTGCGGCTCGCCCTCCGCACGGTCCGGCCATGCCTGCATTGGCCGGAATGCGCCAACAAAACGGCGGCCAAACGCCGCCGTTCTGCCCCCCCGCCCATCGCCCGCCTATGCCTGTCAATCAGGCAGAGGCGATCGTAGCGCAGCGACGGCACATGCGCAGTTCTGACCCGATCGCGCTGCTCAGTTGATCGCAGCAGCAAATTTGTTAGCAGTTGGGCAAAACCATGGAGGTCATTCCGAGTCGGTCGCTCGGAAAATTTCTTCGCATCGCAGCGTTTTTCCGCTTAGTGCGCATGCGCAATGTCCGCACTGCGACTGCGCCAAGTAAATTTGCTATGAAGTTTGGATTTTTACTCACGGCTTTTTCTTCGCTCAGGCGATCGTAGTGTGATTGACAGGAAATGGGTGTTACTGGGCGGAAACAGGCCGTTTTATGGGCGTGTGGGAAAAAACGCTACCGTTTCCGGAAAAAACGCGGGAGTGGCTGGAGAAACGGAGGAGTGTCTGGGCGAACGCTGGGTGTGTTTGTGACGTCAAACCAGGAACGATAAGCACTGAACTGATCGCAGATGCCAAGTAAGTCTGAAGCTACTCAGAAACTGCTACGAGATGTGTAATCGCAATATTGCGAATCTTTCGTTCGCAATTTTAAGAAGCTAAGATTCACTCCCAGTAGGCGGCGGCTTAGCGTGTGCAATACTGCCAAAATCGCCTTGCGAGCGAACAACTCGGAATGAGGGCCCATGTGCACTGCAGGTGTGGCAGATTTAACATGTGCAGAGTGTTGGATTTGGGTGGGTTATTTTGTTTCTGTGCAGGGTAAATACATAGAAACATAGAAACATAGAATTTGTCGGCAGATAAGAACCACTTGGCCCATCTAGTCTGCCCCTTTTTTTTTTTTTTATATTATTTTTATCTCTAACCTTATTTGATCCTTATTTCTTTGTAAGGATATCCTTATGTCTATCCCATGCATGTTTAAATTGCTCTACTGTCTTAGCCTCTACCACCTCTGATGGGAGGCTATTCCGCTTGTCCACTACCCTTTCTGTGAAATAATTTTTCCGCAAATTTCCCCTGAACCTCCCCCCCTCCAGTCTCAGTGCATGTCCTCGTGTCCTATTGCTTCTCTTCATTTGGAGAATTTTTCCCTCCTGGACTTTGTTAAAACCCTTGATATATTTGAAAGTTTCTATCATGTCCCCCCTTTCCCTTCTCTGCTCCAAACTATAAATATTGTGATTTCTTAGTCTTTCTGGGTATGTTTTGTGATGTAGGCCATGCACCATTTTAGTTGCCCTCCTTTGTACAGTTTCTAATGTATTAATATCCTTTTGAAGATATGGCCTCCAGAACTGAATACAGTATTCTAGATGAGGCCGTACCAATGACCTATACAGTGGCATTATTACTTCTTTCTTTCTGCTGCTGATTCCTCTCCCAATGCAGCCAAGCATCTGACTAGCCTTCCTCATTGCCTTGTTACATTGCTTACCTGCCTTTAAGTCATCTGAAATAGTGACTCCTAGATCCCTTTCCTCCTCAGTAGTTTCCAGTATAGTGCCATTAATACTGTATTTAGCTTTAGGATTTTTGAGACCCAAGTGCATGATTTTGCATTTTTTGGCATTAAACTGTAATTGCCAGACTCTTGACCATTCATCTAGTCTACCTAGATCCTCAATCATTTGTTTTACCCCACCTGGTGTGTCTACCCTGTTGCATACCTTTGTGTCATCTGCAAAAAGGCATACTTTCCCTTTAATGCCATTTGCAATGTCACCAATAAAGATATTAAAAAGCACTGGTCCAAGTACAGATCCCTGGGGTACTCCACTGGTAACATTTCCCTCCTGTGAATGCACTCCATTTGCCACAACTCTCTGTTTTCTATCCTTCAACCAAGATCTTATCCATTCAATAATCCTAATATCCAATCCCAAACTTTCAAGTTTATTTAGCAGTCTGCGATGTGGAACTGTGTCAAAAGCCTT
Source organism: Pseudophryne corroboree (assembly GCF_028390025.1). NCBI lineage: Eukaryota > Metazoa > Chordata > Amphibia > Anura > Myobatrachidae > Pseudophryne > Pseudophryne corroboree. The sequence continues at coordinate 995,774,704 of NC_086444.1, read as the reverse complement.
ACTAAAGTCTAGATAAGCTATATCCATGGCTCCACCTTTATCCATCACTTTAGTCACACAATCAAAAAAGTCAATAAGATTTGTTTGACATGATCTCCCCCCAGTGAATCCATGCTGTTTGGGATCCAGTAAATTGCCGGATTTGAGATAATCTACAACTCTTTCTTTTAAGAGTGTTTCCATCAATTTCCCTACTACTGATGTAAGACTCACTGGTCTGTAGTTGTTTGCCTCTTCCTTGCTTCCACTTTTGTGCAGTGGGACTACGTTTGCTCTTTTCCAGTCCCCTGGAATTACTCCTGTAGCTAATGACTGGTTGAATAATTCTGTCAATGGTGCTACCAGCACCTCTTTAAGTTCTTTTAGTATCCTTGGATGTATCCCATCTGGCCCCATAGATTTGTCCACTTTCAGCTTTGAGAGTTCTGTTAGGACCTTCTCCTCTGTAAATGTACTTGTTTCATTTTCCTAAATATCCCTGCAACTTAACTGTGGCCCCTTCCCCTCTCTTTCAGTAGTAAATACTGAGCAAAAATAATCATTAAGATGATCTGCTATTAAATTGTCTCCTTCAACAAGACTCCCAGTGTCCATCTTTAGTTTTATAATTCCGCCTTTTGTTTTTCTCCTTTCGCTTATATGCCTAAAAAAAGTTTTGCCTCCTTTACCCACTGACTGGGCCATTTTCTCCTCAGCTTGTGCCTTTGCACATCTGATTACCTTCTTTGTCTCCTTCTGTCTAACAAGATATATCTTTTTGTCTTCATTATTTTGTGTCTGCTTATATTTCCTAAAAGCCATCTTTTTTGCTCTCACAATATTTGCTACTTCTTTTGCAAACCACACTGGCTTCCTTTTCCTTGTGTTTTTCCTAACAGTTTTGATACAAAGGTCTGTTGCCTTCAATATTGCACATTTTAATGTTTCCCACCTCTCCTGCACTGTTTCCAAGTTCCTCCACTCTGCCAAAGAATCGCTTACACATTTTCCCATCCCTACAAAATCAGCCTTCCTAAAATCCAACACCTTTGTTTTTGTATGGGACGAGTCAGTCTCTGTCTTAATGCTGAACCATACTGCTTGATGATCACTGGATCCCAGGTTTTCACCCACTTTTACGTCCGATAATCTGTCTCCATTTGTAAGTATTAAGTCTAATATTGCGTCTTTCCGAGTGGGCTCCCTCACCAATTGGTGGAGGGATGCTCCCTGAAGGGAATTTAAAATGTTCCTACTTCTAGTGGATCTAGCAACAGACACCTCCCAGTTTACATCAGGAAGATTAAAGTCTCCCATGATTATTACCTCTCCTTTTAATGCCATTTTAGTTATGTCCTGCAATAGGTTCTTGTCAAGTTCCTCTTCCTGACCTGGTGGCCTGTATATCACGCCAATACGAATAATCAACTTTTCCCATGTTTCTATGGTCACCCAAAGGGCCTCAGTTTTTTCTTCAATACTTTGTATTAATGTAGTATTTATGGCATTTTTTACATACATTGCTACCCCTCCTCCGATTTTTCCAATTCTGTCCTTCCTAAATAAAGTATATCCCGGTATAGCTATGTCCCAGTCATGATTTTCATTGTACCATGACTCTGTAATTGCCACAATGTCTAGATCATCCCTTGTCATTATTGCAGTTAGTTCTGGGATTTTATTTCCTAAGCTCCTAGCATTTGCACACATAGCTTTTAGAGTTTTGTTTGTGCTTTTTCTGTTCCTAGCTATGTTCTTCTCTCTGCCTATTTTTATTTGGTTTTGATCTGAATTATCTTCTGTTGCTGTGGATATGCTTCCTATTCCCTTTGCCTGCAGAAACAATACCTCTATGTTGGGGGAGCAGATTTCTTTATTCCTGTTTGGTTCACTGGCTGCTTTATTATTGCACTGCAATTAAGATTTCAGTTTGCACACACCCTTCCCAAATCTAAGTCTCTGCAGTCTGCACATGTTATATCTGCCCCCACCACCACCACCATCCCCCTGCAGTGCACATGGTTTTGCCCAACTGCACATCTCTGATCAAATCTCACCAAAATTTCAGGAGTTTATATTGCTGCACCTGTGTATAATGCCCAGATGTACGCTTTGGCTCAAAAATTACATGTAAATCTGGCTCTGGTACTAGCCAGTGCCTCCTGAGCTATTTAGCTCACCGCACGTCCCTGACATATATTATATATATATATCTAAATTCCAGCAATAATCCGGCACTCAATGATGTAGATAGTCAACTTGCAGCGTGCCTTTGCTATACGTAACATACAGTTTTTAGGGTATCCACAGAAAAATACCACAGACGGCACTGCTCATTACAATGGGCAACGGTTCTGGGCCGCTAAGGACCCTGTTATCTGTGGTATTTTTCTATGAATACTCTACAAAGTGTGTGTGTGTGTATGTATATATATATATATATATATATATATATACATCTCCTGGAATCACGGCACTGGAGACAGTTTGTATATAAGCAAATCACTTGTATTTACCCTAATACAAGTCATTTGCTTATATACAAACTGTCTCCAGTGCCGTGATTCCAGGAGGTGTGCATGTGATTTTACACTGTTGCACGGAGACTTGTTGCGTTTCAGAGTTGGAGTGCCGGCTGCTATGGACTACATATATATATATATATATATATACGTGCAAAGATGGTGGCACTCAGAGACTTGAGGAAAGATGCAAATCGTGCTTTAATTCGACGTTTCGGGCATCAGCCCGTCATCAGGAGTAACAAACATTGTATGACAAAGTGACATCAGAGGCACGTCCTTGCAGTGCCGTCATCCGGGAGCGACCACCGCCCGCAGCCTATCAGATAGACACAGCGTCACGTTGTCCCGGTAACCGGATGGCAACAATAACAAAGCAAACTAACATATAATGATAAAAGCATAATAAAAAGAAATCCTGCTGGAGTTATTGGCAGATCTACCAACCATCTATGCTAATAGCTATAGCTAGCACTGTACTATAAATGCCTAATACTTAGTTGCTAGTTTAATGTAATAAGCAATATGACACTATTAAAACAGATACGTGGCACATAAGAAGCATTGTAAACCCAATGAGTCGTTCAGGCCCCTTGGAGACAGGGTGCCCAGGGTGTAAATCCATTTACTCTCAAGTTGTAATAATAATTTCTTCCTATTACCTCCTCTTATATTAAAGGGAACATGATCGATTAACTTAGTTCTAATGCTGGCTATATTGTGCCTAGCTGCCGCACAATGGCGAGCCACTGGTTGGTCGCTAGTGCCAGATTCAAGCGCAGCTCTAATAGCCGACCTGTGGCCGGCCATTCTTTCTCTGAACTGTCTTTCCGTCTTGCCCACGTAATTTAAGCCACATGGGCAAGTTAGGACGTATATGACGAATTTGGTAGTACAAGTGAGGGCATGTCTAATCGTATACTTCTTCCCTGAGTACGGATGTGCAATTGTGTCACCTGGGATTAATGATCTACATGTGGTGCATCCCAGGCATCGGTAGCATCCCAACTTTTGACTGAGGAAATGTGTCGTGGCCGCTTGTTGTTTAAGTTTCATGATGTCTCTCTTGATGAGCAAGTCTCCTAAGTTACGGCCCCGGGTGTAGCAAGGTAATAATCTAGTGCCCGCAAGTGCAGGTAGGTTCTTATCAGTGTTAATGATAGGCCAAATTTTTTTGGCTATTTGTTTGGTATATTTACTCTTGGTATTGAACCTATTTACCCAGGGTAACATCTGCATATTATCAGCTGGTATTTTGCTGGTATGGAGTGCATCATGTCTGGTAGTACTCAGAACCTTTGATCTAATTTTCTCTAACAGTCTACGTGGATAGCCCCTCTCCTGAAATTTATGGACCATATCGTCCAGAGCAATCTCGGTTTGTATTGGATCACTGGTTATCCTTCTAACTCTCAGCATCTGGGAGTAGGGGAGCCCTTCACGTAAAGATTGAGGATGAAAACTATCGTGCCTTAAGATGGTGTTCCTATCAGTTTCCTTTACATAAATAGTGGTGTTAATACCTGTAGGTGTCAGGCTGATGTTTACATCTAAGAAGTGTATCGTGACAGGTGAAATGCTATAAGTAAATTGTACCGCATGTCGGGTAGCATTGTGTTGGTCTAACAGATCTCTCAATAATGCTTCAGATTCTGTCCAAAAAATGAGTAAATCATCTATGTATCTCAGATACAGTCCGAGATCTTCCTGCTGCCTAAACAGTTGTTTTTCGACCATAATCATGTAGGCATTAGAGTACGATGGGGCCACATTGGACCCCATCGCACAACCTGCCACCTGTAGATAAAATTTGGTGTCATAGATGAAATAATTCTTCGTTAACACCAAATGAAGCAATTGCATGAAAAACTCAACCGGGGGGCCTGTATAGGAAAGATTATTAGTAATTAAACATTCAACAGCCTGTAAACCCGGGTCGTGCGGGATACAGGTGTACAGGCTGCTGACATCAGCACTGCACAACAAGGTTCCACTGGATAATGGCCCCAGTTGACCAAGCTTGATCAATTACTGGATAGTGTCCTTAAGGTATGAATCTGCTTGTTGTATGCAGGGGTTGAGAAGGGTGTCCAGATATACAGCTATGGGCTGGTAGAGAGAGCCCCTGGCAGATAGTATAGGTCCACCAGGGGGTTTCTCCAGCCCTTTGTGTATCTTAAGGACTGTGTAGAATGCAGGCGTTACTGGACACTCGACCGTCAATGCCTGTCTAAGTTCCGTAGTGATGTACCCCTTGGCAACCCCAGCAGTCAATATCATGTCAAGTTCCTGTTTGTACTCTACTGTCGGATCTTTAAATAGTGGTGCATAGGTGTTCCTATCTGCAAGTTGACGAAGACATTCCTGATCATAGTCCTGAAGAGACTGGACCACCACGGCACCTCCCTTATCTGCCGTACTGATAATTATATCTGAGCGCGACTGTAATGTTCTGATGGTTTCACGTTCCACCACAGTAAGATTATTGCGGTAAGGGGCTCCCTTGGGTGCCTGTGTATCCAGTTGGTCCATGAGCCTTGAAAATGTCTTGATGGAAGGACTGTTGCTAATAGGGTCAAATTGTGACCTTGGCTGTAATTTTCTTAATTTAACTGGAACTATACTGGTGAGTTCTGAAACAGGTTGAGGATTCTTGAAGTATTCCTTCAGTCGGAGTGATCTATTTAACTTGTAGGTGTCTATTTTCCATTGAAAATTGTCAAACTTTGTGGTAGGGACAAAGGACAAACAAATTATATATATACATATATATATTTTTTTTTTCTAGAAACAAAAGAAGAATGCGCTCACTCGTCCGAACAGGCGCCTACAAGACGCCTGTTCATTCCACCCGTGTTACTGCATCTCTGACTGTTCCCTCGACGCGGTGTCCGGACGAGTCACGGCTGATATCCTCAGCCGGCGGTGCGGTGTCAGGTCCTGGTCTTTGGACGGCGGTGTGCAGGTTATGCCTGGGTTGTAATTTTCTATACCATGTGGTAATCAGCCCACAGAGTGGGAATACAGGGTACAAGTCTCCTTAATTATTGCGAGCTGCATAGACTTACCTGTGTGTCAAATAAAATCAAACTGTTTTGCACTATGAGCGCATTCTTCTTTTGTTTCTAGAAAAACTATTTGGCTCCAGGAGTCCGGAGTCCCCTGCTTGAAGTTTGCTGCGGTACCTATCAGTGCCTGTGCTTCAGTCTGGAGCTATATGCCTAAAGGACTGATTATCCAAAACCAGCGCACCTGTATTACTTTTTGCTTGGACATATATATATATATATATATATATATATATATATATATATACTGTACATAAATATATATGTGTGTGTGTATAGAGAGAAAGAGATGCAGTATATATTTAGATTTTTATGTATATATAAATGTATATAGATATATCATTTAAATAAATGTATATGGAAATAAAAAGATAGATAGATAGATAGATAGATAGATAGATAGATAGATAGATAGATAGATAATCATCTCTATTAGCACAAATATGATAGTCGAAGCAAATTATGGACGTTCCACACAATAATCTTGATTTTGACTGCCTCCTCTTGCCATTAGTTTTGCGCAGCCCTGAACTATATCAGAGGAAAACTACATAAAAAAAAAATACAAGAGGGCGCACATAGTATAATATTGCCACTTCAATTAGTCCCTACTCACAAGGATTGCATGTACACAAAACTGAACATTTTTTACCATTTCAACAGCACTTATAACAGTCGTCAGTGTCAAACCACGAATCACAACTGTGCCAAAACCACCAGAAAATTGAAATAGGAAAAGCTTATCTAAGAAAAAGACAGTAGACATCTCTGAAGCTTTCAACCACCACTGAACCAAAAAACATCAAAGTACCAGACACTGCCGCTAACCCAATGCATTTTGTCACATGAACTTCCCCCCGATGAAGCCACCTAGCTTTGCTTTTTCTGCAATATTGTTCTGTGTAAAGGAACACACTTATTACTTCTACTTCTAACTTGACACATAAGCTAATGATGAACATCTCATAATGCAAATAGACTTTTTATGCATGGGTCTTTGCCTGCTTACTTCTGGGGCAGTGGCGTCATGAGGCGGGTGCGGGGGGTGCGCTCCGCACCCCGGTGTCACCCTTCAATGGGGTGACACTGACACCGTCAATGTGTCGGACCCGGCTGCGGGGCACACGCACCTGCTGGGGGCGTGCACGGTCGTAACTGTGCCGCGGCGGGCGACATCCTCTTGTTGCAGGTGGGGGTGTATGATTTTGAGTCGGCGGGAGTGCGATGTAACTGTAGTGCTCTATTTGCCATCCGGCACCAAGCACTACAGTTACGATCGCACCCCCGCCGACTCAAAATCATACACCTCCACCTGCAACAAGAGGATGTCGCCGCGGCACAGTTATGATCGCATCCACAGTGCCAGGAATTCAGCTGGTTTGCAAGATTTGCGCTTTCATTTTCGATAAATTGTAAGAAAATAAAAAAAGGTTCAACATAGATAAAAATGTATTAAAAAGGTTAAAATACTTTATTTTAGGTATACAGTAAAACATTTTGTAAGTCATTAGGTGAATATAATCAGAATATTTTGGTAGTGTAAGTGCTACCATCAGGGCCGTCTTTTCGTATGGGCTCAATGGGCTCTTGCCCAAGGGCCCCAGGCATATAAAGGCCCTAGGCTGATAGCTGAGGGTCCCCTCTTTCCAGGGGTACCAGATTTTTGAAAATCGACCCTGGCGAACCGGAGATATCCAACTTGAAAGCAGTGGTCCCCATCCAAGCCTGTTAATTGCTCTTCCAAGCCAGATATCTCGGGTTCTGTCTGATTTAGAGTTTTTATGAGGATATACTCCAAAAGCTGGAACTCTCCCCTTTCAGTGTACATGGGCAGCTTGTCTCTACTGTGCCCAGAACCAGAGATATCAGCCTTCAAGCAGCTCATCCCTGCTCCAGCTCCACACGCCTAATATGCAGTTTTAGATTTTCATTGGTGAATTGCTCTGGCTCCTGAACTCTGATCCCCAAGTCCCCAGTACCTCCTGACAGGTGGGACTCTCTAGTTTTTTATCCCATTCAAACCTAAGAAATACATTTTCAGGAACTTGAGATATCTGCAGTGAAGCAAGCTGCCCTCCCACCAGAAATTGATAAATATTAAGCCCACTCCACTATCCACCCCTCCCCTACGTATTAAACCCTGGAAGTCATGTACTAGGGCGTCTTCATTCAGCCCAATTCCCCCTCTACAGTTTAGCCCCATCTGTACAGTAAAGGAGTAATTAGCAGAAATTACTGCTCCAGGTCCTACATGCTTAGTGGAAGATAGAACACCCCCTACCGCCCGCAGGACATCAAACCTGCCGCTGATAGCACCCCCCACCCCTACTGCTAGAGGATTTGTAGGGGGCCCTAGTGCATTGCTGTGCCCAGGGGCCTACACTGCTGTTAAGACGGCCCTGGCTACCATAATACTTGTACAAATTTACATTGGAAAGCATTCACTGATAAAAGCTGGTAAAACTCACTGGTGGTCAGGTTTATCACTGGACAGTTGCACCTACCTGCCATTCTCAGGATCCACCATGGCCATACAGAATGAACACCAGTAGTACTCCAGCAACATCAACAGAATAGGAGGAAGGTAAGGATTGAGTAGGGGGAGGGGGTAGAAGGGGGCTACTGAAGAAGGTGTAGGACAAGATGAAGAGTGGGAACCCCCTGCTGACTCAAAACCCCTGTCTGAACACCGCCGTCGCCGGATCCGTACTGACAGGGTTACTGACAGTCTCCTCAGCCAGGATGCCGGTCGCTGTACGTCACTCTTCATGACGTCAACATGCGCGCCGGCACCGCTTGCGGCTTGCCATTCTCCTCACCGCCGCCCAGGGCCTTCAACTCCGCACCGCCAACTACACCCTCCTCCGCTGCTCAGGTACTTACCCTGCTTCCCTATATCCCTGTCACTCACTTTCCCTGCTGTCACTGTCCCTGCTGTCACTGTCCCTGCTATCACTGTCCCTTCTGTCACTGTCCCTTCTGTCACTGTCCCTGCTGTCACTGTCACTCTGTCCCTGCTGTCACTGTACCTCTGTCACTGTACCTCTGTCACTCTCCCTGTCCCTATGTCCCTGCTGTCACTCTCCCTGAATTTCTGCTCATACCGTGTGCTATAATGTGAATTTCAGCTCATACTGGGGCAGACGTAAGAACGTGCGCAATGTAAGAAGCAGCTAACATCGGGTTTTAACAAATGCACAAAGCGCATATAGCAGTATTGTCTGGCGCGCTGTGTGCATAGGAAGGCAATGGCTACCTGATGTACAAAGGCTCAGGTAGCTCCTTACCGCACGTTACTCCCTTCCGGTCACTTTGTCAGGTTGGGGCTGGCGTTGGCTCTGTTCTTAAAGAAGCTTTTTTTTTTTTTTGTTCTTTTTCATTAAACTTTAATGCTCCTCATTAGTGCGCCGGCATACTAGGGCAGGGCACGCTGGGAGATGTGGACGGCGCCATCACATACTCCCGGCGTGCCTTTTGCATGAAACGCACAACACACTACGCCAGCGCAGAAGGCGGCCTACTGTGCATGCGCCGGAGGAGAGGTAATGCGGGAAAGGAAAAAAAACATGTCTGGCGTGGGAGACAGTGGGAATAGTCACTAGTACTCATGCACGGGAGCGCACCGATCGGCGCTATGAGTCAGGAGTGCACTTCACCTGGGGCCAGACATAGCGCATCGTTATGAGGCCAGGCCAGGAAATCATACATCCAGGTGATTTGTGGCGTCAGATCACCCCGAAAAAGCGATGAAGTGCAAAAGCGGAAATAAGGATCTTTAAGGTAATGATAATACATCTGCTCCAATGTGTGGTATAATGCGAATTTTGGCTCATACCGTGTGCTATAATGTGAATTTCGGCTTATACCTTGTGCTATAATGTGACTTTCGGCTCATTCTGTGTTCTATGATGTGAATTATGGCTCATTCTGTGTTCTATAATGTGAATTTCGGCTCATTCAGTGTTCTATAATGTGAATTTCGGCTCATACCGTGTGCTATAATGTGAATTTCGGCTCATACCGTGTGCTATAATGTGAATTTCGGCTCATACCGTGTGCTATAATGTGAATTTCGGCTCATACCTATAATGTGAATTTCGGCTCATACCGTGTGCTATAATGTGAATTTCGGCTCATACCGTGTGCTATAATGTGAATTTCGGCTCATACTCAATTATGGACCTAATTTTGGTCGCATTTAATTTTAGCAATAATCGCAATCGAGAGATTTTTGCTAAAATGCGCCACAGTGACAGTGAACATGCAATCAAAGTGCGGTCGCATCCCTGAAGGACTGCACTTTCATTGACAGTGGCGGGCATTGGGGGCCGGCGTAGCGGGGCGTGGTTGCAAAAGGGGATCAGAGCTTTTTGGGGGCGGCTATGTGACATCACACGCACCCACTGCAACCCGAAAAATGGCGGTGCATTGCCTGCATACGCAGCCTAGCTACGTCTGCAGGGGGTCATCCTTTGTATCTGCTTCAGCGATGTGATAGCAAAATAATTGAGATCGCATCGCTGGATGCCAATTAGCATGCTGGACGGACTCCAGCATGCTACAGAAACGATTGCAGATTCTGCTTTTTAGCAGAATATGCAAACCAACCTGAATAGGGTCCTATGTCACTACTATTGCCATCGCATTCAGTGATATACAGGAATTATGATTTACAAGTAAAACTAGTACAAAAACATTTCTAAGGATTCCGTGTGGTGTGATATGGGAGGAGGTCCATGGGGGGTGACACCATGAGTTACCACACCGGGTGACACCAACCCTAGTGACGCCTCTGTTCTGGGGTACCAATGCAGCTAACTCTATATGAGATATTTAGTGTTTAAATCTGAGTGTGTTTGTAATAAACAGTGTCGGACTGGGGCATGATGGGCGCACCGGGGGGATGAAGTAGTAGGGGCCCATGTTTAGAGTTGTGGCTAGTCTCAAGAGTGTGGCCCATTGGTTTGCCTAACCATTAGAGAGTGCATAAGCTGATCTCCTTGATAAATATACTGTATATAGTAAATACTGCTAGTACATGTATAATAATGTACCAGAATAATTCCAGCAATGCAATACAGAAAATACACCATAGTCCTGTGCAGTATATAATGTATAATTCATGTGCATAGTCTGGAACTTGATCCCTAGTGGAGGAAATAGGGACCCCAGGTAGTGGGGCCCACCGGTGGTTTCCCCTGTACCCCTGTGGGCCAGTCGAACCCTGGTAATAAATGTAGTACAGTTTTTAAAATTTTAACCAAAACGGTACTGGCAACTGTTATCTATAGTCTTTTTAGTGTCTACCTCTTGAGTAGCCACGATTGTATCTTCAGAGCATTGCAGGAATAGGCACTTAGATGTTGCAACTGTACAAAAGGTGAAGTAATAGGCAGGGCCGGTGCTAGGGTGTTTGGCGCCCTCCTGCAAACTATAATTTTGCGCCCTCCCTCCCTTAACTCATAAGGGGACAACGCGTGCCAAAGTGTGACCCAGAGAAACTGCTGTACCGTAGTCGTGTTCCTGGTTTTCACTGGGCGGACGGCTGATGTTAGTGATATGCCTAACGGGTGGTCCTGTACACACTCGGACCACTGCTTACTTTTACCTATGAGCACAATCAAGAAGGCAGGGAGCCAGAAAGGAGGAGATGGGCACCGCTCTTCGTGCTGTTGGCGCCGCTGCTGCCCGTCATACAGTATGAGAGGCGCAGACAGCGGCAGTCGGCAGCAAAAGCATACAGTATCAGCAAGGACGCAGTGTGGGGAAAGCCTCTCCAGGCCAGCGCCGGGCATGGGTGACACAGTAACTGGACCTAGGGGGAAAGGGTGACACAGTGACAGGACACAGGGAGGTGACGCGGTGACAGGACACAGGGAGGTGACACGGTGACAGGACACGGGGAGCTGACACGGTGACAGGACATGGGGTGGTGACACGGTGACAGGACACTTGAGGGTGACACGGTGGCAAGACACTTGAGGGTGACACAGTGACAAGACACTTGAGGGTGACACAGTGACAGGACACTGGAAGGGGGAGGTAGAGACACAAAGTTTGGTCAGAACACAGAAAGGAAGGGCCCGAAGCAAGGGTGACACAGTAAGAAGTAAGAAGAGGGCGGAGGATCCGCTCCCCTCATGATTATCAGTGTATTGTAGACTAACGTGGTATCTGCCGGGTACCGGACTTCTGGGTGCCCCCGTTCCCTTCCTCCGCCCAGTGACCTCACCTGCTGTGCATATTTACTGAGCCAGGATGCTGCGTTTCTGTCTCCGGCGCGTCCTGTGTCCTTGGCGCCGGCGGCCACGAAGCTGAGGACCACGAGAGCGCACTTCCGCCCGCAGCTGGGGGCTTCCTAGCAGCCGGGGAGGGGCCAGCCGCAGCAGCGAGAGATAAGGCGCTGCGGATCGAAATGGGGTGGAGCTTGCTTCTATTACACTGGGGTGGGGGGGTTTGGTTTGCCCACTGTTTTGTTTTATAACTGGTGACCACTTAATTATTTTTAGTAAATGCCGTGGTTCATTCTGCCTGATGGCGCCGCTGCCTGTGTGACAAGCGCGGCAGCATCAGTCATGTATAGAAGGAGGGATGCAGAGCGCCTCTCCAGGCCGGCGCCTACCTGCTCTGCATCCCTTTGCTGAGCGGGTAGCGCCGGCTCTGGTAATAGGAATAATAATGCTTGCACCTTATGGGACTGTGTTAGCTAGGAAAGAAGTTGGACAAGATATTATGCTAGGTTAATAGCTAAACTCAGGATAGTCTGTATTTACTCAATGGAGAACTGGGACAGACCTGTATAGTAATTTGTAAAATAGAAAAGCACTGGTTAAGAATGCCAATGAATGAAACAAAGCTCCAGGCCAGTACTACTGAAATAAAGAAGAAATTGCTTAGGGTCTTTGATATCAATGGTAATTTGAGGACTTTTACTGTTGTTTTGGCCTTTCTATTCTGATTATTGTATTCATGTGTCTTAAAAATGTTTGTTCCATAAGAACCAAGTGAGCTATTGAAGCTTTGCCTTTAGACCTAAAGAATAGTGATTTTATATGAATCAGATTTCAGTCACTAGTTAATGAATATTCACAGTGGCATAGCCAGCTTATGACATGAGAGGGAGTGTACATGCAAAGAGGTTTCTCACCTGTCCCTTATAATTATTTATTATCCTTTATTTATATGGCACCACCAGGATTCTGCAGCACCCAATTACAGAGTACATAAACAAATCAAAACAGGAAAACATCGACTTACAGTTGAAGACAATATAGGACAAGTACAGGCAGGGGCGGATCCAGAAGAAAATGATAGGGGGGGCACCATGGAAGGGGCAAGTACATTTGCGTGCGGCTTCGGTGCATGTGAGGTGGCGCTTCTTATTCAATGCCCACAGTTGTAGCGCTCATTATGCAATGTCCACTGTACTGGTAGTGCCCCTTATATAGACCCTATAGTAGTGGTGCCCCTTATGCAATGCCCGTATTGCCCCCAGTAGTAATGTTGCCTGTAGTAATGCCCCCAGTCATTATGCCCCCAGTGGTAATTCCCCTGCAGTCATGACCCCAGTAGTTTACCCCCCCCCTTTAGTTTAGCCCCCAAGTAGTAATGCCCCTGTAGTTAAGCCGCCAGTAGTAATGCCCCTGTAGTTACACCGCCAGTAGTTAGCACCTTTGTAGTTGGCCCCCAGTAATAGTCCCCCAGTAGATGCCCCCCCAGTAATAATGTCCCCCAGCAGTTTGCCCCCAGTAGATGCCCCCTAGTAATAATATCCTCCAGTAGTTTGCCCCCAGTAGTAATGCCCCTTAGGAGTTTGCCCCCAATAGACGACCCGCCAGTAGTAATGCCCCCAGTAGATGCCCCCCAGTAATAATGCCCCCAGTAGATGCCCCCCAGGAAAAATGTCCCCCAGTAGCTGCCCCCAATAGATGACCCCCCCAGTAGTAATGCCCCCAGTAGATGCCCCCCAGTAATAATGCCCCAGTAGCTGCCCCCAATAGATGACCCCCCAGTAGTAATGCCCCCAGTAGATGCCCCCCAGTAATAATGCCCCAGTAGCTGCCCCCAATAGATGACCCCCCAGTAATAATGCCCCCCTACGAGTTTGCCCCAATAGATGACCCCCCTGTAGTAATGCCCCCAGTAGATGGCCCCCAGTAAATATGGCCCCCAGTAGCTGCCCCCAATAGATGACCCCTCAGTAGTGATGCCCCCAGTAGATGCCCCAGTTATAATGCCCCCAGTAGTTTGACCCCCCAGTAGTAATGCCCCTTGTTGATGCCCCCCAGTAGTAATGTCCCCCATAGTTAGCCCCCAGTAGATGCATTAAGGAAGAAAAATATATACTTACCGAGCCCCGTTCCCGCGCCGCTGCAGTCCTCCTCCTCCTGGCGTCCGCTCCTCAGTCACTCAGCACTATGAGAGAGACGTCATGACTGACGTCTCTCCCATAGCGCACGGCGCAGTGACAGCGCCGGAAGCCGGAGCTCAGTACTGAGCTCCTGCCTCCGGCTGCCGCTGTGCAGGGAGACGGGCGCCCGCTGGTAACACAATCTCAGCGGGCGCCCGTCATCTCCCTTTGCGGCGGCGGCACCGGGGGGGTCACAAATGACAGGGGGGGCACGGGCCCGAGTGCCCCCCCCCCTTAATCCGCCACTGAGTACAGGGTAAATAAACATACTGTACTGACACTATAATAAGTATCAGATGGCAGAAAACTGCTGGATTTGGTGCAGTTGAAGATTTTTAAGTAAGAAAAGGATAAGCACATGAGGGAAGAGGGCCCTGCTCGTGAGAGCTTACATTCTAAAGGGGAGGAGCAGACAGACAGGGGTGACACAGATGGGGTAGACAGAGAGCGTGGAACAAAGGATTAGGATGAGATTTGGCTGTGTTAATGAAGAAGTGGGTCTTTGCAGTTTTGTAGAGAGGTGGAGAGTCTGAGGGGGAGAGGTAAAGAATTCCAGAGAAAGGAAGCAGCACGTAAAAAAAATCTTGGAGGTAGGAATGGGAGGAAGGGGTGTAGTATGGTATGCCGGCGGCCGGGATCCCGGCTGCCAGCATACCTGCGGCGGGATCCCACCCGCCGGCATACTGGCAGCTGGGCAAATGCAAATAAGCCCCTTTTGGGCTCGCTGTGCTCGCCACACTATTTATTCTCCCTCCAGGAGGATCGTGGACCCCCAAGAGGGAGAATAGTTGTCGGTATGCCGGGTGTAGGGATTCCAGCGCCGGTATACTGAGTGCCGGGATCCCAACAGCCGGCATACTGAATGCCACCCGGGAGGAAGTAATCGGTAGGCAGGAGAGTCAGCATGCATTAGGAGAGAGAAGAGGATGGTGGGAGTGTAAAAGGAGATAAGGTCAGAGATGTAAATGGGAGAGGGGTTGGTGAGGGCTTTGTAGGCGAGTATGAGAAGCTTGAATTGGATTCTGAAAGGGAAGGGAAGCCAGTGAAGGGCTTATATGAAAGGGTAGCTGAACGTAGTGCATTTGTTGAGGAAGATGAGCCGGGCTGCAGCATTGAGGATAGATTGGAGTGGAGAGAGGCATTTGTCAGGGAGGCCAGTCAGGAGGAGATTACAGTAGTCTAGTCTGGAGATGACCAGTGATAAGAGTCTTAGGGTCAGAAAGGGCCTGATCCTGGAGATATTTTTTAGATGAAGATGGCAGGTTTGTGAGAGGTGCTGAATGTATGGTTTGAAGGAGAAGGAGGAGTTAAGAATTACTCCAAGACAGTTGGGGGTTAAAGAAAATAATTGGGGGCACTTGGGGGCTAGAGAAAATAATTGTGCCATAAATAGATAATGAAATTGTGGGAGGTGAGGTTGTGTGGGAGGGTGAGAAGATGATCAGCTCAGTCTTAGACATGTTAAGATTAAGAAAGTGCTGGGACATCAAAGAAGAGATAGCAGAGAGACATTTGGAGATACAAATGAGGAGAGCAGGGGAGAGGTCCGGGGAGTATCATCAGCATAGAGATGATATTGGAAGTCAAAAGAACTAATGAGTTCACCTAAAGAGTATAGAGAGAGAAAAGGAGAGTACCAAGAACAGAACCTTGTGGGACACCTACAGCTAGTGAAAGTAGGGCGGAGGTCATGAGAGGAGACAGAGAATGAACGGTCAGAGAAGTAGGAAGACAGCCAAGAGAGGGCAGTATCATGCAGACCAACAGAGTGAAGGATTTGCAGAAGGAGAGAGTGGTCCATAGTGTCAAAAGCAGCAGAGAGTAGTGGCCCTTAGATTTGGCAGCATGGAGGTCATTGCAGACTCTTGTGAGGGCAGTTTCATTGGAGTGGAGAGGACGGAAACCAGACTGGAATGGGTCAGGCAGTGAGTGTGAGGTAAGAAAGGAAGTAAGGTGGTTGTAGGCAACAGGCTCAAGGAGTTTGGAGGCAAAAGGGAGGAGAGAGATGGGTCGTTAGTTGGAGAGAGTGTTTGGATCAAGGGTAGGTTTTTTAAGAATAGGAGAGACGAGTGCATGTTCGAAGGCAGAGGAGACAGTGCCTGATGAGAGGGCGAGATTGAGAAGATGGGAAAGAGGGGAACAGGCAGAAGGAGAGAGGTAGCGGAGTAGGCGGAGGGGATAGGGTCAAGTGGGGAGGTGGTGGTGGGGGTGAACAAATGAGGGCCATGACATCCTCACCAGATACATGGGAGAAAGATATCAAAGTTGGTGAGAGGGATGGGGAGGGGTGGTAAGGTTTAGGAGGTGGCTGGTTGCTGATGGTCTGATGTGATGTGATGTCCTGAGATATGGAGTCAATTGTGGATGTGAAGTAAGTGGCAAAGTCAAGAGCAGAGAATGAGGAGGGGGGAAGTGAAGGTGGGCTGGGGAGTGAGCTGAGAGTGGCAAAGAGGCGCCGGGGGCTGGAAGACTGGGAGGAGATGAGGTTCTTGAAGTATGACTGTTTAGCAAGGGAGAGAGCAGCACTGAAGGACGAGAACATAAGTTTGAAATGGAGGAAGTCTATCTTAGAGCGTGATTTCCTCCAGTGTAGCTCAGCAGTACCTGAGCATTTCTGCAGATATCTGGTGCATTTGGTGTTCCACGGTTGAGGTGTTAATTTGCGAAGGTGAATAGTGGTTGGTAGAGCGCCAGTGTCAAGAGCAGAAGTAAGCGATGCATTTTATAGGTAAGTGGCTTGTTCAGGGTCTGAGAGAGGTAGAGAATAGGAGAGAGAAGTGAGTCAAGCAGGGAAGATAGGAATGTGGTGTCAATGGCCTCAATATTACGCTTAGTGATGGTAGCCTTAGGAGGTAGAGATGGGGAAGCAGAGAGAGAGAGAGAGTTAAAGAAGAGCAGGTGGTGGTCAGAGAGGGGAATTGGGGAGTTGGAGAAATAAAAAATATCACAGCGGTGAGTGAAGACCAGATCCAGTGAGCTTCCATTCACATGGGAGGGTGAGGAGGTCCATTGGGAGAGACCAAGTAAAGATGAGAGGTTAAGGAGTTTAGAGACTGTGGATTTTGTGCCGATATTGATAGGGATGTTGAAATCGCCTAGGATAATGGAGGGAATGTCAGAAGAGAGGAAGTGAGGAAGCCAGGAAGCAAAGTTGTCAATTAATTTGGAGGCAATGCTAGGGGGAGGCGGTAAATTACAGCTACTGTAAGATGGAAAGGTTGTAAGAGACATGTAGCATGGACCTCAAATGTAGAGAATGTAAGGGATGGTTCTGGGGGTATGAGTTGGTAGGAGTAACTAGAAGGTAAAAGGACCCCAACACCACCATTATGGCGGCCCCCAGGTTGGAGGGAAGGTGTGTTTGAATGTGAGGACCCCAGCAGAGAGAGCAGCAGGAGAAGTAGTGTCAGAGGGAAGGGAGTAATCCAGGTTTCAGTAATGGCTAGTAGATGCAGGGAGTTGGAGATGAAAAGGTCATGTTTGTTACAAACAGATCTGGCATTCCAGAGGGCACAGGATAGGAGGTATGAGTTTGTGGGAGAGATGTGAATGAGATTATTAGGATTTCTGTATCATTTAGGTGTAATTAACTTTGAGGGAAGGGATGATGAGGGAGTAGTGATGGTACAAGGAGCAGGGCTGGGTTGTGGGGTTATAGGATCATGGGGCAGAGGTGAATGAAAGGGGGGCAACAAGAGAGGAGGGTAGAGGAAACAAAGGGGTGGAGATGAGACAGGAGGGGAGAAAGGAGGAGGTGTAGGAGACTAGTGGGGAAGGATAACGGTGTGAACAGGGGGCAAGATACATGATAAGGTAAACACTGAGTGATGTGGGGAGTAGAAGAAAACCTTGTCTATTAGATAGGAAAAAAAAGACTCCTAACTGACTTTTTAAACAATTGAATACCCCCCATAGTGTATAGTAGGTAAATAAGTTGAGGGAACCTGGATCTAGGAATGGAGACTGCAAGTGAATCAGTGCAGAAGAATTGCAGAAATGCAGGTGAGAAAAGCAGTGAATCAAAAGCATAGATAAAATGGGTGCAGTAATTGATTTGGACTGTAAGAAATGAGAGGATTGTGTTAAAAATGCAATGGTAATTCACACAGGGCTTTTAAAGCATACCTCCCAACTGTCCCGATTTTCGCAGGACAGTCCCATTATTTTGGGACTGTCCCACCCGCGGGCCGCAGTGTCCCGTGGTGGGGGGGGAAGCAGTTGGGAGGCTCCTGCACTCACTGCTCTGCTTAGCATGCGCACAGCGTTTATTCAGTGGAGCCAGAAGGAGAGGGGGCATGCCAGCGGCTCACAGAGCGCTGGGCATGCCCCCTCAGTGATGAAAATGGGGGTGTGGCTCGCGATTGTGGGCCCTCTTGTGAAGCCACGCCCCTTTTCATAGACAACGCCCCCTTTTTGTGTGTGTGTCCCTCTTCTGGTGCAACGAAAGTTAGGAGGTATGTTTAAAGTTTTGTAGGTAAAAGAACCTCTACACCAGAGCCTCTACATATGTAGCATCAGATCACTCTGTGTGCCCCTTATATGCCACAAAACCCCTCCACATGCCCCTTTTGTGACATCAGACTCTTCTACATGCCCCCTTTGTGCAATTAGAACTCTACATGCCTGTTATGTGCAATCATACTCCGCCAAATGTCATGTTTTGTGCCATCAGACTCCTTCACATGTACCTTTGTGCCATTAGATTCCCCCACATGCCCGTTATGTGCCATCAGACTCCTCCACATGCTCCTTTTGTGCCATCAAACTCTCCATATGAATCTTTTGTGACAACAGACCTTCTACATACCCTCTTTGTACCATTAGATCCCACACATGCCTGTTATGTGCCATTAGACTCCTCCACATACTCGTTTTGTTCCATTAGACCCCTCAACATACCAGCTTTGTGCCATTAGATCCCCCACATGCTCATTATCTGCCATCTTCTCCATATACAGGTACCTCTATTGTTCCACCAGAATCCTCCACATGCCCATTTTGTGCCAATGTGTTTTTACCTCTTCCTTAAATTTACCTTTCATTCTATTTCCAGCAAAGTGCTGTCCTCTGAACTGTTCTTATGACCCCCTGTTAAGCTGTTACCTCAGGAAAATAAGCATTGCTGAGTTTGTTTGTTGACTTTGTAATATAAAAAAACATTTTTTTTATTTTTTTTTCATGCTATGTTGCAGATTTTCCCAAAGGTTAGCAAACTGTTTATATTGTATTTGCTCCAGTGTGGTCATGATTTAAATGGTGCAGACATAAGAAAGCGTTGTGAGGTTTCTGTGAGCATAGATAGCTGGGCTTCCTAAGGGTCACCAACCCATTGGGGCTTGCCAATGACGTGTACTTTTGCCCTTTCATAGCTGTATTGCTAAAATGTTCATATTGTTTTCATTTGAAGTTAACAAAATAGGAAGGAATAAGTACAGTGGTTTATCTATGTGCAGCAGGGCCAAGTCGGTGTACATCAGTAATGCTGGTTACACATTGGCCTTCTGTTCTCACTGTGGGGTCTATTCATGAAGCAGTGAAAACTGTGGAGAAGTGAGCCAGTGGAGAAGAACCAATCAGCATTGAAGTAACATTTATAGTTTACATACTATAAAATCATATAGTGCAGCTGATTGGTTGCCATGGGCAACTTCTCCACTGGCTCACTTCTCCACTCTTTTCACTGCATCATGAATAGACCCCTGTGTACCAACCTGGTTAACCTCCTGACCTCATTTTACAGTATCAATTGCCCCTATGGATCTTCCTTCTGCTCTTGCTCTGCAGTGTGCTCTTTTGGCTCTGCCTTCTGCCAGTTCTCTGCAAATCACCATGTGCCAGTTTGGATTACTTTCTAATCCCGCTCCATGTGCTTCTTTGCCTGCTTGTTGTATTGCTGTGCATTATGCTGTACATTAGTATTAATGCTGATACACATTTGTGTGGATGAGTCCTGATCTCTACAGGTTCTGTGAAGACGTGGAATTGACGAGAGAGGTGAGTAAAAGAAAGAGACATATGCTCACTGAATAGTTCTGGAATTTTTAGTAATTAAAGGGTCTATTCACTAAGCCTTGGATGGAGATAAAGTCGCTGGAGATAAAGCACCAGCCAATCGGCTCCTAACTGTCATGTTACAGGCTGTGTTAGAAAAATGACAGTTAGGAGCCGATTGGCTGGTACTTTATCACCGGCGACTTTATCTCTATCCAAGGCTCAGTAAATAGACCCCTTAGTAACAAGATATAACTGCTTGTGACAGTCATGACAGTGTCGGCCTGGCCCACGTGGCGTAGGGGAAACTCCAGGTGGGCCCCACTGCCCAAGGGCCCACCTAGTGGTGTCACAAGGGGAGTGTGGGGGGTGCTGCCCGCACCCGGGTGTCACCCTTCAATGGGGTGACACCAAAAAGAGCCGCACACCCACACCCCCATTCTATCCACTGAGTTGACATATATGTTTGCGGAGGCCATACCGACTACTCCCCTGCATCAAGTGCTGCAATCACGCCGCACCCCAGCTGACTTCATGAGCCGGACTCACAAACCCACCAGTCTGTACACCGCCACCGCCTGGTCCTCTCAGGATGCTGGGCGCTGTACGTCACTCCTTGTGACTGCCAGCCGGTACACCACCGCCGGGTCCTCTCAGGATGCCGGGTGTTGGACGTCACGAGTGACGTCAGCATGCTCGCCGGTACCGGATGCTATCCTGGGAGGGAGTGCTGCTGTGCTGCGTTTCCAGAGGGAGGACCTGTCGTGCATCATTTTGTTTCCCTGTCTGCCTGTCAGCTGTTTCAGCTGCAAGTTGAGGTGAGGGTGTATGGAAAGTTTGCTATAAAGTTAGTGTGACTGTCACTTAATGAAATACATACTGTTTCTGCTGCGGGCTCCACTGGGCTCGACAAGGAATAGACATAGGGGTGTAGAGTAGGATCTTGATCCGAGGCACCAACAGGCTGAAAAGCTTTGACTGTTCCCAGAATGCATAGCGCCGCCTTCTCTATAACCCCGCCTCCCTGCACAGGAGCTCAGTTTTGTAGTTGGTGCCGCAGATAGCAGGTACATAACAGAGGGGCTGCTCCAGGCAGCCCTAAGAAGAGCTTTTTTGAAGAAAAAGTGAAGACTACAAGGGCAGCAGCGGTGTTTAAATGTCAGAGACATTCACTGCTGCAGCTCCAGCTCTCCCCAGCGGCGCTGTACACTCCCGAGCCCTGGTTGCCGGGTAACTACAGCAGGAGGCTCCGGTTTTCTTCATGGTCAGGCACACACGACGGGGGCTCTTCGGGATTGCGTGGCCGCGCTTTGGGAGGTGGTGAGTGGGTCCCGCTTGCGGGACCCGTACTTTATCGCGATCCGGCGCGGTCAGTGGGAGGCGGGCCGCGCGCGCTGGCGGTGGACACTGTGGCAGTACAGGCTATCCCACTAGATCACCAGGGCATGGGCGCAGGTCAGGTTTTCTCTCTAAACCATTTTAATAGTAGCCCACAGTACCCCGTGGTTTTGCCAGCAAGGGGGATAAGACTTAGACCTGAAGCCCCTCCCCCAGCCCCAGGGCGCCATTTCCCGCAAATGTTCCCGCCCTGGAGATACATATCTGTCTCTCCCTCACTCCCTGTCAGTGTCTGGGCGCCATTTCTCTCAGCTTCACTGTTCCTGGGACTGCTTGGGCAAATCCTCCTGTGTAAAGCCACCTGGTTGTCAGTGCTGTGACTTTACATGACACTTAAGTATTCTACCTGCCTTTTAGACAGTGTTAGTTAAGAAAGAGTTCATTTAGTCAGGGTTATCTAGTACAATTACCCTGTGATATACATCCAGTTCTTACTGTGCAGTGTTATATCTATTGACTATATAGCTATATATAAGCTAGTCCAGTGCAGTATTATTGTTAGTAATAACCTTTGCATTGTACAAACTATGACTATCTGTGTGTGCATTAGCTTGTCGAGTGGTATCCATTTCGTGTCTCTCACTCAACTTGCTATCCCTATATTCTATAACCTGAGGAGGCTTGGTGCATCAGGTTTTATATTTATATAGGATTTTCACAAAGATATACTTTAATACGTATTTCTCTGACGTCCTAGTGGATGCTGGGTACTCCGTAAGGACCATGGGGTATAGACGGGCTCCGCAGGAGACTGGGCACTCTTAAAAGAAAGATTAGGTACTATATCTGGTGTGCACTGGGTCCTCCCTCTATGCCCCTCCTCCAGACCTCAGTTAGTATCTGTGCCCGGCCAGAGCTGGATGCACCCTAGGGGCTCTCCTGAGCTTCCTAGAAAAGAAAGTATTTGTTAGGTTTTTTATTTTCAGTGAGATCTGCTGGCAACAGACTCACTGCTACGTGGGACTGAGGGGAGAGAAGTGAACCTACCTGCTTGCAGCTAGCTTGGGCTTCTAAGGCTACTGGACACCATTAGCTCCAGAGGGATCGAACACAGGCCCAGTCCTCGGTCGTCCGGTCCCGGAGCCGCGCCGCCGTCCCCCTTGCAGAGCCAGAAGAACGAAGAGAAGTTGAAAATCGGCGGCTGAAGACTCCGGTCTTCATTAAGGTAGCGCACGGCACTGCAGCTGTGCGCCATTGCTCCCTTAGCACACCACACACTCCAGTCACTGATGGGTGCAGGGCGCTGGGGGGGGGGCGCCCTGGGCAGCAATTAGATTACCTTACTTGGCGAAAAGCACATAATACAGTCTGATAAACTGTATATGTGCATTAACCCCCGCCATTAAAGTACATAAAAGGACAGAAGCCCGCCGCTGAGGGGGCCGGGCCTTCTTCCTCAGCACACCGGCGCCATTTTCTCTTCACAGCTCAGCTGGAAGGAAGCTCCCCAGGCTCTCCCCTGCAGTATCCTGGTACACAAAGGGTAAAAAAGAGAGGGGGGGGCACATAAATTTAGGCGCAAAACTGTGTATATAAGCTGCTATAGGGGAAAAATCAATCAGTATAGTGTACATCCCTGTATTATATAGCGCTGTGGTGTGTGCTGGCATACTCTCTCTCTATCTCTCCAAAGGGCCTGGTGGGGGAACTGTCTTCAAATAGAGCATCCCCTGTGTGTGTAGTGTGTCGGTACGCGTGTGTCGACATGTCTGAGGTAAAAGACTCCTCTAAGGAGGTGATAGAGCGGATAAGTGTGTGGGAGGGTGTCTCCGTCAACAACGCCGACACCTGTTTGGATATGTGTAAGTGCTGAGGTAAAATTATTGCACAAAAGGTTAGGGAACAGAAAGGAAATCTACCCTGGTCTGACCCTATGTCACAGAGTCCTTCAGAGTCTCTCTATGCTCACTATCCAAAATAACAAAGTATCGACACGGAGTTTAACTCCACTGTCGACTACGATAATGCAAAGTTACAGCCAAGAGGGCTAAAAGATATTCAATATATGATTATTGGAATAAAAGATGATTTGCATATCACTGATGACTCATCTGTCCCTGACACGAGAGTACACATGTTAAGGGGAAGAATGCTGAGGTAAATTTCCCTCCTCTCATGAGGAAAAAGAGCGTGAATCTCCAGACAAGAGACGGCAGCTTCTTACAAGAGAATTCTCAGGCTGTATCCTTTCCCCACTAGGGCCAGGATGTGTTGAGAATCTTCCCCTTGGGTGTCCTGTTTGCACTAGCTATTCTCAGGGATCCTGCAGATAGTGTACACATTCTAGTATACTACCCAGACCAGCGATTGTGTCGGCATGGGTTTATAGCGCTGTGGCAGCGTGGACAGGTACCTTATCAGCAGAGATTGAGACCCTAGTATGCATATAAATATTTTAAGATGCTGTCTTAAGTGATAGATATATAATTATAAAGCATGCCCAAAGGGACATGAGTATACTGGGTCCTAGAGACAAAAGCTATGTCGATTCCTGCTTGACGTGTCCTGTAGAATATACATTGGACAGATGATGCCGATTTAAGAGGCATATGGAAGGCTGAGGATTGTGTGGAGAAAGGTTCTCGGGCCTGGTCTCCACAGCTATAGCTGGTAATTCTGATATTTTGCCTTATATTCCTGCACAGCCTAGGAAAGCACGACATTATTAAATGCAGCTTTTCGAATAAAGAAACAAGAAAGTCTGAGGTGCGTCCTTTCTTGTCAGAGCCGGGGGCAGAGGAAAGAAGCTGTACAACACAGCTAGTCCCCAGGAACAGAAGTCCTCCCCGGCCTCTACAAAAATCCACCGCATGTCGCTGGGGCTCCACAGGCGGAGCTAGGCCCGGTGGGGACACGCCTTCGTAAGTTCAGCCACAAGTGGGTTCACTCCCTGTTAGATCCCTGGGCAATAGAAATTGTATCGCAGGGATACAGGCTGGACTGTGAGAAGATGCCCCCTCACCGAGGACCCGGCGGGCTTCACCCCAAGAGAGGGAGCCAGTGTTAACTGCAATTCGTAAATTGTATCTTCAACAGGTGGTGGTCAAGGGTCCCCTCCTTCAACAAGAGGGTGTTATTATTCGACCATGTTATAATCCCGAAACCAGACGGTTCGGTTAGACCCATATTGAATTAAAATCCCTGAACATATACCTGAAAAGGTTCAGGTTCAAGATGGAATCGCTAAGAGCGGTCATTGCAAGCATGAAATGAATCGGGACATAAGGGATGCATACCTTCTTGTCCCCATTTATCCACCTCATCAGGCGTACCTCAGAATTGCGGTACGGAATTGTCATTACCAATTTCACCAAGGTAATGGCGGATATGATGGTGCTCCTGCGGAAGCAAGGTGTCACTATTATCACATACTTGGATGATCTCCTCATAAAAGCGAGATCAAGAGAGCAGTTGCTGGACAGCGTATCACCTTCTCTGGAAGTGAAACGGCAACACGACTGGATTCTATATATTCCGAAGTCGCAGTTGGTTCCTACAGCTCATCTGCCTCGCCTAGGCATGATCCTAGACACAGACCAGAAGAGGGTTTATCTCAGGATAGAGAGAGCTTAGGAGCTCATGACACTGGTCAGGAATCTATTAAAAACCAAAACAGGTGTCAGTGCATCACTGCACTCGAGTCCTGGGAAGGATGATGGCATCATACGAGGCCATCCCCTTCGGCTGGTTCCATGCAAGGACAATGGAACTTACTGGACAAGTGGTCCGGATCACATCTTCAGATGCATCGGTTAATCACCCTATCCCCCAGGGCCAGGGTGTCTCTCCTGTGGTGGCTGCGGAGTGCTCACCTTCTCGAGGGCCGCAGATTCGGCATTCAGGACTGGGTCCTGGTGACCACGGATGCAAGCCTCAGAGGGTGGGGGGTAGTTACACAGGGAAGAAAATTCCAAGGTTTGTGGTCAAGCCAACAGACTTGCCTTCACATCAATATCCTGGTACTAAGGGCCATATACAACGCCCTAAGTCAAGCGGAGTTCCTGCTTCGCGATCAACCGGTTCTGATCCAGTCAGACCGCAGGGGCTCATGTAAACCGCCAGGGCAGCACAAGGAGCAGGGTGGCGAGGACAGAAGCCTCCAGAATTCTTCGCTGGGCGGAGAATCAAGTAAGCGCACTGTCAGCAGTGTTCATTCCGGGAGTGGACACGATCTCCACCCGGGAAAGTGGTGACTTCATCAGGATGTCTTCACGCAGTTTTGCAAATTGATGGAAACTGCCTCAGGTGGACTACATGGCGTCCCACCTCAATAAAAAGATAAAAAAGGTTTTACGCTGGGTCAAGGGACTCTCAGGCGATAGCTGTGTTCGCACTAGTAACACCGTGGGTGTTCCAGTCGGTCTATATATTCCCTCCTTTTCCTCTCAGACCCAAGGGCTGAGAATTGTAATAAACGGAGGAGTGTGAACAATATTCTTTGCTCCGGATTGGCCAAGAAGGACTCGGTACCCGGAACTGCAAGAAATGCTCTCAGAGGACCCATGGCCTCTGCCTCTCAGTCAGGACATGTTGCAACAGGGACCCTGTCTGATCCAAGACTTACCGTGGCTGCGTTGGACGGCATGGCGGTTGAACGCCGGATCCTAGCGGAAAAGGGCATTCCGGATGCAGTTATTCCTACGCTGATAAAGGCTAGGAAAGAAGTGACAGCAAGACTTTTTCACTGTATATGGCCAAAATAGGTTGCTTGGTGTGTGGCCGGGAAGGCCCTACAGAGGAATTCCAGGGGGGTCGATTCCTGCACTTCCTACAGTCAGGAGTGACTATGGGCCTAAAATTAGGATCCATAAAGGCCAAGATTTCGGCCCTATCCCTTTTTCTCTCAAAAAGAACTGGCTTCACTGCCTGAAGTTCGGACGTTGTTACAGGGGTGCTGCATATTCAGCCCCTTTTGTGCCTCCAGTGGCACCTTGGGATCTTAACGTGTGTTGGATTCCTAAAATCCCACTGGTTTGAGCCACTTAAGACCGTGGAGCTTAAATATCTCACGTGGAAAGTGGTCATGCTTTTGGCCTTAGCTTGGACTAGGCGTGTGTCAGAATTGGCGGCTTTGTCATGTAAAAGCCCATATCTGATCTTCCATATGGAAAGGGCAGAATGGAGGACTCGTCCCCAATTTCTCCCTAAGGTGGTATCATCGTTTCATTTGAACCAACCTATTGTGGTGCCTGCGGCTACTAGGGACTTGGAGGATTCCAAGTTGCTGGACGTAGTCCGGGCCCTGAAACTTTATGTTTCCAGGACGGCTAGAGTCAGAAAAACTGACTCGCTATTTATCCTGCATGCACCCAACAAGCTGGGTGCTCCTGCTTCAAAGCAGACTATTGCTCGCTGGATCTGTAGCACGATTCAGCTTGCACATTCTGCGGCTGGACTGCCGCATCCTAAATCAGTAAAAGCCCATTCCACGAGGAAGGTGGGCTCTTCTTGGGCGGCTGCCCGAGGGGTCTCGGCTTTACAACTTTGCCGAGCTGCTACTTGGTCGGGTTCAAACACTTTTGCAAAATTCTACAAGTTTGATACCCTGGCTGAGGAGGACCTTGAGTTTGCTCATTCGGTGATGCAGAGTCATCCGTACTCTCCCGCCCGTTTGGGAGCTTTGGTATAATCCCCATGGTCCTTACGGAGTACCCAGCATCCACTAGGACGTCAGAGAAAATAAGAATTTACTCACCGGTAATTCTATTTCTCAAAGTCCGTAGTGGATGCTGAGAGCCCGTCCCAAGTGCGGACTCTCTGCAATACATGTATATAGTTATTGCTTAACTAAAGGGTTATTGTTATGAGCCATCTGTTGAATGAGGCTCAGTTATTGTTCATACTGTTAACTGGGTATAGTTATCACGAGTTTTACGGTGTGATTGGTGTGGCTGGTATGAGTCTTTCCCTGGATTCCAAATCCTTTCCTAGTAATGTCAGCTCTTCCGGGCACAGTTTCCCTAACTAAGGTCTGGAGGAGGGGCATAGAGGGAGGAGCCAGTGCACACCAGATATAGTACCTAATCTTTCTTTTAAGAGTGCCCAGTCTCCTGCAAGTTACATCATGTCTGCTTCTGAGGGTAACGGTTCTGGGGCTGAACACACTGCCGGTGTTGCTGAAGCCACAGATCCCTATGAGGAGAATATAGCAGCTGTGGGCTCTGGTTCTGGGGGCTCCTTGCCCCCAGTGGGACTGTGGCAAAGGAGGTACATAATGACCCACCGTGGGCCACTTTTTCCACGCTTCTACATACTCTAGTTAATAAACTAACACCCCCTATGGGACCCCCTATGCCGGTACAACCGTATGTGGTGCCTGCAGCTAACCCGCCATGGGCGGACTACTTATCTGCTCAATTGAAGAAGTTGAACCAGTCCCTGACTACTAAAAAATCTGACCCTCGCTCGCCCAAGCCCAAGGGGGTCCTCTAAGCGAGCTCTTATATCCTCACAATCCACTGCTGTCACTGACACCTCGTCTGATGAAGACGGCACTAACACTGACCCCACAGATTCTGACACAGATACTGCTGATGGGGAGGGTAGTTCACATGTGGATGTTCCTGATCTTTTGGAGACTATTAAGTTGATTTTACAGATTACGGATGAGCCGAGCCATCCGTCCCTCCTAAGAAACCAGATAGGTTCAAGCGTCAGAATGTGGTTAAACAAGTTTTACCTCACTCTGACCACCTAGTGGATATACGTCAGGAACCCTGGGAAAACCCAGGTAAGAAGTTTGTGCCTCAAAAGAAGATGGCTCGCTATCCCCTCGCACCAGAGCTGTCTAAAAATTGTTAAACGCCTCCTCCAGTAGACTCACATGTGGCTAGGATGGTGGTTTCCTCAGCTCTACCTGTCACTACCGTCACGTCTCTAAAAGAGCCTACGTATAAACGTGTGGAGGGTTGTCTGAAAGCGATTTACACCCTCACGGGTGCGGCACAGAGGCCCACTATTGCAGCAACATGGGCTGCAGAGGCTATTGAAGCATGGGCCTTGGAGCTAGAAGCTGAAATCTCTTCTGACCATGCTAGACAATGCTTGTCATATATTGTCACAGCTTCTCGCTATATTAAAGAGGCGGCTTCTGATGCTGGTATCCTAGCAGCCAAGGCCTCTACTACGTCAGTCCTGGCTCGCTGGATATTGTGGTTGAGATCCTGGTCTGTGGATCTGGACTCTAGAAAAACCCTGGAGGTACTCCCTTTCAAGGGTGATATTCTGTTTGGGGAGGACTTAAATAATATTGTGGCTGACTTGGCTACTGCCAAAACTGCCTGTCTGCCAAGTACCACTCCTTCTGTGTCGAAAGCTAAAGGTACTTCTTTTCGCCCCTTTCGTCCTTCAAGTAAAGCAAAAGGTCAGGCGTACAACAAGCAGACCCGCACTTCCAAACCTGGTAAGCCAAAGCCCAAAAGAGCCTGGGCGGCCCGTCAGCCAGCTTCCAAGACCGATAAGCCTGCCGCATGACGGGGCGGGTCACCCCCCTGGGGGATCCCAAGGTGGGGGACCGGCTTCTAGGGTATATCCAGGAATGGTTGAAGACCACTTCAGATGCCTGGGTACGGGAAGTCGTCACTCGAGGTTACGCCATAGCCTTCAAAAACCGACCCTCATCGATTTTGCCGGACAGACGTCCCATTGGACCAGACAAAGGCAAACACTCTACATTCGGTGGTACAGACCCTCCTGGATACAGGAGTCGTAGTACAGGTGCCTCTTGCGCAGAGGGGCCGGGGGTACTATTCTCCGCTGTTTCTAGTCCCGAAACCGAATGGGTCCTCCCGGCCCATTCTCAACCTCAAGGCATTGAACAGGTTTCTGAAGGTTTCCAAGTTCCGTATGGAAACCCTTCGCTCTATAGTTCTGGCCTTGGAACATGGTCTCCCTGGATATACAGGATGCTTACCTGCATATTCCTATAGCAGCGTCACATCAGCAATACCTGAGGTTTGCGATTGGCAACCTCCATTACCAGTTCCGGGCATTACCTTTTGGTTTAACTATGGCTCCACGAGTCTTCACCAAGGTCATGGCGGTGATGATGGTGGTACTCCGCCGTCAAGGGGTCAGGATACTGCTGTATCTGGACGACTTGTTAATCCTGGCATATTCCCTAGAACATCTCCTACGTCATCTGGATATGACGGTCCGGTTTCTACAAGCCCACGGGTGGCTCATCAACTGGAAGAAATCCTCCCTAGTCCCTGCTCGGAGCATGGTGCACCTGGGAGCGCTATTGGACACTCACAACCAGAGGTTGTTCTTGTCTCAGGAGAAAGTCCTGAAGCTTCAGGACAGGATTCGTTGCTTCCTTTCTCGTCCGCAAGTGTCGATACATTCGGCGATGCAGGTGCTGGGCCTCATGGTCTCAGCATTCGACATGGTGGAGTATGCTCAATTCCATTCTCGCCCCCTCCAGAGGCTAATTCTAGCCAAGTGGGACGGCCTGCCTCACCGGATCAGGTCTCACATGATCTCATTGACTCCGGAGGTCCGTCTGTCGCTGCACTGGTGGCTCCAGGACCAACGATTGTGCAGGGGCCGTCCCTTCTGGATATCCGACTGGGTCCTGTTGACGACAGATGCCAGTCTCAGAGGTTGGGGCGCGGTGCTGGAGCAACACTCCCTTCAGGGTCGGTGGACCAAGGAGGAGTCCCTCCTCTCAATCAACATTCTGGAGTTGCGGGCGGTCTTCAATGCATTGAACCTGGCCCAGCATTTAATTCAGAACCGTCCTGTTCAAGTACAGTTGGACAACGCCACCACAGTGGCTTACATAAATCATCAAGGCGGCACTCGATGCCGTTTGGCAATGAAGGAAGTCTCACGGATTCTACATTGGGCGGAACGCCATCTACCGGCCATATCGGCAATATTCATTCGGGGAGTCCTGAATTGGGAAGCAGACTTTCTCAGTCGTCAGGACGTACATGCCGGCGAGTGGGGCCTCCATCTAGAAGTGTTTCAACTCCTAGTGGAAAAGTGGGGCCTTCCAGACGTAGATCTGATGGCGTCTCGACACATTCACAAGGTTACAGTCTTCGGAGCAAGGACAAGGGATCCTCAAGCAGCATTCGTGGATGCGCTGGCGGTGCCGTGGAGGTTTCGGCTGCCGTACGTGTTCCCTCCGGTGTCACTTCTGCCCAGGGTAATTCGGAAGTTCAAGCAAGAAAAAGGAAATCTGCTTCTCATAGCTCCAGCGTGGCCCAGACGGCACTGGTTCTCAAACCTGCAAGGCCTATTGTCAGAGCGTCCAATTCTACTTCCACAACGCCCAGACCTCCTCATTCAGGGCCCCTGTGTCTACCAGGACGCAGCCCGGCTGTCTTTGACGGCGTGGCTCTTGAAGCTTCCGTCTTAAGGGCTAAAGGGTTTTCTGAGGCGGTCATTCAAACTATGTTGCGGGCCCGGAAACCGGCTTCGGCTCAGATTTACTATAGGGTCTGGCATTCTTACTTTGTTTGGTGCGCATCTAACGATTATGACGCTTCCAAGTTTAGCATAGCCAAGTTGTTGGCTTTTATTCAGCAGGGCCTAGACTTAGGCCTGCGTCTGGCCTCCCTCAAGGTTCAAATATCTGCCTTGTCGGTGTGGTTTCAGAGAAAAATTGCGACCTTCCCTGATGTGCATACCTTTACTCAGGGCGTGTTGCATATCCAACCTCCCTATGTCCCGCCTGTGGCTCCTTGGGACTTGTCGGTGGTTTTGGAGGCGTTACAAGAGTCTCCATTTGAACCTCTTGGTTCAGCTGACCTTAAGTGGCTTTCCCTTAAGGTGGTGTTTCTGCTGGCTATTGCTTCAGCTAGTAGAGTGTCGGATTTGGGTGCCTTGTCCTGTAGTTCCCCATATCTGATATTTCACCGTGACCGGGCGGTTCTTAGGACTCGTCCCGGATATTTACCTAAGGTGGTTTCTTCGTTCCACCTTAACCAGGAGATTGTGGTTCCGGCACTTGTTTCTCCTGATCTGTCTCCCAAAGAGCGGTCTTTGGATGTGGTACGGGCTCTCCATATCTATGTGAAGAGAACTGCTTCTATTAGGAAATCTGATTCTCTCTTTGTGCTGTTTGGATTTCACAAACGGGGCTGGCCTGCTCACAAGCAAACTTTGGCCAGATGGATTAGAATGGTGATTGCACATGCTTATGTGAGGGCTGGTCTGTCAGCTCCGGCTCACATTGGGGCCCATTCTACTCGGTCTGTTGGACCTTCTTGGACGGCCCGCCGTGGTGCGACTTTGAACAATTGTGCAAGGCTGCTACATGGTCCTCTGTGAACACGTTCATAAGGTTCTATGCCTTCGATACTGCCGCTTCCCAGGATGCTTCCTTTGGACGCCGGGTTCTTGTGCCCGCTACAGTGTGTCCCCTCCCATATGGAACTGCTTTAGGACATCCCCTATGTCTATTCCTTGTGGAGCCCAGTGTACCCCGCAGCAGAAAATGAGTTTTATGGTAAGAACTTACCTTTGTTAAAACTCTTTCTGCGAGGTACACTGGGCTCCACAAGGCGCCCACCCTGACGCACTTAGCTTCTTTGGGTTGGTATGGCATTAGCCGCTGACACTTCTCCTGTCGTGAGAGTGTGGTGTATGTGGCTACTAACCGTTGTCGTCTCTTTCCTGCTACTGCATTGGGCTGGTTAACTAAAAACTGAGCTCCTGTGCAGGGAGGCGGGGTTATAGAGGAGGCGGCGCTATGCATTCTGGGAATAGTCAAAGCTTTTCAGCCTGTTGGTGTCTCGGATCAAGATCCTACTCTACACCCCTATGTCTATTCCTTGTGGAGCCCAGTGTACCTCGCAGAAAGTTTTAACAAAGGTAAGTTCTTACCATAAAACTCGTTATTTCTTCCCTAAAGTAAAAGTTTATTGTATTAAGAATTGGAAAAAACCCAAAACCTCTGCTCTGGTAAGTGACTCCCCGCTCCCCTGCATGAATGCAGGGCGGCGCTGCGGGGTCCGGTAACTTCAATGTTACTCTATGAAGATATTTATTATTGCTGCTGCTGAGGGCTGTATCTGACAGTAACTCCCCAGGCCACGTCCAGGACGGGGGGGACCATCCAGTTACCCAGCTGCGGCGCAATGTACGTCCCGTGTACTCGGGGTGGCGGGGGCGATTCGACTGTGCCGGAGCCGGGCGCCTGTAGCTGGGTGCAGGGTGACAGCTGTGCCTGTAATACGACGGACACTGCCCAGCTATCTGTGCCCTGCTGTCCCTGCCTGGGTGAGAGTAGCATGAGGGCTCCTGACAGGGTTCTGCTGATTTTATATAGTGTGTGTCATTTTCTGTGCATCTTGCTCTGTCATATTTTATATTTTGTGTGTCAGTGTATAGGCTACTGTATAGGTTACTGTGTGTGTCAATGTGTAGGTTACTGTGTGTGTGTGTGTGTGTGTGTGTGTGTGTGTGTGTGTGTGTGTGTGTGTGTGTGTGTGTGTGTGTGTGTGTCACTGTGTAGGTTACTGTGTGTCACTGTAAAGGCTACTCTTCTGTGTGTGTCACTGTATAGGTTACTCTGTGTGTGTGTGTAGGTTACTGTATAGGTTACTGTGTGTGTCATTGTGAATTTCGGCTCATACCATGTGCTATAATGTGAATATCGGCTCATACCATGTGCTATAATGTAAATTTCAGCTCATACCATGTGCTATAATGTGAATATCGGCTCATACCATGTGCTATAATGTGAATTTTGGCTCATTCTGTGTGCTATAACGGGAATTCTGGCTCATACCGTGTGCTATAATGTGAATTTCGGCTCATACCGTGCGGTACAATGTGAATTTCGGCTTATACCGTGTGCTATAATGTGAATTTTGGGTCATACTCTGTGGTATAATGTGAAAGAGGCACCAGTAGTAGATAGTATAAGGGGTCCTACTATTGTGGTGCATAATGTGTATAAGGGGTATATGGTGTGGTAAACTACACTGAAGGACACGCCTGACGAAAGTACCACATACTGTATTAAAGAGCACTGAAATGCTGCCGCTCCTATGCTTTTTTAATAGCTGTTTATTTAGTCGCCAGGAGTGCCGCACATGTGGAATATATAAATATATACACACACATTTTCTTTCCTCAATTAGGGGAATGCAATTATTCAATTACCTGGAATCTTTGCAGGTAATTGTGTCGCTGGGGGCTATTTAATTAGCCCTGATAAGCCGTCACGAGCCGCGTGTTATCAGGGATTTGTTTCACCTACCTCAGACAGGCAAAGAAAAATCCCAGAAAACAGGCCTGTTTCTACCGAATGCACACCAGTTTAACTGAACCTGTGTGTTTTCGGAAGAATTTTTTTTTTCAGGTGACCTAATTGAATGGTCCAAAAAAAAAATATTATCAAAGCAGCATCAGAGTTTTTCTCTCCCGATGTTTTTTCGCTTGTATTTGAATACCGGCCTAAGGGGGTCATTCCGAGTTGATTGTAGCTGTGCTAAATTTAGCACAGCTACGATCATGTTCCCAGACATGCGGGGGAATGCGGGGGAACGGGGGGAACAAGTACAAAAGCATCGCACAGCGGCGATGCTTTTGTACTTGTGGAGTAACTCCCGGCCAGTGCAGCTCCTGCGGCTGGCTGGGAGATGATCGTCGCTGCCCCTGGTCGCAGCAGCTGCCTGCGTTAGCCGGACCGCGTCCCCATAATGGCGGGCAAATGCCACCGTGCCGCCCCCTCCCGCCCAGCGACCGCCTCTGCCTGTCAATCAGGCAGAGGCGATCGCAAGGGAACGATGGCCTTCGGCCGTCCGGCATGCGCCGGCGCACTGCGGCGCCAGTGCATGCGCAGTTCCGACCCAATCGCAGCGCTGCGATAAAATGCAGCGAGCGATCGGGTCGAAATGACCCCCAAAGAACCTTATTAAGCTTCACTTGCAGTTTTGCTAAAATAGCAAAACTGCAACTGCTATCACTCGCATGCTGAGGACTGCCCAGCATGCTAATAGTGGCCAGCGATGCGATCGAAATACAGTTGCGATTGCATCACTGATTTAGGGTAGCCCCCTGCCTCCGCAGCCTGGCTGCAAAGGCAGTCGGACCTCCGCCATGTTTCCAGTCGCAGCAGCCACGTGACGTCACTCAGCTGCCCAAAATCCGCCCCCGTTTCCGTTGGCATGCCTACGCAATGCTGAGTCAACGAACCCGCAATGCTGTGTCACCACCCTGTGAACGCCTCTGCCTGTCAATCAGGCAGAGGCGTTCGCATAAGTGAGTAGGGAATGCCCAGAAATATGGTCCCAACACACCAGCATTTATCTAGCCACCCACCCGTTACCTCCCCCAAACACTGACTAGTTGTCGCTCACTTTGTGAAGAAATCGTCTGTGTGTCAGCAATTGCTATACATTTGCTGCATGTGCGGATTTGGCGCATGTGCCTTGGCAGAAAATCACTTCACTGTGTCTGAAATCAACATTGTGTCTACATATGAATCAGGCCCTATGTTAGGAGATACTTTCCATAGAGTGAATTTGAAAGTATATGGCTATTTCACATGTTGTTATTATTATTATTATTATTATTATTATTATAGATATAATAGAGCAAATCTTAGGCTGTGCATATGATATTGTAATTCAAAGGTATAATGTTAATTTTGCTAGCTGTTTATGTCACTACTATTGCCATTGCATTCAGTGATATACAGGAATTATGGGCCTAATTCAGACCTGATCGCTGTGCTGCAAATTACACTGTCCTGCGATCAGATAGTCGCCGCCCAGGGGAAGTGAAAATTTGCCCCATGCAAGTGTGCTATTGCATGTGTACGCTGTGCGAAAATTCCCCTCAGTCAGCAGACAGCTGCAAAAACATTCCCATCACACGCACAAATGTTTTTCCCACTCTGTGCAGTGTGTGCAGTCTATGCGTAGCTCAATACTTACTCCTCCAGTGCAAAGAAATCAGGCTGATCGGGGCCGGAGCTGACATCACACACCCGCCCTGAAAATGCTTGGGAACGGCTGCGTTGTTCCTGACACTCCCAGAAATGTCCAGTTACCATCCACAAATGTCCGCTTCCTGTCAATCACTTTGCGAACGCCCGTACGATCGAAATTTTCGCACCATCCTGTCGCTGTTTGGCAACGCGCCTGCGCATTGCAGTGCACACGCAAAGTAGTTCGATAATCGCCCACTGTGCGAAAACGCACAGCAGCGATCAGCTCTGAATCGGGCCCTATGATTTACAAGTGAAACTAGTACAGATGTGTCTTCCGTTATCTTGACTGTTTCTGCGCCTAGACGGAGGTTTAGTCACACCTAGGCGATAGCTTAGGTTGCTGAGTTTAATCACGGACAGGCGCGTTGAGGCACGAGCATGCAATACACATCACCACTGGGTGGCTAATGCTCCACTAATCCAGTACTTTAGTTTGAATAGCGGCGGATTGATCTACAGTACAAGCTCTGGCAAATGGTCAGTGACGACTGTAATGTTAATATACAGTCCTGTACTGCATAGAGTACACACAGATGGTGACCAATGGTCAGACGGAGAGAGTAAAAAAATAAAAAAAAAATTGTTTATTCAGACACAAACGATTGTGTTAAAACACTTGTGTATGCAGACGCAACTAATGTGTGAACACGTGTATGCAGACGTAACTAATGTGTGAAAGTAATAATGTAGCTCATTGACTTTACAGTATGTACAGTGCACTAAATGAGCGTCCGAGTCCCCTAACGGCATAAACGAACACCAATGGGAAGGAATCGCTGCTTGCATTACTTTTACACATGAACGTATCTTCCATGCAGCAACATGGGCTAGCGGTGAAGGCTCCCACCTCCCATGCTGAGGGTCCGGGTTTGATTTCAAAGTGCCAATCTATTTTTTTTTTCCCTGACATTCCCTGACATTCACTTTTTTTCCCTGACATTCACTTTAAAAAAAAATTCTGTGTAAACCATTGTAAAACATTCAATGGAAGGGTGCACACAGGTTTCACATAAATCAGGGTAAATCTGCAGGAGCGACTCATTCCGCTATCTAAAATACACAGCGGTAATGAGCACCTGTAGACATACCGGTAAATATAAATTAGTGTATTCTGACACAACTAACTGTTCGAGCAACACAGTACTGTAGATTGTCAGCGTTAGAGAATCTCTGTTGTACTTTATACAACTCGGTAATTTACTAAGAATTTGTATTCTCAATCACTGCCGACAATAGCCAAACACTGCCGGGAAAGCATAGAATTCGTAAAAAAAGGAGCTTTCAAATAGACATGCTTTTTGCTGGCGTGTTCAGATAGTCATGCACAGCTCAGTGAGATCATGCATGCTTCTCTGTGGAAAAGGGTCAGAAATAGTTAAAAATGTCAAAAAACATTTGTGTGGGGTCCCCCCTCCTAAGCATAACCAGCCTCGGGCTCCTTGAGCCAGTCCTGGTAGTTTAAATTCCGGGGGGAAATTG
Organism: Pseudophryne corroboree; assembly: GCF_028390025.1. Lineage (NCBI taxonomy): Eukaryota > Metazoa > Chordata > Amphibia > Anura > Myobatrachidae > Pseudophryne > Pseudophryne corroboree. Next base: position 995,737,903 of record NC_086444.1, on the reverse strand, counting down.
ACTGGGGTCTCCCTGTATTTAGACAACCAGCACTGGGCTCTTGGGCGGCCCTGGTTCCAAAAATACGGGGGACAAAAGACCTAGGAGTCGCCCGTATTTTTAAAACCAGCACCGGGCTCCACTAGCTGAGAAGATAATTCCACAGCCGGGGGACACATTTATGTAGGTCCCTGCGGGCCGTGGCATTACCCCCCAACTAGTCAACCCTAGTCGGGGTACCCTTGGGGAGTGGGGACCCCTTAAATCAAGGGGTCACCCCACTCCAGGCACCCAAGGGCCAGGGGTGATGCCCGATGCTGTCCCCCCCATCCCTGGGCGGTGCATGGGGGGCTGATAGCCTTTGTGTAATTTTTTTGTTTTTTGTCGTAGAACTACAAGTTCCAGCAAGCCCCTCCCTCTTGCTGGTACTTCGAGAACCACAAGTACCAGCATGCGGGAAAATAATGGGCCTGCTGGTACCTGTAGTTCTATAATAACAACAAAAATACCCAAATGAAAACAGAACACACACACCATGGAAGTAAAACATTATTTAACATACATGCACACTTACACACTCACACATACTTACCTAGTGTCCCACGGAGCCCATCGGTCCCCTTGTCAATGTAGAATCCAATTGGAAGCCCAAAATACTCACCTATTTTCCAGTGATGATTGGTCCTCTCCATTCCATGTAGAATCCACAGCGTTAAAAAAAAACCAAACCGAAACAAACCCGGTCCAGCACACTAAAGGGGTTCCATGTTTACACATGAAACCCCTTTTCCCGAATGCTGGGACCCCCCATGACTGCTGTCACTGGAGATCCCGCCAGTCAATCAGGGAGCGCCATGTCATGGCGCTCTCCTGATTGGCTGTGCGCTCCTGGCCTGTCAATCAGGCGGAGCGCAGTGGCTAGAATGGAGCTTAGCGCAGCTCCATTCTGGCCAATGATGGGAACTTTGCGGCCTGCGGCTAACCGCTGGGTTAATTGGGGTCACTCTTGTGGGTGACCCCAATTAACTTCGCGGTTAGCCGCAGACCACAAAGTTCCCAGAATAGGCTAGAATGGAGGACCGCTATCCTCCATTCTAGCCGCTGCGCTCCGCTTGATAGGCTAGTAGCTCACAGCCAAGCAGGAGAGTGCCATGACGTGCACTCCCTGATTGGCTGCTGGGATCTCCAGTGACAGGAGTCACAGGGGTCCCGGCATTCATGGAAAGGGGTTCCATGTGTCCACATGGAACCCCTTTAGTTGCGTACAGCGGGATTTAGTTTTGTTTTTTTATCGGCCCTTTGGATTATTACAGGACCGAAGAGGACTGAGCTCCACCGGATGGTCCGTAAGTATAAATTCATTCCTTACAGGTACTCCGTGGATTCTACTGGACAAGTGGACGTGATTCTCGGCGTGGGATGTAGGTAAGTATGTATGAGTGTGTACGTGCGTTTGAATAAAATTATACTTTCAAGGTGTGTGTGTTTTGTTTTTATTTGGGTATTTTTTTTGTGGTAGCCATGACGTGGCTCCCCCTGATTGGCTGTCGGGATCTCCTGTGACAGCAGTCACGTGGGGTCCCAGCATTCGCGAAAAGGGGTTTCATGTGTAAACATGGAACCCCTTTAGTGCGCTGGATCGGATTTTTTTCGGTTTGTTTTTTTTAACCCTGTGGATTCAACATGGAACGAAGAGGACCGATCATCACTAGAAAATAGGTGAGTATTTTGGGCTTTTTTTTACAGGTTTCCAATTGGATTCTACGTTGACAAGGGGACCGATGGGCTCCGTGGGAGTCGGACACTAGGTAAGTATGTGTGAGTGTGTAAGTGTGCATGTATGTTCATTTAAATTTTACTTCCACGGTGTGTGTGTGTTCTGTTTTTATTTGGGTATTTTTTGTGTGGTAGAACTATAGGTACCAGCGGGCCTGTTATTTCCCCGCATGCTGGGGAGGCTTGCTGGAACTTGTAGTTCTACGACAAAAAAAACAATATATATTTTTTACACAAACAAAGGCTATCAGCCCCCCATCCACCACCCAGGGATGAGGTGACAGCCTCGGGCTTCACTTCTGGCCCTTGAGTGCCTGGAGGGGGGACCGCTTGATTTAAGGGGTCCCCACTCCCCCAGGTACCCCGACCAGGGGTGACTAGTTGGGGGGGTAATACCACGACTGCAGGGACCTACATAAATGTGTCCCCCGGCTGTGGCATTATCTTCTCGGCTAGTGGAGCCTGGAGCTGGTTTTAAAAATATGGGGGACCCCTACGTCTTTTGTCCCCCATATTTTTGGAACCAGGGCTGGCCCAAGAGCCCAGTGCTGGTTGTCTAAATACAGGGGGACCCCAGTCAATTTTTCCCTGGTATATAAACTACCAGGACCAGCTCAAGGAGCCCGAGGCTGGTTATGCTTAGGATGGGGGACCACACGCAAACATTTTTTTGACATTTTTAACTATTTCTGACCCTTTTCCACAGAGAAGCATGCACAAATCTCACTGATCCGTGCATTTCTATCTGAACACGCCAGCAAAATGCAGGTCTATTTGAAAGCTCCTTTTTTTTACGAATTCTATGCTTTCCCGGCAGTGTTTGGCTATTGTCGGCAGTGATTAAGAATACAAATTCTTAGTAAATTACAGAGTTGTATAAAATACAACAGAGATTCTCTAACGCCGACGATCTACAGTACTGTGCTGCTCGAACAGTTAGTTGCGTCAGAATACACAAATTTATATTTACTGGTATGTCTACAGGTGCTCATTACCGCTGTGTATTTTAGATAGCGGAATGAGTCGCTCCTGCAGATTTACCCTGATTTATGTGAAACCTGTGTGCACCCTTCCATTGAATGTTTTACAATGGATTACACAGAATTTTTTTTAATAAAGTGAATGTCAGGGGGAAAAAAAATAGATTGGCACTTTGGAATCGAACCCGGGACCCTCAGCGTAGGAGATGGGAGACTTCACCGCTAGCCCACGTCACTGCATGGAATATACACAAGTTCATGTGTAAAAGTAATGCAAGCAGTGATTCCTTCCCATTGGTGTTCGTTTATGCCGTTAGGGGACTCGGACGCTCATTTAGTGCACTATACATACTGTAAAGTCAATGAGCTACATTATTCCTTTCACACATTAGTTACGTCTGCATACACAAGTGTTTTAACACAGAGATTTGGCATCCAGGAACTTAGGGAGGAGCTATTATCTCTTCCATTATACTTAATACTACGGGATTTGGACGCTCAGATATCCCTAACATCAATAGACCATACTGTACCTGTAACACGTTCGTTTGCATCTGTATATGCTGTACTATTTGCATCTGTACTGTATATACTGTTATATACTGTAGGACATATTGTACCGTAATGAGCGTAATGAGACGCACCAGTAAAGTAGTTCTTGCGCTGCAGTTCAGTATTGTATTTTAATGGAGACCACACGCATGCGCATTGGTGATTTTAAAAAGCGACATCTGGTGGATGATCTTAGGTATTACACTCAAAGGTAACGCCAAACGCTCTGTGCGCCTCCTTTCGACTTTCTCCTTGTGCCCAGGCACGCTGCATATGCCCGATCGTGACTAACGCCTCAGTCAGCCAAGATAACGGAGTACAAAAACATTACTAAGGATTCTGTGTGGTGTGATACAGGAGGAGATCCATGGAAGTAACACCATGAATTACCACACCGGGTGACACCAACCCTAGGGACGCCTCTGGGCCTACCCCTCCTCTAAGGATCAGGTTCCTGTGCACTTGATTTGTACATTATACATATGTTACATAATACTGCACAGGACTATGGCATATTATCTACAGCGCATTGCGGTTATTAATCTGGTACATTATCATGCATGGAATAGCAGTATTTACTATATATATATATATACATACATTAATGAAGGGGCCAAGACAATGCACTCTCAAATGGTTAGCCAAGCCTCTATAGTGGCTGGCCACATGGACCCCTACCACTGCATTCCACCAGTGGGTCCTTCATGCCCCAGTCCGATACTTGTCATGTATGCAAAAGACATGCATGCAGTCTCAGACTCTGTCTCACTCACAGGCTCAAGCTCACTTATCTGATCAGTCTCACTTGCAGGCTATCACACATAAAGAAATACACGCTTGGGCTCCCATCCTAGCTCTCACACATGTAAGGTCAAACTCACAGTCTCTGCCACTGTCTCACACATGGAGCATACTTACAGTATCTACTCTCCTGGAAGACTTCTGATTTTTCGAGTAGTTCCCCCAGAAAAGTGGGAGAATCTCCTGCATCCCACCCACTTAATAGTGTAGTAGGCAGGACAGGGAGAAAAATAGCGGGAATCACAGGTCCATAGGGAGGGGACGGGGCCATTATGAATTCAATGACAATAGTATCATTTTAGCCTCCCCACGAACCTGCGAATCACGCCAGATGGGCCGAGCCGGATTAAGGCTATGGGGGGACCAGGGCACTTCAAACAGCATAGCTCCTAACAAGGAAGCAGATGAATTATTTATAATATATATATATACATATATAGAGAGAGAGAAAGAGAGACAGAGAGAGAGATTTTATATATATATATATATATATATACAGGTTGAGTATCCCATATCCAAATATTCCGAAATACAGAATATTCCGAAATACAGACTTTTTTGAGGGAGAGTGAGATAGTGAAACCTTTGTTTTTTGATGGCTGAATGTACAAAAACTTTGTTTAATACACAAAGTTATTAAAAATATTGTATTAAATGACCTTCAGGCTGTGTGTATAAGGTGTATATGAAACATAAATGATTTGTGTAAATGTACACACACTTTGTTTAATGCACAAAGTTATAAAAAAATATTGGCTAAAATGACCTTCAGGCTGTGTGTATAAGGTGTATATGTAACATAAATGCATTCTGTGCTTAGACTTAGGTCCCATCACCATGATATCTCATTATGGTATGCAATTATTCCAAAATACGGAAAAATCCCATATCCAAAATACCTCTGGTCCCAAGCATTTTGGATAAGGGAGACTCAACCTGTATATATATATTAGAGATGTGCACCGGAACTTTTTCGGGTTTTGGATTCGGTTCCGCGGCCGTGTTTTGGATTCGGACGCGTTTTGGCAAAACCTCCCTGAAATTTTTTTGTCGGATTCGGGTGTGTTTTGGATTCGGGTGTTTTTTTACAAAAAACCCTCAAAAACAGCTTAAATCATAGAATTTGGGGGTAATTTTGATCCTATAGTATTATTAACCTCAATAACCACAATTTCCACTCATTTCCAGTCTATTCTGAACACCTCACACCTCACAATACTGGATGACTAAGCAAAGCGACCCAAGAGGGCGGCACAAACACCTGGCCCATCTAGGAGTGGCACTGCAGTATCAGGCAGGATGGCCCTTCAAAAAAATACTCCCCAAACAGCACATGATGCAGGGATAAATAAAAAAAAGAAAAGAGGTGCAAGATGGAATTGTCCTTGGGCCCTCCTACCCACCCTATGTTGTATAAACAGGACATGCACACTTTGACAAACCCATCATTTCATCCACAGGGTCTGCTACATGACTGTGGCTGAAATGACTGGTTGGTTTGGGCCCCCACCAAAAAAGAAGCAATCAATCTCTCCTTGCACAAACTGGCTCTACAGAGGCAAGATGTCCACCTCCTCTTCATCGTCTGATTCATCACCCCTTTCACTGTGTACATCCCCCTCCTCACAGAGTATTAATTCGTCCCACTGAAATCCACCATCTCAGGTCCCTGTGTACTTTCTGGAGGCAATTGCTGGTGAATGTCTCCACGGAGGAATTGATTATAATACATTTTGATGAACATCATCTTCTCCAAATTTTATGGAAGTAACCTCGTACGCTGATTGCTGACAAGGTGACCGGCTGCACTAAACACTCTTTCGGAGTACACACTGGAGGGGGGGCAACTTAGGTAAAATAAAGCCAGTTTGTGCAAGGGCCTCCAAATTTTTCCTGACAGTATACGTACGGACTGTCTGACGTGCCTACTTGGATGCGGTCACTCATATAATCCTCCACCATTCTTTCAATGGTGACAGAATCATATGCAGTGACAGTAGACGACATGTCAGTAATCGTTGGCAGGTCCTTCAGTCCGGACCAGATGTCAGCACTCGCTCCAGACTGCCCTGCATCACCGCCAGCGGGTGGGCTCGGAATTCTTAGCCTTTTCCTCGCAGCCCCAATTGCGGGAGAATGTGAAGAAGGAGCTGTTGACGGGTCACGTTCCGCTTGACTTGACAAGTGTCTCACCAGGAGGTCTTTGAACATATGCAGACTTGTGTCTGCCGGAAAGAGAGATGCAACGTAGGCTTTAAACCTAGGATCATGCACGGTGGCCAAAATGTAGTGCTCTGATTTCAACAGATTGACCACCCGTGAATCCTGGTTAAGCGAATGAAGGGCTCCATCCACAAGTCCCACATGCCTAGCGGAATCGCTCCATATTAGCTCCTCCTTCAATCTCTCCAGCTGCTTCTGCAAAAGCCTGATGAGGGGAATGACCTGACTCAGGCTGGCAGTGTCTGAACTGACTTCACGTGTGGCAAGTTCAAAGGGTTGCAGAACCTTGCACAACGTTGAAATCATTCTTCACTACGCTTGAGTCAGGTGCATTCCCACTCCTTTGCCTATATCGTAGGCAGATGTATAGGCTTGAATGGCCTTTTGCTGCTCCTCCATCCTCTGAAGCATATAGAGGGTTGAATTCCACCTCGTTACCACCTCTTGCTTCAGATGATGGCGGGGCAGGTTCAGGAGTGTTTGCTGGTGCTCCAGTCTTCGGCACGCGGTGGCTGAATGCCGAAAGTGGCCCGCATATCTTCGGGCCACCGACAGCATCTCTTGCACGCCCCTGTCGTTTTTAAAATAATTCTGCACCACCAAATTCAATGTATGTGCAAAACATGGGACGTGCTGGAATTTGCCCACATGTAATGCACGCACAATATTGCTGGCGTTGTCCGATGTTACAAATCCCCAGGAGAGTCCAATTGGGGTAAGCCATTCTGCAATGATGTTCCTCAGTTTCCGTAAGAGGTTGTCAGCTGTGTGCCTCTTATGGAAAGCGGTGACACAAAGCGTAGCCTGCCTAGGAACGAGTTGGCGTTTGCGAGATGCTGCTACTGGTGCCGCCGCTGCTGTTTCTTGCTGCGGGAGGCAATACATCTACCCAGTGGGCTGTCACAGTCATATAGTCCTGAGTCTGCCCTGCTCCACTTGTCCACATGTCCGTGGTTAAGTGGACATTGGGTACAACTGCATTTTTTAGGACACTGGTGACTCTTTTTCTGACGTCTGTGTACATTCTCGGTATCGCCTGCCTAGAGAAGTGGAACCTAGATGGTATTTGGTACCGGGGACACAGTACCTCAAGCAATTCTCTAATTCACTGTGAATTAACGGTGGATAGCGGACACACGTTTAACACCAACACAGCTGCCAAGACCTGAGTTATCCGCTTTGCAACAGGATGACTGCTGTGATATTTCATCTTCCTCGCAAAGGACTGTTGGACAGTCAATTCCTTACTGGAAGTAGTACAAGTGGTCTTCCGACTTCCCCTCTGGGATGACAATCGACTCCAAGCAGCAACAACAGCAGCGCCAGCAGCAGTAGGCGTTACACTCAAGGATCCATCGGAGGAATCCCAGTTAGGAGAGTACTCATCAGACTTGCCAGTGACATGGCCTGCAGGACTATTGGCGTTCCTGTCTAAGGAGGAAATTGACACTGAGGGAGTTGGTGGTGTGGTTTGCAGGAGCTTGGGTACAAGAGGAAGGGATTTTTTTGTCAGTGGACTGCTTCCGCTGTCACCCAAAGTTTTTGAACTTGTCAATGACTTCTGATGAATGCGCTCCAGGTGACGTATAAGGGAGGATGTTCCTAGCTGGTTAACGTCCTTACCCCTACTTATTACAGCTTGACAAAGGCAACACACGGCTTGACACCTGTTGTTCGCATTTCTGTTAAAATAATTCCACACCGAAGAGGTGATTTTTTTTGTAATTTGACCAGGCATGTCAATGGCCATATTCATCCCACGGACAACAGGTGTCTCCCCGGGTGCCTGACTTAAACAAACCACCTCACCAGCAGAATCCTCCTTGTCAATTTCCTCCTCAGCGCCAGCAACACCCATATCCTCATCCTGGTGTACTTCAACAGTGACATCTTCAATTTGACTATCAGGAACTGGACTGTGGGTGCTCCTTCAAGCACTTGAAGGGGGCGTGCAAATGGTGGAAGGTGCCACCTCTTCCTGTCCAGTGTTGGGAAGGTCAGGCATCGCAACCGACACAATTGGACTCTCCTTGGGGATTTGTGATTTAGAAGAACGCACAGTTCTTTGCTGTGCTTTTGTCAGCTTAAGTCTTTTCATTTTTCTAGTGGGAGGATGAGTGCTTCCATCCTCATGTGAAGCTGAACCACTAGCCATGAACATAGGCCAGGGCCTCCGCCGTTCCTTGCCACTCCGTGTCGTAAATGGCATATTGGCAAGTTTACGCTTCTCCTCAGACGTTTTTAGATTTTTGGGTCATTTTACTAAACTTTTGTTTTTTGGATTTTACATGCTCTCTACTGTGACATTGGGCATCGGCCTTGGCAGACGACCTTGATGGCATTTTATCGTCTCGGCCATGACTAGTGGCAGCAGCTTCAGCACGAGGTGGAAGTGGATCTTGATCTTTCACTATTTTACCCTCCACATTTTTTTCTCCATTTTTTAATGTGTGGAATTATATGCCAGTAATATATCAATAGCAATGGCCTACTGTACTGTACTAGATATGTATACTGCTGGTCACCAAAATGCTGCACTGTCCTACTATATACTGGTCACAATAATGCAGCACAGAGATAGTATACTTGACACACAGCTGCAAGATACACAGCAATGGCCTACTGTACTGTACTATATACAGTATGTATACTGCTGGTCAACAAAATGCTGCACTATCCTACTATATACTCTATATATTTTCAAAGGTGAAAAAGCTGCAAGGTCTATGCAGTGAAACGCGTCAGGTACTTACCCTTTGGAACAGGACATCTTTGAATTGGACCCGAACCAGCCCAAACCATTGACCTGCTATCCAGAGGAGTCCTAGAGAGGCACCATCCTATCTCCGCACTGCATGAGGTATTCACCATTTATGGGACATTGCATTAACCCTCTAGCGGCATATGGAACTTTTTCATGGACTCTCTAAATTACCATCTAAAAGGGACTCTCCATAGTGGATTATAACTGGACGTATCATTAATGGGCAAAATGTGGAACGGATCCTATAGAATTTAAACCATCAGTCCTGTACCAATACCTTGGGTAAACTCCATTTCTTGCATATAATTGGTAAAATCCATTTTTTCTGACGTCCTAGTGGATGCTGGGTACTCCGTAAGGACCATGGGGAATAGACGGGCTCCGCAGGAGACTGGGCACTCTAAAAGAAAGATTAGGTACTATCTGGTGTGCACTGGCTCCTCCCTCTATGCCCCTCCTCCAGACCTCAGTTAGAATCTGTGCCCGGCCCGAGCAGGTTGCACACTAGGGGCTCTCCTGAGCTTCCTAGAAAGAAAGTATTTGTTAGGTTTTTAATTTTCAGTGAGATCTGCTGGCAACAGACTCACTGCTACGTGGGACTTAGGGGAGAGAAGCAAACCTACCTGCTTGCAGCTAGCTTGTGCTTCTAGGCTACTGGACACCATTAGCTCCAGAGGGATCGAACACAGGGCCCGAATTCGATCGTCCGTTCCCGGAGCCGCGCCGCCGTCCCCCTTGCAGAGCCAGAAGACGGAAGAAACCGGAGGAAATCGGCGGCTGAAGACTTCGGTCTTCATTAAGGTAGCGCACAGCACTGTAGCTGTGCGCCATTGCTCCCTATGCACACCACACACTCCGGTCACTGATGGGTGCAGGGCGCTGGGGGGGGGGGGGGCGCCCTGGGCAGCAATTAGAGTACCTTACATGGCAAAAAGCACATAATACAGTCTAATAAACTGTATATGTGCATAATCCCCCACCATAAAAGTATATAAAAAAGCGGGAGAAGTCCGCCGAGAAGGGGGCGGGGCTATCTCCCTCAGCACACCGGCGCCATTTTCTCTTCACAGCTCCGCTGGAAGACAGCTCCCCAGGCTCTCCCCTGCAGTTTCCAGGCTCAAAGGGTAAAAAAGAGAGGGGGGGCACTAAATTTAGGCGCAAAACTGAGTATATTAAGCAGCTATAGGGAAAAATCACTTTTGCTAGTGTAAATCCCTGTTTATATAGCGCTGTGGTGTGTGCTGGCATACTCTCTCTCTGTCTCCCCAAAGGACTTTGTGGGGTCCTGTCCTCAGTCAGAGCATTCCCTGTGTGTGTGTGCGGTGTGTCGGTACGGCTGTGTCGACATGTTTGATGAGGACGCTTACGTGGAGGCGGAGCAGGTGCCGATAAGTGTGATGTCGCCCCCTGCGGGGCCGACACCTGAGTGGATGGATATGTGGAAGGTATTAACCGACAGTGTCAACTCCTTACATAAAAGGTTCGATGACGCAGCTTTGGGACAGCCGGCATCTCAGCCCGCGCCTGCCCAGGCATCTCAGAGGCCGTCAGGGGCTCAAAAACGCCCGCTTCCTCAGATGGCTGACACAGATGTCGACACGGAGTCTGACTCCAGTGTCGACGAGGATGAGACAAATATACAATCCACTAGGGCCATCCGATGTATGATTTCGGCAATGAAAAATGTGTTGCACATTTCTGACATTAACCCGGTTACCACAAAAAAGGGTATTATGTTTGGGGAGAAAAAGCAGCCAGTGACTTTTCCCCCATCTGATGAGTTAAACGAATTGTGTGAAGAAGCGTGGGGTTCCCCAGATAAGAAACTAGTAATTTCTAAGCGGTTACTAATGGCGTACCCTTTCCCGCCAACGGATAGGTTACGCTGGGAGACATCCCCTAAGGTGGACAAAGCGCTCACACGCTTATCAAAAAAGGTGGCACTGGCGTCTCAGGATACGGCCGCCTTAAAGGAGCCTGCAGATAGAAAACAGGAGGCTATCCTGAAGTCTGTGTATACACACTCAGGTACTATACTGAGACCTGCTATTGCTTCAGCATGGATGTGTAGTGCTGCAGCAGCATGGTCTGATTCCCTGTCAGATAACATTGATTCCATTGACAGGGATACTATTTTGCTAACTATAGAGCATATTAAAGACGTAGTCTTATATATGAGAGATGCACAGAGGGACATTTGCCGGCTGGCATCTAGAATTAATACAATGTCCATTTCTGCCAGGAGAGTATTATGGACTCGGCAGTGGACAGGTGATGCTGATTCTAAAAGGCACATGGAAGTTTTGCCTTATAAGGGTGAGGAATTGTTTGGGGACGGTCTCTCGGACCTCGTGTCCACAGCAACAGCTGGGAAGTCGACTTTTTTACCTCAGGTCCCCTCACAGCCTAAGAAAGCACCATATTATCAAGTACAGTCCTTTCGGCCTCAGAAAGGCAAGCGGGTCAGAGGCGCGTCCTTTCTGCCCAGAGGCAGGGGTAGAGGGAAAAAGCTGCACCAGACAGCCAGTTCCCAGGAACAAATATCCTCCCCTGCTTCCACTAAGTCCACCGCATGACGCTGGGGCTCCACAGGTGGAGCCAGGTGCGGTGGGGGCCCGTCTCCGGAACTTCAGCGACCAGTGGGTTCGCTCACAGGTGGATCTCTGGGTTCTATAGGTATCTCAGGTATACAAGCTGGAGTTCGAGACGTCTCCCCCTCGCCGTTACCTCAAATCAGCCTTGCCTGCTACTCCCAAGGAAAGGGAGGTAGTACTGGCGGCAATTCACAAGCTGTACCTCCAGCAGGTGATAATCAAAGTTCCTCTCCTTCAACAGGGACGAGGTTACTATTCCAAAATGTTTGTGATACCGAAACCAGACGGTTCGGTGAGACCCATTCTAAATTTGAAATCCTTGAACACTTATATAAGGAAGTTCAAGTTCAAAATAGAATCGCTCAGGGCGGTTATTGCAAGCCTGGAAGAGGGGGATATTATGGTGTCACTGGACATCATGGATGCTTACCTACATGTCCCCATTTACCCACCTCACCAGGAGTACCTCAAGGTTGAGGTACAGAACTGCCATTACCAATTCCAGACGTTGCCGTTTGGTCTGTCCACGGCACCGAGGGTGTGTTCCAAGGTAATGGCCAAAAGGATGATACTCCTTCGAAAGAAGGGAGTTATAATTATCCCGTACTTGGACGATCTCCTTATAAAGGCGAGGTCCAAGGAGCAGTCGTTGATCGGAGTAGCACTAACTCAGGAAGTGCTACAACAGCACGGCTGGATTCTGAATATCCCAAAGTCGCAGCTGGTTCCTACGACGCGTCTGCTGATATTGGGCATGTTTCTGGACACAGAACAGAAGAAGGTGTTTCTCCCGGAGGAGAAGGCCAAGGAGTTGTCATCTCTGGTCAGAGACCTCCTGAAACCAAAACAGGTGTCGGTGCATCATTGCACGCGAGTCCTGGAAAAGATGGTAGCTTCTTACGAAGCAATTCCCTTCGGCAGGTTCCATGCAAGGAACTATCAGTGGGACCTGTTAGACAAGTGAGGATCGCATCTTCAGATGCATCGGCTGATCACCCAGTCCCCGAGGGCCAGGGTGTCTCTGCTGTGGTGGCTGTGGTGGCTGCAGAGTGCTCATCTTCTCGAGGGCCGCAGATTCGGCATTCAGGACTAGGTCCTGGTGACCATGGATGCAAGCCTCCGAGGTTGGGGAGCAGTCACTCAGGGAAGAAACTTCCAAGGACAATGGTCGAGTCAGGAGACTTCCCTACACATAAATATTCTGGACCTAAGGGCCATTTACAATGCCCTAAGGCAAGCAGAACCCCTGCTTCAAAACCAGCCGGTGCTGATTCAGTCAGACAACATCACGGCTGTCGCCCATGTAAACCGACAACCGGCAGAAGCCACAAGGATTCTCCGATGGGCGGAGTATCACGTACTAACACTGTCAGCAGTGTTCATTCCGGGTGTGGAAAACTAGGAAGCAGACTTCCTCAGCAGGCACGACCTCCACCCGGGAGAGTGTGGACGTCATCCAGAAGTCTTCACGCAGATTGTGAACTGTTGGGAACGGCCACAGGTGGACATGATGGCGTCCTGCCTCAACAAAAAGCTAAAAAAGTATTGCGCCAGGTCAAGAGACCCTCAGGCGATAGCTGTGGACGCACTAGTGACACCGTGGGTGTACCAGTCGGTCTATGTGTTCCCTCCTCTTCCTCTCATACCCAAGGTACTGAGGATAGTAAGTAAGAGGGGAGTAAGAACTATACTCGTAGTTCCGGATTGGCCAAGAAGAACTTGGTACCCAGAACTACAAGAAATGATCTCGGAGGACCCATGGCCTCTGTCTCTCAGACAGGACCTGTTACTGCAGGGGCCCTGTCTGTTCCAAGACTTACCGCGGCTGCGTTTGAAGGCTTGGCGGTTGAACGCCGGATCCTAACGGAAAAGGGCGTGCCAGATGAAGTGATTCCTACGCTGTTAATGGCTAGGAAAGACGCTGCCTGAAGTTCAGACGTTGTTAAGGGAGTGCTGCATATTCAGCCCCCATTTGTGCCTCCAGTGGCACCTTGGGATCTCAACGTAGTGTTTGATTTCCTAAAATCACATTGTTTTGAGCCACTTCAGAACGTGGAGTTGAAGTATCTCACGTGGAAAGTGGTCATATTTATTTGGCCTTGGCTTCGGCTAGGCGTGTGTCAGAATTGGCGGCTTTGTCATGTGAAAGCCCTTATCTGATCTTCCATAGGGACAGGGCAGAATTGAGGATTCTTCCCCAATTTCTCCCTAAGGTGGTATCAGCGTTTCATTTGAACCAACCTATTGTGGTGCCTGCGGCTACTCGGGACTTGGAGGCCTCCAAGTTGCTGGATGTAGTCCGGGCCCTGAAAATCTATGTTTCCAGGACGGCTAGAGTCAGAAATACTGACTCGCTGTTTATCCTGCATGCACCCAACAAGCTGGGTGCTCCTGCTTCTAAGCAGACTATTGCTCGCTTGATCTGTAGCACGATTCAACTTGCACATTCTGCGGCTGGACTGCCGCATCCTAAATCGGTAAAAGCCCATTCCACGAGGAAGGGGGCTCTTCTTGGGCGGCTGCCCAAGGGGTCTCGGCATTATAACTTTGCCGAGCTGCTACCTGGTCGGGGTCAAACACGTTTGCAAAATTCTACAAGTTTGATACCCTGGCTGAGGAGGACCTTGAGTTTGCTCATGCGGTGCTGCAGAGTCATCCGCACTCTCCCGCCCGTTTTGGAGCTTTGGTATAATCCCCATGGTCCTTACGGAGTACCCAGCATCCACTAGGACGTCAGAGAAAATAAGAATTTACTCACCAGTAATTCTATTTCTCGTAGTCCGTAGTGGATGCTGGGAGCCCGTCCCAAGTGCGGATTTTCTGCAATACTTGTATATAGTTATTGCTTAACTAAAGGGTTATTGTTATGAGCCATCTGTTCAGTGAGGCTCAGTTGTTATTCATACTGTTAACTGGGTATAGTTATCACGTGTTGTACGGTGTGATTGGTGTGGCTGGTATGAGTCTTACCCTGGATTCCAAATCCTTTCCTTGTAGTGTCAGCTCTTCCGGGCACAGTTTCCCTAACTGAGGTCTGGAGGAGGGGCATAGAGGGAGGAGCCAGTGCACACCAGATAGTACCTAATCTTTCTTTTAGAGTGCCCAGTCTCCTGCGGAGCCCATCTATTCCCCATGGTCCTTACGGAGTACCCAGCATCCACTACGGACTACGAGAAATAGAATTACCGGTGAGTAAATTCTTATTTTTTGCATACATTTGGCATATTATCTTGCACAGAACACTGTTTTTTTAATGAATTATTGCTTTTTAATAAATTGTTTTTAAAAATTACACATTCAGTGGTTGACATTGTTCTTTCCTCTGACAGCCCAGCCTCCTTTTTTCTTGCAGTTTTCCTCTAGGGAGTGACTTTCCCGTAATATTGGCTGCTGCTTAGCCAAGCAACTCGCCTCACAGCGCCCGAATACCTTTGGGTATTTCTTTACCTTAATTTTTCATCCCCTTTACAGTCTACAACGTTCCACAGCGGAAAAAGAAACTGAACAAAACAGAACAAACGGTCAGAGCAATGAAGTCCATTATCGTGGATCACCTGCGTGAGGCGGATAGTGAGCTCAATGCCCAGGAAGATGCACGGCTTGAGAGATTTCTTGCGTCAGAAAAAGAAATGCATCAAACTTTTATGAGGCAGTTAATGACCATGCATGATAGGCAGATGACATTTTTTGAACGCACGTTTGCACGTACCATAGGGAATACCACACAAGCACAACAGCAAGACACAGCCTACCCACAGCACCCATATGGTCCATACAACTATGAGCCTCCCTCAAATCCCCCAACACAAATCCCGCAATCCTCAGAATATCGGGTATATAGACAACTGCCTTAGAGCAGTGGGTGATAAAACAATGTTTGTGTTTTAAGGTTCTGTTTGCACTGTATCCTCAACCCTGATACCTACAAATCCAAACATTATTTTGATTTTACAGAGTGCCCTGTTGGCACTTTAAACTTTTATATTGTTACCTCAGAAAATGGGCAGTGGGATTAAGATATTGGGGCTACCTTTTATATTGTTACCTCAGAAAATGTGCGGCAGTGTGATCCAAATATTGGGGGTACCCCGATACCTGCCAAACCAAACATTAGGGGTTTTTTTTTACAGAGTGCCCTGTTTGCACTTTACTCTTTTATACTGTTACCTCAGGGCAGGTGTCTTCACCATGTGGCCCTCTAGCTGTTGTGGAAATACATAGCAACACATGCTGGTACATGTTGTTCCACAACAGCTGGAGGGACACATGTTGCAGACCCCTTGCGTTATGTGGAATTTTACAGTGTCATGTTTGCACTTAAATATTTTATATTGTTACCTCAGAAAATGTGTGCCAACTGTTTGAAAGAAAACATATAATAACATAACTTTTGAACCAAATTTTTATAACTGAAAAACAAAATAAACAAAAATTGTTTGCACGCAAAAACTTGTCTGTCTTCTCTACTGCAACGTTGTTTGAAGATTAGCTGCAATGGTGGCCCTTATGCACTCGCTGGCAGCGTCATGCCCCCCCCCACCAAGCCTGGTGCATCATGTACAGTGACCCCCGCCCCATGATCATGTACATCCCACTCGGGGAGAAAGTTTTCCTTTTGAATCTCACATATGTTATGGAGAATGCAGCAGGCTGCTACTATATCTGGCATTATTTTCAAGTCCACATCATTCCTCTTCATGAGGCAGCGCCAGCGTCCTTTTAAACGCCCAAACGCATTCTCCACTGCCATACGGGCCGAACTTAGGGCATGGGTATATGATGTCTGTTCGGGGGATAAGTTAACATGCTGGGTGTAGCCCTTCATTAGCCAGCGCTGTAATGGGTATGCTGCATCACCAATGAGGTGGACCGGGATGTCCACACCATGTACGATTACCGATTTCTGTTAATAAAACATTCATATTATTACAGGGGTAAAACTTGACTATTGGTTTATGGGCGAACATTAGTTTAAGTAGTAAATAATCTTACCTCTCGAGGGAAAAGCCATCCACCAAGCTTGTCCTCAGCAATACTGTAAAGATCGGAGTTGGCGAGAACCCTTGCATCATGTGACCGTCCGGGCCACCCTATGAAGACATCTGTGAAACTAAAAATAAAGGTTTATGCATTATCATAAAACAGGCCAAGCCTATTTCAAACACATTAGTTAAACAGTGCTTACCAGTATTTGTGGTCCACTACAGCTTGCAGAACAATGGAATGCCAACCCTTACGATTGTAATAGTCTGCTGGGTTGTCACGGGGGGCGATGATGGGGATGTGGGTCCCATCTATGGCACCAGCACACTGTGGGTAGCCACGCTTCTTAAATCCTTTTATAGTCGCATCTAGCCGCTGTACTGGTGGCAAGGAAATAAAGCGATGGTACATGGTATCCAGCAATGCCCGCGTGACCTGGTAGACAATCTTGCAGACCGTGCCAATCCCTACTCCAAATAAACTGGAAACTGTGCGATACTCTCCAGGGGTAGCATACCACCAGAGAGCAATCGCTAATCTCCTGGCTGGCTCAATGGGCTTCCGGAACCTGGTGGTCTGCATGGTTATTGCGGGGGACAGTAGTTCCAAAACATACTCGAATGTAGCGCGAGACATCCTGAAGTTTTCCATCCACTGCTCCTCCTGATATGCTAGAATGGTCTGCATGAATGCTTCTCCATGTCTACGATCTCTCACCCACATTCTTCGGCTTGGTGTAGAGTTCATTGTTATGAGAGAAATAACAACAGTGGATGATATACGAGCTCTCCTTTTCAAATATTTGCGGCGATAGGTAGCCCTCTCTGCAAAGAATTGAGCCCTCCTTCTCCAGCTCAGCAGTAGGTAGCACAAGGTGAAAAGCTGCATCAAGCTGTCTGTAGCAGAAATAAGCAGCAGTAAACTGCAAACAGTCTGCGACTCCATGCTAGACACAGCTACTGTACCGGCGTCCATTGCTGCAATGCTGTGAGCAGGCCCCACCCCTCCCTTTTGGTCCTTTTGATGACATCATCTTGATGAGACAGTAAAAAGTCCATTTGTAATGACAGCAATAGGCTTTTACAGAGCTTACACGGGTTAGGTGGAAACAGATCAGACACGGGAATAACCCGTGTCGAAGTGTAGTGGAAACGGGGTGGCCGACACGGGTTGTAGCCGTGTTAAACATCCCGGATCGGACATGGTACTTAGGTGGAAAAGGGGTATATGGGGCATGAATCAGGATTATTTTTCTTTCCTGTGGTGGCTAACGTCTGGGCGTGCAGGTTGCAAAACTGGGGTATAAGGAAGTCTTTTCCTGCAATGCCACGCCCCTTTATGGAAAACCACGCCCATTCCAACGAAGCCACACACCCTTTTTACGGCGCGCGCATTTTTGTCCCTTTAATAGTGCCAATTCTGGGGGATGGGGGGGCACTGAAGAATTTTTTGGCTTGGGGGAGAAAAAATTCTAGTTACGCCACTGCCAGACAGTCACTGTGTGTGAGAGGCTCCTGTCACTCTGAGACCGCACCCACACCCACCTGGACAAGATGGCTTACATCCCTTCCGGCAAATAAGCTGCGTATCCTTGGGGCCCGGTACAGGTGTCCCCTTTGACACACACCCCCCCCCCCACCCCCCCTGTCGCCGGCCCTGATGGAATGAAATTATTAAAAGGAAAGATATGTCCATCTGTCACTAGGATTGTAAATACAGAACAGTCTGCTATCTGCAACAATTGTGTTAATAGATTTTCAAGAGATGCTGTGGAGGAACCAATGGCATTAAGTTCCCTATTTATTAACATTTGTGATGTTTTTAGATGGTATCTGCATATTAATACTTAATATTAAGTATCTCCGGCATTTAGTACAGGCTGCTATGGAGCTGCTATGTTGCAGTAGTTACCAAGATGGCCCTGGTAGCTAATGCCATCTGCAGATGGGATTAGCCATTGTAGCCTATGGACTACATTCCGCAAGCGTTACCAGGAGAGAGATCCATAGGCTATCTCCCCAGCCCCCTCCACTCGTGCATACGTGGTCAGAAGACCGCACATGCGCTATAATGTGTATGTGACCTCAATGGAGAAATGAAGGGATCACAAAAGCGGTCCCTTCACTTACACACAGCAGGAACAGGTTCCTTTTGGAGCCCCTCTCCCTACTTGTGTTTCTTCACATGTGATCTGTTCCATTTGCCAGCTGTTGGGATCCCGGCGGTCAGGATACCAATGCCGGAAACCCGCCAGCCGACAATGCCGCCAGCCGGAATCCCGGCAAAGCCGGACTATTCCCACTCCTGGGTGTCCATGACACCCATAGAGTGGGAATAGATCCTGTGGCAAACGCAGCAAGCCACCGAGCCGGCAAGGGGACTCTATGCGCTCGTCCTGCTGCTGGCATTCTGGAAGGTGGGATGCCGCTGACGGGATATGAACAGGCGGCATCCCGCCCGACGGTAAATCATACTTAGTGGGACATTTACTAATCAGTGATAAGAGCGGAGAAGTGAGCTAGTGGAGAAGTGGCATCAACCAATCAGCAGCTCTGTATCATTTTACAGTATGCAAATTATAGATGTTGCTTCAGTGCTGATTGGTTGCCATAGGCAACTTCTCCACTGACTCACTTTTCTGCTCTTATCACTGCTTAGTAAATGTCCCCCTCAATCCCTTAATACATCCTGGTGATCTATAATTTTTATTGCCATGAATAGGACCCAATAAAAGAATAAATATGCCCTGTAGGCTGGACACTGAAAACTACAAAATTGACATTCCAAATATGAACCACAATGGTAAGTTTCCAGAGAGCGTGATAACCAGTGATGGGATGTGCTCAGCATCCTGGATGTCGGGATGCCGGCGATTGTGAGACCAATGCCGGAGTCCCGGCACCAATCAGCACCAGATCACTGACAGCCGACATCTCCTAGGTGAGTATTAGGGTTCAGGGTTAGCGTTAGGGACTGGCGAAGGAAGGTAAGAGTTAGGCACTAGGGGGGATAGAGTTAGGCACTGGGGGGGGGGGGGGTGTTAGCCGTAGCTGCCACCCCCCAAGGGTTAGGGTAGGGGACATGGGGGGGTAGAAATACTTACCCCCTCCGATGTCGGGTTCTTCAGTGTCGGGATGTTGCTGTTGGTCATGGGACCGTCTGCATCACGACCACTAGGATTTTGTATATATTTCCCTGTGACGTGTGGTAAGGTCAATGGCTGATGAAGCACTAGTATCAGAGCCAGATTTACAGACACATATTAGATTTGGTGGTGAGTTTTGACTATAAAAATGAATAGAATTACACACAGATGATATAAAGATATTTCTACGTTATAAATATCTTCTTTGTATTATGCTAATTCACCTTATACTCTCCTCTGAAGCATACTGGTGTATGACAGGTGAGGCCTTGTCTCCCCTGCCTATCCTGACTGCATGTCACTGGTGATAATGTAAAATCAGGGTCAGTCAGAGGCTTCAGAATGGGATGGGGAGGGGGGGGGGGGGGGGGGGCGCCAGCATGCCTCCCCCAACCATGACAGAGGCGCTGATGTCCTGGAGCAGCAGAGGAGCGGTGTGCTGTGTGTTCAGGTGAAAGACTGCACATTAAATCCGCCGTGCAGTGGCCTATTCCTGTGATACACAGGGAAACCCCTCCAGCTCCCCAGTGATCCTGCTGCTAGCCTCACCCTACATGTTTCTGTGGTGATGGCCTCCTCTCCCTCACCCCCAGTGCGGGTGAGCGCTTACCTCCGGATCCCCGTGGGCGGCACCACCTTTCCAAGCAGTCTGCTGCCACAGGTTGCTGTCCCATCTTCTGTCCAGCCGGTTCTGTCTCTCCTCACTGATGCATTACTGGGAGGAGTAGTGGCTGTGGTGCTGAGATGCCCCAGCAGACTCAGCATGGCCCCTACAACCATGAGTAGTGTTAATATAAAAATGTAAGGATTAGGAGGTAATTTTTCCCTACAGCACTATGGATACCCACAAGCCCAAAACAACTTTTAGCCTACCCATGTCTGTCAGGGCATGTTGTCCCTTGACAAACCACAATACCATCGTGCCCTGGTATCCAGGGCATGCTGGTTCCAATAGTGTACCAAAGAAAAATGAATTGTAAAAATAAACACACACAGAATTAGGAAATAAGGGGGAGTTCAATTAGCCGCAGTAATTTACCGCAGCCCCCTTCCCCTGAGCTATCCAATTTGCCCCAAAAGCCAGCACTCAACAGGAGTTTTTTTTTTACCTGCCTGAGGCAGAAAAAAACAATCCCTAATATGAGCCCCTTTTCCGGGCCTGCGATCCGGAAAACACATAGGTTTGTGAACATATAACGGATCCTAAGTGTATTTGGACAAAAATGTAAATATTTTCGGGCACAAAAAAAGGGGTTAATTGTGTGTGTGTGTGTGTGTGTGTGAGAGACATGGGGGTGATCCAATTCAGTCCATCATCCTTGGCTTAGCAAAAAGGCAGTGTGACTGACTTAAAAAGAGTGAATCGCCTCTATTTATACCGTGGTAATTCACATAATCTGGGTCAGACCATGGCGATTCCCTGCTCTAATATACTTAGGTGATATGCCTTTAGCGTAAGACACACTAACAGTTTTTTTAATAGTTGAATTTTAAGATTATGGGGTAAATGTAATACCTTGCTACTTACAGGCATCTGCGGGTTCCCAGCGAGTCTGCCCAATGTTTTATGGGCACAATCATTTAAAAGGTAAAACCAGGTAGGCAAGCTATTACATTTTCCCCTAAAACTACATATGCCCAAAAACTTCTTCTGCATCTTGCGTATATAGGGCCTTACTCAGCTCTCATCGCAATTGCGATTCCAATGCATTTCCCGGCTTTTTCTGTCAGCGAGGTCCCGTTCTGTGCATTCACGGGCTGGGAAATGTGTTTGAATCGCAGTGATGCAAACGCCTCTACCTAACAGGCAAAGGTGTAATTGAATCGCTGGCGGCCATTAGTATGTTGGGCGGCCTTGCCCTGTGCTGGGCGGCCCCCAGCATGCCAGTGATAGCTATTTAGCATAATCTGCTACTGAAACTGAGTAGGGTCCAAAGCAAGCTCAGCGAACCTAGAAAAATGCTTGTTTTTAACTTTTTAAATAAAGTATGTGTAACTGGTTACAACTCATCCACAAGCTAAGTTACTGCTTGGGGATCTGGTAACTACAACACCTTGCTGTGGTTCTTAAAAATATCATGATGCCCACAACAGTGCTAAGCTAACAGGCCACATCCATTTCATTTAAATATGCATTTCACTTAATAGTTATCTGAGTATAAATGTACTAGACATTTTGGGAGTTGTGTTGTTCAGGTTGGAAGTAGTAACAAAAGAAAATAGTGGTTCTTAATTTAATATAGGTGATGCAATGAGTTTGTGCCTAGAGCACAATTTGTATCATTCAATATAAGCATCCCTTCTATATGATCTGACAGCTTTTACATTCCTACACAGCAGCAGTACAGATGAGTACTCATTCACCTAGCATTTTTGCGCCATATGGCGTGACTTAGCATAACGACACGTGGCGCAAGGCATGGCATGGGTCACTTGTTTCAGAACTCTGTTGTTTGCCTTTTTTTACCCAAACTAACCAAGCCACACGCAGAAGCAGATGAATACTTTCATTGCCCTTGCCATGCGAATCAGACGCATGGCAAGGCTAATTCGCAAACTCTGTGGTGTGCTGCAGCAGGGGGTGCTATTTGGCGCTGCAGGTGTATGTGGACACATCTGTACTGTATTATATAATTGTTGCCAATGTATATACTGCATGAAAAGGGACACACATAAAAACCACAAGTTGTGTTACAGTTACAGTACATTACAAAACACATCACCTAGACATGTTGCAGTGTGCCAGACCCTAGCATGTGTGCACACTGAAATGTCATGCTCAGCCCACCGGCTGCTATGTATACAGATCCCAGCCCCACTCTGGTGCATGCATGGCGTGTGTGCAGGGGGCAGTGACGTCAGGGGGCGCTCCACTTAAAAAGAAGCAAAAAGAGGAGCGAAACATGAGAGCCCTGCGGAGGAGATGCGAGAGCAGCAGCAGCAGCAACACAGGCAGCACCAGTGACTGGCAGCCGCTGCAGCATCCACAGCCAGAGACATTGCAGCGCACTGGGATCCCGTCCAGCAGCAGCAGCACAGAGCAATATACCCCCCGGCACATGACAGCTAGCAGCGCACCCCAAGCACACCTGTCTTCATCATCATCATCTACTCTGCCCCGCAATTCTAGCCACTTAGCTAAAGTCCCAGCAGCAGCAGCATCACGGGGAGTTTGCACTTAGGAGAGAACACTTGTTGCTGGAGGACTGCGGAGAGGGGTAACTATGAAGAAGATGCTGATAGTTCAGTGGATGCTGATTTGGGGGACCGCTTTGCTGCTGATCCTTGAATGTGAAGCCAAGTATGGAGAGAAAAGTGAATTAGGAACTAGGAGGAGAAGGTGCTTAAATGGAAACCCCCCAAAACGTGTGAAGAAAAGGCATAGGAAGTTACAGAGCCTGGATCTGGGGGGAGCTGGGGATGGGTGCAGAGGGCTGTACCCACGTCTCTCCTGCTGCTCTAAGCCCGAGAGCCCTGGATGGCAGCTGGACCCCAGGGTAAGTCCCGCAGACGCGCGTGGAATAGTCATGAGAGGATAGGTGGAGGTTGGTGTGTACACCGTAGCTTGCAGGACACTGAGTGCGGCACACACGTGTTCCCAGGTGGGGGCTTGGCGTCTGTGCGCACTTTGCAGGTGTTTAAAGCGCGTTTTGTCTCTGAACGCAATTGTGGCAGCGAGCTTTGCACAACAACACGTTCAGTCACAGTATGAGTGTGCAATCACATTATGTTTTATCATGTAATATTTCTCAGCCTGCTGTAGCTATTATGTACACAAGAGGCGATCACACCACTCCAGCAAAAAGCTACTATTGCCATGTGTCTGTATTATGTATAGTTGGTGGGCATCCACGTCTATTATAACTGAGACGGCAGAAACTGCCTGTGAGGTGGTAACATTATGTAAACTCACCTATTTTGGAGTTATACTGAAATACCTGCATCCGCCTGTATTATGTGCAGATTTCTGGTTTGGCTTAGTAGTTGGTGCACATGTAACTACAGTATTTGCTGGCGTATAAGACTACTTTTTTGCCCTGAAAAACATGCCTCCAAGTGGGGGGGTCGTCTTATACGCAGGGTGCACTTCAGTTGGGATAGACATAGCTGCCATAGTGGCCTTCTGATACTCGCCCGGTGCCCATAGTGGCCTCCCGATGCCCGCCCACCTCATTCTACATACCATCCAGTATCGCGCGGTATCCAGTGCGGCCGCTGCGGGTCACTAGTGCCAATTACAGGGAGATGCAGGGACTGGCCGGAGGCGCTGCAGTCGCGTTGTGGCCGTACAATGGTGACAATGACAGGTACTGTAATGGCACTAATACTAATACTAATGGCACTCATGTGAAACCGGTAACAATAAATGCACACAGGGGTATACTTTTATACATTTTACAACTTTCTCCTCGCCCCCTCCCCCCTTCTTATGAATACCTTGATAAATACTCCCTATCCAAATCTCTTATCAGGTCATAATATACAGTATGTCACAAATCTGATGTTCTTTTACGTTTTATTTGGTGTGTGGAAGGGGGTAGTCTTATACGGCGAGTATATAAGAAACTCTATATTTTGAGTGGAAATGTTGGGGGTCGTCTTGTACGCCCAGTCGTCTTATACGCCGGCAAATACGGTAGTTAGGGTGCAGTTGCTGTAGGATACTTATGAAGCATGTTACGCTTCATCTGTTGATGAACTGCAAATCCCAGCATATCCTGCCAGTCATATTTGTACAGCATGCTGGGACTTGTGGTACCCCAGCAGCCAATGCATTCTACAACAGCTCCAGAGTCACAGGTTACATTCCTAGTTTAGTGTACTGTATCTGTTCTATGCTTTCAGAACTTCACCATCTGTGCTAACAAGTCTTGACACTAAAGAGACTCCAGATCATCACATGTGAGGGATGCAGGCAGGCACGGAATTTGATAACCATCCAATCCTTCATACTAACATGCTTCAAAAGTTATCCCAAGCTACAATGCCCCATAGATATCTATCAGTAACTTTTAAAGAGTTCAGCACAGTTTATTTTTATATCTTCATTACACAGGTGAGTGAAAAACATTTCTTGGCATATTCCAATATAAATTATAGGCCCAGATTTATTAAGCCTTGGAGAGTGATAAATTTCACAGTGATAAAGTACCAGCCAATCAGCTCCTAACTGCCATGTTATAGGCTGTGTTTGAAAGATGACAGCTATGAGCTGATTGGTTGGTACTTTATCAAGATGCGATTTATCATTCTAAAAGGCTTGATAAATCTGGGCCTATAGTGCGTAATCTATCGCCCACGTTACAAGACTTTAATAGTTGTCATTCTAAGTGGAATTCTCTAAATCTAGAATGAATAGGCTTTCATTGTGATTACCATTGGAGATATACAATTACTCCACTTGTGTTTATATGAATCTTAACATACTGTGTCATAAACTGATAGAGAACTCTGGGAGTTTTAGTTTAACAACACATGATTAAGTTATTCTTACCTGATGTCCATCTTGTTGGCCAGGAAGCCAATAGTATGTCTTTCAGTACAAGTTGTGTGTGATAAGAATCTGCATTGTATTTATAAGGTGAATGACAGGAAAGTTTCATGTGAACAGAGTCTGACTTGTGCTTCTTATAAAGTGCAATTGAATGCAACATTTGCTACCTTCATATAACATATTATCCTGTGTAGCTACAATGTGGTATGCACACAGGGTTCTGTGTGATGGGACACCTGGGGCTTTTATGCTGCCAGTGTAATGTCAAAGCACAGGAAGCATGGGTGCAAGGGGTTAATAGTGAGTCGGTATGTGTAAGTTTGTATACACATGTCTAAAATGTTTGTGTTACCATTTGTGTACCTTTTAATGGTGTTTATAAGTCTGAAGGAAAGGATACATGTGTGTGTTTATTTATGGTAAGTATACAGTACATATGTTAGAGTTAAATATATACTATGTACTGTATATACACAAGTTATTTTCCTGGGCATAAATAAAGAGCTGTGCAGATATATAGGTAAGCACACATTTGCAGAGAGTCAGTGGGTGTATGTATGTATGTGACATAAGATATTTTATGTTGAATAAAGTGTAGGCACATGTTTTTATACTGTATGTTTGTATATGTTATCCCGATTAGCTGTAAATCATATGGAGAAACATCAGGCTATGTTACCGGCACTGTGTGTCTTTATAAAAATACATTACAGGAAGTTCTGTGCATAAACAGGCTTCTTATTTAATCTGTTTGTTACCCTCATGGTTTTTACATTCAGAAAAGATTCCATGGCATGTTAGAGCCATATAAGACCTTTTACTGAGATAAAGCATATACAAACAGCTTCCGAGAAGTGGCGTTACAGCACTGGGCATCAGTGTGTGATGTGGATGATTACTTGGAGTTTTGTTGCTGTTGCTACGGTGATTACCTCAGATGCTCAGACGTTGTACCTCATATCCATCCATACCATGGACAGAGACATCCTTACAAACAAACCTCATGTTACAGACCACACAGAAAAGATCTCACCAAACGCCAGATTTTAAAGTAGAAAAAAAAATTGCTGGAGAAAATGTTTATCTTGACACCTTTATAACTTCCTTCACTTTCTGTTAAGATTGCAACATCTTGGCTGCCTGAGGTCTTCCATGTAATGAGTAAAGAATTGGGCAGCACTCTACTGTGACTGATGTCTGAAATAGCTTCATTTTCAACAAGTATCCATTTGGTTGCCTGTTTTAACTTGGATTTTATATGGTATTGACTGTGGGGTACCAATAGTCATATCAGTGGCATAGGTTTTAGTAGCAAGATGCTAAAACTATTAAACCATTGGAGGTTAAAAGGTTCTTGTGAGGTTATTCAGTGCAGAGTATTACACCTTAACCTAAACATCCAAGGTACAGTAGGCAAACGGAGTTTGTCACTACTCCTAGCATACAGTATACTCAGTGTGCTGAAGAACACGGTTGTGGTTTGATTTGGACAACAGCTGGAGAGTCCTAAACCTGACCTTACGGCTGCTAGTTATTGATCTTATGGAGCTTAGTGCCACTCCCCTGGAGGCTCCAGTGCACATCATATGTTGTGATGTCAAGTAGACATATCTTTGCCTTTAGTGCTGTATGTAAGAATGTATGTTGTTTATTGTTCAGAGTCATGGGGTAGAAAAACAAATAATTGGGACATACCATATGTTAATACTGGAATTACTCTATCAGTGTGTAGATGAGTCATTATTCTGTAGCAGGCCCTAATAAGGTCGGAGAATGTCAAAGGGTAGTGGGGGTGGGCTAGTCTTACCAATCTTTCAACAGCATAAAAATGACATGCTGGCTGTCAGGGATTTAGTCTGGTTGATATATTGGATTGATAACTGGCTTGAGATAGTTTTGGGCTCAGACATGTTCCATGGAATGATGAGATGCCCTTGTCAGGTTCTGGAATCATTTTGAAGCCCGGAGCTGTTCAGAGTTGCGACAGGACAGTAGGGGGCAGGCCCTGGTAAATGGTGAATGTGCTAAATGTATCCTTTGTATTGTGCATTTATCTGTACCGCTCTTAATGAATCATATAATTAAGAATCAGTGCACGTGAAGTAAACCATCAGGTGTCCCTTTTTTTCCCTAACTCTGGTTTTAGTTTAATTACGAATTCCTCAGTGGCAAGTGTGTTGTTGTCAAGTCCTAGGAGTCTCTTGGAAAACTTGTGTTTCAGCCTTTCTGGCCCAAGCACAGTAAAGAAAAATGGCCATTGCTGAATCGAATTTTTATGCTTAGTTCACGGTGGATTTCATTCTATTCTCATGTAAACAGCTTCTTCGAATCAACATATGTGTCTGGGTGGTATCTTTCACTTTGTTTTGTAACAAAAAGCCATATTGCATCATTTAATTTGCTCAAGTCATGCAAATAGAACAAAATCAATAGGACAAAAAGGGGTCGACTTCTCCTCCTCCCCACTAAACTGCTGCCCACACACAGAGTCTTGTTGCTTATGGCAAAAGAATAACAACACCATTGTGTTTGTTAGTTGGTTCTCTAATGGGTGAAACTGGAGAACATCATTCTCGCTCAGTCCCCGTGCTCTGTCCAAATGTTCTGGCCTTTTCAGGGAGAACTTGGGCTAGGCACCATCTCTTATCCTAGATGAGTGAGTACTGTCTTGCTGCAGGTTTAAGTGTCAGTGTGTCCATTATTCTCCTAGTGACCGGGAGCTGTTCTCACAATAAGTAATAGTCCTTTAGGAATTATTTCATTTAAACCAATAAAGTATATAATTGATAGACCGAAAAAAAGGGGGACAGAACCCAATTGTTTTCTACTTCCATACATCGCATATATAAGCACTAGCTGCCCTGTGTTTACTCACTATTGGGTATGCCAGGTCCATTGCCTATTGCCCATGTATTCTTTTGCTCAGAACCGTCCTTTACAGCATTGTAGTGCCCTGTGCAAAGCAATGCACTGGGACCCCTACCCACCGATTAATTGGAAACTATAAAAAAATAATCATAACATACCCCTCCTATGGTCTTGCGCCGTCTCTCCACATGCTTCCATACAGTGAATGGTTATCAGCACTCTGATTGGTGGATAGCTCCAGTCGTCCACAAGTCAGCATGCTGACAGCCATTCACTGTCTGTCTATAGGTTGGGAGGCAGGTAGATAATGCTTCTTCGCCACTCTGATTGTGTGACCATCACCCACCCCGCTTGAAGGCCCCTAGAACTGTGGGGCCCGGAGAAGCTGCCCAGTGTGCCTTTATGTTAATATGGCCCTGCTTTTGCTGACAGCTCTTAACTAAGATGGACAGAATGTATGGTAGGTTTACACCGTAGCAATAATAATATGTGTTCAAAACTTTGATTCACAACACTGATGACCCAATCAAGGCCTAGCACTGTATAGCATGAAGAATTCACAGCCAAGGCTGCCAAGATGTGGTGTCAATATGCTTCTTAAGTGTGTTCTCGTACAACCATTTGTTTTCTTTAGCTCTTTAGAAACAAAAGTTTTTGTCAGACTCATCTGACTAAACAGACAATGTCAACTAGGGTCTTTTGTAACAACCACCAGGGTATCAGCATGTATTTACACACTGGCTTCAAATTGAAATTGAACTCTTTAATACAGGTTGAGTATCCCTTATCCAAAATTCAAAATCACACATTTTTAGTTCCCCTACTGAGATAATGACACATATATATACTGTATATATTATAGAGCTATATAATTTAGCTATATATACACATAATATATAATATACAGTGGGGCAAAATAGTATTTGGACAGCCACCGATTGTGGAAGTTGACCCACTTAAAAAGATGAGAGGTCTGTAATTTCCATCATAGGTACACTTCAACTGTGAGAGACAGAATCTGAAAAAAAACAAGGAAATCACATTGTATGATTTTTAAACAATTTATTTGTATATTCTTGCGGAAAATAAATATTACTGGCCAGGCCAAAATAGAGAAACTCACCTGTGCATGATTAAAGAAATTCTGTAAAATGAAAACTACAAGTACCATCATACCCTCTTATCGGTCCGCTGGTAAAGCATGCTCGGACTTGTAGTTTCACAACAGCTGTCAAGCCACAGGTTGGCCAGGCCTGATTCTACAAGGTTCCACAAAGAATATCATTTTGTTCAGAATCTTGAACTAAGTAGTTTACGCATGGAATTGACGATTCCAATGGTTTCTTGAATATCTATGTAGCTTTGGTATTCTCTTATGCTGTTCTTTGTATTTCCTCATTATGAATTGCATCTCCATGTAAGCTATGTTAATGTGCCCAAGATGGCTGCCTCACTTTGGGGTTGATGTATCAAACAGTAAAAAGAGTGGAGAAGTTGCCCATAGCAACCAATCAGCATCTATTTATCATTTTATTGGATCTACTTGATAAATGCTACCTCAGAGCTGATTGGATGCTATCGGCAATTTCTCCACTGATCCACTTCACCCCTCTTTTCACTGCTTGATACATCAACGACTTGATAAGTTTTGTGGCTTGGATGACAAATCTGTGGGGCTGATGATTCTGCTGTTTGTACTTTGTATGTCATATTTTGTTTTCAGGCACAACTTTTGTATCTAATATAAGGCTGGTGCAAGGGATCACTCGCTGATGATGATGACGGGTATTAAACCAAGCATACTGATAGGTTCTGTGCACTCACAAACAGGGGCGGATCCAGAACAAAATGACAGGGGGGGCACTATGATGAGGAAGAGGGGGGTGTTACTAGTGCACGCCAAAGGTGCATGTTCTTGGAAAAGTGAGTGTGGCCTCTCAATACGGGCATAGCCTCTCAGCAAGGGGCGTGGCCTCAAAGGTAATGCCATATTCATATAATGGGGAGCAGGTGATGCCTTGGAAAGACAGAGGGTGACAGATGGTTATCTGGGCCCTATAAGCCTCTGGGATCCGTAGCGATGGACATACACAGGACAGGTGCAGTAAGGTGTATTAATATAATGAGAGTCCTCACCAGTGAAGAGAGTGTTCTGTTAGCGGGAACGGCCTCTCCCCGTCTCATGTTGGAGGAGGTGTTCCCGGCTTTCCCCAACCAGAGCTGGACCTTCCAAGAGCAATGGCTGTCTGGGGTGGCACAGGAAACAGGCCAGGTGCCATCCACAGTACCATATACCATATAACATCCCAAGTCCCGTAGCTACTTTGCCACTAGCTAAACCACATGCAAACTAGGTCACTGTTGAACAGCTAATAGAAATAACTAAGACAAACTATTGTATAACACTCTCTGCTCCTGCTATCCCTTCTCCATCACTCAAGCAAGTAATTCACAGCCACTTTTAGTGATCACCAATGCCAGCCTGAATTTAAGCTGACCCTATATACATTGTCACCCTAGTTGCTTTACAATTTAACAAAAAAAAAAAAAACCAACAACCTGTAATTACTATATTTTACTGGTATGCCTTAATAATAAGGACATTGGGGGTTATTCAGAGTTAGTCGCAGATTTTGCTATTTTAGCAAAATCTGCAACCACTAAAATCGCATGCAGTGGGGGGCTGCCCAGCACATGGCAAAGTCGCCCAGCATGTTTGGTGCCGCCCCGCGATGGGATCACAATTCTATTTTGATCGCATTGCGAAAAGCTCAAATAGAGGTCGACCTCATGGCTGCGCAGGCAGGTGCACCGCCGCCATGCGATCTCAGGAAATGCAGGTGACATCATCGGCCCCGAAAATGGCCATGACACGCCTGCATTTCATGGTGCACTCCCCCAACACTGTGTTACCGCCCCCAGAAGCCCGCCATCTGTCAATCATGATGCAAATGCATCCTTCCACACATGTAGATATATATAATACATATATTACATAGAACACATACACACAAACGCACACATAGAACACCACAAACATACATATATACAGTACACATACTCATAGAACACATCAATACATACATAGATCGATATACATACACAGAACACGTACACATAAATATACACATGGAACACATACATATACACACATACACAATTACACACCACATACAGTACACTTACATTTGGAAACTGCCCTGTCCTGAAGGAAGAGGATGCTGCAGTTGTCATTAATGGCAGGGCATGTTTCAAAAATAAGCCACCTTGGCATAATTGGTCCGGCAACTGTAGCCCCGCCCCCTCTCGGCTAAATGCCGCGATTCGCGGGTCTGCGTTGAGGGGGAGGAGCCAATATGACTCAATTACATGAGAATCTGTTCATATTGGCTCCGCCCCTTCCCGACAGACCCGCGAATCGCGGCAAATAGCCGCGCGAGGGGGCGGGGCTACAATTGATGGCCGTCCGACTCCAGACCAATGCTGAAAAAAAATGTGTGCCGTAGCTTTAAAGTGTGGTAGCACAATCCTGCTCCCCGCCTGAGCCGCTGGCAGAACATCTTGCTTGGTGCCGTCCCAG
Source organism: Pseudophryne corroboree (assembly GCF_028390025.1). Taxonomy (NCBI): domain Eukaryota; kingdom Metazoa; phylum Chordata; class Amphibia; order Anura; family Myobatrachidae; genus Pseudophryne; species Pseudophryne corroboree. The sequence continues at coordinate 995,706,164 of NC_086444.1, read as the reverse complement.
AACAGAGCGGCGGCTATTAATGGTTCAGGTCCCTTAATAGCGGTGTGCACCGCCGCTACTGTAGTCTCTCCCTCACCTCTCTCTCCCCGCCCGACAGGAGGGCTAAAAGGCTGACTCGCTCATCCTGGACACGGGCGGGCTTGCGGTTTAAATGAATGAACGACAGGGGGGGCACGTGCCTTTGTGCCCCCCCCCCCCCCCCTAAATCCGCCACTGCTCACAAATATGCTTCAACATTGTGTATTGGCAAATATATGCATTTAGCTCCGTGCACACAATACACAGCATTTCCGGACAACTTACATTCAAGTCTTTATCATTCCCTTATTGTGTATGTCAACATGGGCCATAACAGTCACAGCACAAGTTAGAAATTCTATAATTATACAGCAAAGCAAGTAATACATTAATCTGTTTAAGGCAAAGTGATATTTCCGCTGAGAATGAAAGACAATACTGGGACAGTTTTCTAAAATAAAATAAATCTAAAGCATTCTGGAAAAAAGTCTTTGCAATATACTTATACATGCCCCTATAGCTTTCTTACACTCAGTTATGTTCATTAACAACAGTGACTTCATAGTGGGTCCTTCATCTTTTGAGATTGATACTGAAAACAAAAATGGATGAATAAGAAGCCAAGAGGATCGTTCTTTCTATGTCCCAAAGGAGTATTGCATGTCTCACATGCCTGTCCAGCAATTCATGTGTTAAATAGGGCCCTAAGGCGTTATAATTGACTTCACAGAGAGTATTAGTTTATTGAAACCAAACCTGGAATGATGGCTCTATCAATCTTCCAGAAAGGTAATTCCACCGCAGACCTCACACAGAACAAGATGTGGGACTCCTGCTGTTTTGGAACGACAAGAGACACACAAAAAAAGAATCCTGTAGCAGAATTTTGACAATTTATGGAACCCTATTCCACATCTCACATCTATAAAGATTTTTTTTTATGTGCCCGCAACATTCATTAATAATTTCCTCTGACAGTTCAATATAAGGAATTGCATTTTGCCAAGAACTGATATATCTCTTCCAATTATATTTTCTTTTCATACATGAGGGTGCAGTTCAGGCTACTTAGCTATTTTCTTTTACCTATTCATTCATATTACACAAATTAATCCATCTGTGTTTCAAAATCAGTTATTCAATATAAAAGCAGTCTCAAGACCCTAGTGTCCTGTGACTCGAGTGTGATTTCCATTAGGTTCATTGGTTCCATATCTCACGGCCTACTGTCAGCAATGGATGAGACATTTTCTGCGTCCCTTTAACAGCACACACCATGACCATAGTCCATGCTTTCTAACTTTAATATTGATAAATTAGGAAATTCTGGGTCTAAATTTTGCATTTAGTTGATGGCTAGAACTAAGTATTGAAATACTCCAAAAAATATAAAAAAGAGTAAAACTACTGCAAACATTAGCAAAGGGTTGGTTTTTTTTTTTTAAACTCTGCGCAAATGTTTAATGTAAATTTTAAAATTAAATTACAAATTAGTTAAACGATACATTACCGAGTAGAAGAGTTTTGTGAAACAAAATGACCTGAAAGCGGCACTAATAGAACCCCTAGTGGGAAAATTCCACAGTAGGAATTTCAGGAATATGCTCAAACACTGTAATCTAAAGCATACATGTTCTACCCACCTGCATACAGTTTTTTTAATAATCCTTTTTGACATTAGAAGTTGATCCTAATATAAATCCGCAGAACCTCACTCAGATATAGTGCGTGAGCATAGAACAAATAAACGTCCTGATTCAAAGTTGTAAGCAAACCCAGTTTTTTTTTCTCAGTTGAGCAATTATCGTCAGTCTAAGTGCTGCAATTGTCTTGCTATGGCGGTCGCAGAGAGGATATATTCAGAAAGTGATTGACAATCAGGGGACATTTGAGGGAGGTAATGGGGGAATGGTGGCAAAACTCATGCGTATTGTGACTGTTTTTGGCGGGCGACTCAGCCTGTGACTGCAATCCCATACACAGCTGCAATGGCAGTGGTAGCTTCTTGCCCCCCCTTTCACCCCCCATTGGCTACTCATAGAAGTAATATTTAGTAATGGATGCTGCGTACACATTCACAGCTGCGAATGCTTTGGCATACATCTGAGTCAGTCTCAAAGTCAAATACAAATATTAAAAATACAATATACAGTACTCAAAGCTGTACTGTGGATGCATAAAACAAATAAAAAAAACGTGCATCCAAAATGTTTGTTGTTATAGTCTCTATGCTTTAACTGTATGTTGCAATGAGGTGAAACTCATGGTTATTATTCTTTGATTTGTGACTTGCAGATATTCTCAGTTACCAACAACACAGAATGTGCAAAAATCCTGGATGAAGTCCGATGTGCCTACTGTTCACCATATGCTCAGAATCTCTTTCACCCACCTGAGAGAAGAGACACACTTGACAGGCAACTGGTCCTCCCCACATTGTGCAAGGATTACTGCAAGGAATTCTATTACACATGCCGAGGACAGATACCAGGTAATGGGATTCATTTGGTCAAAGTGTAGAAGTAGAGGTGACAGTATTATTGTAGATGAAGCTGTCGACAGTGGCCTGCAGTGAAATAGATTCTTTCTCTGTCTGAGATACAGTGATCATATAGGATCATACGTATTCTGTTATGTGACTCACAATGGCACTTAACATGTAAGTATCAAAAAATGTCCATGTTTATTAATTTAGCAGTTTATTGTGTCACTGAATAATTCCCTTGCAACAAATCAGGTTAAAGCCAAGTACACACAGATACTGCATTTATTACCAATTATTTATATAGCGCACACATATTCCTCAATGCTCTACACAGATTATTTCAGTCATTCACATCAGTCTCTGTCTAAGGGAATCTACTGTATATTCCCTACTACATGGACACATATTTTGTCTGAAACCAATTAACCTAACAGTTGGAAGGAAGTCCACACACCCAGCGCTGTGATAACATATCTTACCATATCTTGCAAAGTTATATACAACTGAGATCTCTGTATTATCTACCACCATGTAGTTTTCAAGTATTGTTGCTGATGTCATCCCGAGAGCTGTGGGATATCTGTTTTTTGTTTCTGGTCTAGAATAACCCCTCCCTTTCATGCACCTGGATTACATTACTAATTAGATTTCAGCAGCTACCAAAATTGATTATGGACACATATTTTGCCAGAAGCCATTTAACCTACCAGTTGCATTCTGGAAGGTAACCAACACACCCAGCGCAATGATAACATACAAACTCCACACAGATCGCACCTTGGTCTATGACAGCTTGGTCATATTCTGGAGGCATTTGCATGTCCCAAACACAGTTGTCTGGATGCCGGTTGAATCCGGGACATAAAGCATCCTTATAGTGATGTGTGTGCTGACCAATGGGAGTGCGTGTGCATTGGCTGCCAGGGACCCGAACCAGGAAGCAGTGTGATAGCGTTACACTATTACACTGCTTCCAGTTTACACCAGGACAGGCTCTTATCAGAGCCCATCTCCTGACAAGAGGATGTTAGAAAATTTGTATGAAAAAGATAATTTGGGGGACAAATATTTATTTATCACATCACATGCAACTATATAGCTCACCAAAATCTAAATCCCCATGTACATGTTACATCTGCCACACCTGTTTTGCCTAGTTGTTTGCTTTTTTGCTTTACTTACAAACATGATTAGGCCTCTATTCCCAAATCTGAATCATGCCCATTGTGAGATTTGTAGTTTACCATTGTGATTTCCTGGACAACCTGACCACTGTGCAGTTGTCACAAGAATATGCATTTTTGTCCATTTAATCTGCACTGCCAATATATAATGCATACTAGTTTAGTGCATTATACAGTGACTTGCACAAATACTCAACCCCCTGATTAGTTAACAGTTTGGTATGTATTACAGTTGGCACTTACATTGTATCACACAATATTTTCTCAATGGGCTCTTAAAGTACATTTTCAAACTCATAATAGGCCCCATAATTCAAATAACATTGGCCATACTAAAGAAAATCTATGGAAATGAAGTCAAGAGACCATACATTAAAAATACAGTTATAGACAAGATAGGAAAAAGCCACAAAATAATATCCAAGTGCTGGCTATCCCAGCGCGCACTGATGGAGCAGTTGTCAAGAAATGACAGTGGCATCATAGCACCCAGGTCTAGATAAGGCCATCCCTCAGATCTCAGCGTCGTAGCAAGAAGAAGACTTGTGATGAAAGCCACAAAGAGGCCAACTATCAAAAGCTTGACATACAACTGGCCTGTAAGAGAGGGAGGCTAGAAAGAAATCATTACTGAAGAAAAAAAACATTAAAGCACATCTGGAGTTTGCTAGAGAACACCAGAATGACCCAGCTAAAATGTGGGATAAGGTTTTGTGGTTAGATGAGACAAATATGGAGCTTTTTAACCCCAATTTAAAATGCTATTGGGTTAATAATCCCCAGGTTCTCAAACTCGGTCCTCAGGACCCCACACGGTTCATGTTTTGCAGGTCACCTGTAGATTTTTAAAATGTGACAGTTGGTGATGCACAGTGCAAAAAGAAGAAAATTACCCTAGGGTGGTTTTACTCCTGGCGCTGGAAAGGGAGGTTCAACACAGCAGCTAAACACAGTTGGTCAGACTCCAAACCAATTAAGTAGCACAAAAAACAACAATAGCGCTAGATGGTCATAAATGAGAGAGGTAGGTCAAAATATTAACACATGATTTAATAAATCATAAAAATTGTATAATTATACATTTATAAAATAGTTAAAAACAATGAAAAAAATATGTATATAGTTGTGTATCTCAAGTGAGCTGTGCCCCTCTCAGTTCCAAGGTAAGGGAGGATCAAAACAGTTCATTTGACCTGTTCCAGAAAAACAGTCCCCGTTGTTTCAAATATCCTGTGTAAATCACACCGTGTAAGATATTTACCACCAGCGATTCTCAAGGCGTTTAAGCGGTTGGCATCCGCAAATGGCTTTCCCTCAGTAGGCTGTGTAGAAAAGTTCCACGGTGGAAGAATGTCTTAGGACGGGATCCAAAATCATGTGATGTTGGGGACTTGTTCCAGGTGTAGATCCTTCAAAGTCCAATGGATAAAGAGTGGGCACACACAGCAGATCTCACCGACGCGTTTCGTTGCGTTCACGCAACTTTTTCAAGGCGTTAGTAGTACTGCTGTTCCAAGTTTATAAACCCTTCAATATGGCTGCTTATTTGCATGTGTAATTGGTTAGGACCATCCTCTCTCATTAGGTGCACAGTGCACCTGCTGGGTGACATGGAAAACGTGAACCGTGTGTGGTCCTGGGGACCGAGTTTGAGGTGCAAGTTGCCATTGCTGCGGCGTTAAACATTTTTCCTCAGCAGAGACTGGGCAAATTGTTAAAATTGAAGGGCCTATAGATTATGCAAAATACAGTGAGATACTATACTGATAACATAATTCAGTCTGCTAGAAAAGCAAAGCATGGGAGAAATTTCACCTTTTAGAAGGACGGTGATCCCAAGCTTAAGGCAAAGCAACACTGGCGTGCTTGAACAACAGAAAGGTGAATGATCAAGTCTAGATCACAATCCAATGAGAATCTATGGCACTGTTTGAAAATTGCAGTCCATAAGAATCATCCAAGCAACCTGGGAAAATCTGCCATGAAAAATTGGCAAAAAAACACTACTAAGCAGTGTGCAAACCTGTAAGAAACTTACGCAACAGTTTGAAAACTGTTTTTTTTTTCTCTGCAGATGGTAGTTGTACAAAGTACTAGTCTGTGGGGGTTTAATACTTATGCAAGTTGTATTTTTCCATTTTTATTAAACAGAAAATAAACTAACTGCAGACAAATAATATGAGTTAGACAATTTATTTTACGGGGTATATTTACTAAAGTGTGGGTTTATAGAAGTGGAGATGTTGCAAACAATCCGATTCTAGGAGGTGCTAGACTAATGATAAGTAGAAGCTGATTGGTTGCTATGGGCAACATCTCTACTTCTATAAACCTGCACTTCAGTAAATATATGCCCAAGAGTTAATTTGTTCACTTTTTAAGGGGTTGAATACTGTCTGTGTATATGACATTCCCTGTATATGTGTATGTCTCTATGGGGGTAATTCCAAGTTGATTGCAGCAGGAAATTTTTTAGCAGTTGGGCAAAACCATGTGCACTGCAGGGGAGGCAGATATAACATGTGCAGAGAGAGTTAGATTTGGGTGGGTTATTTTGTTTCTGTGCAGGGTAAATACTGGCTGCTTTATTTTTACACTGCAATTTAGATTGCAGATTGAACTCACCCCACCCAAATCTAACTCTCTCTGCACATGTTATATCTGCCCCCCCTGCAGTGCACATGGTTTTGCCCAACTGCTAAAAAATTTCCTGCTGCGATCAACTTGGAATTACCTCCTATATGTAACCCTCCATGTATATGTGTGTGTCTGTATATATGGCCCTCCCTGTATATGTATGTGTCTCTATATGTGACTGAGGTGAATGAAATCCCTTTTCATTTTGATTCTTCCTTACACATCATTTTGCTCCACATACTCATTTTCTAATAAGAATTTCCTTTACATTAGCCTGATATTTTTATTATAATAAATGAAATTATATATTTTTATATCAACTCTGGTATCTTGCCTAGGGCTCCATGTGATATTAATCCATCTCTGAGGATCAGGGTGTGCAGTGCTCACACCGCACACCCTGCACTCATAGGCAATACGTACTTGTTCATCGGTGCTATAGAAATCACCAGGTAAATGGAGCGGGCACCATGTTCCTGGAGAGCAGTGCTTGTAAAGTAGAATCTGACACAGTGCTAAGTCTACTCTGCGCATGTGACGGCAAGAGAGAGGGTTACCTGCATGCATGCTGCATGTGGGCTCCCTCCTCTCTTAAACCGGGTTCATACTGGAGCATCGTCGGTCTGATTTGCTGTAACGACAAATAGCCTACATCGCTCAGTGTGTATGGGTGATTGTGCGCTCCCGCGGTCACTAGCGACGGTCGCTAGGTTTGATTCGCTGCACATCAAACCTAGCGATATTGCTAGTGACCTTGTTTTTGCTAATGAAGGACTGAGCATGATTAAACTTATTCTAATGTGTACGGGCAATCTCCATTCAAGGTCATTCGTTACAATGTCAAAACTATGCCAGTCGCTCCAGTGTGTACCCAGCCTAAATCTGTCCCTGATATGTGTCATAATGTTTAAAATGATTCACAAAATAACCTTTTAATTAGATTGTACTTAGAATAACTTATTTTCTCTTACGTCCTAGAGGATGCTGGGGACTGCGTAAGGACCATGGGGTATATACGGGCTCCGCAGGAGATAGGGCACCTAAAAAGAACTTTGACTATGGGTGTGCACTGGCTCCTCCCTCTATGCCCCTCCTCCAGACCTCAGTTAGATCTTGTGCCCAGAGGAGAATGGGTGCACTGCAGAGAGCTCTCCAGAGTTTTCTGTTGAAGAAGAATTTTGTTAGGTTTTTTATTTTCAGGGAGTCCTGTTGGCAACAGGCTCCCTGCATCGTGGGACTGAGGAGAGAGAAGCAGAGCTGGCTTGTCAAGTTGGGCACTGCTTCTAAGGCTACTGGACACCATTAGCTCCAGAGGGAGTCGGAACACAGGTCTCACCTGGAGTTCGTCCCGGAGCCGCGCCGCCGTCCTCCTCACAGATGCCGAAGAAAGAAGCCGGATGAGAAGGCAGAAGACATCTTAGGCGGCAGAAGACATCAGATCTTCATGAGGTAAGGCGCGCAGCGGTAAGCTGCGCGCCATTGCTCCCAGTCACACACACACAGAGCGGCACTGAAGGGTGCAGGGCGCGGGGGGGGTGGGGGGGTATCCCTGGGCAGCAATAAACCTCACATTTGGCAAATGCAGATAGATTAGGCTGCGGAGGCAGTAAATCTAAGATCCCCCGCCATTTTCATTGAAACATCACTGGGACCGAAGCCCGCCGTCGGGTGGGCGGGGCTTGATCCTCAGCACTAACCAGCGCCATTTTCTCCACAGAAGCTGCATGAGGAAAACGCTGGCTCCCTGGTCTCTCCCCTGCTGAACTTCACAGGCTGGAAAAAAGAGAGGGGGGCACATTAGCGACGCAGTGAGTGGGAATTGGTATATTATATATAGAAAAGCGCTATCTGGTCATAATTTTTCCAGTGTTTTTAAGCGCTGGTGTGTGCTGGCATACTCTCTCTCTGTCCCTCCTTAGGGCCTGGTTGGGGTTTTGTCCCCTTATAGGTTCATCCCTGTGTGTGTGGGGTGTCGGTACGTGTGTGTCGACATGTCTGAGGCGGAAGGCTTCTCCAAGGAGGAGGTGGAGCAAATGAGTGGTGTGTCCCCGTCGGTTGTGCCGACTCCGGATTGGATGGACATTTGGCATATGTTGAATGCAAGTGTGGCATCTTTACATAAAAGGCTTGATAAGGCTGAATTAGGGGGGACATCAGGGGGTCAATCCTCGGATTGGACCGACTCACAGGGCCCGTCGGGGTCTCAAAAGCGTCCCTTAACACAAGACAATACTACCGACACGGATTCTGATTCCAGTGTCGACTACGACGAAGTAAAATTGCACCCTAGGGTGACTAAAACCATTCAGTGTATGATTGTGGCAATAAGGGATGTGTTGCATATTGAGGATGAATCCTCGGTCCCCGACACAAGGGTACACATGTTTAAGGAAAAGAAACAGATTATTAACTTTCCCACATCTCATGAATTAAATGATTTCTTTGGAAAAGCTTGGGAGACTCCGGAAAAGAGACCGCAGATCCCCAAAAGAATTTATATAGCATACCCCTTCCCTAAGCAGGACAGGGAGATTTGGGAATCACCCCCCACTGTGGACAAGGCCCTGACGCGCTTGTCCAAGAAAGTGGCGCTACCGTCTCCTGACACAGCGGCCCTTAAGGACCCTGCAGATCGCAGGCAAGAAACTACCTTAAAGGGTATTTATTCTCATATGGGTGCTGTGCTAAGACCGACAATTGCGTCGGCATGGGTGTGTAGCGCAATTGCAGCTTGGACAGATGAGCTGACAGATCAATTTGATAATATGGATAAGGATACTATATTCTTAACTCTAGCCCATATAAAAGACGCAGTCTTATTTATGAGGGATGCTCAAAGGGACATTTGATTGCTAGCTTCTAGGGCCAATGCCATGTCTATCTCAGCGAGAAGATCCTTATGGACTCGCCAATGGACGGGTGATGCGAATTCCAAAAAACATATGGAAGTACTACCCTATAAGGGTGATGTATTGTTTGGGGATGGGCTGACGGACCTGGTTTCCACAGCTACAGCAGGTAAATCACATTTTTTACCATATATTCCCCAACAGCAAAAGAAAGTGACACCCTATCAGATGCAGTCCTTTCGGTCGCACAAGTCCAGAAGAGGTCGGGGATCCTCTTTCCTCGCCAGAGGTAAGGGCAGAGGCAAAAGAGCACCTGCTTCGGCAGGTGCCCAGGAACAAAAGTCCTCCCCGGCTGCTCCAAAACCCACAGCATGACGCTGGGGCTCCCCTGAGGGAGTCCGCACCGGTGGGGGCACGTCTTCAACTTTTCAGTCAGGCCTGGGTCAGTTCGGACCTGAATCCCTGGGTGTTGGAAATAGTTTCCCAGGGTTACAAATTGGAATTCGAGGAGGTGCCCCCGCGCCGATTTTTCAAATCGGCCCTACCAGCTTCCACATCGGACAGGGATATAGTGTTAGCTGCAATTCAAACGCTGTGTATATAGCAAGTGATAATCAAGGTTCCCCTGCACCAGCAGGGAAGAGGTTACTACTCAACCCTATTTGTGGTCCCGAAACCGGATGGTTCGGTCAGACCTATTTTGAATCTGAAATCCCTAAACCTGTACATAAAAAGATTCAAATTCAAAATGGAATCTCTCAGAGCGATAATAGCCAACATGGAGGAGGGGGAGTTTATGGTGTCTCTGGACATAAGGATGCGTACCTTCATGTCCCCATATATGCCCCCCATCAGGAATACCTGAGATTCGCTGTACAGGATTGTCATTTCCAATTTCAGACGTTGCCGTTTGGACTCTCCACGGCCCCGAGGATTTTCACCAAGATAATGGCGGAAATTATGGTGGTCCTGCGTAAGCATGGAGTCACAATTATCCCATACTTGGACGATCTCCTGATAAAAGCGAGATCAAGGGAAAAATTGCTGAGCAGTGTGGCGCTCTCTCTGAGTGTGCTCCAGCAACACGGTTGGAGTCTAAATCTACCGAAGTCACAGTTGATTCCGACAACTCGACTACCGTTCCTAGGTATGATACTGGATACGGAACAAATGAAGGTCTTCCTCCCAATAGAGAAAGCCCAGGACATCCAGGACATGGTCAGAGACCTGCTAAAACCGAAAGGGTGTCAGTTCACCAATGCACTCGAGTTCTGGGGGAAATGGTGGCGGCCTACGAGGCCATTCCCTTCGGAAGGTTCCATGCAAGGACTTTTCAATGGGATCTTCTGGACAAGTGGTCCGGGTCCCATCTGCACTTACATCGGAATATAACTCTGTCCCCAGGGGCCAGAGTGTCCCTCCTGTGGTGGTTGCAAAGTGCTCACCTCCTGGAGGGTCGCAGGTTCGGAACTCAGGATTGGATCCTGGTTACCACGGACGCAAGCCTCCAAGGATGGGGAGCGGTCACGCAGGGAAAGAATTTTCAGGGTCTTTGGTCAGACCAGGAGTCCTGTTTACACATCAATGTGTTGGAACTCAGGGCCATTTACAACGGCCTTCGACAAGCGGAGAGTCTTCTTCGAAACCTACCGGTTCTGATTCAATCAGACAATGTCACAGCAGTGGCTCATGTGAGCCGCCAAGGCGGGACAAGAAGCAGAGTCGCGATGGCGGAAGCCACAAGGATACTTCGCTGGGCGGAAAATCATGTAAGCGCTCTGTCGGCTGTCTTCATTCCGGGAGTGGACAACTGGGAAGCAGACTTCCTCAGCAGACACGATCTCCATCCAGGAGAGTGGGGACTTCATCAAGAAGTCTTTGCAGACGTAACGCGTCTTTGGGGAACTCCTCAAATAGACATGATGGCGTCACGCCTCAACCAAAAGCTTCGGAGGTACTGTGCCAGGTCTCAGAATTGGCGGCTTTGTCACACAAGAGCCCCTACTTGATTTTTCATGTGGATCGAGCTGAATTGAGGACACGTCCGCAATTTTTACCTAAAGTGGTTTCTTCATTTCATATGAATCAACCTATTGTGGTGCCTGTGGCTACAAGTGACCTGGAGGATTCCAGATCCCCGGACGTAGTCAGGGCCTTAAAAATTTATGTAGCCAGGACGGCTAGACTTAGGAAAACAGAGGCTCTGTTTGTCCTGTATGCGGCCAATAAGATTGGCGCACCTGCTTCGAAGCAGACTATTGCTCGCTGGATCTGTAAAACGATTCAGCAGGCTCACTCTACGGCTGGATTGCCGGTACCAAATTCGGTTAAGGCCCATTCCACTAGGAAGGTGGGCTCTTCTTGGGCGGCTGCCCGAGGCGTCTCGGCATTACAACTTTGCCGAGCGGCGACTTGGTCGGGGTCAAACACTTTTGCTAAATTCTACAAGTTTGATACCCTGGCTGATGAGGACCTAGCGTTTGCTCAGTCGGTGCTGCAGAGTCATACGCACTCTCCCGCCCGATTGGATGCTTTGGTATAAACCCCATGGTCCTTACGGAGTCCCCAGCATCCTCTAGGACGTAAGAGAAAATAAGATTTTAAACCTACCGGTAAATCTATTTCTCCTAGTCCGTAGAGGATGCTGGGCGCCCGTCCCAGTGCGGAAACTCTGCAAGACTTGTATATAGTTGTTGCTTACATAAGGGTTATGTTACAGTTGAAATCGGTCTTGGACCGTTACTGTCGTTGTTCATACGGTTAACTGGTTATGTATGTTCCAGGTTACATGGTATGATTGGTGTGGGCTGGTATGAATCTTGCCCTTGGATTGCTAAATCCTGCCTTGTTTTGTCATTCTCCTCTGGGCACAGTTCTCTAACTGAGGTCTGGAGGAGGGGCATAGAGGGAGGAGCCAGTGCACACCCATAGTCAAAGTTCTTTTTAGGTGCCCTATCTCCTGCGGAGCCCGTCTATACCCCATGGTCCTTACGCAGTCCCCAGCATCCTCTACGGACTAGGAGAAATAGATTTACCGGTAGGTTTAAAATCTTATTATTCATGTTATACCAATTTTTATAAGGTACATATTATCATTATCTTTGCAAACTATGATTTAGGAGTATGTCCACAAATCAGCTGTGCTTAATGCATTATCACCTATCTACGAGCCAAGACAAATATGTCAAAATTCTCCATTGTACTGGTGCATTCTGCAGAGACATAAATGTTTGCCCTGAGTGATCAGACTTATGACTTGGTGTGTATTACTAGAGAATACAGATTATTCTTAGATGAAACAACACTTAGCTCACTCGAAAGGGGTCAGAATAACAGCTCTGTAACAAGATACTGGATCCTAGCTTTGGGGAAGGTCAGCTGTGGAGAGTCAAATATAAGAATATTAAGCAGCATACTGTGGATACCACTGCATTGGTTATAGTTCGTAAAATAGATCTGTAATAGAATTGGTTGCACCCAACATCGTCTTAAGCTTTCAGTACTTTATGTAACAATTGGTGACATTGCACCCTTTAGTAACATAACACTTCAGTGTTGTCTAACTTTGAAAGGATTAAAGACCGCCCAGAGTGGTACTGCAAAGAAGATCAAAGGCAAAATAATGACCTTGGCTTTCTTTAAAATAGTGTAATCAACAAGAGAATCTTTTTAACATAATTCTTGGATCTTGTGTCAGTGCCAGAGGGAAGACAGTATTCTGTGACCCTTTTTCTTGTGGTAATCAGCAAGAGTCCTGTGATGCAATATTTTGATACCAAGTCAGTGTTTGTAGGAGAACATAACTTTTTTAATTTAATGAAATACGCTGTAATGGAGTTTATTTGATTTTTAGTATTAATAATGTTTCAGTATATTTAAATTCATTAGTAATTCATCAACATCTAAACAAGTTTAAAGTGAGATTATGACAGGCAAGAAGGTGAGCAGCATTGTGGCTAATAGTCCAGGCTTTCCCAAATTAATTCCTCAAGGCAACCTAAGGGGTATATTTACTAAAGGTCGATTTTAATTGATTTCAATCTATTTCAGATTGTTCTTAATTTGGGGCTTTCAGAGCTAAACACACATTTACTAACATCTAAAAATTTATGTTAAAAAATCATCTGTTAGTAAATGTGTGTTTTTAACCTTGGAAACCCAACATTGATTAAGATTGATTTAAATCTATCGGAAATTATTGGGAATCGATTAAAATCGACCTTTAGTACATATACCCCTAACAGTCCATGTTTTAAGGATATCCGTGCTTGGGCACAGATGGTATAATGGTATAACTGACTGAGGTTCTAAGTAAGTAACCTGTGCTTAAGGATGGGTAGTCTTAAAACCTGGACTGTTAGGGTGCCTTGAGGACCCAGCTTGGGAACCACTGGTTTAGTCAACCCATACACAGGCCAGGTGGAGCAGCATTGGATCTTTCAATGGCAATTTAAACAGTAGTATAGAATAAGATTTATATTCTCTAAAACAAAAATAAGATACTCCAAGCTCAGAACCTTCCCAAATAAGGATTTCTAAAGGTGTGTACACATGGTGAGATTTTTTCTTACGATTTTGACTATATAGTCAAAATCGCAAGGAAAGTTAGTGCAGATCGTAAGGTGAAAGTCACCTTGCGATGCCGATGCGTGGTCCTGCGAGGTCGGTATCGCAAGCCCAGATAGACTGTGCAGGGAAGTCAATTTTGACTAGTATAAAAGTATAGTCAAAATTGTATTACCCAAAATCGAACATAGTCAGTATCGCAAGCACAGTCATCTAGGCTTGCGATACTGACCACAGTCCACATCGCACAGTGAGAATCGGGCATAGCCGAAATCTCACTGTGTTCCCCTTAAGGAACATGCTGTTTAATGTTTTCCTGCAAATGTTGGAATTCTACAACAGGTAAGGGAGTTTTTCTATCGTTACAGAAGCTGTATACGATTCATGAAGTCTGAGATTACTACAAAGTCAGTTTTTATAAAACAGATGGCAAGGGAGAGCAGTGCACAAGTACGGGTAGGCCTGTCCTCAGTACTAAAGATAGCAATAGACATCAATGAGTAAGAAATAAATAAAATAGCATAAGGCATCTGAGATATCTAACCTAGCAAAGAAGCAGGATACAGAAGCAGGGTGTTATTAAACTGAGTCTTGTTATTTCAACCTGACCACAGTTTCACACTTAGGCAATATAATGGCCTATGTGTAGCCAGAGAGTGACAAATGTAGGATATTTTTTTTATTAAAGTTGAGCTCCAGATAGTGAAGAACAGGGCATCCTTCCTAAATAATGCATGCAATAGTAAAGGGGTAGGTTAATGTGCATGATCCATCTGTGGTGATGCATACTGAGTACAACATTGCCCACTGAGGTAGGAATTTACCCCAACTTTTTAGTCTCTTTACCAGCAAATATTGCTGAGATTAGACTCTATATGGTTGGTCCAGTTTGGGGGAATGTATTAAACATTCGCGAGAGATAAAGTAGAAAAGTTTCCCATAGCAACCAATCAGATTCTGTCATTTTATAAACTGCTACGGACAACTTTACACTTAATCTATCACAAAAGTATGATACATCTTCCCTTCAGAGAGCTAAAAGGAAGGCACTGCTTTTGAACCTTATTCTGTTAAGGAATCCTAATGAGACCCCTCATGGGGAATTCTGAGACCAGAGAGCAACCATCTTGAATAGAACCATACTTGGCAGCAGGGTTGCCAAATGAAGTAGTGATTGGCCACATTGGACCCAATCGCATCCTCTCCTATTTATTCCATGCTAGAGTGGAAGTTGCGTGCCATAGATAAACACTCTTAGCAGTCTTGATGCTATCAGACTAAGCCAACTATCCTTAATTTGCCATACACCTGGTCTTCCCATTGTGTGTAACATTAATGTTTTCTGCAGCATACTCTGTGTGGTCCACAAAACCATTTCTTATGCATGTTTACTGACTGGTATTGTACTGTTTCTGAATTCTGTTAGTGTCACCGGAACACATTGTGCTTTATGAATCATTCCCAGCTTAGTCCAAGAACGTTATGCTGAGATTGGGCGGCTGGTGGTGTATGATGTATGTCTCCTTAATATGATGGTTTGTTTACTCAGAGCATTCTGTAGTAAAAACGACTCCAATGATAAAACAAGTACTGTTGATGAAGGGGTTAAGGTGATACAAGAGAATAGGGATTGAGAGAAGGATGGAGGAACACAGGAGCCAGAGCTGCTGGAACCTCACTCCCCAGATCAACATATGTGGTGACGAATGACAAATTTATTTTTCTACAAAGACTGTGTATATGTAAAACTGCTGAAGTGCATCAAGATGTCAAGTGCTTTCTGTGACCACCCAGGCTGCTCTGAAGGATAACCAGATGAAAGCATAACTCGAGCACTGGACAGAGCCATGCTGCTCTGTACGAGAGGAAGCGAGAGAAGCGATCACACACTGTACAATCAAGGAGAGTCAGATGCTAATAATTAGTACAAAATCCTAGTATAAGAGATAACAATTATAGAGGCAGACAGAAACAGGACTAATTGTTTTCATTGTTCGTGGTTTAAATGTAAAAGCTGTGTATAGATGTGTCTCTAGGCATATTCCTTTCAAGTATGGAATTGGAAGAGCTTTCCTCAGTGTCCTTTTATTATTTTTCATTTTTTGTTACAGTTACTCTCTTTACAGTATAGGCTACTACAGGAATGTGCCTGTAAATATTGAGAATAAGGGGCCTATTTACTAATTTTGGTCCTGGATTAAATTACTACGCACAAGTGGCTGAAAATCAGTGAATTTTGCAGACATTAAAGCTACCTTTTGCCGGAGTTTTACCAAGTGGAAATGGTAGTTAATGTCAACTTTAGCTATATAAGCTTTCCAAAGATTGATAAATTGGATAGTGTTGCCGCCCCAATAGAGAGCTATGGAGATGGTGTTATCTGCTGTTAGTTATGTTAATGTCATAGAAATCAGTAATTTATCAGAAGTTATGGCTTTAATAAATGACCCTGATCTTAAAATGACCTTTTCTCTGGTGAAAAACTGCAAAATTCCCTGTAGATTGGGTGTGATAGATAGGCCCATGACTCTAGTAATGTATATAGGGCGGGATTTGCTAAGAGACATCACCACCCATCGTCACAATGCTAATCCCATATGTACTTACATATGTGATTAGAATTGTGAAGGACAGCTCTTCCGTTAAGAGCTGTCCTTCGCGATCCATGCCGGCTTTATGACTTCCGGATTTCACCCCCCGGAGTCATTCTGCGCATGCGCAGAGTGACGGGGGTGGCCGCGGGGCATGCTGGGAGGGATCTGATATATGTTAACATCTAAACCCTCTGAGAAAAGTCCATTGTGCATGGGTTGCACAGAGCAGCAGATTATTTAATGAAGTCTGACAGAATGTATTTCTCTTTACAATATGTGGTTAACACTATAATATCCACACTTATAGGACACAGTGATGAGCAGAAAAGGTTATGTAAAGTAAATAGCACAATATGCCCTTATAGTAGTTGAATATAAAGAATAAGGACTACATTGATCTTCCAATTTGATATTTGATGGTGTTAACATACTTTGCGGTTTACCTGAAAATTGTACAATGTACTGTTTGAGTTCTACAGATCCAGTTTAGTGACATATTACCAGTGCCGTATCACCAAATAGGCAAAGTAGACACCGGCCTATGGGCCCTGCGCTTGATTTAATCTTGAAAGAAAATTACAATTGAGCTTTCGTAAATTGTTTCCAAAAGGTAGAAAAAATTTAAATGAAAACTTTAAGTTAAAGACTCTAGAGAGAAAAAAACATATTAATGTAATGGACCTATTAACAACTTAAAGTACATAAACCACAAACATCAGATTCACATTACAGTTTCCAGATCGTAGTCTGTTGGTTGGCAAAATTAAAAACGTATTAGGAGATAATTTGCAAGGGTGGCCCCCGAGACTTTGACTACCCCGGGGCCTCCACAGGGTTTAATCCGGCAGATTCATAGTTATTATTATTATTATTATTATTATTATAATCCTTTATATATATATATACATATATATATATATATATATATATATTAGGGCTGGGCAAGTTAACGCGTTAATATCGCGTTAACGCATTAACTAATGCCGATAATTATTTTAACGCCGACAATCAACCTCTGAAGAAACGACCGGGCTTTGTGGTCGAGAACCGCGTCAGGATACGGGGACGCCATTCCCCTTTCAGTCACCACACAGTCAGGATCTACCAGCTACCACCGAGTGGTTTGAATAATCCATCCCAGAGCCGGCTGCACCGACCGGTAAGACGGAGATTGCGGTACTGCAGAATGCTCATCACCGCAAAGCATTCACAGCACGTCCACCCGAGCCGCTTGCCTTTGCTCTCCTGTTTCACAGAGCCGCTTGCACCGGCTTCATAAAACGGCTTACGGAAATTAGGATCACTTACTCATCGGGAGGCTGTTACAGCACCTCCATCTGAGCCACCTGCACTGGTTCTCCTGCTATAGGGGACGTTTGTGCTAATCATTGTTCTACAACTCGGAGGACGGAAGCAGCTGCACTATAGGTATCTATGTGGCACCATTTAAAGCACTGTGAGCCTATGTGTCATCTCCCCATTAAGGGAGTCTATATTGCTGGGCGGCATTTGTGAACATTATATTTATTTTTTACCAGGAACAGTATATATCAATTATATTTGTTTAGATCAATTATATTGGCATCATTGGGTATATATCAATTCACAGTATATATCAATTATATTTGCATCATTGGGCTTTTCAGGGCTGAGATACTATCTTACTTAAATGTTACATATTGTTACACCATTCGGAAACATTGTAACAATTTATGTGTAAAGCTACTTTTCTGATCCAGTTTTGCACATAACAATGTGATTAATCGCGATTAATCTGAGAAAATCATGCGATTAATCGCGATTAGAAATTTTAATCGTTGCCCACCACTAATATATATATATATATATAGCGCCACAAGGATTCTGCAGCGCCCAATTACAGAGTACATATGCACATAATCAAAACAGGAAAACAATGAATTACAGTTGAAGACAATATAGGACAAGTACAGGGTAACTAAGCATAACTACATCAGTAGACGATACTGAGATAAGTATCAAGGTGGCCGAAAACTGCAGGATTTGGGCAGTTGAGGACTTATAGGGCCTATTCGTGAAACAGTGAAAAGTGTGAAGAAGTGAGCCAGTGGAGAAGCTGCCCATGGCGACCAATCAGCATTGAAGTAACATTTATAATTTGCATACTATACAATTGTACGGAGCAGCTGATTGGTTGCCATGGGCAACTTCTCCACAGGCTCACTTCTCCACTCTTTTCGCTGCTTCATGAATAGACCCCTATTAAAGTAAGAAAAGGATAAGCACATGAGGGAAGAGGGCCCTACTCGTGAGAGCTTACATTCTAAAGGGGAGGGGCAGACAGACAGGGGTGACACAGATGGGATATACCGAGCGTGGAACAGAGGGTTAGGATGAGATTTGGCTGGGTTTGGTGAAGAAGTGTGTCTTAAGAGCCCGTTTGAAGTTCTGTAGAGAGGTGGAGAGTCTGAGGGGGAGAGGTAGAGTATTCCAGAGTAAGGGAGCAGCGCGTGAAAAATCTTGGAGATAGGAGTGGGAGGAAGTAATCCGTAGGCAGGAGAGGCCGCGTGCATTAGCAGAGCGAAGAGGATGGGTGGGAGAGTAAAGGGAGATAAGGTCAGAGATGTAAGTGGGAGAGGAGTGGGTGAGTGGTTTGTGAGTGTGAGCATATTACCCATAAAGAACTTATTACAAAAACAGAAGGCAGCAGACCCTTAATATCAGTAACATTCCTGTACTAATTACCTTATCTCATATACTGCACACCTGTGGGGTCAGTGTCATGTAGTAAAAGACAGGTCTCTAACAGTTCTACACTACCATTCATGAATGAGTTATTTCTGGCTCTGATCACGGCCAAAACACAAAACAGCAAAGACACAAACAGTGTGTGACACTGGTTTTCTTTATTGGTCGTCTTTAAGGTGGAATCTGATGACGCATATACAAGATCTATACCATTCTTACATGCTAGTCAGGATCCCGGTGGTCACAATGGCGACGCTGGAATCCCGAATGGTGGTGAAATGCCGGAATACCGGCAACACAGGCTATTCTCCCTCTGTGGGTGTTTTGCTGTGATGCTCACTTACGGCTCTCCAAGTGTATTGACACCTACTGTGAAGCTAAGCTACAGCTCCCAAGTGTCCTGGCTCAGACATTCCATAGAGAAACACATTTCTGCTGCATCATCTCTGTCTTGTAACATTACTTTGGGTTCATCTCAGGAGCCTGGAACACCTAGAACACCTGTATAAAGTGGATAGAGGTATAAAAATGTTGTATTGCATATGGAAACCAGAAGGAAGTATACACATGTTTTACATACTGAGGAAGTGTCATGTAACCTGAATTTATGTTTCAAAATTAAAGAATCCCTACAATAACTATATTCCATGCCATAATGACCTATTATTAACATGAAGCAATGTCTGTCAAACTGAAATTACTTTCTGTGCCTCTTCCATTATATCATCTATGGTCTGGAGGACAGCTGTTTAAAATGTGTGTACTTAAGTACTGTACTTTTAATCAAACTATTTGCATTGGGTGATTTATATTGTTAAAGGTGACGTGTACGGTCAATACTCAAGCAGATATCTCAGCACAAGCAGTAATGTTGCAGTAGTAATATCTTCTAGATTAAAAGTACTGCTGCTGTTTTAGGGCCTAATTCAATGTTGCTTGCAAAACAACATTATCCTCTAATGGGCAAACCATGTTGCACTGCAGGTGGGGCAGATATAACATGTACAGAGAGAGTTAGATTTGGGTGGGGTGTATTCAAACTGAAATCTAAAATGCAGTGTAAAAATAAAGCAGGCACAGAAACAATATAACCCACCAAAATCTAACTCTCTGTACATGTTATGTCTGCCACACCTGCAGTGCACATGGTTTTGTCCATTAGAGGAAAATTTTGTTTTGCACTCAATCTTGAATTAGGCCCTTAAAATGTGATGTATATGACATCTTGTATCAGCAGTAGAATGTTTGACATTTGTGGTAACCTTTTCTGTCTGCTCTTAGGATTACTCCAAACCACTGCAGATGAGTTCTGCTTCTACCATGGGATGAGGGACAGCGGACTGTGTTTTCCAGACTTTCCAAGAAAACAAGTGCGAGGACCAGCAACAAACTACTTGGACCAAATGGAGGAGTATGACAAAGTGGAAGAGATCAGCAGGTTCATATAGATAAATGTTCTTTTATCTTCCAAAACATCTTTTTGTTGTTTTGACAGTAAATTAACTCAGTCTGCCCTGATGTTCAGCAGCTGTACCCTCCAGATGTTTTGTTCATCTGCTGTTTATGTGATTGCCTGGGAACAAATGCCTTTTTAATATTTTGGATGCTTGTCATGCTTTCTCAGTTGTTAGTATGTACTTCCGACCCACATCGCTCTCCCACAATTTTGTTTATAGATTTTCGGTTGTAATTAAATCTAAGTTTAAATTATCCTTTCTCTTTTTACAAAGGAATCAAAAATAAAAGTAAGAAATGAGTATAGTACAATTGTTTCAGCACTGTTTTCCTGGCCATTAAAAATAGGTTGGCCACTGACTAACGGCCGTGTTTTACAATATTGCAAAAGCAGCTGTCTTTAACTGTTCCAGATGCATCAACCAGATACAGCTGATATTAATTTGGGACATAGACACCCTATCTGTAAATGTCAGGTTGTTACCATAATACAGATCTTAACAACACCCTAAATTAACACTTAACTAAAATGAACACACATACAACAGAATGGCATTTAAAAACTGGTCAGCCAATGAAACCTATATGGTGGCAACAGAAGGAACGGTAGCTGCTCAGTGACCACACCTCATACAGCAAAGATGGCAATGATAATCTGGAGGGCATTTCCCTTCACAACGAAAGGTATATCTAGAATCAGAGTTGTCACTGGGTTCAGTGACACCCGATACACTGGAAAGCCCCTCCAGTGTGTGCCCAAAAAGGTAAAGGGGTGTGGCCTCATGGCCCACCCACTTTTCATCAATCCAGAGGCACGGCCAGAGGCACTCGTCTGTCGGCACTGCCAGATCCTACACCGTGACAGAAGCCTAATGCTGCATGTAATGTTATACTGCAGCACCCAGGGAAGTCAGCCTACACGGCGCATTACATGTGAGTGCAAACTACTATTTCAGTAAAATGCCCACTGGACTGCTCTTCTTTCCTGCCCAATTATAGGTGGACAAACAACAATGGAAAAAGAGGGAGGGAGGGGAACTCAAACAAAAGAGGCAGATCCCTGCCCAACCATATTATAAGAAACTAAGCCTCCACCCCTAATCCCACCCTTAACTTAATTATACTACTTCAGACACTAAAGTTAACTCTTAGCCATCCTAACTATAGCAATTACAGTCAGCTAACCTAACAATGACCCAGCACCAGGAGCACAATCTGTCCTTATCCTAGAGATTTAAGGTCTGTTGTGCCCATTTAAGTTCCTTTCCGCTGTTATAAAGACAAATTGCACTCACAGCGTGATTTTTAAGTTAAATGTTTTAACATTCATCTGATAGATTCTAATCCCAATCAGGGGGGTATTCAATTAGGTCCGTTTTATTTGCCTAGGTGAAAAAACAGCACTTTTCTCAATTTTTTTAGGGTGAATGGGGATTTGCCCTATTCAATAGTAGGGCTGTTTTTTCACCTAGGCGAAAAATTGAACAGAAGCAAAAAACATGTGGATCGGCGAATCCATGTCTTTTCTCTCCTGCGCCGGTGAATACGCAGTCCGTTTTCTCGCCAATGCCTTTTTGCTATAAAAAAAGGTAAAAAGTCATTGGTGAAAATGCCTTAAAAAAGGGTGAAAACGGACCACAATTGAATACGCAGGGAGGGTGAATTCAATAGCACCGAAATTCTCTGAGCTAATTGAATACCCCCCTATATCTGCTGTGAAGTCACTTCCTGTCTATGTAAAGATGGCACAACTCAAGAAGTGAAATTTCAGTGCATCACGCATTAAGGGATAATGTTATATTCAGTGACACACTGGCTTTGTATTACAGTGATGTAGGGAATATAAAAAGTGATGGCGATAATGATTGAAGCTTGAGAAGCAGCTGTTGTCTGCTTACTGTACAGTACTTGAAGCTAGCAGGTAGCATGCTGGGCAGGTCTAGTTAAGGAAAGCGATCATGAAATGTAAACTTGTCGGACCCCTATAATGGGGTGGAAACCGCAGTGCTTATCAAAGCAGGTTTACTGTTAGGGTGTGTTTGACAGGAACGCTAATCTACAGTATATGACAGTACAACTTGCTAATGTTTCTCAAACAATGGTGACATAATATAATGTCAGCATGGACCTCCACACAGAAAACATCATCAGCAGAGGTGACTGGAAATACACACGCCAATATCATGGTATTAGTTTAAAATGAAAGGTAGAATATATTAGCTTTTACAGATCAATTCATCTAGTGGCTACTTTATGATATGGAGAGTTCACCCTCACCCAGTGTTGCAGTGTTTCTTTCCTGATGAGGGCGTCTTCCATGATAACAGTGTGCCCATCTATACACCTTGCCCAGTGGACTGATTGATTTATCCATGTGTCATAGAATTCAAAACAGCTAATCCCAATCTATAATTTATAGAATATTCTAGAACAATGCGTCAGTTTAGTGACTTTCATGTAAAATAATAGTGCTGCAGCACTCCTGCCACTTTCATATGCGTTGCTTAAGGGCAGTAATATGGCCCTTTATATTGGTGTTTCCAATGTTGTTGCACACTATTTATGTGAAGTTCACTTCATGACACAATTACCCTGCACCGCTTACACAGGATCCTCACCTCACTACAATGTCATAAGTGAAACTGTGCCTATTTGTTATTGGCTCCAGAGCGTCCTGTGCTGGCTCCACCCTGTAACCTCATGACATGAAGACTCAGAGGGGGCAGGGTCTTCAGCACTGCCCGGACTATGCTGAGGATGCTCTGAGTGGCTGCACAGATTGCAGGGTGCCTTGGTGGAGTGTGCAAAGGACACTGTACTGCAGTAGAGATACTGTCAGCCCTGCTAACGTGAAGCAAGACCCATAAAACAGCGAGGGCACTGCCCCCAGAGCCCTGTGCTCTGTGCAGCGGCACTGCTTGCACAAACCTCATTACGGCCCTGCTATTTGTAGTCTGTATAGGTGAATAAAACAAATATCTGTTATATTTATCCCTATATTATGGACACCAGATAAATAAAGCTACATTATGGTACCATAAACCTGCAGAATACTGTCAGCAAATAAAAGAAGTTGGTGCGAGTCTAGAGTAATAGACATTCAGCAGGTGCCACTGGGGACTGAGGGATATTACAATTTATATGTTATAATAACACACAATAAACAAGGTTATTGAATATATGGGTTCAGTATTAAATACAGGTGGTCGGGATGCCGGAGGTCACATGACCAACAGTGGCATCCCAACAACAAAGATCCCAACGTTGGAGGGGGTAAGTATTTTCACCCCCTCTTAGGGGGGGACCAGGGCAAACCCACCAGGGGTGGTGGCTGGGGCTAACTTCCATAGTGCCTAACCCCCCCTCCCCCAGCCCTAACCCTAACCAGGACCTGGTTACTTACCCTCGGGATATCGACTGTCAGTGCTTCAGGGCCAATTTGTGGTGTCGGGATTCCGCCATCGGTAACATGATAACTGACATCCCAACCACCGGGATGCTAAATGCAAACCGAATATATACATACTAGTTACCAGCCCATCAATATGACGTAACATAACAGTAATGTCAGCCCCGGCGGCTGTGTGCGACCAAACAGAGCCACAATTGAGTAGCTCTGTCGGGCACCATCTGCTGGCCACCGGCGCACAAAACACTTGAATTCTCCCATAGAGGTTAGGAGCAGCATTAGACTTTTATTATATAGGATAATACACAAAAAAATGAATGGAAAATAAAACCAGCAGCTCCTGTCTTGCACTGTCTTAGAATGTGGCAGATACTGTATGAACATGTTATATTTACCATTATCATTCTTCTGCAAGATTCCTTCCCATGTAATGCAACAAATGCACACGCTTGACTTCTGACAATAAAAGTATATCAGAAACATGCTGCAGTTTTCAGGCACTTGCTGTACCCTGGTCACCACTGCAGCCTTCAGTATTTACCAGGATTAGCAAGAGCATGTCAAATCTGTAGGGATACATTACATATAGGGGGTAATTCCACGTTGATCGCAGCAGGAATTTTGTTAGCAGTTGGGCAAAACCATGTGCACTGCAGGGGAGCTAGATATAACGTGCAGAAAGAGTTAGATTTGGGTGGGTTATTTTATTTCTGTGCAGGGTAAATACTGGCTGCTTTATTTTTACACTGCAAATTAGATTGCAGATTGAACACACCACACCCAAATGTAACTCTCACTGCACATGTTAAATCTGCCTCCCCTGCAGTGCACATGGTTTTGCCCAACTGCTAACAAAATTCCTGCTGCGATCAACTTGGAATTACCCCCATAGTGTGTATTGCTATACAGTACAGGTACTTGATAACACTTTCAATCTGTTTATAGGAAACACAAACACAACTGCTACTGCATTCAGGAGATTCTCCGAGGCCTGAGGCAGCCTGTTGGAGCTATGCATAGTGGGGATGGTTCTCACCGACTCTTCATCCTTGAAAAGGAAGGTTATGTGAAGATTCTAAGCCCTGAGGGAGATTTGATAAAGGAGCCTTTTCTTGACATACATAAAGTGGTGCAAAGTGGAATTAAGGTCAGACATGATTGTGTTTTTAATACTTAAAATATTTATAAGGTTTTATGAATTTTTCTCCACTATATAAACTAGGGATGCTGCAGTAACCAGTTATGCCATACATTTTTCACAGGCCTAAAAGTTTTATGTTAGGTTTGGTATGCATTTGAAAACACAAACGTTCCATTCAAATAAGTTATGTCCTCTCAAATGGATCCAATATGAAATGCCGGCTTATGGGATCCCGGTGGTCATAATACTGACGCCGGGATCCCAATGAATAACATACCGACAGGAGTGAGTATGGGCTATTCTCCCCTCTCCCCTACACCCTAACCCACCTTTCCCGCAGCCTAACCCTAACCTGTCCCCTTAGTACCTAAACCCCCGCTGCCTAAACCTAACCCTCCCTTCCCCCAGCCTGACTGTAACCCCCCCGGGGGTGCCTAACCTTAACCATCCCTACCCGCAGCCTAACCCTAACCTGTCCCCTTATACCTAAACCCCCGCTGCCTAAACCTAACCCTCCCTTCCCCCAGCCTGACTGTAACTCCCCCGGGGGTGCCTAACCTTAACCATCCCTACCCGCAGCATAATCCTAACCCCCCCCCCCCCCCCCCCCCCGTCTGTCACTTAAACCTAAACCCCCCCTCCACTAAAACTTAACTGTCTGGGTATATTTACTGTCAGGATGCCAGCTGTCGGGATTCTGGCGTCAGTCTCCTGTCCCTTTTGGAGTTCCGGCGTATTCTAAAGGGTGTCGGGATTCCGGCGTCTGTATTTCGACTGCCGGGATCCCGACATCCGGCATTGTGACTGAATCCCTCTCAGTCTGCTAAAATAATCTACAATACAATACAAGCTTTGTTGTCAGTAAACAAAACAATACAATTAATTGTCAATGAGATATCAGCATAAGTCACCCAAACAACAGTAAGCAAGCAAATACTCCTCACATTACGGAACTCAGATCAGTGCAGTGTGACTATGTAACATACATACAACTGCTGGAAAAAAACTATTATGGAAACGCTTTGTACCAGTCAGCATGGTTCTAAATCCTCAGTCTGATCATTTATTAAATAACCTATAAGTTGCATGCCTCAGATCAGATAAAATAGCCTGTGTCCTGAATACATGGCAATTTACACCAATCAATTTACTTTGTCTCACTCGGCAACAGTTCAATTGCCATACCACACAGTGATGCCATCAATGCCGGCCTTGGGCATAGGTGGCCTAGCCGCTTGACTAGGACAACTGTCACCTAGCCTCGAGGGGGTGCACAGAAACAGTCGCGGCCGCCCTCAGCAGCCTTGTCTCCGAAATCTGAGCACTGGGGCAGAGGTGGAGCTGCCTGACTTAGTGGACCTCTCAGCCAATGATCCCAGGAGTCTGCAGTCAGTTGAACTGTCTGTTACTTCAGACTACTCAGATCACTAGCTCAGAGAAGTCATCAAGCAGCCCTGTCCCGATCCCAGTGCTCAGCTTGTCCAGTCCTACCTCGTGTCCTCTGCGTCATCGACAGTAGCCAGAAGAGACTGTGCTCCGGGGAGAATACCATCCCCAGGTTACCTTGCACGGTCAATGTTACTGTGGGCAAACATTGAACATTAGGGTGGGGATCTGTATTTAGAGGTGTCAAGACGAGCAAGCCCTGTGTATATCACCTCCTGCAGCAGGCTAGTAGGGACTCAGCAGCAGATTGGTGGTACAGCTGTCATTTCCATAGCTTGGCAGGTGGGGGGTTGTGGGCTCCATATCTAGCAGGTCTGGAAGGATGTAGCATGAACCTTCCTCTGGGTCAGCAGATTGTGACCCCAGAATGATTGAATTGGGGGTGCCACAAGGCCACTTCCTTTCAGTGAGGTCACGTCCCCTTTTCAGGAGCATGTGTATAGGGTTGGGGTTTTCCAGCCAAAAGCTTGCCTAGGGCACCAAATTCATCAGGGCCAGCCAAGACACTGTTGAAAATATATAACTGTAAAAATGTAAAAGAGTTGCTGAATTTAGACAAGTCATCCTTAACTATCATAAATAGAAAAGGCATTGTTGTGCCTTTGTTAATTTACACATAGTTTTTAACTACCATGACAAGTCACCCGAGATCTGGATCCTCAAAAATATGAAGGATTCTCTTACTTAATGGTCAAACCTTCTAAAACTACTGGCAACTTAGGCATTTTATTTGAATTCCCTAAATACACTACTATGGGGCATATTCATCATGTTAATTATTGGGTACTGGGCGGCACCTGATAATTAACATGCTGACTCGCCGCGATCGCTCTGGCGCAGAGAAGACTAATGTGAAAATCAGCTGTTTCCACAATTCCATCAGTGCTAGACCTAGTGCTCCTGCGTGAACTAAGGTTCATACAGGCCCACAAGCCCCCGGCGTCTGGCGGAAAAAGGACAGTGGCGGATAGCGTAGACTCATTTGTTAGTCTCATATATGACTCAAGCAGGGCTGTAACTCAGAGTGTGTGACTGGTAACGCCACATGCTTCTGGCCAGCAGGGTGTCTGGAACGGCTCCTCGCAGCCAGGATTACTATTGCAGCGCTGCCAGAGCGTCCTCGTGACGGGCACCCTGCTGTCTATGCATTTGCTCAGTGTTCTCAGGACTTACCGGTGCTGCTGGCCCTGCCACTCGCCCCCCTGCACAATTCATGGCATCATGAAGTATCCCAAGATGATCCCAATGGGAAATCTTTAAAATGTCATGCTTAGTTTTAGCTGTATGTTACTCTAGATCAGGCTTTTTCAACCAGTGTGCCGTGGCACACTAGTGTGCCGCAACCAGTTGCAAGGTGTGCCGCGGAGTCAGAGCAGCTTCCTGCACCTTCAGAGTGAACTGTTGGCCCGGGCTCTTCTTAGAGGATCATTTATGCTCCGGCTGTGACCTGTGCAGTGATGACGTGGCGGTATGATATCATAGGTCACGGCGGCCACATCTCACCACCCAGCCAGCCCACCTGCCTGCATACACTTCTTCCAGTTCCCGCCTGCATCCACAGCTTTCCTTGCCCACCCACATCCACACCTGCCCGCCCGCCCGCTGCTCAGTATTCGCAGCAATCCACTGTGAACAACCCCCGCCACTGAGGAACAGGGAGGAGGACAGCTGACCGGTAGGGGCTAATATTCTTTTTGTTATTTCTCCTGTGGGGAGCAACAGGATTTATGTGGGGAGAAATGTAATTGATTTATGTGTGAGCAACATGATTTATGTGGGGAGCAATGTGATTGTTTTTTCTATGTAGGCCGATGTATGTGTGGATTTTTTATTACTGTGAAGGCCAATGTGTGTTTTTTAGGTTTTTTCTGTGGGGAACGGATGGTGTGCCTTGACAATTTAAAAATATTGTTTGGTGTGCCGCGAGTGAAAAAAGGTTGAAAATCACTGCTCTAGATTGATATAGACTTCTATACCTATTTCAGTGCTTTGAGGCCCAAAAAGGAAGATTTCCAAGTGTTTTTATGAACTGAAAAAAACATTTGGTACAAAAAAATCAGGGAGACAAAGAGTTACATTTGTGTGACTAACACAAACATTTTGGAAATGTGGCAAGCACGTCATTAATGAATTAGAAGATATGTTTTTTTAATGCTGGAAAAACATTATGATGCTCTTTTTTGTTGTTGAATTTGGTCATATAGCATATGGCCAAATTGGAAAGATCTACTCAGGCCAAATGACTGGAATATATTGGATCCATTGTACATGGTTGACCAATGATTGTATACGCAGAGATCATAGAACTCATTCCTAATAGGAGAAAAAAAAATTATGAATTTGTTTTAGCATTCTTGGTAACTGGAAGAGCTGATTTTTAAGATAACTTAATTGGCCTGCAACAGTGCCACGGGTTATCACTTTAATGCTAATGTAAGTGACAACTATCCATTGCATCTGTATCCTGACCACCTGACAGACGATTTCAGTTATATTTGATTATTGTATTTAAACTTTTATTAATACCAGATTGTGAAAATGGAAACCTCAAAACATGAGGTTGAGACAGGCTGTGAAATCAGAGCTAATGCTATTATATCAGTGATTCCAAAAGGTTAAACTGGTTTGCTACCTTGTGGGAAAATCTGGTTACTCTGGAACTCAGAGAGGTGGTATTGGCTTTCTCACAGCCATTGACTTTAATGCCTGCCAAAATATTTCTACTTCACTATCTGTTCAAGTTACTCTATCTCAATGTGTATTTCAAGGATGTGATTATTTCACATAGCTCAGTGCTATGTGGCATGCCTCTCTGCCAAACAGATTGAGTGTGTGTGTTTTTCATTATGTGGTTTCAAGAGTACAAGTAAAATAATTACTTATTTTGCAATGAGGTGCGTAAAGAGGTCGAAATAATAATAATAAGCAAACCAAATTTGATTATTACTCAGATAGTTAAATAAATACACCATTTACCTTATCAAAATTGATGTAATCAAAAATAATTTGGAGTCCTGAATCTGTAGATCCTCTTCTCACCTTTACAGCAACACTTTGATAAGTTAAAGCAGTGACATGGCAGCAGGTGCCAGACAGAAATATGTATCCGTGACCTAATATACAGTGGTAGTCAGATGGTGGCCTGCAGCAATTGTCAGAGGATACAGCCAGTCAGTACACTTTGTGTCTCCTGCCTTAGTATTGTCATTTATTTCTTGTGAATATTGGTTCAGCCCACCTAATTGTTGCCTCTACCATGTATATGGGTATGCATAATCCACCCCTTTCTTTCCTTACCAATCAATGTATGCATACCTTCCACTCTGCATCATAGCTAGCTACATTTTTGGCCTCCAAGTAACAATTTGGAGGGCATGACGAAATGATTCACATATTAATCCCCCCTCAGCGCAATACTGACATTGGTGCCATTGTGCGTTGGGGATGTAGCCACATTGATGCAAATTGCATGTGAAGCGGGCAAGATCGGGGAGGGTGGTCTGCTCACCCAGGAGGCTGGGGAAATGCCGGAAGAGTAGGGAAGTAAGTTCTGCAACCCTTGACAACCATCTGTGTTAGAAATCACACTGCATAATTGCAGTAAAGCATTTGGTAAAAGATATCTATAGATAACCTTTGAATGGGGTCTGGAAAAACCAAGTTGTTCTCTCAGTGGGTCAGGGTGGAGGATGTTGCTATTACCATCACTACATTTCATCCGTGATAATTTGTTTTAGTTAAGGTTTCGTCATTATTTCCTGTTCACAAGGTTCGCTGAGAGGACAAATATCAATGGATAAAATTACACGTTGCCAACTTTAATTTGTACTATCTGTAATTTGCTAATTATATAAACAGAACAGATCATGCAGTTTTTATAGATGTACATACCTCTGTTCTGTGCAAATTACAGCTCTTCAGTTACTCTTTGAAAGTACAACATGAAACATGGAAGTTGCACTTGTACTTTCTGCTTTGATGCAGATTAAGATCCACATCACCCTTGTTTCAGATTGTTCCCAGTACAGTAGAATAGATATAATAGAGCTATACACGGTTGAGTCACATTATTATGACCACCAAATAGCCAGAGTAACCGCCATGTGCAGCACGTTGAGCAGCTAGACGTGCTGAACTGTTTTAGATACACATCTGGTAGCCCACCGGTTCTTTTTGACGGTGAGCTGCTCCACTGTAGCGTGTTGGTCGGCCCTCACTCACCTTCGTAGCCGACGTTCACCTCTCACATAAATGGCACATGGTGCTTTGAAGTTTCCACGTTGGTTATTCACAATGGAGCCATTTGTCCAGTCACGATACACCTTCAGCACAGCAGCACGCGAACAGTTCACAAATAGTTTCAGAAGTAATGCCACCCTTAGCCCGAAAGCTGATAATCATCTGTTTTTGCAACTTGGATATATCGCCCCTTTTACGCATGACAGCAACCAGTGATATGTGTACAGACGGCCTATGGCACACCTTATATACCCACCAAGCCAGTGCACGACACATGAAGTACTTCCTGGGCTTCGCGCTGCTGACGTCAAATGTAGGAGGTGGTGATAATAATTTTACTCACTCGTGTAGCTTTGTATTACATAGTCAGGACTCCTAAGAGCTCAGGCAGGCCCTGCTAATGAGGTGGGGGCCAGCCCCATCGGGTTGCCGAGCTATCTTAGGGGGCGCAATTACTGAGGGGTTGTGTCTGTCTCCCATTTTACTGCTTTCAGTTAGTTTTGCTTAAGATGAGCGTGACCATGTTCCCTCTCTGACTTCACAGCACTCTGATAAAAACTTATGCCCCAAGCTGTTGCAGTGTAAAATATGTGATGAAAATTGATAGTAGGTAAAAGTACCAGTCTCTTACCCCCATTCTAAAATCCTGTGTTTGTCTCTGAGAGAATATGTCAGCACAGCGATACTTGGTACACTACAACACTTATCACACACTATCTATCAATCTATCTGCCCTATTTGAAATGAGACGATTGTACAAATTAGTAAAGCCTTAAATCCATTTTGTTACATTTGCAACTAGTGTCACAATCAGGCATACTTGGTCAGTAAGCTCTGTGTAAGAGAATGACCAGTGACCATGATCTAAGTTAGGGTTAGGCAATGATTTTCTCTTTGGAGGTGGGATGTACTAAAGGAAAAATGGATCCAAAAACCTCCAAACTACTGTTTTTGAACTTTGGCCGCATTTCCAATTTGTACCAAGCTATGGAATGCAATAGATTTGGGGGCTTGGATGCGGTCATGCGTGCTCGGATTTACTCAGTTATTTTTGCCAAATTTATTGCAAGTTCGAATTTATCAGAATTTATCTTATTGGCTATTCAGCGAGAGCTGATAGCCATTAAGATGCTGTTTTTGAGGTTCAAGTAAATCCAGGTAAATCCAAACCTGCACATCTAATTACAACATATACAAACGTTTACAAAAGTAATAAATGATGGTGGCTTCTCCGTACCTCCTTTTTGGTGAAGCTATTTGGGCAGGTAGTGTTGATCATTTGTTTTTGTTGATGAAGACATTGTTCAGCTGTGAACAAGACTAACTGTGGCAGAATTCACTCATCAGAAGCCCAGGCTTCACTGGGTCTGCATGTAATGCTTTTGGCTTCTCAGATAGCGTCTCCTCTTGGACGGAAGGGGGGGTAGAAGAGGATAAGCAGTACAATGCGCTTAGTAGGAGATGAACTGACCACGAGGGTGCCACTCAGAACATCCTCGAGTGCCACCTTGTAGCATTAACACTAAGGGTTGTCTACCTTTGATCTAGGTAACATTATTACATCTCACTTATATAAAAGCGAAAGGCTAAATAGGAAAATTTGATGTATAAAACTTGTGCCACGTGGTTGGTGTTATTAGTGCAGTGACTGTCTGTAAGAAGTCTGTTAGCCTGTATTCCTATTCTACAATGAAGAACTCACTTGATCTTTGAGTAGTCGATAGCCAAACAAACATTGAAGGTAAATTCATCACTCAATACAGTCCAATGTCCATCGCATATAAGGCCTGATTCGGAGGTGGATGCAGTGCCAATGTTTGTGAAATTTACTGATTATTTGCTACTGCTTATGTAGAAAACGGCTATGGGACCCTTACTGCGCACACGGACACTAATGTGTGCGGTGGCGCTAGCATTTGTGTGCCACTTTGCCATGACTTGAGGTGGCATCTGCGATCCATGGGCGGTTCAGGGTGGACACTGGGAGGTGACCTGAAGAGTGCACTAAAAGAAGAGTTTTCATATGAGTGTATCATCTCTTTCGCATTCACAGTGGCCATACTTTGAGAAAATGACATGGGATACTCTGAGCTGTCGATGTTGCAGCCGATGGTGCGGGGAAGGTGAAGTGATCGGATCCACCAATGCACTTGAGCATTGCTCAGATATGCAAAGTGGGCATCACAGGGTTTAGTCAGTCCGTCGAACTGATGTTTCCATATTTTTGCACTTGAGAATCACAGCCACGCAAGATTTGCGTCCACCTCTGAATCAGACCCATATTGTCCCAAATGGGGCATAGAGAGACATCTGTAAAACAAATGGAGCACTATGTACAGCACTGTGTCAAGCATATATATTCCTAACTCCAGTATATACAGTGCCAAGTAGAGATGAGCGGGTTCGGTTTCTCTGAATCCGAACCCGCCAGAACTTCATGTTTTTTTTCACGGGTCCGAGCGACTCGGATCTTCCCGCCTTGCTCGGTTAACCCGAGCGCGCCCGAACGTCATCATGACGCTGTCGGATTCTCGCGAGGCTCGGATTCTATCGCGAGACTCGGATTCTATATAAGGAGCCGCGCGTCGCCGCCATTTTCACACGTGCATTGAGATTGATAGGGAGAGGACGTGGCTGGCGTCCTCTCCATTTAGATTATAAGAGACTGAGAGAGATTTACTGGAGCTGACTAGGAGGAGTACTGTTACTGTAGAAGTGTAGAGACTGAGTGGAGAGAGTTTACTAGTGAGGACAGTGCAGTTTACTTTATAATCCGTTCTCTGCCTGAAAAAAGCGATACACAGCACACAGTGACTCAGTCACATACCATATCTGTGTGCACTGCTCAGGCTCAGGCCAGTGTGCTGCATCATCTATTATCTATATATAATATTATATATATCTGTCTGACTGCTCAGCTCACACAGCTTATAATTGTGGGGGAGACTGGGGAGCACTACTGCAGTGCCAGTTATAGGTTATAGCAGGAGCCAGGAGTACATAATATATTATATAGTGAGTGACCACCAGACACACAGTGCAGTTTATTTAATATATCCGTTCTCTGCCTGAAAAAAGCGATACACACAGTGACTCAGTCAGTCACATACCATATCTGTGTGCACTGCTCAGGCTCAGGCCAGTGTGCTGCATCATCTATTATCTATATATAATATTATATATATCTGTCTGACTGCTCAGCTCACACAGCTTAT
Organism: Pseudophryne corroboree; assembly: GCF_028390025.1. Taxonomy (NCBI): domain Eukaryota; kingdom Metazoa; phylum Chordata; class Amphibia; order Anura; family Myobatrachidae; genus Pseudophryne; species Pseudophryne corroboree. The sequence continues at coordinate 995,672,199 of NC_086444.1, read as the reverse complement.
AATTGTGGGGGAGACTGGGGAGCACTACTGCAGTGCCAGTTATAGGTTATAGCAGGAGCCAGGAGTACATAATATATTATATAGTGAGTGACCACCAGACACACAGTGCAGTTTATTTAATATATCCGTTCTCTGCCTGAAAAAAGCGATACACACAGTGACTCAGTCAGTCACATACCATATCTGTGTGCACTGCTCAGGCTCAGGCCAGTGTGCTGCATCATCTATTATCTATATATAATATTATATATATCTGTCTGACTGCTCAGCTCACACAGCTTATAATTGTGGGGGAGACTGGGGAGCACTACTGCAGTGCCAGTTATAGGTTATAGCAGGAGCCAGGAGTACATAATATATTATATAGTGAGTGACCACCAGACACACAGTGCAGTTTATTTAATATATCCGTTCTCTGCCTGAAAAAAGCGATACACACAGTGACTCAGTCAGTCACATACCATATCTGTGTGCACTGCTCAGGCTCAGGCCAGTGTGCTGCATCATCTATTATCTATATATAATATTATATATATCTGTCTGACTGCTCAGCTCACACAGCTTATAATTGTGGGGGAGACTGGGGAGCACTACTGCAGTGCCAGTTATAGGTTATAGCAGGAGCCAGGAGTACATATTATATTAAAATTAAACAGTGCACACTTTTGCTGCAGGAGTGCCACTGCCAGTGTGACTGACCAGTGACCTGACCACACTGACCACCAGTATAGTTAGTAGTATACTTATATTGTGATTGCCTGAAAAAGTTAAACACTCGTCGTGTGACTTCACTTGTGTGTTTTTTTTTTTTTATTCTATAAAAATAAAACTCATTCTGCTGACAGACAGTGTCCAGCAGGTCCGTCATTATATAATATATAATATATACCTGTCCGGCTGCAGTAGTGATATATATATATTTTTTATATCATTTATCATCCAGTCGCAGCAGACACAGTACGGTAGTTCACGGCTGTGGCTACCTCTGTGTCTCTGCACTCGGCAGGCAGTCCGTCCATAATTGTAATACCACCTAACCGTGGATTTTTTTCATTCTTCTTTATACATACATAGTTACATAGACATCTTCTCTTTATCAACCAGTCTATATTAGCTGCAGACACAGTACAGTACGGTAGTTCACGGCTGTGGCTACCTCTGTGTCTGCACTCGGCAGGCAGTCCGTCCATAATTGTATACCACCTAACCGTGGTTTTTTTTCATTCTTCTTTATACATACATAGTTACATAGACATCTTCTCTTTATCAACCAGTCTATATTAGCTGCAGACACAGTACAGTACGGTATTTCACGGCTGTGGCTACCTCTGTGTCTGCACTCGGCAGGCAGTCCGTCCATAATTGTATACCACCTAACCGTGGATTTTTTTCAGTCTTCTTTATACATACATAGTTACATAGACATCTTCTCTTTATCAACCAGTCTATATTAGCTGCAGACACAGTACAGTACGGTAGTTCACGGCTGTGGCTACCTCTGTGTCTGCAGTCGGCAGGCAGTCCATAATTGTATACTAGTATCCATCTCCATTGTTTACCTGAGGTGCCTTTTAGTTGTGCCTATTAAAATATGGAGAACAAAAATGTTGAGGTTCCAAAATTAGGGAAAGATCAAGATCCACTTCCACCTCGTGCTGAAGCTGCTGCCACTAGTCATGGCCGAGACGATGAAATGCCAGCAACGTCGTCTGCCAAGGCCGATGCCCAATGTCATAGTACAGAGCATGTCAAATCCAAAACACCAAATATCAGAAAAAAAAGGACTCCAAAACCTAAAATAAAATTGTCGGAGGAGAAGCGTAAACTTGCCAATATGCCATTTACCACACGGAGTGGCAAGGAACGGCTGAGGCCCTGGCCTATGTTCATGGCTAGTGGTTCAGCTTCACATGAGGATGGAAGCACTCAGCCTCTCGCTAGAAAAATGAAAAGACTCAAGCTGGCAAAAGCAGCACAGCAAAGAACTGTGCATTCTTCGAAATCCCAAATCCACAAGGAGAGTCCAATTGTGTCGGTTGCGATGCCTGACCTTCCCAACACTGGACGTGAAGAGCATGCGCCTTCCACCATTTGCACGCCCCCTGCAAGTGCTGGAAGGAGCACCCGCAGTCCAGTTCCTGATAGTCAGATTGAAGATGTCAGTGTTGAAGTACACCAGGATGAGGAGGATATGGGTGTTGCTGGCGCTGGGGAGGAAATTGACCAGGAGGATTCTGATGGTGAGGTGGTTTGTTTAAGTCAGGCACCCGGGGAGACACCTGTTGTCCGTGGGAGGAATATGGCCGTTGACATGCCAGGTGAAAATACAAAAAAAATCAGCTCTTCGGTGTGGAGGTATTTCACCAGAAATGCGGACAACAGGTGTCAAGCCGTGTGTTCCCTTTGTCAAGCTGTAATAAGTAGGGGTAAGGACGTTAACCACCTCGGAACATCCTCCCTTATACGTCACCTGCAGCGCATTCATAATAAGTCAGTGACAAGTTCAAAAACTTTGGGTGACAGCGGAAGCAGTCCACTGACCAGTAAATCCCTTCCTCTTGTAACCAAGCTCACGCAAACCACCCCACCAACTCCCTCAGTGTCAATTTCCTCCTTCCCCAGGAATGCCAATAGTCCTGCAGGCCATGTCACTGGCAATTCTGACGAGTCCTCTCCTGCCTGGGATTCCTCCGATGCATCCTTGCGTGTAACGCCTACTGCTGCTGGCGCTGCTGTTGTTGCCGCTGGGAGTCGATGGTCATCCCAGAGGGGAAGTCGTAAGCCCACTTGTACTACTTCCAGTAAGCAATTGACTGTTCAACAGTCCTTTGCGAGGAAGATGAAATATCACAGCAGTCATCCTACTGCAAAGCGGATAACTGAGGCCTTGGCATCCTGGGTGGTGAGAAACGTGGTTCCGGTATCCATCATTACTGCAGAGCCAACTAGAGACTTGTTGGAGGTACTGTGTCCCCGGTACCAAATACCATCTAGGTTCCATTTCTCTAGGCAGGCGATACCGAAAATGTACACAGACCTCAGAAAAAGAGTCACCAGTGTCCTAAAAAATGCAGCTGTACCCAATGTCCACTTAACCACGGACATGTGGACAAGTGGAGCAGGGCAGGGTCAGGACTATATGACTGTGACAGCCCACTGGGTAGATGTATGGACTCCCGCCGCAAGAACAGCAGCGGCGGCACCAGTAGCAGCATCTCGCAAACGCCAACTCTTTCCTAGGCAGGCTACGCTTTGTATCACCGGTTTCCAGAATACGCACACAGCTGAAAACCTCTTACCTCAACTGAGGAAGATCATCGCGGAATGGCTTACCCCAATTGGACTCTCCTGTGGATTTGTGGCATCGGACAACGCCAGCAATATTGTGTGTGCATTAAATATGGGCAAATTCCAGCACGTCCCATGTTTTGCACATACCTTGAATTTGGTGGTGCAGAATTTTTTAAAAAACGACAGGGGTGTGCAAGAGATGCTGTCGGTGGCCAGAAAAATTGCGGGACACTTTCGGCGTACAGGCACCACGTACAGAAGACTGGAGCACCACCAAAAACGACTGAACCTGCCCTGCCATCATCTGAAGCAAGAAGTGGTAACGAGGTGGAATTCAACCCTCTATATGCTTCAGAGGTTGGAGGAGCAGCAAAAGGCCATTCAAGCCTATACAATTGAGCACGATATAGGAGGTGGAATGCACCTGTCTCAAGTGCAGTGGAGAATGATTTCAACGTTGTGCAAGGTTCTGATGCCCTTTGAACTTGCCACACGTGAAGTCAGTTCAGACACTGCCAGCCTGAGTCAGGTCATTCCCCTCATCAGGCTTTTGCAGAAGAAGCTGGAGGCATTGAAGAAGGAGCTAAAAGGGAGCGATTCCGCTAGGCATGTGGGACTTGTGGATGCAGCCCTTAATTCGCTTAACAAGGATTCACGGGTGGTCAATCTGTTGAAATCAGAGCACTACATTTTGGCCACCGTGCTCGATCCTAGATTTAAAGCCTACCTTGGATCTCTCTTTCCGGCAGACACAAGTCTGCTGGGGTGCAAAGACCTGCTGGTGACAAAATTGTCAAGTCAAGCGGAACGCGACCTGTCAACATCTCCTCCTTCACATTCTCCCGCAACTGGGGGTGCGAGGAAAAGGCTCAGAATTCCGAGCCCACCCGCTGGCGGTGATGCAGGGCAGTCTGGAGCGACTGCTGATGCTGACATCTGGTCCGGACTGAAGGACCTGACAACGATTACGGACATGTCGTCTACTGTCACTGCATATGATTCTCTCAACATTGATAGAATGGTGGAGGATTATATGAGTGACCGCATCCAAGTAGGCACGTCACACAGTCCGTACTTATACTGGCAGGAAAAAGAGGCAATTTGGAGGCCCTTGCACAAACTGGCTTTATTCTACCTAAGTTGCCCTCCCACAAGTGTGTACTCCGAAAGAGTGTTTAGTGCCGCCGCTCACCTTGTCAGCAATCGGCGTACGAGGTTACATCCAGAAAATGTGGAGAAGATGATGTTCATTAAAATGAATTATAATCAATTCCTCCGCGGAGACATTGACCAGCAGCAATTGCCTCCACAAAGTACACAGGGAGCTGAGATGGTGGATTCCAGTGGGGACGAATTGATAATCTGTGAGGAGGGGGATGTACACGGTGATATATCGGAGGGTGAAGATGAGGTGGACATCTTGCCTCTGTAGAGCCAGTTTGTGCAAGGAGAGATTAATTGCTTCTTTTTTGGGGGGGGTCCAAACCAACCCGTCATATCAGTCACAGTCGTGTGGCAGACCCTGTCACTGAAATGATGGGTTGGTTAAAGTGTGCATGTCCTGTTTTGTTTATACAACATAAGGGTGGGTGGGAGGGCCCAAGGACAATTCCATCTTGCACCTCTTTTTTCTTTTCTTTTTCTTTGCATCATGTGCTGATTGGGGAGGGTTTTTTGGAAGGGACATCCTGCGTGACCCTGCAGTGCCACTCCTAGATGGGCCCGGTGTTTGTGTCGGCCACTAGGGTCGCTAATCTTACTCACACAGTCAGCTACCTCATTGCGCCTCTTTTTTTCTTTGCGTCATGTGCTGTTTGGGGAGGGTTTTTTGGAAGGGACATCCTGCGTGACACTGCAGTGCCACTCCTAGATGGGCCCGGTGTTTGTGTCGGCCACTAGGGTCGCTAATCTTACTCACACAGCTACCTCATTGCGCCTCTTTTTTTCTTTGCGTCATGTGCTGTTTGGGGAGGGTTTTTTGGAAGGGCCATCCTGCGTGACACTGCAGTGCCACTCCTAGATGGGCCCGGTGTTTGTGTCGGCCACTAGGGTCGCTAATCTTACTCACACAGCTACCTCATTGCGCCTCTTTTTTTCTTTGCGTCATGTGCTGTTTGGGGAGGGTTTTTTGGAAGGGACATCCTGCGTGACACTGCAGTGCCACTCCTACATGGGCCCGGTGTTTGTGTCGGCCACTAGGGTCGCTTATCTTACTCACACAGCGACCTCGGTGCAAATTTTAGGACTAAAAATAATATTGTGAGGTGTGAGGTATTCAGAATAGACTGAAAATGAGTGTAAATTATGGTTTTTGAGGTTAATAATACTTTGGGATCAAAATGACCCCCAAATTCTATGATTTAAGCTGTTTTTTAGTGTTTTTTGAAAAAAACACCCGAATCCAAAACACACCCGAATCCGACAAAAAAAATTCGGTGAGGTTTTGCCAAAACGCGTTCGAACCCAAAACACGGCCGCGGAACCGAACCCAAAACCAAAACACAAAACCCGAAAAATTTCAGGCGCTCATCTCTAGTGCCAAGTCCAGCATGAGACTACAAAACAGTAAATATGTCCTCAGGATGCATTTTCTAGTAAAGAAATTATGTTGTACAACATCGGCTTTGGAAAAGACCGCAAAGTTGAGAACCACAAAATACCTTTCAGTATGAGACATCACTTACAAGTTGCCAGTTGGATAGCCTTGGCCTCATGAAATACAAGATCTGTCTACCCTCCAGATAGACAAGATTGCTTCTCCTGACTGTCAGTGACAGTTGTCTGCTAGGTAAAGCATTCATAGCAGTGTATTAAATCTGTCAGCAGACTTCACCATTATGTTTCATGGAACACAGTAGACCTGTTTATGATTCGTTGCCAAGATATTCCATTTGGCTTCAGAAATAGTCATCTCATTCCTCGTGGGCAGCCTTGAACTGTTTTGATAACTCCCATCTCTACTGTGAATGTATTTTGATAATTTAAAATGTTATTTCCAAGTTACATATGTCATGAATAAGTCAGTAACACAATAAGTAACAAAGTAAACATACAATAGCTAATGTTGTATCCTGGTGTGTATACTGAAGGGTTGAATGAACATTACCCAAAAATATAAGATGACCCCGTAGCATAAAATTATACACAGGAAACTAACTTGTATTGTCTTTAAAACGTTTTAAATAACTTTATTTTCATGTAGTACTAAGTCAGTGAGGGCTCAGAAGGAACCTCTTTCCTTCAATTTAATTTAATTTTGCATATAGAATACTTTAACTTTTTGTTAAAATGTTTACATGTATATTGGGGGAATATACTTATATTCTAAGTTAGGTCAGTGGTTAGCACTAGCCCAAACAACTGAGGATATGTGTTTATACCTAGTTGGGTGAGGCTGTGTTTATATAGTCCCTCCTCTGGTGGAATCCCAAAAGGGTTGAATGGAATCTAAACCTCATTAGGTAGCATAGAACCCAAGCCATGTGACTGAAAGAAGGATCACCATTATTGTCTGTACCTAGTTTCTATTACTAAAGTGAAGTATACGTGGCCAACACAGTGAGTTTTATCTGGGCCCTCTGCTTATTTAGACAGTTTGCATCCTGAAATTCAAATCAGGGTCCTGTGCCTTACTGGCTTTCCATAGACATAACATCAGACACTATAGTGTGGTCCATATTATATATCCCAATCCTAAAAACATCAGTCACATGTCCAAAATAAATAGGCCAATTTCCATACATATTCAAAGCAAATATCCAACATAAACAGCTGTCTCCAACATGTGTGCCATGTTCTGGATATACTGTATATCTTAATGTCCAGAACATTAACTATTAAATTCATAAAGTATCAGTCTGGACAGTCTATCATTCAGTCAACCGGCAATTATCAACATAACGGCAGGGTACATGCATCAGTTTTCACAAAGAATAATTTCAGTGAATGATTTCTACCCGCATAGAACAATTCATATCTGGTTAACCTGATATAATGGGGTCAATTTACTAAGGTGAAAGTTTTTTAGAACTGGTGATGTTGCCCATAGCAACCAATAAGATTCTTTCTATATCTTCTAGAAGCAGCTAGATAAATGTTAAGTAGAATCTGATTGGTTGCTATGAGCAACATCACCAGTTCTAAAAAAACTCCCTCCTTTGTAAATTTACACCTTAAGTCATTCAGTCTGCCCACACAACAATACAGCTGTACAAATCTACAAGGCAATGGAAATGCTCAAACTTGGGCAGTTCTGGACAGTGTCCTCAATTTAAGATATTTTAAGTAAGAAAGTTTGTGTGCTGCAGATCTAGTGATAACTGTAAGATCTCCATGAATACGATCCTATTTTAATAACAAAATAAAATGCTCTGTGTGTGGGTATCTTAATCCTACCAAGGCAAAGTTTATTCAATCCTTAGACACCAGCAGGACAGTGCCATGCAGTGGCCAGATTTCCCTGGTAAATAGAAAAATGCTTACTTGGCTTCACCCTTTAGTAACATTTGATCATAAACACTTGCCAAACATTTCATTGCTTTATATCGGTGCATGCTGCCAAAGAATATATATTGCTTACAGAATGAATTATGATACTTTAGAGCACCATGTAATTTTAAGCTTAGGCAGTTTAAATGGCGCTAGCAGCAATACTCATTACTGGTTTTGCATTTGAATATCACACTTGAAACTTTCAGATTCAACTTTAACTTACAGTGTTACAAATTCTACGGAATTACTTTTGTCTTATGATTTTTTAATTGTATTTCATACAACACTGGAAAATGTAATCTAGGTTTTGCTGTCTAATGTCACTGGATTTTTCAGGTGGTATGGAAGTGCTAAGAGCATATAACATATCTAACAACCAAAAACAACTTTTAAATAATAATTTGTAGCTATATTGCAGGCGTATTTATGAAGTGTTTTTTTTCTGTTCTCTTACGTCCTAGAGGATGCTGGGGTCCACATTAGTACCATGGGGTATAGACGGGTCCACTAGGAGCCATTGGCAGTGTTTGAGAGTGTGGGCTGGCTCCTCCCTCTATGCCCCTCCTACCAGACTCGGTTTAGAAAATGTGCCCAGAGGAGCCGGTCACAGCAAGGGGAGCTCTCCAGAGCTTCTTTAGTAAAAGTTTATTTTAGAGTTTATTATTTTACAGGGAGGCTGCTGGCAACAGCCTCCCTGCTTTGAGGGACTAAGGGGGGGAGTAGTGTCCTACATAACAATGAGTGATATTGATGTTGAAATGTGAGGGATACGGTCGTTAGGTCGACAGAGCTTAGGTCAGCAGTCATTAGATCGACCACTTAAGGTCAACATGCATTAGGTCGACGTGGTCAATAGGTTGACACGACGATCCACGTGGACTACGATTAGAACGGTAACCTGTGCCGAGCGAAGCGGTAGCAGAGCCAGGCACCTTGCCCGAAGCATGGCGAGCCATGCAAGGGGATACGGTGCACTAATTGGGGTTCCCCGTCACTTTACAAAGAAAACCGCCCAAAAAAAATGTCGACCTTTTGACCTGTCGACCTAGTACATGTCGATCTAATGACCATGTTGACCTATTGTACCTTCCATGGTCGACCTAATGATTATCGACCTAAGTTGTGTCTACCCAACGACCCATACCCAAATGTGACCAGCTGGTGAGAGAAGCCTCAGATGGATGAGGTTATAGTTGGAATTATGCTTTAGTGGCTCTCAGTCCGTGCACTGGAACAGTGGTCTGTCACTGTTTCCATGCATGACCTGCAATTCACATGGCGATACAGTGGGGCTAAAAAGCACAATACTGTACATTTTTAATTGGAATCAAAACTGCAACAAGGGAATGAAGTAAACACAATCTGCAGATTCAGGGCATTTATTAAAGAAAAAAATATATATGGATGAACTTTACGTGTATCTATTCGTATGGGTATATCACACTACCACACATGTCAGTTCTCCAATATATGTCTTGATTCCTTGTATGGTTTATCCCCATAGTGTAACCTTTGTAGTGCGCCCAACATTGCTGCATCATCTGGTATGCTAATGTATGAGATGAAAAGTACATGGACCTGATGGTTAGGGTGGAACCCCACTCCTAGCAATATGATGCTGCAACCACCCATTTTGTGTAGTCTCTTATAGGTGTAACATATACTACCCAGGGTAATCCTATGTAGTGCATGCAGTGGCGTAGAGTTGGGAGGAAGTGGGTGCTAATTACCTGAGCCCAGGCTTTTGGATGGGCCTGGGTCTGCATAACCACCACTCCTTCTCCTTACCTGTCAGCTGGCAGCAGCCTCTCTCCCAAGCCCAGCTGAAGCTGCTGTTTGGTGTACTGCGTTTTCCCAGGGAGGCTGCTGCAGGAAGGCTGCAGAATTATGGTGGAGGTGGGGGGGGGGGGGGGGATTTAATGATTACACTGATCTGGATTCATCTCTGACTAAGGAGCACATGGCCGCCCCCTGTGCAGATCGGTGCCGCTCTGCAGTGCATAGACATTTTTTCATTTTTTTTAAAGGGACGTGGCCACGCCTCTGTGATTAGGCCACATACCCCTGCATTACCGGGGGCCCGGCAAGCTCTCTACGGCCCTGAGTACACCCAACATGGCTGCCTCACCTTGTACCTTTTGTGGGCGGAATATACAACCCATGGAAGTTACTACCCATAATGCCTACACCAATTCCCTGCAGTGTGCTTAGTGTGCACTCTAGGTTTTGTTAGTGTGTGCTCTAGGTTTTGTTGTTTTAATTAATTTTGTGTGGTTTTCAATTCTAAATCCTTTGTACAAGGGGCCTAATTCAGACTTGATCGCTAGGCTGCGTTTTCGTAGAGCGGGCGATCAGGTCTAAACTGCGCGTGCGTATGCACCACAATGCGCAGGTGCATCGCGCGGGTACAAAGCGGATCACCGCTCAGCGATGGGTTTGTGCGAAGAATCCATTCACACGTGCGTTTGCAAGAAGATTGACAGGAAGAAGCCGTTTGTGGGTGGCAACTGACCGTTTTCTGGGAGTGTTTGGAAAAACGCAGGCGTGTCCAAGCGTTTGCATGGCGGGTGTCTGACGTCAATTCCGGTCCTGAACAGGCTGAAGTGTTCGCAGCGGCTGAGTAAGTCTTGGGCTACTCAGAGACTGCACAAAATCTGTTTATACAGCTCTGCTACACATGCGTTTGTACACTTGCAAAGCGAAAATACACTGCTATATGGGTGGCAACTATGCGTACGCAGGACTGCAAAAAGACCCTAGCGAGCGAACAGGTCTGAAATAGGCCCAATGTACCATGTTTTTGTTTTGTTTTTTGTCTGTAAAGCGACTCTGAGTTTTGCTGAAAAAAAAGCGCTATATAAATAAAATTATTACTATTATTATTATTATATATTTTGGGCACTTTTTATTTTATTTTTAATTTGTCAAATATTGTGTTACAGTGTTTTGTTACATCCATTTATGATTTAACAATCTGATTCGCTATTTTTCTCATTGTTAGCAGATAGGGAAGTCAGACTTTCTTATATTAACAATATTGTCTATTATTAATGGAAGCATCAATTATCTACATGCTAGTTGTTGTCTAATTTATTTTGCTAATAAAAGCTGTGAGGAAAGTTGGTATGTATTTAAGTATAGGAATGTATACACCTCTTAAAATTATACTGTAGAAGACATTTGTGCAGTTAATTACCAGTGGGGTATCTCAATTAAAACACACACTGTCCCAACTTGAAATTCAGATAAACCTCATTGAATTAGGGGCAAACACCTGTGTGAATAGCGCCATCTTAAGGTGAAACTGCATGCCACATTTATTTTATTCAGAATTTTTTTTTTTTTTAATATAAGGACAACTACTGCAAATAGTATCTTCATGTATATGTAATCAAAAGTACAGAAAATAACAGCCCATCCAACATGACCACTTACACCTGGATCAATATGCTCTGCTCCATGAAATTCCCACTTGCTCGTTCAGCACAAACAAGTGCTTGTGCCGAATGAAGTAATTGATGTGAAAGGTGTTTTTTGTTTTTTTAAATATATCAAATAATGAACTCAAATAAGTACCTCACTAATTAAGTGGGAAGTTTGGGAGCGGAAAATTTTGTAGCAGGTAGAAGGGGTCCTGCTGCATGCTAGACAAAATTGAGATGAACGAAACAGAGAAAGTGCAAACTTCTGACCTAAGGCAAAGATGCTGTATCTGACCCCTCACAAAGCATTATCACACAGACTATTTATAATCTACTATCATTCTCTGTTCTGACAGCCACAAGCTGTGGCCTCGGAATTAGCTTCCAAAAGCTGTTTCAGAGCAACAGCAAATGAATTGTGGAACGTTTATGAAAATTTGGTTAATAAAAAATGTTATATTGGTCCCTAGTAACCAATCAGATTTTAACTTTCATTTTCTAGTGTAGTTTCAAAATGAAAGCAAACATGGTAGCTTGCTACAAGTAAAACTGGTTTCCCTCTGTATATTTTTTGTGTTCATACGGGTCTTGTTTATATACGTTGTAAGGGGCCGTGGACTCTCTGTGGCCCCATATAAATAAAGGATAATAATACATGTCCTTCACTGTGTGTTACATGGTGGAGCCGGGAGCCGCACTCAGATGCATGAAAGCCTCCAGGAGCCCAAGGCAGCTGCCTATTCTGCCACTTTCTCTTGAAAATCCTGTTTACATATGATTTTATATTCTCCATACATATGCTACAGTGTTTTCTGAAATATATACAACATCGCACTGTATGGCAGATGGATCAGTTTGTCAGTTCTACAAGGAGTTGTTCACACTTCATGCATCAGTTCATCTTGTAATTGGATATCCCTCTCAAGTGTTATTTGTGGAAGTCCTAATGAGTATGACAAGAGTAGAGGCACAGAGAGCCTGAAAGGCCAGCATTTTTGTGGGGGAGCACCTTTCACCTATCCTACTAGCCAAGAATGCTGTTCACGGAGCCTTAGGAAATTCACTCTTTCTTGGTTTTGTTCCTATTATCTTGCATTTCAGATTCTGGGAAAGAAGATAATACTTCATTGGTTTACATACACATGTGTACATTTCAATGTTCTCTGTTTCCTTGAGAGGAATCCCAAGGAGCCAATTAACCTAACGTGTTCCCAAACAATTCTCTGTTTGGAAAGAATAATTTTCAGTGTGGGTGTTCCTTGAAATTGTATGCTTCATACCCTGTTATTACTGAAATGTGTGCACTGCTCGACAGAGTGCCAGCTACGTTCTCATGCACTGTATAGATTATTGCAGTATCCCACACACAGTGCAAGATAATCCCTGTTTTGATTTTGTTAGGCGTACAAATCCTTTTTGAATGTTTAGTAATTTAAAAAATGTAGAAATCCCATCTGTATCTAGAACAACGATGTGTAAACAGAAATTGCTTAATTTAAATGTTTTAATTAGGGACTTATTTGGTTAAAACAGTAGTGTGACATGTTTAAAGAGTTTTTTTATATGGAGAAATCAATGTGGGTTTTCTTCTACATTACACAGTGCTGAGAATGGTTTACTTACGGCAAGGCTTGTCCATTTGAAAACTATAAATTCAAGATTGTACCAATTGTCTTTGTAAAAGCATGGCGTAATATAGTGATGATTGCTTTTCTTGCCATTTGCCACATTGTTAAGTTTAATAGTATGTCAATTATATGTTTAGTGAAACCACTACCCCCTCCTCAAACTGCTTTTTCCGTGTGAACTGCCATAAAGAGTATTGTTTTTTAATAGGGAATATACATTATTAATGATTATGATTTCTTTTCACTCTGCTTTACCATATTAATGTTATCTTATATTTATATATGGCCAACATTATACACTGTACGTTGAGGGATCATGATACAAATAAAAAACATGCAATCATATGAAACTGATGGTAACAATGTACCTGACCTAATAAGCTTACAATCTACAGTAGGAGGCATGGGAAATGATTGACATATGAAGTTTCAGGCATATGAGCTAGCCATTGTAGAATTGATAAGACAGTTGCTGTCAGCCATGACTGTTCTTTTACAATTTATTTTGGCTAAATGTACTTCCTCTTTGTTCCTGGAGAGGGCAGTCTCTTAGTGCTGCATGGAAACTTGGGTGATTAGCAAAGCAGTGGTGTGTCCAGTATTTTTCTTCAGTTTAATGCTCATTGATGGACACAGGGCAGGATTTTGGTGGACACAGGGTCAGGACACTTGTTCCCATGTTTTCAAAAGTTGTGGCTTCTGCTCCCAAGGAGGCCACAGAGATTATCAAAGATGAATGTAGATACTGACAACAATTATGTTGAGCTCTCACGACATTGTACTTGGTGTCCTTGTAGCCATCATGTTTTCCACTGCTTTTACAAATATATGTGATATGTGTAATGTGATATGTGATATAATATATGTGAGAAGCAGGGCCAGATTAAGGGTCATAAGGGCCTGGGGCTGAAAATGATCAGGGGCCTATACTGAGAAGAGGCGGAATTGTGACCACTGCTGGGTGGAGGGGGTTCTGCACCTCCTACACTATAAACTCCACAATCTCTCTAAATACATAACAATGTACAAATGATAGAATTTTGTGAAAAAAAATGCAATTTAAAATACTTATGATTTATTGCGTGGCTAGCTACGCTGCTTATCCTCACCATGCTGCCATGATTTTTACGGGCCACGGGTAAAGGGGGCGTGGTCACGCCCCTTTTTTTTATACTTTCAATGGAAGTCTGGATAGCCAATAATCGGTACAGGCCATAAAAAAAAAGGTACTGTACCTGCCAAAAAGATAGAGTTGGAGGGTATGTATGTATACTATAAATGTACAGTATGTAAAAAAGGCAGATCATGCTGAATCATACAATATCTGTCGCGATAACTCCTGCCTCCTACATGGCGCTGGTAATCACCATTTAGCAAGTATATTACCATACAGCAATCTCAGGGTGTCAGTATAACCATGAGCGGATGTGACACTTTACCTAGTGCTTACGTGTCTGCTCCCACTTTTCTACTGACTTATTAGTTGCATAAACTCAGCTGAATTACTCCATAGATATAGGTATTTTTTTTTCACATCCGTTAATTAGTTCAGCATAGCTGACTGAAGTGTGTGAAATGTGTTTAGACAGGTGTGTACCTGGTGGGTAATGCTGAAAAGAATGTAAATGGATCATATATTTTCAAATTATAACAAAATCGCTTTCTCTCTGGAAAAAGAAGCTGCCAGTATCATACTTCAGAATCACTCATAATACATTAGGGAAAATTTACTATTAGCAGAAAAGGTAACTAGTATAATTTATTTAGGATTTATTTGTCAGATGAGTTTTGTACTGTCGCTGCACCTCCGTGATATTAGAGAAGTCAGCTTTTGATAAAGGCCCTTGTTACAACTTTAATTCACCCATAACTAAAGACCTTTCATCTGTACATTCCTGCAATGCTTCTTAATTGAACTTTCAAGGTACTGAAAGGGTAAATATCCTTCCCAGACTTTACTAACTGTTTAAATTACTTTAAGAAAGAAGTTTAGTGAATTTTTACATCACAGACCTACATTCCGAGGGTTTAAATTTCAAATGGCATGTCAGTCATTATTTTTAGTTGAATTATTTACCCGTCAGTTTTTACTGTATCCTTCCTCTTTAAATTTCATTATTACTTTACGTATACGCGTAATTCAATTCCTTTCTAGTAAATAGGATTTGATTGTATAGTGACTTCACCTGGTGACTAAACAGTATTGACATCTAAAATATCAGTCAGGCTTGAGCGTTTAGTTGATTGTGTATTACACAAAATGGTACTGTTTAAGTAACGTTTGCAATAAATTTATTTTTAAAATCTTTTTCCACAACTATCTCTTCAAACTACTGCATCTTCCTTGTCCCTTTCATTTGCATAGAATACCGGTAGCTACAAAGTCGGGGAAAGATAAATTAGGAAAAATACTAAAAACAAATCACTCAGAATGCATTACATATACTTGGTTTTGTAATATAATATTTGTAAATTAGAAGATGGTAGATACTGCAAGAAGTGTACTATAATACTGCAGTTATACTTATATAATAGACTAATGGGGTAAAACATGTTTAGGCGTTTAACACAGGAAGGATTGCAGGGTCTCAACTGAACGCTCTCTCAACTGAACACTACCAATGATAGCAAAGCAAACACCTGTCTCTTTGAAATATTACACCACAGCTAAGCTTAACATTCTGCAAGAAAAATAACAGCAGAGACTAAACACAAAGCCAAATTTCCAGGCCAACCAAAATAAAAGTGATAGATTATTTAGTACAGATTAGTCAGTGAAGGTGCATGAGGTATTATAAATTAATCATAAAAACACATCATAAATGCTTATAGTTATTGGGGAATTGATGGTAGTTTGGAGCAGAAGGAACTCCCAGTAATAGATTTAATTAAAATTTGTTATGACATGTGTGAGGCCACGTCTATTAAAGGTGACACTTTCTTTAAGGATAACTGACTGTGACGGCTTTATAAATCGTACGTCTTCTAAACTAAACCTGTCAGCTGTAATCTTGGGGAGAAGTCAGGAAATGTCTATAATCCAGTGCATAATGTGATATTGGGGCTCATTTTTGCATTTTTATTTGTGAAATTCTCTTAAAAGAGCATGTGCATTACATTGCATATCAGTGTGTTTGCTTTCTCTTTATTATACCGGACTTGTATTTCCATCTATCAGGGGGCAAAACTCTTGTGGGTGATCTTCCCCTGGAACAAACATCTGCTCTGCTGCTGCTCCTAGTCATCAAAATGGACTTTTACAGTGCACACAGTGCATGCCCCATCACCCCTTCTCTACAGATCTGATCCAAGTGCCAGCATTCATAGCCTGGGGTAATTATGGCAGTTGTGTTTGGAGGTCCTTAGCAAAAACACAACCAGCACCAGTCTCTGATAGGCCTTACTGGTCACACTATAACGGGACAGGGCACAGTGAGGGAACACCTAGTTAGAATGTGACACAATCCCAGCCTGTTCAGGGTTTGATTCCTGAGTGCAACTGGGCCTGCAGAAAATGCGTCTACTACCAATGGGGAAAATAAACAGCTCCAATATGAAAGTACTAGGACTCCTCCCAAAGCAGTTCTGGTGGTTGTTGGGAAGACGGGAGGGGGGGGGGGGGAATAAATAGTATTGCCTTGGCATCCAGGGCATGCCCTGACCTGTAGTAAATCTTTAGATGGGTCCTCTTCTTTCTTCCAGCCTTTAGTTCATAAGGAAAAATGTAAAAGAAAGATGTATATGCATGGAGACATGTCGCTCACTAACAAATATTTGGGTTGATTCAATTAGCCATGAACAATATGATGTGTCCTTGTAACGGCATTGGAATTGTAGCAATGGCACATCAGCTCACCCCTAACTCACAGAATTTGTACTTAGTCCTATGGGGCTACTGGAAGTATAGTATATGCTCGTACTTGTGGGGTGTGCCAGCCTCAGCTAAATCAACCAACCCCATAGAGCGGTTTTGTTTTGATTGGTCAGAATATGAGAAAGCCGCTTGTTTACTAGCAGTTTAGACGCATGTGGGGTTTAACTGCATAACTGCATTAATTACAATGTTGTTCATTTATAACATTTGTCAATAAAAGGGAGTATTGTTATATGTTCTTCCAAATCAAATGATGACCTTACACATACAACAGCAGGGATCGTCATTTGATACATAAAATTGATCGTGATCGGTCAATTTGATCAATTTGAGATTAATATCCAGTAACAATCTTTGGATTTCACCTCCACAGTCTTAGGGATGAATTATTTTTCAAAGATTACGGGATAAACAGGTGTAATTAAAATGGAATCTCTTGGCCTGAATGAAGAATATCAAGTATTTGTAGATTGTACCCTCAGTTTTAGACATGTACAAATATACTAATTTTTGCCTGTACACTTTATAAATATACTTCCATTTCTGCAACAACCAGATAGTCCAATTATCAAGACAATGGCTATTTACTTTAATTGGACCATCCAAGTTCTATTCCAAAATTTGGTAAAGACTAAATGGCGCTTTTTTTATATCAATCTGCAGCAGTATGGCTGATTTTCAACAGTTTTCTGTTATCACTGCAATCTATACATATAATAGAACTGTAAGGGTTGTGTCTGTACATAGACATTTTTGGGGAGAAATATTCCTCCAGAGACTGTTTATAAACTATGGAGATGAAAAAAAAATCTGAATTTTTGTCTGTTTGTCTGTCTGTTTGTTCCGGTATCACGCAAAAACTACTGGATGAATTTGTATCGCGTTTTCACTATTGTATAGCTTAGTGACCTCGAAAGAAAGTGAGGTATGTATTATCTCGATGTGACATCAGGGAGTGGAATAATAAAGGAAAAACCAGATGCTTGACCAGTTACCTAGGGATGTAGTTGATTTGCCCGTGGTCGGGATCCCGGCGGTCAGGATACCGTTGCCGGAATTCCGATCACTGACAATGCCGACAGCCGGCATGCCGGCTAGCAGGGGCTATTCCCACTCTTGGGTGTCCATCCCGCCGGCATTCTGGCGGCGAGGATCCCGGGGTTGGTATGCTCACCTCCGGGATCCCGTCCGCCGCTGTTACAGCCCCAGCCCATTTCCTGTAAGGGTCTGCTTTCCTATGACAATAAGCAAGTCGCAGGAGCAAACGCTCAGGGCTACAGGCGTAGATCCCATGCGGGGCCGTCATCAGGGGCGGATCATCAGACTTCTGTCCCGGGCCTGACAGACAGGGTCTGCTTTACTATGACAATCAACAAGTCACAGGGACAAACGCTCTGGGCCGCAGACTGGGCCATGACAGACAGAGACTGCTTTGCTATGACAATCAGAAAGTCGCTACCCTGCACTCAGCACAGGTTACTATTCCCAGTCGTAGTCCACATGGATGGTAAAGTATGAAAAAGTGGAAAAAATTTAAAAAAGTTCATGTTGACAATATGTGTGTCGACCATTGGAATGTCGACTATGTGAACCTGTCGACCTTTTGTACCTGTTGACCATAAGCACTGTTAGACCTTTCATAGATTGACCTAATGTTAATGTCGACCTTTTGACCACGACGACCTGATGCATGTCGACAATTTGGTGTTGACCTTTTGACTGTCTAACTAGACACTGTAGATCTATTCACTGCATACTGTACTAACACAGCTTTGATGGTTCCTGAATCACATTGCAGAGCAAAACATTAGAAAACGTTACTTGACTGGTTATATACAGTCTATCAAGAGTGGATGCGGCACAAGCAGGACCTTGAGATACAGTATATGAGATATTTTGTACTGACTGTGGGGTGTATCTACTAAGCCTTGGATGGAGCTAAAGCAGACAGAGATAAATGGCCAGCCAATCAGCTCCTAACTGCCATGTCACAGGCTGAGTTTGAAAAATGACAGGAGCCGATTGGCTGGTACTTTATCTCCATCCACTTTATCTCCAGCCAAGGCTTAGTAAATAGGGCCCTGTATCATTTCATGTATACTGCTATTCAGCCT
The DNA here is from genome assembly GCF_028390025.1 of Pseudophryne corroboree. Taxonomy (NCBI): domain Eukaryota; kingdom Metazoa; phylum Chordata; class Amphibia; order Anura; family Myobatrachidae; genus Pseudophryne; species Pseudophryne corroboree. Next base: position 995,653,379 of record NC_086444.1, on the reverse strand, counting down.
TGCTGGATTTGGTTTAAATACATATTATTGCTGGTCTTAAGCATATTAATTGGCAGTATTTTCGTTACTAAGCTAAGTGCTCCAGTAGTATTTATTTTAATGATATATTCTATACTTCATAGTTTATATGGATGTATTATTATGTGGCAGTGCTATAAGGCATTGGCTACTTGACAGATTTGCAATTTCTCAATTTAATGCATGTTTACATACTTGCTGTCCATGTTTCCTTGTTTTGATGGTACTCGGAACAAAAGAGATTGGGCAGTCTCATGATGTGTAGAGAAGAATAGGGGCTAGTGGGAGGTCACAGACTGAGAAGTAGACAGTGGAAGGAGCAGGGTACCCCAGCAGTATAGGGTCATTTTGTGAGTATAGGAAAATTGTGTCATACTTCCTCCTCAGGAAAGCATAGGGAAGGATCACTGCAGTACAAGTGCCAGAATCCTCTTATCCCTGTCTCCATCTCAGGATGGTCCACCAGCTTACATATATTATCATCACTGTTTGGTAATTAAAACCCTGAAACAGGTAGCTGTAGTGGTGAGATATTTGACATTTATCCATTAGATGGACTTGGGAACAGGGACAGAACTCCCAGAGGCAATGCAGGCTCCAAGCCCTGAACTGGTGCCGGGATCAGTATGTAATACAGACGGTCGGAATGCCGGCCATCAGTAAACAGACAACGGCATCTCTGCCGGCAGTATGCTGGCAGCAGGTCTAGCGCAGAGTCCCCTTGCATGCTCGCTGCGCTTGCCACTGGAGAGCCAAAAGTGGGAATAGCCAATGTGAGCCGGGATTCTGTCTGGCGACATTGATACAGATGCCAGGATTCCAGCGTCTGTATCCTGATCACCAGGATGCCAGCAATGTAACTGCATTCGCTGGTGCCTGCATGTACAGCAGCTCCTGTGTGGTTCACAGCGGGATCCAATTGTGACCGTATCTCTTTCAACGCAGCTCTGCAGCGCACCTGCTGCTGCTGAGTTAATCGGCTCTGTCCCAGGAGCCCTGCTAACACCTGCAACAGAGGACAGGGCGGCTACTTTCTGGTACCGCTCAGCCTACTCTTCAGCAAATGACAGTTAACCGTCTGCTGCTGCTGGACTAAGAGATGGGACCAATCAGTGAACGCTGATTCTACAGGCTGCAGATGGCTGAATCTTGTGAGTCTGACCCTGAACCACCAGCCGTTGTCACACAGCATAGTTGGAGCCCTGCCAATTCCCTGTGGTGTTCCGGTCCTTGAACAGCGGCTGAGAGCACTATCTACATAATTCTGTAAGTTGTGTGTGTACACACACACACTCTCACACACACACACACACACACACACACACACACACACACACACACACACATCATGGCTGGGGGTGGGGGGGGTGTAATAGGGTGAACTCTTACAAAATCTCTCACTTCCTGATTCTCACATTCTATTATTTGTTTTCATGATTTTTTTAAGGGGCTAATCAAACTCCAATTTGCCTCCAGATTACGGGGATGAACTTGCGTCTCTGCTAGGGAATAAATACTGTAGTTGTGCAGGTACATTAGAGTAGTTATCTCCCTATCTTATACTGTGAAGTGTTATATTATAGCTTGGAACAGGTAAAAAGCTTGCAGACTCCAGAAAGCAGCATTGTGACCTCCATCTGCAAAGTTTCCCCAGCATTTTAATAGCTGACAAACTATGCAGTCTAGCTATTAGCAGGTGCACTATGAAAAAGCTAAGCATAAAACTGTAATTGGAGCCTTATACCTTCACTGGCGGCTGTAACAGTAAATGTGGGCTGGTAATAGCTTTATTAAAATAATTTTCTTATCATTTACAACATACTTATGACACGATCACTGGCCAGACCTGAGGCTTAATCTTTCATCACAGAAAAAAATTGTACGTTTTGTGGTTACTTATACTACCTCCAGTGTTTCATATTTGAAGTAAAAATATGGTTAATGACTTGAAAGACAAGGCATGGTAAAAAATGTTTTATGTATATGTTATGTATCATCAGAAAACACATCTATAAGTATATAAAATGAGAGGTCTAAGATTCATCACACAAGCCGTTGGTCAGGCCAATTATTTGCAGCTAAATGACAGTTTGCTTCCTTAGTTGCACGGGACACAAGCAATAAGCAAATAGAACCTAGCCAAGCCATGTTATTCAGCCATTAATTCCATTGAAAAATTAAGAGCTAAATTGATTAAGAACATTATTATAACCTGAACCATTTGTTGAAATCCCTAACCAATTAATGACCATGATGACATTTTTATTGTGCGCCTCAAATAATTTATACCATTGCTAGAGGAGACAGGTTAAGGAAACACATAGTAATTGTAACAATTAATAATGATTTGTTGTTAACACATATTAGCAGCAAAAATGAGCCTAAACAGCATGCAATGTTGGTAGCACAGTTTCCTATTATATTATTCTGTGTAATATATTTTTTTAACATATTATAGTGAGTAACTAAATAATGCTTGCAGAATTATTGATATAGCTTATTTGTGGTTTATTTTTTAACATTTACACTTGCTTAATATTTGAGCTTGGAACATTAACATTATAGCACATAAAGCTGGATATACACTCGCCGATATATCGGGCATTCATTTGAACGGCCCGTATATATCGTATGTGCGTCGGCGGGTGTGTACCCCCGATATGCAGACGGCCCATACACTTGCTGTAGAGGCCGCCAATGACTGACATCACAACTAAGTGGGCACATGTAAATGCCCAGTTGTGATGCCAGGCACAACGCATTGGGTCGATGGTCGGTAAGTGTGTGCATTTACCGATTGTCGGATAGGTCAGCAAATCAGCCAGACAGCCGATCTGTCGGCCTAGTATGTACCCAGCATTACTTATATTGAAGACCAAGGGCCTGAAGTTTACAGAGTCGAGCGATTATCGCCTGAGTCCTGCGAATGTGTCATGGTTGCACTGTGCACACACCAAGGAAGCTTTGCGATGTCGCTCGCAGTGAAGATTTCTTAGCAAAGTTATTGAGTCAGGGACCGCATGGGGGAGGTAATTGGGAGGTACGGAAAAAATGCACATGTGATGCAATCTTTGTCAGGCACCAGTGTCTAAATTACCATTCTACACAAATATAGGGATACTCGTGTACTCGATTATCAAAGGATCTGTGGCTGCCTCCGCATATTTGTAATAATGCTAATAATAATAATTTAATTTATATAGCACTCTTTATCCGTCTCAAGGCGCTTAACAGATTGCAGGTACAAAATACATTACAGAATCAATTAACACATTAAAGGGGATTTGTTTTCAAATAAATACAGTGACCATGTCATTAATACAAAGGCTGTGCGGACATTTTGAGTCATCAATTGCAGAGATTATTCATCCTACCAGTGAAGGGATCCATGGTAGGCAGCCATTTTGTATGCAGTTGCTTGGATTTGCAGTGCAGCTTGTGGGCATATCAATACCTTTCTAAGTGGTTACAGCATTAGCATTCTTTTGCACATCCGCTACATACGGGATCACAGTTAGCATCCATCTCTCAATCAGACCCCAAGAGTATTAGAAGCTGCTTTTTCATTTTTAAACTGTTGGAGATTATTAACGTGACTGAATGCTTAAAACATTTTTCTGTTAAATAAAATAGTTTCTTCACCGGTTTTTCGGCAAGTGTGCCATATTACACAAAACTCCTCACGCTGGGCAACCATGGTCCGTAACAGCTTTGTATAACACTCAGCAGGAACTAATTTAATAAACTAGAAATTAAAAGACTTAGGAATGTTTACATTGCCTTTATATATTATTTCTTAATCAGTTTCCCAAGAAGGCTATAATGAAATAATAAAAGAATTGGTCCTCGCAGACTTGTTGGCTGTTAGACTGGCAAATTACGATTTTTGGATTTTTATTGCTTTATGACAAATCAGTTAAATTGCTAGATTTGCATTCCCTGATATCTGCAAAGCACAGCTGTGTCAGTTCGTTCTGTTGGTTATCCCTAATTAAGTGTTAGGTACTGGGCTAAAAAACTGGCTTTCCACACATCATTATTAAAGTATAGACATCTGTTTTGTCACATTCCCTGGTCTGTTCCATTTTTGAACCCTGACCTTAAAAGGGCAAATGTCATTAGCCTCCGGAAGGTGAAGCAATATGGCTATCAGACTCATCAGAACTGCCACTCTGTACACAGGGGCTAAATTGTATTGTATGAAGGAGTAGGTTTACACTCTTACCCACTCAAGGTCACCTGACCTCTTTAAACCTAATGAGTTTATAATGCAAGTCCTTCTCATTTAACTTCTTATTTCCTTACAAAGTATTCTCGGCTGTATTAAAGCAGTTTGGTCTTGTTTGCCCAAGCTATGACATAGGTGATTATTTAACATTAATACATAATTGGTACAGTTGTGCACTGTCTGTGACACAGTTTCACATAATCCCACATTCACTTTAGCTTTTATAACGTATAATAACCAATTTAGAAGAGCCATTGTTTAAACTGTATCCTGTTCTTCATTTTAAGATTTCAGTTTATGTTTCAAGTCGTTCTGTTCTGTTTCCGCCCTTTAAAGAACCTTCTGCAACTGGCAACAGCATATTTCCACACCAAATGCCATATATGTGTTGTAATTACTACTAAGTTAGTCCTCAGTAAAATTATGTTACACTATTAAAGCTATGAAGGGTCACCGAGACATTGGGGAGCCAAAAAGGTCACATAATGTCATACCTGGCTCATGAGACACCAACTGAAAATGGCTGATCGAGTAGAGCACAGTAGTTACATAGTTCATAAGGTTGAAAAGAGGTACAAGTCCATCGAGTTCAACTTGGAGTAAGTTCTAAGCATCCAGAGGAATCTAAAATAAAATCTCCAGCATAGCATCTGCCGATTAAGGGGTACATTTACTAAGCAGTGATAAGAGCGGAGAAATGAGCCAGTGGAGAAGTTGCCCATGGCAACCAATCAGCACTGAAGTAACATCTATCATTTGCATACTATAAAATGATACAGAGCTGCTGATTGTTTGGTTGATGGGGAAATTTCTCCACTGGCTCACTTCTCCGCTCTTATCACTGCTTAGTAAATGTACCCCTTAAACTGACAAGGTAAAAAAATATTTTTAAATCTGTTAAAGGGCAGTAAAGGTGTTCTGTCAGCTATTGGGGCAGATGTATTAAGCCTGGAGAAGTGATAAAGCAGTGATAAGTGCAAGTTGATAACGCACCAGCCAATCAGCTCCAATATGTAAATTAACAGTTAGGAGCTGACTGGCTGGTGCATTATCACCTTGCTCTTATCACTGCTTTATCACTTCTCCAGGCTTAATACATCTGCCCCATAGTCGTTAAACTGGCATCACTCATTTGAACTGTTTCAACTGGAATCCTGATTTATATTGGTGATGGCAACTCACAGTTACAAATGTAGCACATTCTTCTAGACCAGAGTTCGTGCAACTCAAGCCCACATGTCAGTTGGCATACAGTGAATTGGGCAGGTTTTGTATGGTGCGAGTAAGCAGAATCCTTATAGCATGGGGTCTCTTGATCATATAGTTTGTTGTAATGTGTGCCCAAGGCTGGTGCAAGGCAAAGCTAAACAATACCACCCCTGCTCTGCCCAACCCATCACATGCACATACGAGCCTTCTAGTATAAAAAAAAAAAAAAATGCTGACCCAGTCCAAGTACTGCTACAGTGGCATTACAAGTACCAGCACATCCGTCTCACAAGGTAACAAGGTATGTTGGGAAGCAGGTGTGTATATATACAGGACACCTCCCCCCAGACATGTAGACCCCAGTCTGCTCACCTCTGCATGATTAACTTCCAACTTCAGGGACAGTATTGCAGCTACATAGGCCAGACCAGATCAGGAGGAGGAACATGGGATGGGCAGCTCACGCTAGAAAGTGCACTGGATCTGTGTGACCCCAAATCTGAGACCTGCCCACTGGTGACCAACCTGAATACAACCAGAAAAAGATTGTCTCATCTTGCAGCTAGCAGCACAGTCTAGCTCCTCATCTTATCTAGGAGGCGGAGCTTCTCTGTGCCTGGCTGCGTCAAACCGCAGATTTGACAAATTTATCTCCCCATTCCCCACCATGATTGTGGGTTTCATACACACTCTTGATATATCTCATGAACGGGTTGGAAACCAAAAGAAATGTCTGACAATTGTATACAGTAGGTGTGTACCCAGCTTTAATGTGGAAAGTATCTGTAGAGGTTATGTGTTTTATAACGTGATAATGTAATTGCTAAACTGTATATTACCAGAAGATGTTGCTGTACATAGCTGACAGTTTTCACCGTGCGCAGGCTATGTTTAGGCATACTGATGCATAGACTAAACCTTCAACACTCTGTTAAAATAAATCATGAAAATTATAATGCTACTCTATCCAGCAAACCTGACATAATACACAATACACTAGTTACCTTAAGTGAATATAATGTACCTCGTATCACTGGCTGACAGGAAGGTCAGACTCTTAGTTTGGGGCAGATGGAAAATAATGGTTTGACTTTTAAGTGATATATTTTGTACATTTGCAATAATCATTTATGTAAACAATATTTATTTTTCTATAGAATTAAAAGAAAACCCCAATAATACATTTATATTTATTAAACTTTTGCTCTACATTGTGGTGTTTTAGGGTTCTGTTAATCTACTAATGGGACACTGGTATAGATAATAATAAACAATATAAGTTTATAGAAGGGAGTATATGGTAAGAAAACTTGCTGTACATTATAAAAAGGAGTTCCCTTGTCATTCAGTGCCATGGCCTCTGCCTCATACCTGACCTCCCACCTTCATATAAGGAAGGTAACACCTGACCTCCCACCTTCATATAAGGAAGGTAACAAAACTGTACCTTCTTTATAAGGAAGTGCTGAATACAGTGGGCGGTATTCACTTCTTTTCACCCTCTTTCATACCCATTCTGTTCCTGCTGACGGGCGTGGTATATTCATTTCAGCTTCCTACCCCCGGGGTAGCGAGGGCGCCCAACCCTATACGCAGCTAAACTTGATTACTGTGGGCGCGATATATGTGATATCCTGGATCACTTTAGAAAGGAGATTGGGCGTGATCTATCATTTCAATACCGCCCAGTGTGTCTTCAATGTTATTTTAGAAATGCTGGGAGGTTTGTCTTGAAGGTCTGTGCAGTTAGCTAAAAACGCTTGTCTTACTTTTAGTTGCAATGGATATATGTTTGTACTGTAAAATATCTAAAATTCTGTCACGTCTGGGACTTTAACATACAGTACATACAGTATTTGTTTAATATTACTTGTACATTGCAAATTGTGTTCTTTTAACTGAATTATTGAAAACCGGGCATCTTATTTATCAAGTGCATATTTGCCATAATCATGTGGAACCTGCAGTTTCTGCATGATAAGGAAATATTAGTATCAGCACAGTTCAACAATAGGTTGAAGCGGTGTGGGTATGGGTGACTGGCGGTTGGGAGACCACCAGTCGCCATACTGATGCCAGGATCCCGGTGTTTAGATTGCCGGCGGGAAGGATGAGTGCAACGAAGCCCCTGGCGAGCTCGCTATGCTCGCCATGCAGCGGGCCCGGTGGCTCGCTGCGCTCACCACATGTTCTCACTCTGAGTGTTGTGGACACCCACGAGTGGGAATAGTCCCTGACAGTCGGCATGTCGACTGTTGGGCTTTTCTCCGGGTGAGATTCCAGCGTCGCTATAGTGACCGGCGTCACATAACTACATCCCGTTAAAGCAGTGGTTCTCAAACTGTGTGTCGTGGCACCCTGGGGGGCCTCAGGGCACTTGCAGGGGTGCCTTGGACTGGTGGTTCAGGACCAATTCAAATGATATATGGTCAATGTTATAGGATAAACCAGTGCTGGTGCCTGCCAATCATAAAATATGTGGACAAACAGAAGCATATCTTGTCCCTCACCAGACAATTGCACCTATGGACAATTTAAATGAGTTTAGTATTTCTTTCTAAATGTCTCAATAATAAACTTTTGGCTTAGGGATGCCGTGAAAAAAAATTCTGATACTCTAGGATGCCGTGATTCAAAAACCTTTGGGAACCACTGGGTTAAAGCCAAGTGACCGGCCTTGTTTTCTGAAGTGATTTTACACAGTGACAGTGAACCTAGGCCCACTGTACAAGAAACATGTGTCTAATATTATTGACATGCTGAGTGAAGGGTTATTTTTGCCTGTAACTTGCTATAAAAACATAGGACCACAGTTTACAGTTGGCATTCTCACTAATGTGTATAATTTGCAAGTGAAATTTATACATGTTGAACAATATAACAGACATGTCATATAAATATAGCACTTGGTACACACAACCTGTGAGGCATACAACTTTTACTAATAGGCAAAGACATGTTTGACATCTCATGTTATAACACTCACATTGTTAGTTCTTAACTTTTCATCTTAATAGCATTGGAGGTTGTTTTAAATCTATTCATGTTCACTGTTTTTTTTTCTTAATATATAAAATATTTGCTTAAGAATGAATACAGTGCTTCATGAGATAGCGAGTTACCAGCAGAATGTGCTGTGACATCACTGTTTAAATGCCAGAAGGCTGCTTTGCAAAAGACTGATAGAAAGCGGTACAGGGGGAGAGTTATCAAAGCTTGGAGAGAAATAAAGTACCAACCAATCAGCTCCCAATTATCAGTTTTGTAAAATGGCAGTTATATGCTGATTGGTTACTTTGTTTCTTTCCACTATATCTCTCTCCAAATTTTGATAAATCACAGTCCTCATCTCCAAGAAGATGCTGGCTGCTTCTACTGAGATACTATGAAGCGTGCACTATATTAATTGTAGGTTGCAATAATGACCAACATACATCTTGGTGAGTGCTTCAGGGTGAGACTCATTCATATCTCCAGTAAATAATTATGTTGCAGAACATTTTCGCAGCCTTGTTGGTCTTAATAACCAATAACACCCCCTCCCCCCCTAACCTTCATTTGGTTGTAATTTAGTTGAACTATCCTGATTTTTGACTTGTGAAAAGGTGTGGAGCTTTCAATGTGGACCATCATTAACACAATGTGGGTATGGTTGCGCATGATCTTACACAAGATTTATTTTCCATTGGTGTTGGTAGGTATGGTGATAAACCTGACTTTGAATAGCAATTACTACGTTTCAGTTAAATAGTGCCAACTTGTCAAACCTGCAACTGCTCCTGTCCCAAAATACACAACCCTTTAAACTACACATATACAGCCATTGTGTAGCTAGAATGGAAGCCATAACTACGGGTCTGGGACTCCAGGTCGACAACAAAAAGGTCGATACACCTTAGGTTGATGCCAATTGGTCGACACACCTTAGGTCGACATGGACAAAAGGTCGCCATGGACAAAAGGTCAACAGGAAAAAGGTCGACATGAGTTTTTTATGTTTTTTTGGTGTCGTTTTCTTCGGGCATGGTGCCTTCGCTCCGCTCCACTTCGCTCGGCACAGATTACCGTTCCAATCGTAGTCCACGTGGATCGTTAAGTATGAAAAGGTTCCAAAAAAGAAAAAAATTGTGAAAAAAGCATGTTGACCTTTTTCCATGTCGACCTTGTCCCTGTCGACCTTTCGCCCATGTCGACATTTTGTCCATGTCGAACTAAGATGTGTCGACCAATTGGCGTCGACATAAGGTGTGTCGACCTTTTTGTTGTCGACCTGGAGTCCGGATACCATAAGTACACCCGAATTTACAATCAGCCCATGTGATTATAGATATATGCAGCACCATTCATTTACATACACATTGGCACAGACATACTAGTAACACACAAGGTTTTCACATGCTGTAGTACATCTGTTCAAGTGACTCTTTTAGAATAAACATTTGCAATCAACGAAAAGCAGTATGGTATTCACAGTGCTCAGGTTGTGACATTCTCCAAAATGTAAAGCTTTTACTGTTTCTTAAGTAAGGGTGTAAATAAATACACCTGTAACGTAATGTCTGTACATATTGTGGCCAGAAGGTATTAGCACTTAATTATCATACTGAGTAAATGCATTGCCACGTGGTTACTCTGCCAGAGCTGGGATCCCCGGGATTTGATTGGCTGGGTCTCTAGGCTCAGTGTTAATAGCTGGGTAATTCCTCTCACCTCTGGCAATTCACCATTCAGCCATTTACGAAGTCATAGAATCCCTGTTTTTAAATTAAGAAAGAGAACTGTTTTATATGTGGTGAAAATACATTTACAGTGCTGCCAGGCTCCACATTCCCAGCTTGTAAAGTGTCTTTTATCCGTATTATCTGACCAGAGTGAAGACGCTATTGATATCAATGCTACCAAATGAGTTCCAACTTTATTAGTAAAGAATAATAACATTAAAAATAAAGATATTTAATTTTGTTCAAAGACAACTAATGCATTCTGTTGATCATTTAGCAGTCAATGCTGTTATAATGTATTTGAGCTAGTTAATTTAAACTTAGGGGGAGATGTATCCAGGGGCATCTTAAGAGACTCTGGTTGGGCCCCCTCCACTCCACGGTGCCGTAGGCTCCTGCACTGTACCAGAGTCTACTGCGCATGGGCAGGTCTCCGGAATCATGGCACCCACCATGGTCTGAAGCAAATTTCCTACTGCGCATGCGCGGCGCCCATTTTGGAAGTGATTTTTTGCTGCAGCACTTGTCGCGGGACCCGGAAAGGTAAGTGTAAAACAACCTGGGTGCAGTGTGGGGCCCCCCTTAGACCCAGCGGCCTGTGTGCACTGCACACATTGCACCCATGATATAAACGCCTATGGATGTATCAAAGCTTGGAGAGAGATGAAGTACTAAGCAGTCATTGACTGAAGCTGATTGTCTCTCTCCAAGCTTTGATAAGTCTCCTCCTTAAGGTGACAATGCAGAGTTGAAATGCATGTAATTTTAGTAGAAGTGTTGTGTGTGTTTAATCTGCACATGCTCCAGAGCCGATCGTACACAGCTATGGGTAATAATGAGTCGTAGGCTATGCAGTTGCATCTCCACTTCCAGATGCAGAGGCATAACTGAGTGATGAACGGGGTGTTTGCACATAGGCAAATATTAACAAGGATGTGTCAACAGATTTAAAGGCTATGCAGTAGTGCGTACATGGACATACATACGCCTGTTTTCAGATGGATCTCTTGCTCCAAGGATAAGGCTCGTGTAAATACGCATTGATAATGATGTCTATGATACAGGCCCAGATTTATCAAAGCTTGGAGAGAGTGATAAATTGCATGGTTATAAAGTCAACTGTCATTTTTCAAACACAGCCTGTAACATGGCAGTTAGGAGCCGATTGGCTGGTACTTTATCCTAATGCAATTTATCACTCTCCAAGGCTTGATAAATCTGGGCAAATCATAGTGTGTTTGGATAGAGGTGCTAAGGCAACAGAGATGCTGGTAAGGGGTAAATAACCACATTTTTCGCAATGCACACAATGCTGGTGTAATTAGTAACAAACGTTTTCAATTCTGTTTTAGTTTTTTTTGTCATGTGATAAAACCATTAATATATTTTGTTGCGAATCACATTACATTTTCGTACAGCATGCAGACCACATTGATTCAGAGGGCAGGCAATGAATGAATCAATGAATGTGCGGGTCTACTGCTAAGTTCGATCTTTTTCCAGCTAACATTTTTCTTTTCTGTAAAAATTGTAACATTCTCTGAGCCGTCTTATTCTGTACATTTGAAGCTAGTCAGCCACCAGGAATAAAAAGGTGTGACTCAGCCATGAGTTAATTGACAAAATTATTACTGAGCTATGTAATGCTTCTCTGAAGATTACCCTATTTTCGTAGCTGGTTTTTATTAGTTGCAGGAGCCAGGGTGACTTTTGCAATTGTGTGTGATATTGCCTGTATAGGGAGGAGGGATCAAGGAAAGTTTGATTATGTAATCCACGTGCCACTGGGAGAATGAACAGAGGATCTACAGAAGCCACTGAAAAGTACATTTGTGTTTTTTCACTCTTCTGTTCTATGGGGATTTTCATCATCCCATCAAACATGTGAGGCCTGTTTTATTGATGTGCAAAATGGCTAAACGTCTTAGACATCTTACTAAAGAAATCCTTTCCAACCTAGAGGGTTTTCATTTAACAAACAGGAAACACCACTAAATATTATCCAGCTTTGAGGAATGGAAAGCTGCATGGATGAAGTCGCACATTACAAATATTATTTGTACTTTCAGCCTTTTTTTAAGACATTATGAGAATGACATCATACATATGACTAGTTTTTAATAGCTTTTTCTTCAAAACCCTAGACTGGAACTGTTAAAACCAGTGTTCCAAGATATGCAAACCTCGTCCATACTCCAAAAACTATTTTAGACCAATTTCGTTAATAAAATCAAGAGTATAGACCTATACAGTAATTTAACAAATGCTTTTAATTTGCGTATAATGTACAGCTTTGGGTTAAAAGATGATACTTTATTTTAAGCTTGTAAAAAGAGGGAAATGAGCACATTTTATTTGATTCCATTCAGCTTTATGCTGCTTGGATTGGCTGACAGATTTGTTATATTTATTATGTTTGGGGAAAGATTGTGCAGATGACATGAAAAAAGAGTGCAACATATTACATTTTATACATCGTGGAGCAAACTTTATTCCCCGAGACTTTGCCACAGTCATCAACAGAACTGGTGCTTTCTCAGTCTTATACACTTCTTATTGCATGGTCAACAGTCCAGTCTTCTTCAGGGCCGAGGCATGGGCCTGTCTGAGGGGGTCTAAATCAGTCAAAGAGGCAGAGCTTTTGCTGCAGCACATACCTTTGTAACAGTGCACAGCTGAGTGGGGTGTGGCCACGCCCCCATGATTGGCTATGCCCCCACTCTGGCACCGGGGTCTGACTGACATCTGTCTTTTGAATTTTGGTATATACACTTCAGTCTTATGTTTTAAAGGGATATAGTGGAAAACTATTTTTTACGGATCCAATATTTCAGAAAAATATTGATATGAAAGTGCTAATTAAATACTTCCTTTCCTGACAGACACTACTGCATATGCACGATGCAGCCACAAATAATACAGCTCAAGAGTTTTTTACCAATGCAAAATAGTCACTAGCGCAGTATGGGGAAATAACCTAAGAATTTAGAGCTTGGTAAATGTATCCATTATACCGTGCTTACAGAGCTCTAACTAGATAGCAGTATACACTGTGAACTAAATAAACTTCAGAGAAATCAGTGATTTCTCTGGTGTTTGAAGTTTAATAAATAGTCCCCATCTTAAAATTACCAATTCACTATCTGGTGAAAAATTACATTTTGCAGAATTACGGTTTGATAAATAGGGCCCCAAATTTCTGCAAAAAAAGTACCAGCAAAAGTGATATCTACAGGTAATAAAAACTACAAGCTTTATGTTTGTGGAAAGGGACGTTATAATCTATGTAGTGTATTGTTTTATAATAAGCTGTTGATTTCATTGAAACGTAATTTATTCCAATATATGTTGCTCAGTTTATTTTAAATGAACAGCTTAATTCCTGTATCTTTATAAATAGATTAACTACAGTACAACCACAATTCCACAATCTAAAATTAGCTATATTCTCATAAAAATAAACATACACCTGCGATCTAAAACTTTGGTCATCTTAAACTTAGATTGATGGAACAGGTGAGTGCAATACAGAAAGGGCAGTAAGGACATACAGTAAAGGTCCATACACACTGGGTTTTTGCCCAGCGTGTATGCACAGCGATGATCGCTGACATCGCTGGGCTGAAAAGTGCTCAGTGCATACACACTGAGCGCTTTTCCCCCCTGCCCAGCGATGTCAGCGGGGGTGAGCAGCTTTCCATAGCAGGACGCTATGGAAAGCCGCTCACCCCGCCGTCCATCTACTGGTAATACCAGTTGATGAACGGCAGCTGCCAGCAATGAAGCGGGAGTGCGCATCAGCGCTCACCGCTCATTGCTTGCTCATACACACTTGGCGGCTTTGAGCTGAAAGCAGCTCAAAACACCAAAAGTGAGCTGCTTTCAGCTCAGAATCGCCCAGTGTGTATGGGCCTTAACTGAGAACAACAAAGATAAACAGAAACCCCTGTCAGTAGCCAGATTAGTTGCTTGTGCATGAAACCTTCGCACAAATACCTATTATTATTGATGATGATGATGATGATGATAGTCACAGGGCAGTAACTACTGTAGCTGTCTCAGATTGTCTAATTGCAGATTGACAGCTGAAGCTGATAGGTGCTTTCTTCAGGTGTGGTATGGAAGGTAGATAGTAACTAGGTCAACAGTGTCTAGTTCGACCACTATTGGTCGACAGTAACTTGGACGACAGGGTCTGTAGGTCAACAGGGTCTTTAGGTCAACATGGTCTAGGTCGACAGGTCAAAAAGTCGACATGATTTTTTAATGTGTTTTTTTTGTGTCATTTTCTTCATAGAGTGACCTGGAACCCCAATTAGTGCACCGTGTCCCCTCGCATGGCTCGCTTTGCTCGCCATGCTTCGGGCAAGGTGCTTCGCTCTGCTACCACCATGCTCCGCACAGGTTACCGTTCCCAATTGTAGTCCACGTGGATCATTAAGTAGGAAAAGGATCAAAAAAAGAAAAAAAATGTGAAAAACTCATGTCGCCCTTTTGACCTGTAGACCTAGAACATGTCGACCTAGAGACCCTGTCGACCTAGAAACCCAGTCGACATAGTTACTGTTGATCAATAGTGGTCGACCTAGATAGTGTCGACCTAGTTACTGACGACCTAGAGACCGGATCCCGCTTTCTTCAGTGATCATACACATGGTATATGTAAAATTATATCTGTTGTATTATAGAGGTTTCTTTTTTATTAAGTCAAATAAATTAGTGTTAAAACAATGTTTCTTGTGCTTATGGCCTGGTTGGATGTAATTGTATCTAATGTCCACCTGATGTAAATCTTCCGCATACTGTATGATACTGTTGCACAATGGTAAATACACATTTTAGAGCTTATTCTTTTGACCTACATGTGTCCACCCACAGAGTCAGTTTCCCAGTCAGGGAAATGAGAGTTAAACAAGATTTTCGTGATCTGCTAGTTTGTGGATAGAAAGATGGGGTAAAGGGCATGACACAAATTGGTAGAGGGAGGGTCAGAGGAAGGCAACTATGCCTAGTCCACACAGTACAGACCCAGAGTAGCCCGTTTATGTTGGTAGTGGACAACCACATGGAAGATAATGAAAGAGAGACCAAACTGAGCCAATGGGAGGAATGATCAGTCAAATGTGAAAAATGATAAGGATTTCTTTGGATCCTGTGTGCGACTCTTCAGGTCATTTAGATCAGTTAGTTTAAAAGATTTCAGGTTACTTGGCTTCTCCACATATTCTTCTACAAGTCCATGATCCACATCTGTTAGGTCCAACTCCACACACGCTGCCACACTTCATAAATAAAATGCACATTCTCCACACAAGGTGGTGTAAATATCTCTGTGCTGCTTAAAAAGCATGTGAGACTTGTGGGGTGCTTGCTATTATATGGTACGTGAGAAACTGGGGAGTTGATCATTGCTGAGCAGTCAGTGATGTGTACATCCTGGGCAGAAAGCTGGAGAAACAGTGTTGTTGTTTCTACTGTTACCAGCTGGCAGGCCCAGGGCTACCAGCTGTGTTGCTGCCTCTACTGGTAATGCTAATCACGTCCGGGAGTATAGCTCTGCAACAGTCAGCAGAGGAAGCAGAACTCAGCAGAGAGACAGACCAGTCGGAGACGTGGTTTCTGGACGCGTGGCCATCTGGGATTTCTACAGCCCCAGATTCAGGACAGATGTCTGGACACCGGAGAGATGTCCTGTTTTCAACTCATCACCACCCCTTATTTTCTCTAATCAGACAGATAAATGGCACCAAAACTAGTTAGCTACGTTGAAACATAATAGTGCCACTGGGTGTCTGCATCATAAGAGCAAATGATTAACCTTATTAGCCTTGTTTATTGCCACCATATTACGCAGAACTTTACACAAAATATGTCAGCACTCTCATCAGTTCCTGCCACAGAGGAGCTTACAGTCTAAGGGGTCTATTTACTAAACCTTGGACGGAGATAAAGTACCAGCCAATCATCTGCCATGTCACAGGCTGGCTTTGAAAAATGACAGAAGCTGATTGTCTGGTACTTTATCTCCATCCACTTTATCTCCATCCAAGGCTTAGTAAATAGACCTCTAAATTCTCAATCACACAGTCACTGAATATTTTGTGATAAGATAAATGAATCTACCCTTGGACTGTGTGTGGGGGACTGGAACCCCTATAAGAAACCCACATAAACACTGGTAGAACATACAAACTCCAGCTGAGATCATGAGTTTAATCCGGTACATGGCCCATCAGTGTGGCGTTTGTATGTTCTCCCTGTGCTTGTGTGAGTTTCGTCTATGTGCTCAGGATTACTCCCACCTTCCAAAGACATACTGGTAGGCTAATTGACTTCTGACAAAAAAAATGAACCATAGTGTGTGTGTGTGTGTGCATGTGTGTGCTATATAAATAATTGTTAATAAAATAAATAATAAAATAATCGTAACAATAAGTAACAGGTTTTATATTTCCTGTACTGGAAGTGTATGCTAATGAGCACAACTAAGCGAAGAGGGGTGTGAATCTGTAGGGCAAAGGGTGTGAGTTGGGCTGCTGTTGCCGGCGTTTAAATGTCAGTTCTTCCCCTTCGCCCGCAATTGAATCCCCCTCCCCTAGGAGCACAGCCATAATACAAATGTTATTTAGTTTTTAATGTGTATTTTTGAATGTTACTGTTTTCTCTACTAATTGTTAGCTATAGAAGAACTGAAATTATTCACAAATACTATAATCCTACTTATATTCCTGGCATCTAATCGTTGTCACCCTTGTTGTAAAAACAGAATACTTTTTTCTTACAACAGTATGCAGTACATTTTATTTTAACCTGACCTTTAAAGCAATCTGTTGCAAAACTCCGCAGGGGCAGAAACATGATAGAAACCTCATATTTCTGAAAATTTATGACTCTTTCTTGGTGGTCTACAAGCCCTTCAGGAAAGGGAGTACTTAGCCTTCTAAATTGTTTAATGTTTGTTCTTAGGGAAGGTCAGTGTAAGTTCTTATTTAGATTTATTGTTGCAAATATAGAATGTCAGTAGCAAATCCAAAGTCTAGCAAGTTACATGTCAGGGTTACTGGATTTATGTTTCATTATAATGATGTGAGGATAATTCTTTTAGCTGCATGACCATTCCTTTAGTCACAGTTTGTAGAAACAAATCTTTATACAAATAAAGGTTTGAATTAAAACAAAAACAAATGAAGTCACGTTTATCCTGGTCTTCCGTTTGGCAAGAGCATCGAGACACTCTTACTGATTGCTTATCCAGTTAAAATAGCAGCAAATTCAATATTTTGAAACTGTCTATTGCTGTGACAAGGGTACGTTGGAGTAAAAACCAAAAGCGGAGAAGACGGGAGAGAACACACCCAACCTGGCTCCCATAAAACGCAGTTGCGTGGTCTCAAGGTGTGTGCATGTGTATACTGGAAGACAGTATAACAATTTCATAAATATTTTACTTACTTTTTCTTTTTCTTTTTTTTGCTGTGACACCAACACATTCATTTATTTTTGCTGTCATGTCAATTCATGGGAATCTTATTTTGTCATACCATGAATGAAAAGTGAAGAATACTTACCTTTCTCATTGTATAATAGCATAGAACACTCAAACATACATCATTCAGGCATTTCATGGCGGCAATACCAAACTATAGTCTGAATGTGCCAATATTCACTTGCAGGTACATGGTCTAAATGTTGCATTTTTCATGTTTTGTTGCCTCACAACCTGGAATTAAAATGGATTGTTTGAAGGTTTGCATCATTTCATTCACAGAACATGGCTACAACTTTGAAGATGTTTTTTTTTATATTGTGAAGCAAACAACAAATAGGACAAAATAACAGAAAACTTCAGCGTGCATAACTACTCACCACCCTAAGGTCAGTAGTTTGTAGAGCCACCTTTGGCGGCAATTACAGCTGCAAGTCGCTTTGGATAAGTCTCTATGAGCTTGCCACATCTTGCCACTGAGATTTTTGCCCATTTCTCAGGGCACAACTGCTCCAGCTCCTTCATGTTGGATGGTTTCTGCTTGTGACCAGCAATCTTCAAGTCTGACCACAGATTCTCAATTGGATTGAGATCTGGGCTTTGACTAGGCCATTCCAACACATTTAAATGTTTCCCCTTAAACCACTTGAGTCTTGCTTTAGCAGTATGCTTCGGATCGTTGTCCTGAGGAAGGTGAACCTCCGTCTCAGTCTGAAATCACAGGCAGACTGAAACAGGTTTTGCTCAAGAATATCCTGTATTTAGCACCATCCATCTTTACCTTGACTCGAAACAGTTTACCAGTCCCTGCTGCTGAATAACATCCCCACAGCATGATGCTGCCACCACCATGTTTCACTGTGGGGGGGGGGTGTTCTTGGGGTGATGGGTTGGGTTTGCGCCAGACATAGCGTTTTCCTTGGTGGCCGAAAAGTTAAATTTTAGCCTCATCTGACCAGAGCACCTTCCTCCATACATTTGGGGACTCGTCCACATGCCTTTTGGCACACTCAAAACGTGTCTTCTTATTTTTAACACTAAGTAATGGCTTTTTTCTGGCCACTCCTCCATAAAGCCCAGCTCTATGGAGTATACAGCTTGTTGTGGTCACATGCGCAGATACACCAGTCTCTGCTGTGGAACTCTGCAGCTACTTCGGGGTTACCTTTGGTCTCTGTGCTGCCTCTCTGATTAATGCCCTCCTTGCCCGGTCTGTAAGTTTTGGTGGCCGGCCCTTTCTTGGCAGGTTTGTTGTGGTACCATGTTCTTTCCATTTGAAGATGATGGATTTGATGGTGCTCTAGGGGATCATCAAAGATTTGGATTTTTTTTTTATAACTCAACCCTGACTTGTACTTCTCAACAACTTTGTCCCTGACTTGTTTGGAGAGCTCCTTGGTCTTCATGGTGTGATGCCTCTTGCTTAGTGGTGTTGCAGCCTCTGGAGCCTTTCAGAAAAGGTATGTTTATACTGACAGATCATGTGACACTTAGATTGCACACAGGTGGACTACATTTCACTAATTATGTGACTTCTGAAGGTCATTGGTTGCACCAGAACTTTTGAGGGGCTTCATAGCAAAGAGGGTGAATACATATGCACATGCCAATTTTCAGATTTTTATTTATAAAAATTATTTTTTATATACATTTTTCTCATTTCACTTCACAAACTTAGACTATTTTGTGCCGATCCATCACAAAAAAAATTCTAGTCTTAGTGAGGCAAACAGGGGGTGATCCGCAAGGTGGGTTGTTTTCCATTCTGTTACCCACAAACCACACATTCACTGCTGTGCGCTATAGTGACCAGTACTCACTCTACTCATTCACGCCTTGCAGAACACCAGTGGATGGATATACATTTTTGACTTCCGACCCGATCTGGACAGTGGGACAGAATCCACAAATTGGGACTGAGGATGGTCTTGGAAACTTCTCTCTCATGGCTAAAAAATGCAACACATATACACACAGCAAATGGTAGTGGCAACAGAAATATTGGGATGCTCATACACCCATAGCACCCAGAGCGTTGGCTCCTATGGTAGTGGAGGTATACATGCTAACACTATTGTTCAACAAACCTATTTCCTTTTAGTGTTCTGAACTGTATGCATAATTATACAAACACCATTGTGAGAATAAAATCATACAAGCAGTAAATGTAGAAGACAAGCACACCACCCTGAAAACCAGGACATAGATAAGTCTAACAGGGTCGCTTTAAATATTAGATGCGGAATTCTAATGTCCCATGGAATTCTCCTACAGCACATTCCCTTGTCTAGGACGAGACAAAAACTGAAATGCCTTTTGTAACCATTGAGAGTCTTGTTGGAAGTATTTAATCTTAAGGATCAGAGATTACAAGTTTCTTATATGCATGCTGTAATTTAAAACTATGACAAGAAACTCTGTTGAACCCTTTCGAAGCATCTCATTCATTTGGAAAGATGTATAATATGTATTTCACTCCTAATGCAAATCTGTGGATTTTTGAAATGTTTCCCATTTGCATTCATTAGCTGGACCGTGGCATTCTAATCTACAGTGGGACATGGTGCCAGATTCTTGTGAAAGCACAAGTGGCACTAATATTTGGGAGCTGGAATTGCTTCTTGGTATTGAGTATCATGCATTCTGGAGATGCTTTCAAGGCACTCTTAGCTAGGAAAGTAATGTTTTCACTCACTGGGTCACTAGGTACTGCATTGTCTGTGTCTGTATCCAGAGTTTGCCATATCCAATTAGCTGTGAGATTTTTGCAGAAAAACTTAATGTTCTTATCACACACAATTTCCAATGACTGCAGCTAGGTGCGCTCTCAATTCTCGTGCTATCCTATTGCAAAACTTGGATGCAATCTTTTATTCTTCTAAAACCCATGGTAAATATTAAAAAAATGGGGAGAACATCCTGTATTCTAACACAAACGTCAAACAAATATTTAATAACCGTACTGATGTCTATTACTGTCACAAAGAAAATTATTCTGTCTTTTTAAAATGTTTCGAATGGCTAATTTGTGCATGTTTATTAGCAGTGAAAAACTGATAGAAAGTTTTTTTGTTAAGATAAATGCTGTAATTAAATTTAGGGTACATAAAAATGCCTGTAAGTTGCCTTCAATCCACTTTTAAAAAAATATTTAAAAAACACCTGTCACTACCATCTGCAATCTTAACAACACCTGTCCCTTCATACAGCACCGCCATATAGCTACCCTACATCATTTAACCCATTTTTCTGCACACTGCAGTATCTCACCCCAAAAATGTCAATTTTGTACAATTGTGTCCTCTCATTGTTGCTGCAGTCACGTTAAACAACCCTTCTACTCGCACCTAGTCGTAAGTGCATTTACTAACGCCGGACATCGTTTTGGGCAATTTTTGCCACAAAAATGCATCTTTTTCGCATAGCTACGCGAATAAGATGCACAGTCAGACTCTACTGATTAAAGTGATACAGCAAGGACAATTGAGTACCCCCTTTAGTGAGTTCTGTTTGTTAAAGATTTAACCATTGTTATTATAATAGTGTGTTCATGTGAAGTAGATTATAAGAATAATTATTTGCAACAGGTTTGCTGATCCTTTAAAGATGGTTTCATTTCATTATCTTCTATCTTCTCTTCCTTTCTGATACTGTAGCATCTTAGCGGGGCTGATGGGTGGTACAGTTGCGGCCCCATCAGCACCTATCTCCTGCTTTTGAGATGCCGTTGCATTCCAGAAGGGCACAAGCGCATCCTAAGGATGCATCCAGCTACCTCATTTGCTGTGACATTTTGACTTCATGTGTGCTGGGAGTGGAGGTGGTGTCGGCCTTCCTAAGACACAGAAGTGACCTTATATGACACTGCTGTCTTAGGACATTACATAATTAAAATAAACCCATGTCAGTGAGAAAAAAAGCCTCAAATATTTTGAACAATCTCCCAGTAACGTACTTGTCGAATGATGTCTTGGTTTATTACATGCATATCGTAAATGGAAAAACCAATAAATCTTGCAATGTACAATTGAAAGAGCGACTTTGCCATTCAAAATTTCAATGGGTAGTTGCATAGTCAATAAGATGAAGCCTGTATTTGTTTTACTTTAAAATATATTTTGCCCAAAAAAACTAAAGATGTAAAATATTGTAAAAACCAGTACAAATATGTGCAAGTACATGTTTTCTGGGGGCTTATTTGCTTGTATCTATGTATAACAAAATGCCTCTGCTAGCCCTGACCAGATGCTCAGCTATGTGTCCTGTGCAGGAGTCAGAGATAGCGGGTTATTAACTACAGTGAGCTATGAAGAGGAGACCACCGGAGTTGTGACAAGTGATGTAGCGGCCCTCTAGGGTAAAACAAAGGTTTACATATTACACTAGCAATTTAAATGTTTTCAAACATATTGCCAAGATAGTGGGGCTTGGCAACCAAGACTGTTTTGGGGTTTGTGTTTTTTTTCTTCTAGTTTTGCATAGTTGGATTAAATGTCATTAAGCTTTTTTGTCTTCATTTGCCTACCAGAAATTACAAACAACTTGGTAACCCAGCTAAGAATTCTTCACAGCACTTAAACTTGTCTTCATGGCTACCAAAAGATTACACACACAAATCACTTCACACAAGTAGTATAACAGCCTATTGCACAGATAACCATGCAGGACAATTGTCTTTCCAAACTCTTAAATAGTCTCCCAAAGTGAAATGTTTTATAATCTTTTTTTGTGTAGTAGTCAGAGAAAAAAGAAAGACGTTTGGGCACAGATTATCCGTCCGACAGAAAGAAACTTTTTTTTTTTTTTTTTCGGGTGCCAGCTGAAACACAATAAACCACATAATTAACTTTACAATTCTTTGTGTTTCTGGTTTGACTGCAGGGAGGAGATGAAAGAGGATTGCTAGGACTTGCATTCCATCCCAATTATAAGAAAAATGGAAAGCTGTATGTGTCGTACACCACCAACCAGGAGCGCTGGGCCAGCGGACCTCACGATCACATTCTTCGTGTTGTGGAATACACAGTGTCTAGGTACTGCATCTAAATAGCAGCATGTCACTGTTCTTTAATCAGTAACATTCTTACAAGATCCAGTACACTTTCAGGTGTGTATGTCATTTTATCCAGTAAAGGGTGTAAATGTGCACCTGGACAAACCATGCTGTGATGAAAGGGGTACAAATGGAATTTTTACTCATTTTTTTAATGAAAATAGTCACAAACACTGGCAGCTTTATTTTTACACACTGAGAGTCAGACATTGAACTATGACGCCCTCCCTACTCTAAATCTGTCTGCGCATGTTAAATTTGTCCCCTCCCCAGTGCAACGTGATTTTGAAATGTCACAAAGTGCACCTTGTAACTAGATTTATTCCTAATTCTAACTGACCTATAGTTTGTAATCACGTATGGTGACTTCAGCACTGCGTACATTGGGATGATTCTGAGGTAAGAGTACAGCAAAAAACAGCAAGTAACCGTGCACCTTGGTAAAAACATGTTGCGCGGATAAGTAGCAAAATCTGTGGTGCGTGCGCTAACCAGTGCTATTTGGCGCAATTTGAGGACATATACTGTATATGTGGACCAGGGACGTGCAGTGAGGTAAATAGCTCAGGAGGCGCTGGCTAGTACCAGAGCCAGATTTACACACAATATATGAGCCAAAGGTTACATCTGGGCATTATACACAGGTGCAGCAGGATATACTGCTCGAAATTTGGTGAGTTTTGATCAGAGATGTGCAGAAACGATAGGCAGGGGAAGCACTGCCTCACCTGCCATAGACTTTTTACTCCAGAGTTTTGACTATAAAAATAATTAGAATAATACAAAGACATTTCTAATACAGGTTGAGTATCCCTTATCCAAATTGCTTGGGACCAGAGGTATTTTGGATATGGGATTTTATTCGTATTTTGGAATAATTGCATACCATAATGGGATATCATGGTGATGGGACCCAAGTCTAAGCACAGAATACATTTATGTTTCATATACACCTTATACACACAGCCTGAAGGTAATTTTAGCCAATATTTTTTATAACTTTGTACATTAAACAAAGTGTGTGTACATTCACATAATTCATTTATGTTTCATATACACCACATACACACAGCCTGAAGGTCATTTAATACAATATTTTTTATAACTTTGTGTATTAAACAAAGTTTGTGTACACTGAGCCATCAAAAAACAAAGGTTTCACTATCTCACTCTCACTCCAAAAAGTCTGTTTTTTGGAATATTCCGTATTTCGGAATATTTGGATATGGGATACTCAACCTGTATATTCTTTGAATTTTTCATATAGTCATAGATTTCATATAGTCAAAACGCTGACGTATACATTAGTATGACAGGAAAGGCTCTGCCTCCCCAGCTTCACCTCACCACGGGTATGGGTCATTAGGTCGACCACACTTAGGTTGACAGTCATTAGGTCAACCACAATTGGTCGACATGTAGTAGGTCGACATGGTCACTAGGTCGACATGGAAAAAGGTCAACATGAGTTTTTTTACTGTTTTTCGTGTCGTTTTCTTTGTAAAGTGACGGGGAACTCCAGTTAGTGCACCATGTCCCCTTGCATGACTCGCTTCGCTTGCCATACTTCGGGCAAGGTGCCTCGCTGTGCTCGGCACAGGTTACCGTTCCCAATTGTAGTCCACGTGGATCGTAAAGTATGAAAAAGTAAAAAAAAAATGTGAAAAACTCATGTCAATATTTTTCCATGTCGACCTAGTACATGTCGACCTATTGACCATGTCAACCTAATGCATGTCGACCATTAGTGGTCGACCTAATGACTGTCGACCTAAGTGCTGTCGACCTGATGACTGTATCCCCTCACCACACGTCACTGAGGCGGACAGATCTGTAGGCCGTTGGTGAGACTTTCCCAAATGTTAGGCCTCATTGTTAATGTTAATCAAGAGAACATTGAGATAAAGGAAAATTCATAAAACAACATGTGATCTGTACAAAACTTAAAGGTCATGGATCTCAAAGGTGACTTGTATATACATATTGTAATAAGTTACAGTAATAGGAACATCACTCTATAATACAAGCGGTTTTCTGATAGTATTGATATATGTTTATACATATCTTAGCTTACAATGCGTAAAAAATACAATGCAGAGTATTGCTCTCTCGCGTCATCAACAAGCTGAGGTATCCTATGTATTGTTACTACTACTGTATATATTTGTTCATTTGTTTGATGTAATATTACATATGGCATGCTTACACTGTAAAGTAGAAGTAAGTGGTTTAAACTCTTTATTTGAAACAGGAAGAACCCCAGCCAAGTTGATGTGAGAACGGAGAGGATTTTTCTAGAAGTAGCAGAATTACATAGGAAACACTTAGGAGGACAGCTTTTGTTCAGTCCAGATGGCTTCTTGTACATTTTTCTAGGAGATGGAATGATAACTATTGATGATATGGAAGAAATGGATGGTTTAAGGTAAAAATGCAAACATATGATTTCCTGAACAATGTTGTGTGTTCCTGAAATAAATCTCCTCACAACTAGAGAAAAAAATTGTCTAATCTATTAAAATTGCATTTAAGGGCAACATTTGTGCTTAGCCATCAGCAACCATTTGGGTACTTGATTTCATTGTCTAACGTGCAAGCTTTGTACTGGTTGATTACTGTACTTCACTCTAAAAGCAATGTTGCAATCCTTTTTCTCGCATGCTGGGGGCCGCCCATCGCAGGGCAAGGCTGCCCCCCCCCCCCCACCCCACTGTGCCTGTGCACTAATTGAAATACCGCCGCAATTAGTGCGCGGTTGAGGAAAGCAGGGAAGCCTGGCTGCCATCTTTTTTATCGGAGCGGCTGCGTGTGACATCACCCAACCGGCCCAATTATTCCCCCGTATGGGAGCCTCCGCCCCAGTTTTCCCTCCCGCCGCCACCACCCGCAACGCTCTGTCTCCAACTTGGAAATGGAGCGTTGCTGCCCCCTCCCGCCCCGCGAACGCCTTTGCCTGATTGACAGGCAGAGGAGTTCACATTTACTGCAGGTCACCCAGAGTAAATGCTGGCGCATGCGCAGGATGGGCCCTGCGAATACATCCGCCGGGCGAATGCAAAAATTCGGATTTGCGGTCCAACCTGAATTAGGCCCCATGTAAGCAAATTAGCTCAATTGTATTTGTCTTGTGAAATCTAGCATTCTCCATTCTCCAGTCTCTTTTGTCGTGACGGATTGCACCTGATTGAGGAGGGGGCAGCGGTGCTGGGGGGAAGGATGGTTAGAAGGTAGGAGATTTTAAACTAGGAGCCTGGGGGGAGGATTTAGCTAGATACCACGGGTTATGCAGTGAGAATAGTGGGGATGGCGGTAGTAAACGAAATGGGGGAGAAGTTGGGGAGAGGGTAAGAGCAGGCGGTAAGGTTACTAACATGGGTACTAAAAGAGATTTTACCAAAGCACTAACCAATGACGATTACAGGTCATCATTGCTACATAAGGTGAAAGATGTCCCTAACGCAAGAGAAAATACTTATCTTAGTTGTATGTATGTAAACGCCAGAAGCATTACTGGTAAAAAGGGTGAACTAGAAATACTTGCAGCAAGCAAACAGTATGATATTATAGGCATTACTGAAACTTGGTGGGACGAATCTCATGATTGGACAGCCAATCTAGAGGGCTATACACTGTTTGGGAGAGACAGACTAAATAAAAAGGGTAGAGGGGTGTGTCTTTACGTAAAGCCGTTTTTAAAACCTGATATACAGGAAGATATTCAGGAGGGGACTGTAGACACTGTCGAGACATTATGGGTAGAAATTGCATGCGGGGGAAAAAAATAATAAAAAATGTTAGTATTGGGTGTATGCTATAGGCCGCCTGGTATCAACGCGTCTGATGAGGAATTGTTACTAAAGCAAATTGAAAGAGCAGCAGGAGTAGGAGACATAGTAGTGATGGGAGATTTTAACTATCCAGAGATAAACTGGAAAAACGATTCATGTGATACTGCTAGGGGCAATATGTTTTTTAAACACACTTAATGATAACTACTTAGTTCAACTAATTGAGGAACCAACTAGGTACAATGCAATCTTAGATCTGGTATTAACAAACAATGGGGATTTGGTATCAGGTATTATAGTAGGGGAACCCATAGGAAATAGCGACCACAATATGGTCACATTCAATATCAGTTTCCATAAACAGCCCTATACTGGCTCAACTAGGACTCTAAACTTTAGCAAAGCAAATTTTGAAAAGATGAGGGTATTTTTCAGGGACATTGAATGGGAAGGTTTGTTTTTAGGAAAAAATACTACGGAGAAATGGGAGGTACTAAAACTGCTAGCTAAAAATACACTCAAATTTATTCCTACGAGCAGCAAAAAAAGGAATAAAAATCATAAACCGATGTGGCTTAACAAAAAGATTAAGGAACTTATGGGCAAGAAAAGGCGAGCATTTAAAAAATACAAATCTGACGGGGAAGCAGTCATTTCAGCACTATAAGGAATGTAACAAAATATGCAAAAAGGAAATAAGAGCGGCTAAAGTAGAAACTGAAAACTAGTAGCAAAGGAAAGCAAAGCGAATCCCAAAAAATTCTTTACATCAATAGCAAGAGATTAAAGAAGGAGAGTATAGGCCCTTTAAAAGACAAGTTGGGAGTCTTAAGCAAAAATGATAATGACATAGCGGACACACTAAATGAGTTTTTTTCAACAGTATTTACTAGAGAGGACCCAATTCAGGGACTAACATATAATCTCAATAATGAGAATATCCCACTGATAGGTACTTATTTAAGCGAGGAAGTAGTCTGTGACCGATTAAAACATTTAAAGATTAATAAGTCACCAGGTCCCGATGGTATTCACCCAAGGGTTCTAATGGAGCTTCATTCTGAACTTGCAAAACCGCTATTTTTGATCTTTAAGGATTCAGTAATATCAGGTATGGTTCCCAAAGACTGGCGTATAGCGGAAGTAGTGCCTATATTCAAAAAGGGAAGTAAAGCTGAACCAGGTAATTATAGACCAGTTAGTCTTACATCTATAGTGGGGAAAGTATTGGAAGGTATTCTAAGAGATAGTATTCAGAAGTTCCTTGAAGTCAATAAGGTCATTAAAAGGAATCAACATGGGTTTATGAAGGACAGATCCTGTCAAACCAACTTACTTGGCTTTTATGAAACAGTAAGCGCCAACCTAGATTAGGGTAAAGAGGTGGATGTAATCTTTTTAGATTTTGCCAAAGCGTTCGATACTGTACCACACATGAGACTTATCTACAAGCTACAAGAATCAGGGCTAGGAATCACAATATGCACTTGGGTCAAAAACTGGTTAGATAATAGGGAGCAGCGCGTTGTGGTTAATGGATCTTTTTCAACTTGGACTGAAGTGCTTAGTGGTGTGCCGCAAGGCTCAGTATTAGGACCGCTATTGCTCAATATTTTCATTAACGACCTAACAGAAGGTCTAGAGAGCATGGTGTAAATTTTTGCAGATGATACCAAATTGTGTAAAGTTATAAATGCGGAGGGGGATGCTGAGTCGCTTCAGAATGACTTAGTTAAATTAGAAGCTTGGGCAGCGAAATGGAGAATGTGCTTCAATACAGACAAGTGTAAGGTAATGCACTGTGGTAACAAGAACAAAAATGACACCTACCTACTAAATGGGGTAAAATTAGGGGATTCTGTACCGGAAAAGGACTTAGGTGTCCTCATAGATAGCAAACTAAGCAGTAGTACCCAAAGTAGGACTGCAACAAAGAAGGCTAATAAGATATTAGCATGCATAAAACGGGGAATTGATGCTAGGGACGAGAGTATTATACTCCCGTTATATAAATCACTTGTGAGGCCACACCTTGAATACTGTGTACAATTCTGGGCACCTTACTACAAAAAGGATATCCTGGAGCTAGAAAAGGTTCAAAGGCGGGCGACCAAACTAATTAAGGGTATGAAGACGCTAGAATACGAGGAAAGGCTTGCAAGACTAGGCATGTTTACACTGGAAAAGAGGAGATTAAGAGGGGACATGATCAACATTTACAAATATATAAGGGGACAATATACAGATCTTGCGCAGGACCTGTTTTTGGTTACATCAACACAGAGAACTCGTGGACACTCGCTCAGGTTAGAGGAGAGGAGATTCCACACAATACGGCGTAAAGGCTTTTTTACGGTAAGGACGATACGTGTTTGGAATTCCCTGCCTGAGGGAGTTGTAATGGCTGACTCAGTCAACACCTTTAAGAATGGGTTAGATAAATTCCTAATGAATAAGGATATCCAGGGTTATGGGGCATAGTCACGCACTATGGTTATTATAAAAAAAGAGGGGTTAATCGGAACGGCAGTCAGCAACTTCAGTCAAAATTTTATACAAAATAATCGTGCATAGGAGACCACAAATAGGTTGAACCCGATGGACAATTGTCTTTTTTCAACCTTAGATACTATGTTACTATGTTACTGGTTGCTAGTGAACAATAATCTCTCGTTACCACTTAGTTATGTCCTTCAGCTGCAAGTGGAGATATAACTGAGATGCTTATGACTCTAACTGGATCTACTGTAACTCCATAAATAGTTGTGTTACTTCACTACTGTACACTGTATTGATGAACTTTGGACGAGTGTGAGGTACATTTAAAAAAAAGGGCTGTTGTCAAATGTTGTCTCTTTTTCCTGCTGATATTTTACTGATAGTCAGTATTTTACTTACTTACTAAATATGCCGAAACCTGAAAGTAGAGAGAAAGAAAATGTATGATGTCTTTTCAGAACTAGAGGGTCTCAAAGCCATTGTTGTGATTCTGTAAAATAACTTCATTTTACCAGACTGTGAAATTACTGACTGATCTATTATTTTGTGTTATGCAATAACATTTCAGTTTAAGATCGCCAAACTACTTGCATACTTGTGGGATTTGTTACGAAAAATTGCGAGATTTATTACAAAATCATACTTGCCAACTTTATTTATTTTCTCTCCGGGAGAAGCCCGGAGAGGAGATGCTGCTGACAGCTCTGGGGACGCGGCTTGCTTTTCACATCATTAGTGTCTGCAATTTGCGGGTCCAGGGAGTGAGGGCAGCGATTTGCTTCATTTTAGCCCCTTCCCCTCCCTCGAGACCCACGATTCCCAGTATTATCTCCCCATCCTTCCCACTTCATTAGCAAGTGGATGGGATGTGGGAAATCCACCTACTCTTCCAGGGGTGCGGGAGACCCCCCTGAAAATATAGCCAAAATAAGTTAATGTATGTGTAAGTGAATTACCTTTAATTTATGCATACTGTGATAGTGTGTAATCTGAGAAAAAATGAAATCCTGAAATTTCCTTCCTGGAATATTACAAAAATGACTCAAAGCATTTTACAATGTTCTTTTTGATTTTTTTTTTAGTGACTTCACAGGATCAGTGCTGCGACTCGATGTTGATATAGATGGGTGCAATGCCCTTTTCTCTATTCCAAGAAGCAACCCTCATTTTAACAGCACTAACCAACCCCCTGAAATCTTTGCTCACGGACTACATAACCCAGGCAGGTAAGCCACATGCATTTGCTGTGAGCACCTCAAGATTTCTTTATCTTCGTAGAATCTTATCAATTTTTCATCATCAGACCAAGGCACCATTAGTGATCGTAGCCTATGCGAATATATATTGTTATAGTATTGAGATATTTTCCATAAAAAACACAGTGGCATAGCCAGGTTTTGAAGGGTAAAAAATAGACTGTTACAGAATGGAGATACGTGAGGCATATCAGACAGATAGGGTAATACAGAGCAAATAACACCGTACTCTGCAAAAAGACCAGAATTAAATCATAATCATTTTTTATACCGGGGCATGATGCTGGAGAGGCACAGGGGGGTGATTATTCACAACCAGCAGGATTAGAAGGAAACGGCCTTGGCACAGTAATCTTTAAAATGAACCCTAGTCTGTATGTGGGTCCATGTGATAAAGTACATAAGGGTAGATGTATTAAGTGTCGTCATGGGGGAGAAGTGTTATGTGTGCTGATACAGCTGCTCCCCCATGTATGAAGGTGGAGATGTGTGTGATATGACAGGGGCGCTGCTATCTGCAAGGTAACGCACCGATATGCCGAACAATGTATAAACGTGCAGTGACACTGACCATTACAACAACTACAGCTTTCGATTTCGACAGCTGTAGGTGTCGTTGCCTGGCTCACAGCACTGTCCCTGGCTGTTGGCTCCGACATCTGGGGACTGTGCATACCCATAACAATAAAGTTTTGTTTTTTCACAAATGCCTCGGGGGCCACTGGGGGATTTCTGACCGGCGCATGCACACTAGAGATGAGCGGGTTCGGTTCCTCGGAATCCGAACCCGCCCGAACTTCATGTTTTTTTTCACGGGTCCGAGCGACTCGGATCTTCCCGCCTTGCTCGGTTAACCCGAGCGCGCCCGAACGTCATCATGACGCTGTCGGATTCTCGCGAGACTCGGATTCTATATAAGGAGCCGCGCGTCGCCGCCATTTTCACACGTGCATTGAGATTGATAGGGAGAGGACGTGGCTGGCGTCCTCTCCATTTAGATTAGAAGAGAGAGAGTGAGATTGATTTGAGACAGACACTTGATTTACTGGAGCTTAGGAGTACTGTAGAGAGTGCAGAGTTTAGTAGTGACTGACCACAGTGACCACCAGACAGTGCAGTTTTATTTAATATAATCCGTTCTCTGCCTGAAAAAAACGATACACAGTGACTCAGTCACATACCATATCTGTGTGCACTGCTCAGCCCAGTGTGCTGCATCATCTATGTATATATCTGACAGTGCTCACACAGCTTATAATTGTGGGGGAGACTGGGGAGCAGTGCCAGTTATAGGTTATAGCAGGAGCCAGGAGTACATATTATTAAAATTAAACAGTGCACACTTTTGCTGCAGGAGTGCCACTGCCAGTGTGACTGACCAGTGACCTGACCACACTGACCACCAGTATAGTTAGTAGTATACTATATTGTGATTGCCTGAAAAAGTTAAACACTCGTCGTGTGACTTGTGTGGTGTTTTTTTTTTTATTCTATAAAAAACTCATTCTGCTGACAGACAGTGTCCAGCAGGTCCGTCATTATATAATATATACCTGTCCGGCTGCAGTAGTGATATATATATATTTTTTATATCATTATTTATCATCCAGTCGCAGCAGACACAGTACGGTAGTTCACGGCTGTAGCTACCTCTGTGTCGGCACTCGGCAGTCCATCCATAATTGTATACCACCTACCCGTGGTTTTTTTTTCTTTCTTCTTTATACATACATACTACATCTCTTTATCAACCAGTCTATATTAGCAGCAGACACAGTACAGTAGTCCACGGCTGTAGCTACCTCTGTGTCGGCACTCGGCAGTCCATCCATAATTGTATACCACCTACCCGTGGTTTTTTTTTCTTTCTTCTTTATACATACATACTACATCTCTTTATCAACCAGTCTATATTAGCAGCAGACACAGTACAGTACGGTAGTCCACGGCTGTAGCTACCTCTGTGTCGGCACTCGGCAGTCCGTCCATAATTGTATACCACATACCCGTGGTTTTTTTTTCTTTCTTCTTTATACATACATACTACATCTCTTTATCAACCAGTCTATATTAGCAGCAGACACAGTACAGTAGTCCACGGCTGTAGCTACCTCTGTGTCGGCACTCGGCAGTCCATCCATAATTGTATACCACCTACCCGTGGTTTTTTTTTCTTTCTTCTTTATACATACATACTACATCTCTTTATCAACCAGTCTATATTAGCAGCAGACACAGTACAGTACGGTAGTCCACGGCTGTAGCTACCTCTGTGTCGGCACTCGGCAGTCCGTCCATAATTGTATACCACCTACCCGTGTTTTTTTTTCTTTCTTCTTTATACATACATACTACATCTCTTTATCAACTAGTCTATATTAGCAGCAGACACAGTACAGTAGTCCACGGCTGTAGCTACCTCTGTGTCGGCACTCGGCAGTCCATCCATAATTGTATACCACCTACCCGTGGTTTTTTTTTTCTTTCTTCTTTATACATACATACTACATCTCTTTATCAACCAGTCTATATTAGCAGCAGACACAGTACAGTACGGTAGTCCACGGCTGTAGCTACCTCTGTGTCGGCACTCGGCAGTCCGTCCATAATTGTATACCACCTACCCGTGGTTTTTTTTTCTTTCTTCTTTATACATACATACTACATCTCTTTATCAACCAGTCTATATTAGCAGCAGACACAGTACAGTAGTCCACGGCTGTAGCTACCTCTGTGTCGGCACTCGGCAGTCCATCCATAATTGTATACCACCTACCCGTGGTTTTTTTTTTCTTTCTTCTTTATACATACTACATCTCATTATCAACCAGTCTATATTAGCAGCAGACACAGTACGGTAGTCC
This sequence comes from Pseudophryne corroboree, assembly GCF_028390025.1. Lineage (NCBI taxonomy): Eukaryota > Metazoa > Chordata > Amphibia > Anura > Myobatrachidae > Pseudophryne > Pseudophryne corroboree. Next base: position 995,620,257 of record NC_086444.1, on the reverse strand, counting down.
ACGGCTGTAGCTACCTCTGTGTCGGCACTCGGCAGTCCGTCCATAATTGTATACCACCTACCCGTGGTTTTTTTTTCTTTCTTCTTTATACATACTACATCTCATTATCAACCAGTCTATATTAGCAGCAGACACAGTACGGTAGTCCACGGCTGTAGCTACCTCTGTGTCGGCACTCGGCAGTCCATCCATAATTGTATACCACCTACCCGTGGTTTTTTTTTCTTTCTTCTTTATACATACTACATCTCATTATCATCCAGTCTATATTAGCAGCAGACACAGTACAGTACAGTAGTCCACGGCTGTAGCTACCTCTGTGTCGGCACTCGGCAGTCCGTCCATAATTGTATACCACCTACCCGTGGTTTTTTTTTCTTTCTTCTTTATACATACTACATCTCATTATCAACCAGTCTATATTAGCAGCAGACACAGTACGGTAGTCCACGGCTGTAGCTACCTCTGTGTCGGCACTCGGCAGTCCATCCATAATTGTATACCACCTACCCGTGGTTTTTTTATCTTTCTTCTTTATACATACATACTACATCTCATTATCATCCAGTCTATATTAGCAGCAGACACAGTACAATACAATAGTCCACGGCTGTAGCTACCTCTGTGTCGGCACTCGGCAGTCCATCCATAATTGTATACTAGTATCCATCCATCTCCATTGTTTACCTGAGGTGCCTTTTAGTTGTGCCTATTAAAATATGGAGAACAAAAATGTTGAGGTTCCAAAATTAGGGAAAGATCAAGATCCACTTCCACCTCGTGCTGAAGCTGCTGCCACTAGTCATGGTCGAGACGATGAAATGCCAGCAACGTCGTCTGCCAAGGCCGATGCCCAATGTCATAGTACAGAGCATGTCAAATCCAAAACACCAAATATCAGTAAAAAAAGGACTCCAAAACCTAAAATAAAATTGTCGGAGGAGAAGCGTAAACTTGCCAATATGCCATTTACCACACGGAGTGGCAAGGAACGGCTGAGGCCCTGGCCTATGTTCATGGCTAGTGGTTCAGCTTCACATGAGGATGGAAGCACTCAGCCTCTCGCTAGAAAACTGAAAAGACTCAAGCTGGCAAAAGCACCGCAAAGAACTGTGCGTTCTTCGAAATCCCAAATCCACAAGGAGAGTCCAATTGTGTCGGTTGCGATGCCTGACCTTCCCAACACTGGACGTGAAGAGCATGCGCCTTCCACCATTTGCACGCCCCCTGCAAGTGCTGGAAGGAGCACCCGCAGTCCAGTTCCTGATAGTCAGATTGAAGATGTCAGTGTTGAAGTACACCAGGATGAGGAGGATATGGGTGTTGCTGGCGCTGGGGAGGAAATTGACCAGGAGGATTCTGATGGTGAGGTGGATTGTTTAAGTCAGGCACCCGGGGAGACACCTGTTGTCCGTGGGAGGAATATGGCCGTTGACATGCCTGGTGAAAATACCAAAAAAATCAGCTCTTCGGTGTGGAAGTATTTCACCAGAAATGCGGACAACATTTGTCAAGCCGTGTGTTCCCTTTGTCAAGCTGTAATAAGTAGGGGTAAGGACGTTAACCACCTCGGAACATCCTCCCTTATACGTCACCTGCAGCGCATTCATAATAAGTCAGTGACAAGTTCAAAAACTTTGGGCGACAGCGGAAGCAGTCCACTGACCAGTAAATCCCTTCCTCTTGTAACCAAGCTCACGCAAACCACCCCACCAACTCCCTCAGTGTCAATTTCCTCCTTCCCCAGGAATGCCAATAGTCCTGCAGGCCATGTCACTGGCAATTCTGACGAGTCCTCTCCTGCCTGGGATTCCTCCGATGCATCCTTGCGTGTAACGCCTACTGCTGCTGGCGCTGCTGTTGTTGCTGCTGGGAGTCGATGGTCATCCCAGAGGGGAAGTCGTAAGCCCACTTGTACTACTTCCAGTAAGCAATTGACTGTCCAACAGTCCTTTGCGAGGAAGATGAAATATCACAGCAGTCATCCTGCTGCAAAGCGGATAACTGAGGCCTTGACAACTATGTTGGTGTTAGACGTGCGTCCGGTATCCGCCGTTAGTTCACAGGGAACTAGACAATTTATTGAGGCAGTGTGCCCCCGTTACCAAATACCATCTAGGTTCCACTTCTGTAGGCAGGCGATACCGAGAATGTACACGGACGTCAGAAAAAGACTCACCAGTGTCCTAAAAAATGCAGTTGTACCCAATGTCCACTTAACCACGGACATGTGGACAAGTGGAGCAGGGCAGGGTCAGGACTATATGACTGTGACAGCCCACTGGGTAGATGTATGGACTCCCGCCGCAAGAACAGCAGCGGCGGCACCAGTAGCAGCATCTCGCAAACGCCAACTCTTTCCTAGGCAGGCTACGCTTTGTATCACCGCTTTCCAGAATACGCACACAGCTAAAAACCTCTTACGCCAAACTGAGGAAGATCATCGCAGAATGGCTTACCCCAATTGAACTCTCCTGTGGATTTGTGGCATCGGACAACGCCAGCAATATTGTGTGTGCATTAAATATGGGCAAATTCCAGCACGTCCCATGTTTTGCACATACCTTGAATTTGGTGGTGCAGAATTTTTTAAAAAACGACAGGGGCGTGCAAGAGATGCTGTCGGTGGCCAGAAGAATTGCGGGACACTTTCGGCGTACAGGCACCACGTACAGAAGACTGGAGCACCACCAAAAACTACTGAACCTGCCCTGCCATCATCTGAAGCAAGAAGTGGTAACGAGGTGGAATTCAACCCTCTATATGCTTCAGAGGTTGGAGGAGCAGCAAAAGGCCATTCAAGCCTATACAATTGAGCACGATATAGGAGGTGGAATGCACCTGTCTCAAGTGCAGTGGAGAATGATTTCAACGTTGTGCAAGGTTCTGATGCCCTTTGAACTTGCCACACGTGAAGTCAGTTCAGACACTGCCAGCCTGAGTCAGGTCATTCCCCTCATCAGGCTTTTGCAGAAGAAGCTGGAGACATTGAAGGAGGAGCTAACACGGAGCGATTCCGCTAGGCATGTGGGACTTGTGGATGGAGCCCTTAATTCGCTTAACAAGGATTCACGGGTGGTCAATCTGTTGAAATCAGAGCACTACATTTTGGCCACCGTGCTCGATCCTAGATTTAAAACCTACCTTGGATCTCTCTTTCCGGCAGACACAAGTCTGCTGGGGTTGAAAGACCTGCTGGTGAGAAAATTGTCAAGTCAAGCGGAACGCGACCTGTCAACATCTCCTCCTTCACATTCTCCCGCAACTGGGGGTGCGAGGAAAAGGCTCAGAATTCCGAGCCCACCCGCTGGCGGTGATGCAGGGCAGTCTGGAGCGACTGCTGATGCTGACATCTGGTCCGGACTGAAGGACCTGACAACGATTACGGACATGTCGTCTACTGTCACTGCATATGATTCTCTCAACATTGAAAGAATGGTGGAGGATTATATGAGTGACCGCATCCAAGTAGGCACGTCACACAGTCCGTACTTATACTGGCAGGAAAAAGAGGCAATTTGGAGGCCCTTGCACAAACTGGCTTTATTCTACCTAAGTTGCCCTCCCACAAGTGTGTACTCCGAAAGAGTGTTTAGTGCCGCCGCTCACCTTGTCAGCAATCGGCGTACGAGGTTACATCCAGAAAATGTGGAGAAGATGATGTTCATTAAAATGAATTATAATCAATTCCTCCGCGGAGACATTGACCAGCAGCAATTGCCTCCACAAAGTACACAGGGAGCTGAGATGGTGGATTCCAGTGGGGACGAATTGATAATCTGTGAGGAGGGGGATGTACATGGTGATATATCGAAGGATGATGATGAGGTGGACATCTTGCCTCTGTAGAGCCAGTTTGTGCAAGGAGAGATTAATTGCTTCTTTTTTGGGGGGGGTCCAAACCAACCCGTCATATCAGTCACAGTCGTGTGGCAGACCCTGTCACTGAAATGATGGGTTGGTTAAAGTGTGCATGTCCTGTTTATACAACATAAGGGTGGGTGGGAGGGCCCAAGGACAATTCCATCTTGCACCTCTTTTTTCTTTTATTTTTCTTTGCGTCATGTGCTGTTTGGGGAGGGTTTTTTGGAAGGGCCATCCTGCGTGACACTGCAGTGCCACTCCTAGATGGGCCCGGTGTTTGTGTCGGCCACTAGGGTCGCTTATCTTACTCACACAGTCAGCTACCTCATTGCGCCTCTTTTTTTCTTTGCGTCATGTGCTGTTTGGGGAGGGTTTTTTGGAAGGGCCATCCTGCGTGACACTGCAGTGCCACTCCTAGATGGGCCCGGTGTTTGTGTCGGCCACTAGGGTCGCTTATCTTACTCACACAGTCAGCTACCTCATTGCGCCTCTTTTTTTCTTTGTGTCATGTGCTGTTTGGGGAGGGTTTTTTGGAAGGGCCATCCTGCGTGACACTGCAGTGCCACTCCTAGATGGGCCCGGTGTTTGTGTCGGCCACTAGGGTCGCTTATCTTACTCACACAGTCAGCTACCTCATTGCGCCTCTTTTTTTCTTTGCGTCATGTGCTGTTTGGGGAGGGTTTTTTGGAAGGGCCATCCTGCGTGACACTGCAGTGCCACTCCTAGATGGGCCCGGTGTTTGTGTCGGCCACTAGGGTCGCTTATCTTACTCACACAGTCAGCTACCTCATTGCGCCTCTTTTTTTCTTTGCGTCATGTGCTGTTTGGGGAGGGTTTTTTGGAAGGGACATCCTGCGTGACACTGCAGTGCCACTCCTAGATGGGCCCGGTGTTTGTGTCGGCCACTAGGGTCGCTTATCTTACTCACACAGCTACCTCATTGCGCCTCTTTTTTTCTTTGCGTCATGTGCTGTTTGGGGAGGGTTTTTTGGAAGGGACATCCTGCGTGACACTGCAGTGCCACTCCTAGATGGGCCCGGTGTTTGTGTCGGCCACTAGGGTCGCTTATCTTACTCACACAGCGACCTCGGTGCAAATTTTAGGACTAAAAATAATATTGTGAGGTGTGAGGTATTCAGAATAGACTGAAAATGAGTGTAAATTATGGTTTTTGAGGTTAATAATACTTTGGGATCAAAATGACCCCCAAATTCTATGATTTAAGCTGTTTTTTAGGGTTTTTTGAAAAAAACACCCGAATCCAAAACACACCCGAATCCAACAAAAAAAATTCGGTGAGGTTTTGCCAAAACGCGGTCGAACCCAAAACACGGCCGCGGAACCGAACACAAAACCAAAACACAAAACCCGAAAAATTTCCGGCGCTCATCTCTAAATTGCACACAGGGAATGCAAGTGCCAGTCAGGGCAGCCGAAAAGAGAGAGAATGCACATTGGCAGACAGGTAGTTTAACAATCTCCCTCTTTGACACATCTGTTATTAATATTGTACATGCTGCCGATATGTGGACCCACTTCACTGCAATCCAGAAGTGAAGCTGGTCCTTTAACATAATGGCTGAAGCATGTATTTTAATACGTCTACCCCATAGACCCCTATGTACTAAGCCTTGCAGAGAGAGAAAGTGGACGGAGATAAAGTACCAGCCAGTCAGTTCCTAACTACCATGTTACAGGCTGGCTTTTTTTTTCTATTTTAATCTGCTTAATACCGGTCTGAGGCAGCACCCCCCTTTTTTTTTACTTACTATTGATAAATATACTTGATTATAGTAGCCTAATTCCGACTAATAGAGATAAGTCTGGGTGCAATACAATTTTTCTGTTACTTCCCTGGCATTATTTATACCCAGCAATGGGGACCAAGAAGCCAGAAAGGCTTCCATGGATCCCCCCAGTGTTAACCACTATATAAGTGCCCGGGCATTAGCTGTGTGCGCATGTCACTATACCCGTCACCTGCAGTGTTAGGCTGTCAGTAACCAGGAGAAAATACTGGCATTGTCATTTGCAGAGGTAGAGCATTATATATTGCTGAAGTATACAGTGGTACACAATGATTACTACTGCAGGGTCCTGGTACATAGATCTCACAGTTCTTGTGGTGGAAGGAGAGTAGAAGCAGTACAGCTGATGATCTGTGGTCCCAGCATATGTCTATGCTATTGCAATAGATGCAGTCATGCGTAGACAGTCATTAGGTCAGTACCACAATGTTGAATTGGACCATGTTGACATGGGTAAAATGCCGTCATGCTACATGTTGTCATCTGCACTACAGTATGTTGACAAACATATCTATATAGTCAACAATAGTAATCTTGGGGTTAGGGTGACACGTTTACACTGTGCACATCGACATAAGCATGCCGACATACTCTGTCGATATGAAGTACTTGACAACATTGTGGAGTCTCTATTATGATTGTTGACAATAAGACATTATGGGGCGATTCAGATGTTTTTACGCACTGCTACCACTAGGGGGCGCAAAAAGACGCAATTCAATTGTCACTCTGTTTAGATGCCCAGTAGCTGTCTGTTTGGGAGCGACATGCGTGATATACATGGGTGCTTAAACACAACTGAATTTTGACAATTGTTTGGGCATCTAAACAGTCCTCTATAGACGGGAGAAAAAGACGCCCAAAACAATTGAATCGGCCCCTATATTTTAATACGTCATATCAAACCCATTGTTTCTTGTCCCTTTCTTGATAAATAAATAAATATATATATATATATATATATATACACACTTGTATAAAATACACTGTGCGCTTTATGTGTCCTGGTTTTCCGGGAGAGTCACATTTTTTTCCAATCAAAATATTTAACACACAATACTATACCTATCATTTAAACTACTGATGGATCCAAATGAACAGGACATGAGGAAATATGTTTCTGTTGTTGTTTTACCTTAAATTCATTTTAAAATAAGACTCAGCTTAACAAGACTGCACATTAATAATAAAAATATGTGTAAGGGTAGATAGAATAACGTTTAATTTGAGAGCCAAATATAAAATAAATAAATACATATGGAATCCAGAGATGGGTTGTATCGGAAATCCAAAATAATGTTACATTACAGTGAAGGAAATGCATACGTGTTGTATGGACCCTTTATGGGCACAGGTGCATTACAGTGGCAGAGGCTAGATTTAAAAAACAAATGCTATGAATAAGAAAGATACATAGAGAGACCGCAACAAAAACACTAGAAATTGCAAATGTCACAAATATTTATAAAAACTGTAACAACAATAAAAGTTGGGTTGTGATTAGCAACCAATCTTTTATTAGACTGTGGAAAATTAAAGCACATGGATTTGTTGCTATGTATAACACTACTTTCCAGAACCTATGCAATCATTTACATAAATGTCTCCAATAATATTTATACAGGTTAAGTATCCCATATACAAATATTCGGAAATACAGAATTTTTTGAGTGAGATAGTGAAACCTTTGTTTTTTGATGGCTCATTGTACACAAACTTTGTTTAATACACAAAGTAATTAAAAATATTGTATGAAATGACCTTCAGGCTGTGTGTATAAGGTGTATATGAAACATAAATGATTTGTGTGAATGTACACACACTTTGTTTAATGCACAAAGTTATTAAACATATTGGCTAAAATGGCTGTGTGTATAAGGTGTATATGAAACATAAATGCATTCTGTGCTTAGACTTAGGTCCCATCGCCATGATATCTCATTATGGTATGCAATTATTACAAAATACGTAAAAATCCGATATCCAAAATACTTCTGGTCCCAAGCATTTTGGATAAGGGTTTCTCAACCCGTATCTGTTTGCTATGCTACCTTAGTTAGTTTTTATTTATTTATTTATTTATTTCTTTTTCTTTACTTACTTACTAGTTATGTTTATGGATGCTAATGACTTTTTGCAATGTATATGTGTGCAAAAATGATCTTTCCCAGGAAGAAAAGTAAAAGATATTTTGTTTTGTTTAGACCCCTTCTGATCTATTGTAATATGAATACTGAGGGGGGAATTCAATTTGCCCCTGTAGTTTACTGTAGGCTAATTGAATCAGCAGGGCTATTCAATTAGCTCAGAAGGCAGCCCACAGGCTGCTGATACCGTCCTGAAGAGGTCATGATAACATATAGTACAATATACATTATAAGGATATTAGCTGTTCTATCCGTTCTTCACACGGGAGTTTCTGATTTTCACGGTTGTAAATATAAATGAGTGTTAAAAATTTGGTAAATCTATAGAGATGTAAATTTGAGACATCTTAATGTAAGTAAATATTAATGCATGGTTCTTGGCGCTACCCGAGGAGCACCAGTAGCAGATGTGGTAAAAAGTGACAGGACCGTTTACCTAATTTACCTATGTTAAATTTCAACTACCTAACATATCGGGAAGCAAGAGAATTAGTGATCAGTCAGTCAGTCAGTCAGTCAGTCAGTGAGAGATACAGTAAAAAAAGTGACAGGACCATTTTTGTAGTTTATGAAATTCTACACACTTGACATGCAATCCAAATTTTGATCCAGTTGTCCATTTTGCATTATCGTTGACGCATTATGTCGACCCCCTTTGGGGAGGTTTATTAAAATTCTAATTACGTAGTTTTCCTATGTCCCACCTGCGGAATACCTATGTTAAATTTCAGCTTCTTAACATATCGGGAAGTAAAAGAATTAGTGAGTGAGTGAGGGCTTTTGCATTGATATATATACTGTAGATAAGAAAACGCCAAGATTTTTATACAAAACTACAGTCACAGACCAAGTGCCTTTACATACACCTATCTTCAAATCATGCCCAGTATTTTGCACAAATATGCGTCTTTTCACAACACATATGCGGAGTACCTAGTACTCATCTGGTGCATTTACTTTGCACATCTATGGAAAATGGTGACAGACTGGGTACCGATATACAGTAGCCATGAATCCTGCAAAGCTGTGGTGTGCCAATTTACACTGCCATTATTGTGACAACAGTGCAAACTCCAAGTCCCCAGTAGATTACAAGTCCTGTTATATTTGGTTGCTTTGAAAAAAAAGCTGCTAGTGTATACTGTACAGTACAGTATGAAAAGGACGCAATGTTGGCCGTGACCTACGTCTAAGTCATGCCATGCGTCTTTTACCATATGTCACAAAACACAGGTGAATGAGGACACATCTGTGTCAGAATTTGAAGGAGACTTTTAACATCTGTAATAATGTACACTGGGGGGATATTGATACTTATACTGTAAAACACAAGACTTTCTAATAAACACTGAAGTGCTTATACCAGAACTAGTGTTCTTGCTAGGCTGCTTTAGCAGGGCGTTGTGAACTGTCAGAATTTAAAGTAGCAAAATGTGCCCTGCCCTAATCGCGGTGCCCTTCTAGAACAGCCTGCCTGTTGCTGTCCCCACGCACGAGCATCAGTGTCCCGCGGGTGGGAAATGTTTCCATTTGCCGATGTGTCGATAGATGCCGCGAGTGCGAGGCACACCCCAAGAGTGACTCAGACATAACCGCACCCCCCTCCCTGGTCGTCCTTGCTTCCTTTTCAGGGAAGCAGTGCCTGCTCCCAGTCACCCTGTCCTGCCCACATCATAGTAGAAACACTAAGAACTCATAGTTTATACAGGGAGGGAGGAGATTACACATACATTAGTCCCACTTGTGTTTAATATAATAAAATGTTTGCGTAATTGAATGACTGTTTATTGCGCTTTGGGTTTCTTTTGTGTAGGTGTGCTGTTGATCGCCACGCCAAAGACAGCAGTATGAATTTGACAATTCTTTGCTCAGATGCAAGCACGAGGAACAGGTCTAACACAAGAATCTTACAGATCATAAAAGGAAAGGATTATGGTAAGCTATACTGTGATTTTAGCTGCCTTTATCCAATTGTTAATATGTTTATGCACTTATAATGACACACATTGCACTAGAATACATTAGTCCAAATTAGAACATATGTCAGAAACAGAAGATTTACTTCTGTCTTCAGTAAATAGCTCATTGTAAGATGTGTCATTACTCTAATGTAAGTCTATTTATTAAGCTCCCCGAGGCCTACCATAGAAACCACTGATCTTATTTATATTGCTCACAAAATATTTTTCTTTTGGAAACTGGTTCTGTTCTCATTTTTTCATCCTAATTACATATGTCATGATTAAGTACTCCATTCCTTTTTATTTCCTGCATCTAACTATGATTGATTAAACTGTTTTTAAAGCATTTTATCAATTAGATGTAATGCAATCTCTTCATTTGATTTTTGGTAGGTTGTTTATACAGAAACATTTAGTTTTGTCCCAGATTTCTGCGGCCAGTCCTGTCAGTGGTTGCATCGGGGTCGGTGACACCTGGTGCGGCCAAGAGCCCCCCTGTGTGCGATGACGTTGAGTGCGACCTTAAAAGGGGGCATGGCTTTATGGGTAGGGGTGTGGCCTCACAAAAGCCCCGATTTGTCACTGTGGGGGCATGCCTGCAGCAAACCATGTGTGTTAGACTCTAGAATCTTAAATATTTTATTTTCTCCACAAGCAACTCAAATACAGCAAACTTTTCTCCCACCCTCCACCCTTGTGTCAGCTATATACAGGCTAATACAATATGATGTTCTGGTTGTAGCTTTCCAAAATGGACATTCCCGCTACAGGTGCGAAGGGAAATCTGGGACCCTTTCAAGTATACAGCTAAATGCTTACATCTTACATGTACTGTACTTGGATTTACCACATCTCTTATTTTATTTTGATAGAACGTGATACAGGTTGAGTATCCCATATCCAAATATTCCGAAATACGGACTTTTTTGAGTGAGAGTGAGATAGTGAAACCTTTGTTTTTTGATGGCTCAATGTACACAAACTTTGTTTAATACACAAGGTTATTAAAAATATTGTATTAAATGACCTTCAGGCTTTGTGTATAAGGTGTATATGAAACATAAATGAATTGTGTGAATGTAGACACACTTTGTTTAATGCACAAATTTATAAAAAAATATTGGCTAAAATGACCTTCAGGCTGTGTGTATAAGGTGTATATGTAACATAAATGCATCCTGCGCTTAGATTTAGGTCCCATCACCATGATATCTCATTATGGTATGCAATTATTCCAAAATACGGAAAAATCCGATATCCAAAATACCTCTGGTCCCAAGCATTTTGGATAAGGGAGACTCAACCTGTACTCATTATTTCCGCAGGCACGACCAGATGATTTGAGTACATGAGTTTATCAATAGATTTCATCAATATGAGTGTATCACTAGATTTCATCAATATATTCAAATTATTCATTTTTCATAATATGACACATACTACAATTTATTTGTCAATCTTCCAAGTCACTTTAATTTTGCAGTTTTACAGTTCTCAGCGTGAAATTGTAAGTACTTGGTGAAGCTATTACATAGCTTATTGCAGATTGCAATATTAGACCTTGTCCTGTAATGAGATAGACATAGGTGGCTATCTAAGGTGCTTGTATAATCTAGTGGGGAGGTGATTACATATGTTTACAAATACATATTTTACTGTAATCATTGTGTGGTTGAGTTTAGTTGTTTGCTCAATAAATGAAACAATAGTGTCAGTATAAGGTATGCTTCCCCTCCATGCATCTGTGAGCTTGTCGCTAAATACACCCCAGTCTGACCACTCTGCTCTATGCCTCTCCTTCTCTCTTATTACCTCCCCTCACTCCCACCTTTAGAGTACTGTGAAGCATCTGACCTCTCCCAAACCGATGATCTTGCAAAAACTCAGCTTTTCACTCTTGCCTACCCTACCCTAGTCTGCCATGTCCACTTGTGTCTCATTGCGGCCACTGTCTCCAGTTTCTCTGTCACTTTGTGGTAAGCAGGGACCTCTTTCTGTCTCATGTCTGCCCCATCTCTCTCTTCCCTGCTTCTACCTAATATGTTTGTTGCTGCAATATTATTTAGTGTTATTTTGCTACATTCACCTTATACATACAACATCTATGTTTGTTCTGTGCAACTCATACTTACATTTATCTTGTCTCTAATTTGTACCCATGTATTTGTATGCTGGCTATCCGTTTCTATGACTCTATAGATATGATGATGATGGTGATGCTGACGACAGCAAATTCCCCATGTACTGTTTTGGCCTAATGCTACAACAGTTCCTTTTCTTTTTCAGAAAGTGAGCTTCCACTTTTAGAATTCAAGCCATTGAGCAACGGGCAAACAGTTGGTGGATTTATATACAGAGGCTGTCAATCAGAACGGCTGTATGGAAGCTATGTATTTGGAGACCGCTATGGGTATGTTATAATCTTTTTGTATTCGGACTTAGAGTATTTATATACCGTAGCATTTTGGTGACCAACAAAACAGTAGCTAGTGAGTCAGGAAAGAGATGGACGCAATATAGATAGAGTTCTCTTGTTTCAGAAACAACTTTATTTTATTATTTTAGCGTACTTTCCTGTAATACATTTCATGCCCATTTATTGATTACTGATTTTGTGTCCTGCCCATTGTGTCACAGTGACTCATTCTAACACAACACACAGCTGTCAGTAAAGGTAAAGGTTTATGCTGGTATGGCTGTGCCAGTCATTTGTTTCTAAAGGGGGGTACACATGGAGAGATCCGTGTTTAAAATCTAAGCAATATGACTAGATTGCCCCGTGCATCGCTATCGCCGGTGCTAGATTGAGCCTGCCTGCAGGCTCCATCTAGCGGGTCGCTCACTTCACCATTGTGTGAAGTGAGCGGCCCCCTGTCCGTCCTCTCCCTCGCTCAGCACATCGCGCTGTGCTGAGCAGGGGGAGAGATGTGTGCTGAGCGGTCTGTGTTAAGATCGCTCAGCACACATCTCTCCAATCAGTACCCCCCTTTAAAGTATGTAAATGGGATGTTACACAATCCAAAAAAACACATGCAGATAGCATTATTTCTCTTCTGGAGTGCAGGTATTGTTATGTACACATTACTTATTGCCAGTTGTGATGTACTGTATAAGTGCTGCAGTAGGAATTGTGAACCTGACATGCTCATGTGTAGTACACCCTATACACCATATGAACCATGACATTTTCTGGAGTAAAGATTAGATAAAACAGGAAGAAGACACATAGACCTCCTTCTCTGTTATGTACTTTTCAGTGATGCAGCAGAATATGGTTAATGATTTGATATCATCTAGGAGTTGATGAGACTCATTTAGAGTTGTACCTAAATGCATTTGTGTGGTGTAATTTTGCTGTTGCAACTATAGCTACTGTACCTGGATTCTTTTATTCGATAAAAGTTAGGGCTGGCAGTGTTGAGGCACAGAGTATAATGGACTACCTGGCTAATTAGCATTATGGACTTCACTAATGGGAGCCCGCAGGCAGCTGCCCTCTTACTGCCCCCTTTACATGACTAGCTGTGACGGGGTGGTATCGATATCCTGACGGTTCGCATCCCTCTGTGACATATGAACCAATATCACAGTATAATATTGCGATCTGAGTATGGTCAAACATAGCCAGCAGTGCAGGGTTACAGGCTTATGTTCAGAAGTAGAAATACATGCAACATGGTAATACGCTCAAGTGCAAAATCAGAACAGCGGGCAAAAAACTAGTACACAGGCAATCAATCTATAACAGGTATAGGGCTGGAGTGGGGTTAAAATAGGCAACCCATTCTGCATCTCGTGCCACTGTGACGCCAGCGATCTGCTAACTGGCACTATAAATCCCTGAAGACTCAGTGGGCTCGCCACTAAAGCGTACACTGGTGGCACAGAGTACATGAGAAGCAGCAGAGAAAAATGATGAAGCAGTAGAACCGCACGGCAGGAGACCAGATGTCCACGCTGTACAATGTAAGTGGATGCTAACCGACCTTTTCCGCAAGTCACACCGCACATATTTAGCATGTGTTGCAAGCTGCAAGCAGCTTTGCAAATGCAATTCTTACTTATTTAGGCCCAGAATCGGTAACTGTTCATTGTTGTCTGTTATTATGTACAAGTGATGATTCTGTCATTTCAGGAACTTTGTAACGCTTCATCAAAATGCCATCACTAAACAGTGGCAGGAGAAACTGTTCTGTCTCGGCAGCGGAGCTTCCTGCAGGGGGCCCTTCACAGGCCACATACTGGGATTCGGAGAAGATGAACTAGGTACAATGCATAGAGTAAATCACTTAGTTGGACTGTAAGCAAGAGTTTACAGAGATCACTTTGTAATTTTCCACAATATATTTTATATATATTTATATATATTTACAGAGCAGGTATATTTCTTAAATGGCATAAGAAGGAAACCAGTTGCAGTATATACAGTATGTGTACCAAATAACATTGTTGATGTAATACTGTAATAACAAAAAAACAACAGGGCTTAAGTCAGAATAGCTTTCAGGCAGTTTCCTTATAAGTAAACTAAAAAAATACACATAAAAAAATAGACACCCACAAAATAAAAAAACCTTTATAGGTTTAAAATGTATATCTACAGTGCAACCTGAAAGTATTCACAGCGCTTCACTTTTTCCACATTTTGTAATGTTACAGCCTTATTCCAAAATGGAATAAATTAATTTTTCCCCTCAAAAAATTCTACACACAATACCCCATAATGATAATGTAAAAGAAGTTTTTTTGTGATTTTTGCAGGGCTGGGTCACTCAAGGACATTCACAGAGTTGTCCTGAAGCCACTCTTTTGATATCTTTGCTGTGTACTTAGGGTCATTGTCCTGCTGAAAGATAAACCTTCGCCCCAGTCCGAGGCCATGAGCGCACTGGAGCAGGTTTTCAACCAGGATGTCTCTGTACATTGCTACATTCATCTTTCGCTCTATCCTGACTAGTCTCCCAGTTCCTGCCGCTGAAAACATCCCCACAGCATGATGCTGTCACCACCATGCTTCACTGTAGGGATGGTATTGGCCTGGTGATGAGCGGTGCCTGGTTTCCTTCAAACATAATTCCTGGCATTCACGCCAAAGAGTTCAATCTTTGTCTCACCAGACCAGAGAATTTTGTTTCTCATGGTCTGAGAGTCCTTCAGGTGCATTTTGTCAAACTCGAGATGGGCTGCCATGTGCTTTTTGCTAAGCAGTGGCTTCCGTCTGGCCACCATACAGGCCTGATTGGTGGATTGCTGCAGAGATGGTTGTCCTTCTGGAAAGTTCTCCTCCACAGAGGAATGCTATAGCTCTGACAGAGTGACCATCGGGTTCTTGGTCACGTCTCTGACTAGGGCTCTTCTCCCCCAATTGCTCAGTTTAGACGGACGGCCAGCTCTAGGAAGAGTCCTGGTGGTTCCGAACTTCTTTCATTTACAGATGATGGCGGTGACTGTGCTCATTGGGACCTTCAAAGCAGCAGATCTTTTTCTGTACCCTTCCCCAGATTTGTGCCTCGAGACAATCCTGTCCCGGGGGTTTACAGACAATTCGTTTGACTTCATGCTTGGTTTGTGCTCAGACATGCACTGTCCTATGGGCCTAATTCTGAGTTGATCGCAACAGCAATTTTGTTAGCAGTTGGGCAAAACCATGTGCACTGCAGGAGGGACAGATATTACATGTGCAGAGAGAGTTAGATTTGGGTGGGGTGTATTCAAACTGAAATCTAAATTGCAGTGTAAAAATAAAGCAGCCAGTATTTACCCTGCACAGAAACAAAATAACCCACCCAAATCTAACTCTCTCTGCACATGTTATAACTGCCCCCCCCCCCTGCAGTGCACATGGTTTTGCCCAATTGCTAACAAACTTGTTGCTGCGATCAACTCAGAATTACCCCCTATATAAGGTCCCACACTTGACAGTGTGGGACCTTATATAGGACAGGTGGGTGCCTTTCCAAATCATGTCCAATCAACTGAATTTACCACCTGTGACTCCAATTAAGCTGTGGGAATGATCACTGGAAACAGAATGCACCTGAGCTCGATTTTGAGCTTCATGGCAAAGGCTGTGAAAGTGATATCTTAGTTTTTTATTTTTTATAAATTATTTTCATGTTGTAATTATGGGGTATTGTGTGTGGAATTTTGAGGGGAAAAAATTAATTTATTCCATTTAGGAGTAAGTCTAACGTAACAAAATGTGGAAAAAGTGAAGCGCTGTGAATACTTTCCGGATGCACTGTACATAATGTTTATAAATTTATCAAGTCACAAACCTGGTAATATAATTGATGTACATGCCACTGTCCTCTAAAGTCAGTATACTATCCCAAGACTGCAATAATAATTAATAGATGTAATATAAAAATTTTTATCAAGGCGGCACTCCTCATAGGGTAATCAATTAAAGCAGTAAAATTCATAAAAGTATGGTGCCCTCCGCTCACAGATCTGAACGGCGGTGACTAATGTAGCATTTCTCCGGAGGCACTCAATAATTACAAAAGTCAGCAATGTGACCAACGTTTCAATGCTGTATTCAAAGCATTTTCATCAGGGTGCAATTGTTGAGTGCCGCCGGAGAAATGATATATATAGATAGATAGATAGATAGATAGATAGATAGATAGATAGATAGATAGATAGATAGATAGATAGATAGATAGATAGATAATTTTTTTGACAATTTTCAAACAAGGTTGTGTCTCTAAGTACAGTATATAGTGTTAAGTTAATTGAGCAGATGCATACAATAGAGCTAACTTTGGGCTTTGAGAAGCAGGGGAGAGCAAGTAACTGTGCACCTGGACAAAGTATGTTGCAATGCTAGGGGTGCAAGCACATTTTTTGTGCATGCAGGGTAAATATTGGCTGCTTTTGCATGTAGCCCATAATTGCTGGACACTTTTATTTGTGCACTGCAATTTATACTTCAGTTAGGACAAACCCTTTATAAGAGGGTCATTTAATTCCAGGCAAATGGTGCAAATTGCTATCTTGCACCCTTCGCCTGCCCGGCCAAAACCCGAATTTGCACAAAAGTCTGGCACCCCCTGCCAACTGTATAAAATAATGCACATGCAAAGTATATCTAAACACATCTAATTATTTTCAATAGAATTCAGATTTCCTTAGAATACAGTACCTAAAACTAGCAATACACCTTAAGATTATCTGTCCAACTATCCAACTACTATAGTTGGCTAATTGAAAAGAAAATCTGGTAACGTATATGAGCAAATGGCAATAGACAATTTGCTCCCAAATGTCGGAAGACTGACAAAAATGGTCATTCAGACAAATTTGTTAAATCAAACAGATTTAATGAATTGGTCTGAATGACCTATTTTATCCATTATTTAGTGTTTGGGAGGAAATTGCTGATTGTCATTTGCTCCCATACAGTACATTACCAGATTTTCTTACCAACCAGTAAACTAGTTTAATGGTTGAATAGATAATCTTATGGTACACTATACAGCCAATTTAGTTGGACTTTACTGACCATGCTTCCATCACTAGAGTAGTCTGAACTCATTCACTACATCAGAACCTGACAGTAAGCTAGCTCAGCTGTCCAACTATTGATATACACTACCATAAGTTAACCCTTAGTGCTGCAGAAAAATGGATTAGTTTAACCTCTTTAGGGATACTGGCACATATTGATATATAAACATAATGGTTATTTTTTATTGCAAAACTTTTATAAGTTTGAATATATATTAATAACTAAATCGGTCAATACATATAAAAAAAAATCAACTTGAAAGTCATTATCTTTTCAATAAAGTATATTAAAGAATGTTTTTTCAATTATTTATTTCTAAAATTACAAAATTGTCTCGGAAATTGGTTAAAAGCAGCATTGAATGTATAAGCATTACTTAATTTGAAACGTCATTTAATGTTAAACCTATTACCTATTCAGACAGAATACCATAATAATCTTATTTTGTTTAGTCTTTACAAAATATCTAATCATATAATCACTTTTCTGCTGTCTGCTATTAGTGCCTGCATCCAACTAACATTCTACTGTAAGAAGTTGCTGTTTGTGATATAATTATAATGTGATGTCTTAGACCAGCCATGTCCAAACTGCGGCCCTCCAGCTGTTGTGAAACTACATATTCCAGCATGCTCTGACACAGTTTTGCTGTCAGAGAATGCTAAAGCTGTGTCAGGGCATGCTGGGATGTGTAGTTTCTAAACAGCTGGAGGGCCGCAGTTTGGACATGCCTGTCTTAGACCTTGGGTGTGAGTATGTATTGGGTGCTGAGTGACAGCTGGAGAATGTCAAAAGTTTGTTTATTACCAGTTATTTATATTACAATGACTATTTGGTCAGTCACTTCAGTCCCTGCCCCAGATGAGCTTACAATCTATATTACATACACAGTAGGGTTAATTTTGTTTGTCAGAATCCAGTTAACCTGTCAGTATATTTTTGAGTGTGAAAGGAAACCCAACAAACAATGGGAATTGATCCCAAGACCTGTGAGGCAGTAATGATCATCAACCTAATTGCACTCAACACATACAATTAGAAAGACATTGAATGCATTGAATGAATTACAAGTGAGCAGAGATAGTGTATTATGTAAGAGGCTTGAATACTTGCCTGATAGGTTAATATACATGTTCACTGTCAGGTGTAGACATTAAACAGTAGGATTAATTTATGACGGGCAAGCGCAGCTGAGAACAGTGGACAAAATATGTAATGTTCTTTAACCCATTGTTTCTGCTTTGTGCACGGTGATAGCTGCTTTCTTGTCTAGACATTGGAAGTGTTGGGGGGGTCCAAAGTAATGAGTATGCAAAGCTAAATTGCAATAAAAAATGTGGTGACTTACTTGTCTTTTAATGAATAAAAGGGAGCTAACTGGGCAAGCTTGGAGGTGCATCCATCACTTGGTGGAGAGCCCTGATTTTCCCGGCAAGCAGGTTGCCACTTTGTACACATAGAAAACCAATATACAGGAGTAATAAAAATGACTGACAAAAAAAGATAAGGCACAACAACATTGCTTGTTTAGTTTCTGGAGTTATTTAATCACAATACGAGGGACATATGAGTAAATAAGATAATAGGTTACAGGGACAATCCTTAGATATGACTTGTTCCATTAGTACATAGACATTACTGTCCAAGATGCCATCATTTCATATCAGACTGCAAAATCAATCAATCTTAAAGATGTTCTATGTGTGCACATACGTCATCAAGCAGCACAGGGGAACATGTACTAAGCAGTGATACAAGTGGAGACGTGAGCCAGTGGAGAAGTTGCCCATGACAACCAATCAGCTGCTCTGTATACTTTTATAGTATGCAAATTGTAAATGTTATGTCAATGCCGATTGGTTGCCATGGGCAACTTCTCCACTGGCTCACTTCTCCACTTTTATCACTGCTTAGTACATCTCCCCCATAGTCACATGTGCAGGAGGATAAAAAGGGCAGCATATTGCTGCAATGCCATTGGCTGATGTAAATGACTGGAAATATCTCTTGAACAACTGAGAAAGTCTTGTACATTGCAGTAGCTAAACATCCCTGGGATCTAGTGAGCCTATTGCTATGCCATGACTGAGACCAAACTATGTTAAACATGAGGTCGGACAAATGCCTCCGGTATGTCATAAAATAATGTGCTATATTGGCATTTCTAACAGGTGAAGTCTATATACTGTCAAGCAGTAAAAGTATGACTCAGACGCACAGTGGAAAACTCTACAAGATTATTGACCCTAAAAGGTAAAGATTTTATTTCTGTTCAAAATGTGTACAAATGTATGTTGTCAGCGCATATAAAGCAAAGTGTGAAAATGTTTTTCTATTCCCTTTGACTCTGTAAAGTCATCTAATTAATAATATGCAAATTACAATATATTTTGTTAGAGAAAGAATGATGCCTCTTTTTCATAGCACATTATCTCACCTATAATACACCAGTGATGTAAGTATAGGTATAAACTCCTGCAAAATAATGTATGTGTAAATAGTGAGTTATGATATCATCAAATTGGTGAGTTCTTATATCATCACTTCAATATTCAGAATGAAAACTTATCTTTATAAAGTGCCTCTTGATGTCTGCAATCTCCCCATTACCTCTAACACAGCCTTAAGGGGGGTACTCACGGGAGAGATGTGTGCTGAGCGATCTTAACACAGACCGCTCAGCACACATCTCTCACCCCGCTCAGCACAGCGCGATGTGCTGAGCAGGGGGAAAGCCGACGGGGGGCCGCTCACTTCACACAACGGTGAAGTGAGCGACCCGCTAGATTGAGCCTGCATGCAGCTCAATCTAGCATCGGCGATAGCGATGCGCGGGGCCGCGCAACGCTATCGCTGGAGGGCATACACACGGCAGATCCGTGCTTAAAATCTAAGCAATCTAGCAAGATTGCTTAGATTTTAAGCACGGATCTCTCCGTGTGTACCCCCCTTTACTCAATGTTAATCTCAAACTATTCTCATTAAGAAAACAAGGTACTGAGCATTCCAAGCTTGTCAACCATTTTATGGGATTATGACACGTCTCCACTTTACGATGATTGGCAGCTCCTAGAAACCTCACAAAGGGGTGTGCAGGGGTTGCAGGCTGCATCCGGGTGTCACTAAAATGCCGACTCCTCCACAGTGACAGGAGCCGGGTGCCGCAGTATGACATTATCCTGCAGCATTCGGCTCCTGTCAGTGAAAAGAAACCGTCAATTCTGTAAGAGTCTCTGGGGGCACTCCGTACACCCTTGAAATAAGGTATTCAGGGGACTCCCTTTGAGGCCACACCCCCTTTAGTGACATCAGTGGGGTTCCCATGAGGCCGTACCCTCTACATTCGAAGCATCGTCCCCTTTTTGAACAAGCGCCTGGGGGGGCCTCTTGTTTGCACCCGGTGCCACCAACTTCGGTGCCACCAATGGCAGCTCCAGCATGCTAGGTATATGTGCCAAGCCTGCCAAGACAAGCATGAAAAGGTCGATTTCAAACAGTTTTCAATGTTTTAAGCTAATAATGAATTAAATGTAAACTAGGCACTATTTATCCAACCCCTACTTACTATTAGTACTTTTAACTGAAGCTCTATAATGTATATTTTATTACAACATGGCTATGACCCATGAATATGTTAACAATAATCAATAAAAATATAAATCTAGCCGTGATACTGCATACTACAGCACTAATCAGCACTAGAAATCATTTCATATGCAAAACTGCCTTAAATATGAAATTAACATGATATTAATATTCAGCAAGATGCAATTAACAACACTCCTCCAGATAGTAAATGAACCGTGCAGTCCACACTTTTAAAGGATGTAACAAAGCAGTGAGCAACAGTCTCGCTCATTTGCATTAGAGTGAAAAGACCTTTATTGCTAATTACTCACTGCCCTCTACCTGGTTTTGTTAGTTACATGTGATTACAAGCAGTGGTTCCCAATCTTTTTGAACTCACTGCGCCATAGAGCATCGGAATTTTTTTCATGACACCCCTAGGCCAAAAGTTTCTTAGTGAGACATTTGGAAAGAAATATTAAGTAAATTGTGTTTATACAGTATGTCATCCTTAGCTTCTAATGTGTGGTGAGGGACAAGATTTGCTTCTGTTTGTCCACATGTTTTATGATTGGCGGCCGCCAGCACTGGTTTTGCCTATTACATTGACCACAAATAATTTGAATTGGTCCTGGACCACCAATCCAAGGCACCCCTGCTTTTGTCCTGAGGCACCCCAGGGTGCCATTGCACATAGTTTGAGAACCTCTGGATTACAGTATATGTGCTTTAATGAGGATATGTGGCATTGTAATGCCATCGTGCTGGTATGAGTTGAATGCCTATATTATATGGGTTTTCAGATGAGGGTTCTGCCTTTTATAAGGGTCATTTTAGATTAATAGATTAACTAGGTGCTGAACACTGTCGTAGTTTGCAAGCTTCAAGGATCAATCAAAGCTTCCATTGCGTTATAAGAAAAGTTTGTCCACATAATGTAAATGTAAACAAATCTTACCAGCTGAATTCATGTCATTGTCAACTCTGAAAACAATCACTATTCACTAGAATACAACTAAATTATATATGTACAGAATTTACACATTTTTCTGCCTTCCACGAGCATGGCAAAATAAAGACAAGAATTAAACACAGTAAGGGGAGATGTATCACGCCTCTGAGAGAGATAAAGTGGAACAATTGCACTAACGTAACCAATCAGTCTCTCACTGTCATTTCAAATACAGTGCTAGATAAATGGTAATTATAAGCTTATTGGATGCTTTTTGCAACTTCTCCACTTTATCTCATTCCAAGGCTTGACACATTTCCCCTGTAGTCTGTGTATGGAAATGTAGCTTTATAATGGCCAGCAGACAAGCAGCTCCCAAAATGGCTGTGTTTACAGCGAGAGTAAATGTTTAGAAATAAATGGACTTCATAGCATTCTTCTACAGAAGTGTTAGCAGAAAGAAATGGCTCCAAATGTATTTGGAAACCAGGGTCAAGCGCACATAAAATGAAAAAGAAGAGAGGGAGGCAAAAGTCCCACACAGTCGATATTGAATAAGTCACCATGACCTATAACTATGACCTTTTACTGTAAAATGTATATAAATGCAAGCTTATTAAGTCTGTTACTTGCCTTTGCCGCCTCTCCAAATGCTGCTAGTGCTTCAAGCAAATTCTGTCAGTCGCTGGGATCTGATTACAAAATAAATCTAATCTGACCTTGACTCTTTTCTGGGAGTTTAGTCATCTCGTAGGGTGGTCCCAGAGTACCTGAAAGGCCAGAGCCCACATTGTAGCAGTCTTGTTGGGGTTAGTCTGTGTGTGTGGGGAGAAGGATTGTATTGAGTATCAGAGAGGATTTAAATAAAGCAGATTGCTAAACCCATTGACCCCAGTAGTGTTAATGAATAAATTGCAAATTATTCTGACATGGAAATGTAATTTTATATACAATTTGGAAAATAGTGTTATTTCTCGTCTTGTAAAGTTTATAGCAACAGCGTTTTCTACATATTGCTGATGCCATGTGACACAAAACATATTTTTCTTATTTCCAGTGAAGCTTCTCATACTGTATGTATCGTTATTACTCATATGTAATTAATTATAAAAAATCAGAAATGAGTACTACAGGGACACTGTTGTGGTATAAAAAGCCAGCTCATAGCATTTGTGTACTTATTGCTTTACAGTGGTTGACTGGACATATTCATCTTCCTTTCATTAGACTAGTTGTACCTAGAATCCTAATTCTAGAAGGGTAGTACCGCTTAGGGGGCTTGTAGTATTAGTCTTCCATGCCTACACCTGCAGCAGAGATGCCATTCTCCATAGAAATACGCTTACTGTACATCAGAATGCTTTTAGGTCTTTTTCTCGTACTTTGGTCCAAGTATTATACCTGCTCCAGGGCATTGCACTGCACCCTCTGTATCATCTCCAAGCGCCTGTGATCTGGCTTTCTGTACAGTTTTAGTGTGAGCCGGGTCAGAAGAACCTGGTCGTGCCACTTACACCGCACCATTATCCAGGTTGATGCTGGGTTCGACCATGGTAGTTACCAGGTCGTATTCCCAGGTAATGCGACATGAGTTATTTTTATTTGACACTTTATCACCAAAGCTCAACCTGGGTTGCCCCCCGGTAATAACCTGGGCTAAAAGTTTAAAAGGGGTATCAGCAAGAAAGCAAATAGCTTTGCATCTTGGCAGGGATGCAGTTATCCGCCGGTCACTATACCGACGCCTGAATCCTGCCTGGTGAAAAGCCTGACAGTCAGCATGCTGACTGACAGGGACTAATCCCACTTGTAGGTGTCCACAACACCCACAGAGTGGGAACAGAACCTGTGGCGAGCGCAGTGGGGCTGAGTGGGGCTTCGTTGCGCTCGCCCCCCCAATCTAAACACTGGGATCCGGGCATTGGTATGGTGACCGACTGTATCCCAAATGCCGGTTATCCATCCCCATCCCCCTTGGCAAAACCATTTTGCGCTGAAGGTGGGGCAGAGAGATTTAGATGTGAGAGGGACATGTTCAAACACAAATCTCAATTGCAGTGTAAGAATAAAGCTGTTCAGCATTTGTGGTCTACATGCAAAATCAGCCGGTGTTTACCCTGCATGCAAAATAGATAAATGCATTTGCCCCCCTTGCGTTGCAGCATGTTTTGTCCAGGTGTACAGCTAATTACTCTTTCTCTGACGTCCTAGTGGATGCTGGGGACTCCGAAAGGACCATGGGGAATAGCGGCTCCGCAGGAGACTGGGCACAAAAGTAAAAGCTTTAGGACTACCTGGTGTGCACTGGCTCCTCCCCCTATGACCCTCCTCCAAGCCTCAGTTAGATTTTTGTGCCCGAACGAGAAGGGTGCTCACTAGGTGGCTCTCCTGAGCTGCTTAGTAAAAAAGTTTAAGTATAGGTTTTTTATTTTCAGTGAATCCTGCTGGCAACAGGTTCACTGCACCGAGGGACTAAGGGGAGAAGAAGCGAACTCACCTGCGTGCAGAGTGGATTGGGCTTCTTAGGCTACTGGACATTAGCTCCAGAGGGACGATCACAGGCCCAGCCATGGATGGGTCCCAGAGCCGCGCCGCCGGCCCCCTTAGAGAGCCAGAAGACTGAAGAGGTCCGGAAAATCGGCGGCAGAAGACGTCCTGTCTTCAATAAGGTAGCGCACAGCACCGCAGCTGTGCGCCATTGCTCTCAGCACACTTCACACTCCGGTCACTGAGGGTGCAGGGCGCTGGGGGGGGGGCGCCCTGAGACGCAATAAAAACACCTTATATGGCAAAAAATACATCACATATAGCTCCTGGGCTATATGGATGCATTTAACCCCTGCCAATTTTTCCTTAAAAAAGCGGGAGAAAGGCCGCCGAGAAGGGGGCGGAGCCTATCTCCTCAGCACACTGGCGCCATTTTTCCTCACAGCTCCGTTGGAGGGAAGCTCCCTGACTCTCCCCTGCAGTCCTGCACTACAGAAACAGGGTAAAACAAGAGAGGGGGGGCACTAATTTGGCAGATAAATCTATACAGCAGCTATATAAGGGAAAAACACTTATATAAGGTTATCCCTGTATATATATAGCGCTCTGGTGTGTGCTGGCAAACTCTCCCTCTGTCTCCCCAAAGGGCTAGTGGGGTCCTGTCCTCTATCAGAGCATTCCCTGTGTGTGTGCTGTGTGTCGGTACGTTGTGTCGACATGTATGAGGAGGAAAATGGTATGGAGGCGGAGCAATTGCCTGTAATAGTGATGTCACCCCCTAGGGAGTCGACACCTGACTGGATGGTCTTATGGAAGGAATTACGTGATAGTGTCAGCACTTTACAAAAGACTGTTGACGACATGAGACAGCCGGCAAATCAGTTATTACCTGTACAGGCGTCTCAAACACCGTCAGGGGCTCTAAAGTGCCCGTTACCTCAGATGGTCGACACAAACCCAGACACGGACACTGACTCCAGTGTCGACGGTGAGGAAACAAACGTATTTTCCAGTAGGGCCACACGTTACATGATCACGGCAATGAAGGAGGTTTTGAACATTTCTGATACTACAAGTACCACAAAAAAGGGTATTATGTGGGGTGTGAAAAAACTACCCGTAGTTTTTCCTGAATCAGATTAATTAAATGAGGTGTGTGATGAAGCGTGGGTTTCCCCCGATAAAAAACTGCTAATTTCTAAAAAAATTATTGGCATTATACCCTTTCCCGCCAGAGGTTAGGGCGCGTTGGGAAACACCCCCTAGGGTAGATAAGGCGCTCACACGCTTATCAAAACAAGTGGCGTTACCGTCTCCTGATACGGCCGCCCTCAAGGAACCAGCTGATAGGAAGCTGGAAAATATCCTAAAAAGTATATACACACATACTGGTATTATACTGCGACCAGCAATCGCCTCAGCCTGGATGTGCAGTGCTGGGGTGGCTTGGTCGGATTCCCTGACTGAAAATATTGATACCCTGGACAGGGACAGTATATTATTGATTATAGAGCATTTAAAGGATGCATTTCTATATATGCGAGATGCACAGAGGGATATTTGCACTCTGGCATCAAGAGTAAGTGCGCTGTCCATTTCTGCCAGAAGAGGGTTATGGACGCGACAGTGGTCAGGTGATGCGGATTCCAAACGGCATATGGAAGTATTGCTGTATAAAGGGGAGGAGTTATTTGGGGTCGGTCTATCGGACCTGGTGGCCACGGCAACGGCTGGGAAATCCACCTTTTTACCCCAGGTCACCTCTCAGCAGAAAAAGACACCGTCTTTTCAGGCTCAGTCCTTTCGTCCCCATAAGGGCAAGCGGGCAAAAGGCCACTCATATCTGCCCCGGGGCAGATGAAGGGGAAAAAGACTGCAGCAGGCAGCCTCTTCCCAGGAACAGAAGCCCTCCCCCGCTTCTGCCAAGTCCTCAGCATGACGCTGGGGCCTTACAAGCGGACTCAGGCACGGTGGGGGCCCGTCTCAAGAATTTCAGCGCGCAGTGGGCTCACTCGCAAGTGGACCCCTGGATCCTGCAGGTAGTATCTCAGGGGTACAAATTGGAATTCGAGACGTCTCCCCCTCGCCGGTTCCTGAAGTCTGCTTTACCAACGTCTCCCTCCGACAGGGAGGCGGTATTGGAAGCCATTCACAAGCTGTATTCCCAGCAGGTGATAATCAAGGTACCCCTCCTACAACAGGGAAAGGGGTATTATTCCACGCTGTTTGTGATACCGAAGCCGGACGGCTCGGTGAGACCTATTTTAAATCTGAAATCCTTCAACACTTACATACAAAGGTTCAAATTCAAGATGGAGTCACTCAGAGCAGTGATAGCGAACCTGGAAGAAGGGGACTATATGGTGTCTCTGGACATCAAGGATGCTTACCTCCATGTCCAAATTTGCCCTTCTCAACAAGGGTACCTCAGGTTTGTGGTACAGAACTGTCACTATCAGTTTCAGACGCTGCCGTTTGGATTGTCCACGGCACCCCGGGTCTTTACCAAGGTAATGGCCGAAATGATGATTTTTCTTCGAAGAAAAGGCGTCTTAATTATCCCTTACTTGGACGATCTCCTGATAAGGGCAAGGTCCAGAGAACAGTTAGAGGTCGGAGGAGCACTATCTCAAGTAGTACTACGACAGCACGGGTGGATTCTAAATATTCCAAAATCGCAGCTGATTCCGACGACACGTCTGCTGTTCCTAGGGATGATTCTGGACACAGTCCAGAAAAAGGTGTTTCTCCCGGAGGAGAAAGCCAGGGAGTTATCCGACCTAGTCAGGAACCTGCTAAAACCAGGCCAAGTGTCAGTGCATCAATGCACAAGGGTCCTGGGAAAAATGGTGGCTTCTTACGAAGCGATTCCATTCGGCAGATTCCACGCAAGAACTTTTCAGTGGGATCTGCTGGACAAATGGTCCGGATCGCATCTTCAAATGCATCAGCGGATAACCCTGTCTCCAAGGACATGGGTGTCTCTCCTGTGGTGGTTACAGAGTGCTCATCTTCTAGAGGGCCGCAGATTCGGCATTCAGGACTGGGTCCTGGTGACCACGGATGCCAGCCTGAGAGGCTGGGGAGCAGTCACACAGGGAAGAAATTTCCAGGGCTTGTGGTCAAGCATGGAAACGTCACTTCACATAAATATCCTGGAACTAAGGGCCATTTACAATGCCCTAAGTCAGGCAATGCCTCTGCTTCAGGGTCAGCCGGTGTTGATCCAGTCGGACAACATCACGGCAGTCGCCCACGTAAACAGACAGGGCGGCACAAGAAGCAGGAGGGCAATGACGGAAGTTGCAAGGATTCTTCGCTGGGCGGAAAATCATGTGATAGCACTGTCAGCAGTGTTCATTCCGGGAGTGGACAACTGGGAAGCAGACTTCCTCAGCAGACACGACCTCCACCCGGGGGAGTGGGGACTTCACCCAGAAGTCTTCCACATGATTGTGAACCGTTGGGAAAAACCAAAGGTGGACATGATGGCGTCCCGCATCAACAAAAAACTGGACAGATATTGCGCCAGGTCAAGGGACCCTCAGGCAATAGCTGTGGACGCTCTGGTAACACCGTGGGTGTACCAGTCAGTGTATGTGTTCCCTCCTCTGCCTCTCATACCCAAGGTACTGAGAATCATAAGAAGGAGAGGAGTAAGGACTATACTCGTGGCTCCGGATTGGCCAAGAAGGACTTGGTACCCGGAACTTCAAGAGATGCTCACGGAAGACCCGTGGCCTCTACCTCTAAGAAAGGACCTGCTCCAGCAGGGACCCTGTCTGTTCCAAGACTTACCGCGGCTGCGTTTGACGGCATGGCGGTTGAACGCCGGATCCTGAAGGAAAAAGGCATTCCGGATGAAGTCATCCCTACCCTGATCAAAGCCAGGAAGGATGTAACTGTGCAACATTATCACCGTATTTGGCGTAAATATGTTGCGTGGTGTGAGGCCAGGAAGGCCCCTACAGAGGAATTTCAACTGGGTCGTTTCCTGCATTTCCTGCAAACAGGACTGTCTATGGGCCTAAAATTAGGGTCCATTAAGGTTCAAATTTCGGCCCTGTCGATATTCTTCCAAAAAGAACTAGCTTCAGTTCCTGAAGTTCAGACATTTGTCAAGGGGGTACTGCATATACAGCCTCCTTTTGTGCCTCCAGTGGCACCTTGGGATCTCAATGTAGTTTTGGGGTTCCTAAAATCACATTGGTTTGAACCACTCACCACTGTGGACTTAAAATATCTCACATGGAAAGTGGTAATGCTGTTAGCCCTGGCTTCAGCCAGGCGTGTCTCAGAATTGGCGGCTTTATCCTATAAAAGCCCTTACCTAATTTTTCATACGGACAGGGCAGAATTGAGGACTCGTCCTCAATTTCTCCCTAAGGTGGTTTCAGCGTTTCACTTAAACCAGCCTATTGTGGTACCTGCGGCTACTAGGGACTTGGAGGATTCCAAGTTGCTGGACGTAGTCAGGGCCCTGAAAATATATGTTTCCAGGACGGCTGGAGTCAGAAAATCTGACTCGCTGTTTATCCTGTATGCACCCAACAAGCTGGGTGCTCCTGCTTCTAAGCAGACTATTGCTCGTTGGATTTGTAGTACAATTCAGCTTGCACATTCTGTGGCAGGCCTGCCACAGCCAAAATCTGTAAAAGCCCATTCCACACGGAAAGTGGGCTCATCTTGGGCGGCTGCCCGAGGGGTCTCGGCTTTACAACTTTGCCGAGCAGCTACTTGGTCAGGGGCAAACACGTTTGCTAAATTCTACAAATTTGATACCCTGGCTGAGGAGGACCTGGAGTTCTCTCATTCGGTGCTGCAGAGTCATCCGCACTCTCCCGCCCGTTTGGGAGCTTTGGTATAATCCCCATGGTCCTTTCGGAGTCCCCAGCATCCACTAGGACGTCAGAGAAAATAAGAATTTACTTACCGATAATTCTATTTCTCATAGTCCGTAGTGGATGCTGGGCGCCCATCCCAAGTGCGGATTGTCTGCAATACTTGTACATAGTTATTGTTACAAAAATCGGGTTATTATTGTTGTGAGCCATCTTTTCAGAGGCTCCTCTGTTATCATGCTGTTAACTGGGTTCAGATCACAAGTTGTACGGTGTGATTGGTGTGGCTGGTATGAGTCTTACCCGGGATTCAAAATCCTTCCTTATTGTGTACGCTCGTCCGGGCACAGTATCCTAACTGAGGCTTGGAGGAGGGTCATAGGGGGAGGAGCCAGTGCACACCAGGTAGTCCTAAAGCTTTCACTTTTGTGCCCAGTCTCCTGCGGAGCCGCTATTCCCCATGGTCCTTTCGGAGTCCCCAGCATCCACTACGGACTATGAGAAATAGAATTATCGGTAAGTAAATTCTTATTTTTTTGCTTTACTCCCAACTCTGAATCCGCTTCA
Source organism: Pseudophryne corroboree (assembly GCF_028390025.1). NCBI lineage: Eukaryota > Metazoa > Chordata > Amphibia > Anura > Myobatrachidae > Pseudophryne > Pseudophryne corroboree. The sequence goes on along the minus strand of NC_086444.1, from coordinate 995,590,550 downwards.
ATCTGTCTCACTATATTTATAGGAAAAGACCAGATCTCCACCATCTCTAAGTGGGTGCAAAAATCAATGGTTTTACAGAGTGAAAATTTGCTGTGCACCCTAGGCCAAAGCAAGGGTTGTCCCTTAAATGCACACTCTCCATCCCTTCTGTGTCATTTTAATATTCACACAACGTACCTGGGCCCCAACTAAGGATTCCAGACATGAAATTATTATTCACAAATCCCGGGGTTCTGGGATTACCGAGCTGCAAATCCCGAGATTAAGACAAAAAAATGGGAAAAAAACAAGAAAAAATGCTAAAACATATCAAATCTCTACACTGAAAATTGGTAATTAGTTGTCTAGACTGATGATTTGACGCAAACTGAAATATTCTAAAAAAATGTAATTTCATTTGCTGAAAGTACAACCTAAGAAAAATCTGGGTGTCATTGCTAATTCATCTTCAGATTTGATTTCCTATATACCTGTCTGCAGAGAAAGTATGTTCAGGCTCTGCGCTAAATAAATCCATGTCCATATCTTCAGCTGCGATATCACCTGTGGATTCAGCTATGTCTGTGTCAGATTCATCACCATCATCAACTATATTAGGCACGTGATGATGATCATCGTTGATGTGGACTATACAAGAGTAGGACAGATCAGGCATTGTTATACTGTAGGTGAATAGAGCTTTGCATATTGTTGAATGTTCAGTAGCATAATTTTATAGAGCACATCACATGTGCTCTATAAAATTACTATTTTCACGGTAAGGACAATACGTGTTTGGAATTCCCTGCCTGAGGGAGTTGTAACGGCGGATTCTGTCAACACCTTTAAGAATGGGTTAGATAAATTCCTCAAGGATAAGGATATACAGGGTTATGGTGCATAGCCACGCACTATAGTTACTATAAAAAGGGATAAAATGCAACTGCTAAAATCAGCATCAGTTATCATTTTAGACAAATCATCATGCATAGGAGACCACAAATAGGTTGAACTTGATGGACAATTGTCTTTTTTCAACCTCAGATACTATGTTACTATGTTACGTACTGCAGGTTAAAGGCCGTGCACTAGATGACACATCTGGTGTGCAGCAGCTATAAAGGGGGGTACACACTAAAGAGATGTGTGCTGAGTGATCTATCACAGACCGCTCAGCACACATCTCTCCCCCCGCTCAGCACAGCGTGATGTGTGCTGAGCGAGGACGGGGGGTGCGCTCACTTCACACAGCGTTCCAAATCTAGCACCGACGATAGCGATGCGCTGGGCCACACACCGCTATCGCTGGGGGGCATACACACGACAGATCCGTGCTTAAGTTCTAAGCAATCTAGTCAGATTGCTTAGATTTTAAGCATGGATCTCTCCGTGTGTACCCCCCCTTAAGTTTTCCAACTCATACAATCACAATTGGGCCATCTGTGATGATTGCAACATCATTTTCAAGCATCATATTAAACTCATTTAAATGTGTTTTCAAAATTTTCAACCATTTTTCTGCAGCCAGCGATCCGTGAACTTTAAAATTACTTATTTCCTGGATGACTTTTGATTTGATTTTAAGGGCATGATTGAATGCCAGTCCATCTAAAGCTGAAGCCGCACTGCGCGTGTGTGCAATGTGAGATGCGATGGCATTTCACATGTGTGAACGCCTCTGTCTGATTGACAGGCAGAGGCGTTCACAGGGTGGGATGTGGTGTCACGGCAGCATGGGGGGGGGGGGCGCGATCTGGACAACGCAAGCATGTCCGGACCACTTGTGACGTCACACGCAGCCGCTGCAACCCGAAACATGGCGGCTAGCCGCCTGCCTTAGCAGCTAGGCTGCGTAGGCAGAGGGCTACCTTGAACATGTGAAAGCATCGCTGCAGTGTGATGCTTTCGCATGTGTGCGGGGAAGGGGGGGGGGCTGGATCCGGCATGCGGGTAGGACTTGCCCTGTGCTGGGCATCCTCCATGTGAGAGTAATAGATCGTACTTGTGTGATTTTTTGCACATCTACGATCCATGTTGAATTAGGCCCTTTGTTCAGTCCTCAAAAAAAGGGTAGTATTTTAAATATTACAGTCCATAGGTGTATATTAATAATGAATGATATTACAGGTTGAGTATCCCATATCCCAAATATTCCAAAATACGGAATATTCCAAAATACAGACTTTTTTGAGTGAGAGTGAGATAGTGAAACCTTTGTTTTCTGATGGCTCAATGTACACAAACTTTGTTTAATACACAAAGTTATGAAAAGTATTGTATTAAATGACCTTCAGGCTGTGTGTATAAGGTGTATATGAAACATAAATGAATTGTGTGAATTTACACACACTTTGTTTAATGCACAAAGTTCTTAAAAATATTGGATAAAATGACCTTCAGGCTGTGTGTATAAGGTGTATCTGATACATAAATGCATTCTGTGCTTAGACTTACAGTAGGTCCGATCACCATGATATCTCACTATGGTATGCAATTATTCCAAAATACGGAAAAATCCGATATCTAAAATACTTCTGGTCCCAAACATTTTGGATAAGGGATACTCAACCTGTACTATGATACCAGATAGGCAGTTTAATATCTGTCTTATCTGTCTTGGCTGATATTAAGCACCAGACAAACCGCACCAAATAAAATTCTACAATGGTACTACCACTGCACTTTGAAGTGCAGTTTGCAAGAAAAAAGTTTGTGTTTTTAATTTTTTTAAACACACTTTTAATATCATTATTATATACAGACTGGAGGTTCGTATATATAATATGTCTTATATGGTGTTGTTTTTTCAGTAATTTGTCATTCAGACAGTGCACCACACATTTTATATAGTTATTTTGTGGCAATCTAGGTTTTCTTTTCTTTTTTTTCATACAAGGGCAAAACAGTGCAAAGGTTGTCTCAGTCCCTGGCAATGTCAGTGTGACTCCTGTCCTAATAAGTCCTTGTGTAGAAAGGCTGCTGCAAGCCTACAACAACAAGAAGTGCAATAAAACTATCCCTGCAACTCCCACTCCACCACCATTCACTCTCATTCCCTCTCCTCTCTGTACCACTGCTGTCTACAGCAGTCACCAGTGACCATCACTACCCAGCTTTTCTGTCTTACTGAGGTGCAGTTTTGGTACAGGCACTTTACCCTACTGATACAAACCCTTTGTTTTACTGTCTGTAGGGCCCCATACATCAGAGATGTATTTGGGCAATGTCCCAATCCCCCAACATCCAGGTCAGGTAATCAGGAATATTAAACATGTTGAAAAATCCTGATTCCTTGATCTAGAACAGTCGGGATTGAGGAGTCGGGCATTTTTTAACATGTTTAATTTCCCCAGTTCCCTGACAGATCAATGATCATCGCCAGCCGCCTATTGGCGGATCCAGTCGGGCAATTGCAGTATGAGGGCTTTTACTGAGGAACAGTTTTGGTACAGATGCTTTGTCCTATTCAGGTGCGGTTTTGATACAGACCTCACCCCTGACAGAAATATGATTAAGGGAAGGCCACAGATGAAGACACTAAGGGATTTTTATTTAATGAAGTCTGATTTGTCAAAATCGATGATTTTCAGCAATTTTCTTTAAGGGGTTTAAAGCTGCAATTTCATTAAAGGCAAAACCTTTATATCTGGCTGCAGTAATCACTGAAGATTGGTAATTTTGAGAAACCACACTTCATTAAATAAACTCCTAGATGTCCGTAAATTCCCTTTAGGATATAGAATTTTTCACATTACATGTCTCATCAGGATCTAGTTTGTCTTTTCAGCATTCTTTACACCTGTTTTGTGCATGTTGAACTTTAATGATAATGACCCTTGTCCTAGAAACAAATGTAGATTTGTAAACAATAATAACCCAGAACCATATAAATTATTAGTTGTACAAAAATAGTTTACACAAATAACACATGCAACCTGGCAGACCAGATGCTACATCCCTACATGAGGGCAACCACCTTTTAATTGTCTGATAAAACCAATTTATTAATTAATTGGGCACCAATGAACATTTAGAAAGGAGCAAATGATTCAAAGACTCCATCAGTTTTGCACAGATTAAATGACCTTCAATAGAACACCTGCCTGAAGCACGGATGCCCAGGAGGGTCAAAAATGCTGTTGAAAACACAGATTAAAGGTGTAATGTGTTTGCTGTGCTTTAATTTTGCACTGCAGTCATCAGCATAATGATCTCAGAATAGTCGGTGAAAGATATATGGCCCTAAGAACACCCGCACTGGCTGCAAAACACATTCTCCCATTCACAATGTAAAGCTTTTATTAAGTGGTTCTGTATATGTTCCAGAAGTGTGTGATGTTTGGAGTAACAAGTGTGTTGTTTGGAAATATTTGGTGTACAGCTCAAACAACACCCCCCCCCCCCCCCCCCCACACACACACACACACACTCCCGCCCCCTTATATAAATTAACTCTGTACCAAAACGCAGTCATGCAGTATAAGACTTAATCCAACAATATTTATTCTTACGCTGCACATTCTCAGTATTGTTATTAATTACTTGTGGGTGGGTGGGAGGGAGGGGAAGGATGTTGGAATTTAGCAACAGGTGTGAAATGTATTCCAGAGCTTTCCTTTCTTTTTTGTAATCATTTTCAATGAAATCATCTAAGACTATAACATAAAAAAAAGTGTCTGCACATGTACCAAAAGTGTTAATTTTCAAATAAAAAACCCCAAATGCATTAGGGAAATATATTTTTACATGTAACATTCTAGAAAAAAAATAAAGCAACAACTATTCTTTAATTCACTTATTGGATAGAAGTATTTGTGTCTTCCGCCTCATTATTTGTCTATTTTTTGTTTGCAATCCTGTATGCCCCCCACCCTCAAGTAAAGTAGCAAAAACCCAGTGAGCTTTCTCTCCACGGTTATACAGGAAAAGTTTTATGCAAGTGGCCCCTTTAGTTGATAAACTCTTACAGGGCCTGTTGACCCAGCTGCTAAGTGCTTATGCAGCAGGTGGTGCTTTTGCGACCACCCTGCTAGTAGTGCAAACTGTTTAGCAGTTGCACTAACCTCTGAGCTATTAATCCCTTCTCTGGGCAAGCTGGCAGTGTACTGGTTAATATTCATTGTAGCGCCTCAAGTGCTTTCAAACAGAACGTCTCTTTGTAAGTAGAGAGGTCAAGAGCAAGTGTGTCATAGCTTAATTCATTTCATACACATGGATTTAACGTCAAAAACATGGATTTAACGTTTCTCTGTGTTCAATCGACAAATATAATATTACAGCGTATTATCAGAAAATGTTTCCATTTTCTAAGCCATAACAAAATTTTAGTTTGTTTAAGTCAACATATTCAGCATGATTGGCACATTTTCTGTTTTTATGATATAAGTGTAATGCCAGTATATTGAGGAATACTGTATTTGCAGCAAAAGGGGGATGATTCCCGCTCGGGATAAGAATGAATAAATATGGAAATGTATAGAGGGCCTAATTAAGACCTCATCGTAGCAGCAAATTTGTTAGCAGATGGGCAAAACCATGGGGGTAATTCCAAGTTGATCGCAGCAGGAAATTTTTAGCAGTTGGGCAACACCATGTGCACTGCTGGGAAGGGGGGGGAAGGGGGGCAGATATAACATGTGCAGAGAGAGTTAGATTTGGGTGGGTTATTTTATTTACTGTGCAGGGTAAATACTGGCTGCTTTATTTTGACACTGCAATTTAGATTGCAGATTGAACACACCACACCCAAATCTATCTCTCTCTGCACATGTTATATCTGCCTCCCCTGCAGTGCACATGGTTTTGCCCAATTGCTAACAAACTTGAAGCTGCGATCAACTCAGAATTACCCCCCATGTGCACTGCAGGGGGCAGATAAAACATGTGCAGAGAGAGTTAGATTTGGGTGCGTTACATTGTTATATTGAGTAAATACTGGCTGCTTTATTTTTACACTGCAATTTAGATTTCAGTTTGAACACACCCCACCCAAATCTAACTCTCTCTGCACATGTTATATCTGCCCCACCTGCAGTGCACATTGTTTTGCTCATCTGCCAACAAATTTGCTGTTACAATCAGGTCTGAGGCCCTCATTCAGAGTTGATCGCACGCTAGCTGTTTTTAGCAGCCGTGCAAATGCATAGTCACTGCCCATGGGGGAGTGTATTTTCGCTCTGCAAGTGTGCGAACGCTTGTGCAGCCGAGCCCTACAAAAACATTTTGTGCAGTTTTAGAGTAGGTCTGAACTTACTCAGCCCTTGCGATCACTTCAGTCTTTTTGGTGCCGGAATTGACGTCACACACCTGCCCTCCAAACACCCGGACACGCCTGCGTTTTCCCTACCACTCCCAGAAAACGGTCAGTTGACACCCATAAACGTCCTCTTCCTGTCAATCTCTTTGCGATCCTCTGTGCGTTTGGATTCTTCATTAAATCCAACGCTCAAATACGATTCGCATTGTACCCGTACGATGCGCATTCAGTGCATACGCATGCGCAGTAGAGACCTGATCGCAGCGTAGCGAACATCGGCAGCGTGCAATCAACTCGGAATGACCCCCTGAATTAGGCCCACAGAGTGGTATATAAAGACCAGAATTGCAAAGTATGTACTGTCCATTTCACTATCTTGTGATGCTCCTCGTGAGTCAGAAAATACACGGGGAGAGATCGAGTACTCAATTTTTGGTGGTCGCGCTTAAGACTTGGGGCCTAATTCAGACCTGATCGTAGATGTGCTAAATTTATCACATCTACGATCAGTTTCACAGACATGCGGGGGGACGCCCAGCACAGGGCTAGTCCGCTCCGCATGTCTGGCTCTGCCCCTCCCTCGCACAGGTACAAAAGCATCGCACGGCGGCAATGCTTTTATACCTGAGGAGTAGCTTCTTAGCAGCGCAGCTCATGCGCGCTGGCAGGGAGCTACTCGTCGCTTCTTGGGTCGCAGCGGCTGCGTGTGACGTCACACAGCCGCCGCGGCAAGCCCCCAGCACGGTCCGGGCACGGCTGCGTTGCCCAAACCGTGCCTCCAAAACGGATATGCCACCTCCTGCCCAGCGAACAGGCAGAGGCGATCGCTGGGCTGAGATGCCGATAGCATCTCAGGCATGCGCAGTTCAGACCTGATCGCCCGCTGTGCGAAAACGCACAGCAGCAATCAGATCTGAATTAGCCCCATGGTTCTGAAGTTTGTTAAAACCTAACTTTTAATGTATAATATTAAAATAAAGGTTTATCCCCCACGAGTTCAATATGTACAAATAATAATATTTATAATAAAATATTAGCAAACATAGGGCCTACTTTAGCATGGATCGCTATTCAGAGAAATCGCAAACTGAGCGATTATCGAACGACTGTGCATGCGTAGCGGTTTTCATTGTGCACGCGCGAGGGGTAATAGCGATAGAAATTGCATACAGATTGTAATCGCATTGTAGTCGCTGTTTGACTTACAGAAAGCCAGTGTTTCTGGGAGTCACCCAGACGTTTTCTGGGTGTGTCGGAAAAAAAACGCAGTCGTGACCTGGCGTTTTTGCGAAGGGTCTCTGACGTCAGCGCAGACCACTTCCAGGCCGTCTCAGTCGCAGATTAGTGGCTGCCTCAGACCTACTCACATTTGCTCAGATGGAAAAAAATCTTCGATGTTCCGGGAATTGTGTATGCATCTGCGAGTGGATAGTAAACTGCGATACATTCAATTTTGTAAGGGACGTTTTTTCTTCCTGTCGGGGCGGCGCCTTTCTACTCGTAGACAACTGCAATTTCTCTGAATAGCGATCTATGCTGAATTAGGCCCATAGGGCCTTATTCTGATTCAGTTGCAAATTTGCAAATCGGCCAATTGTCGAACGACACATCGCGCATGCCCAAAGGCCAAAGTGTGTACGCAGTGCAATCGCAGGCCCAGCAAAATGCAACTTCATAACGATTGCCAGGAAGGGATTGTTTGTGGGAGGTTACATGGTTGGGAAAACGCAGGGATGTCATGGCCGTTTTCAGAGTGTGCATCTAACATCAGCTGCGATTGCTGCGATTGAAAACATGGTGCAGCTGCAGCCGCATATATCCTGCATATGCATGGGTCAACCAGAATTGTTGATGGTACTCGATTTCTGCATATGCATCACAAAGTATGCATCTCTTACCTTTCTGGACAGCTCTTCACATGAGTTTTTTTTAGCAGAAGCAGTTCTGAGAAACTCAATTTCTGTATCAACAGCGATCCAAGCTGAATGAGATCCTGAGCCTGGGCCTAAGAGTAAGCCTGAGCTTACTCAGACTACGTACGCAGCGCAGTCCTTGGCCTCAACACGCCCCCATATCTGGCAACCCGGTCGCCCCCATCCCTCCTACCGAACGCCTCTGCCTATCAATCAGGCAGAGGCATTCACATTACTGTGATGCGATCGCAGGACCCGATCTGCACATGTACAGTTTCCCGATTGCAGGTGATCGCAGGAGCGAACCAGCCTGAATAACCCCCATAATTTGCAATGTGCAATTCAGCAGCAGAGAAGACCATATTATCTAACAATCAATAAGTCCATCAATCAGTTAATATGATCTTAAACCTGCGCGACTTCTCTGTGTGCTGATCAGGCTTTTGATGTTTAATATCTTACACTGCTTCAAATTTGAAAGGTTACGAAAGAGCATTTTGTAAATTAGAAGCATGGCAGAACTGAGTTATATATCATCAGATGGGGATGTGTTTAGCATCCCAGCTGTTGGGATGTCAGCAGTCATGTGACCGGTGCAGGAATCCCGACACCACTCAGGAGACCGGTACCGGATCACCGACAGCCAACATCCCGAAGGTAAGTATCAGAGTTAATGTTAGGTTAGGGCCTGGTGTGTGTGGGAGGGGGAAGGGGGTGTTTAGGGTTAGGCACTAAAGAGGGTTAGGCACTAGGGGGAGAGTTATTTCTGGCAGTTAGTCTTAGCCGCCACCCCCTGAAGGTTACGTTAGAGTACAAGGGGGAGGGGGGTAGATATGCTTACTCCCTCCATTGTCTGGATCATCACTGTCGGGATGCCGTGGTCGGTAATGTGATGGCATTTCATATGTATTCCCTCAGAAATATGTGCAGACATTATAAAGATGAGTTAAATAATTTGTCAGGTAATGCGTTTCTACACATTGCAGTGTTTTGAGGTCAATTCATTGGTTTGCACATACTAATCTAAAATAAAATGTATGAAAAAAGTAGCAGAGAACAAATCAGCTCAAACTTCGTAAAAAGTGAGGACTTGCTGAATAGATAGATAGATAGATAGATAGATAGATAGATAGATAGATAGATAGATAGATAGATAGATAGATAGATAGAACAAAAAAACATGCACACAAGGACCTAGGGGATGTGTCAGTGCAGATTTGCAGTAAATGCTCTGAAACTGAAGTTTTATGAGAATTTGTGTCCAATATATATGAACAGGGATCTGCAGCAGATATCAGGGATATCACCTGAGGTACCTCTATTTTCAATCGTCAGAGCTGCCCTTGTAGTTAATACATACGAAATACCGGTGGTTGGGATGCCGACGGTCACATGACCGACAGCGGCATCCCGACAGTAAAGATCCCGACAGCGGACTGGGTATTTTTACTCTCCCCTTTACCTAACGCTCAGGGTTGGTGGCTATGGCGAAGCCACCGGGGGTGTCAGCTATGGATAACCCTCGGGGGGTGGCGGCTATGGCTAACCACTCCCAATGGTGCCTAACTCTTTCCTTCCTTCGGGCCCTGAACCCCGATACTCACCGGCGCCAGTCTCCTGGGTGGTGTCGGGATTCCGGCGTCTGTTGCGTGACCGCCGGCATCCCAGCCACCGCGATGCTGAACATTTCTATGTGGACTGCAATGTGGCCAGTTGTATCACGCTTTAAAAAGCTTGTTTTTTCCAAAATTGCACATCATGATGGAGAAGTACAATGTGGATTAGGCCCTCTGAAAGGCAGAAGTAAGATCTTTATTTGCTAGCTTTTATATAAATGAGACAAATGGGGAGGGGGAGGATTTACTTTTACAGCCAGAAAAGACCTGTTTTCCCTCCTGCTTTTCGTGATGGCAAACAGCCTCTCTCTTCCTGTAATTAGACTTGCATTCTCCATCTCTGAGATCCTGTAGAAACATTTCATCCCTATACTAGGAACACACTTTGTACTTTCCAGTTGCACTTCAGTGGTAAAACACTATACTCGGCTATTAAGCAGAGGTTTAGTCCATCTCATCTGTAGCCTAACTCTGCCAGCAAAAGGTTCCAGTAATATGTGCAATCAGAGACTCTGCTGGCCTCTGATAGCCAGTTCTAGCTGTGTGCTAAAGTTTATATCTTAAGTTCACAATAACTTAAAGCTTACTTTATCTCTTTATCTTTTATATATTTTATTACAGTTATGTACATTTTACCATCCTAATTTTCATATCTGACTATTGCCTTATTTTCTTTCTGCGCACAATTCTGAATTTTCTCTCTGCTATACATATGCACAGTACCATTGCTCTATGTCAACAACTGTAATGCATGGACAACTTGCACAACTCTTATATACTCTGAAAGTAGTTTTAAAGTAGCTTTATAGCACTTTGGGTGGACCCTTCCTTGATATTAGTCCTGGGTCCATTCTGTTGTAAAACCAGCCATGGTCCTGCCAGTTAGATTGGTCTGATATTGCTTGATTCATATGCTGGTAGTGATCCTCACCTTGTTGTCATTTTCACAGTTGGCAGTGGCCAATCACACAGCTGCCTTTCAAGTTGCATGGGGTCTGATGAGTTACTGTACATATCTATCACACTCTTAGCGTACTGCACCGGAGTAGAGTCTGGTGCCTTCACTTATAACTTTACTTTTAAGCAATAATCAGCTGGAAAGGCACCCTTTACTGTTGGTCTGAAAAGCTTATCACACTCCCGAGATCCCGGCGGGCAGCGTACCAGAATGTCGGCAGCGGAGTGAGCGCTAGGACACCTACGAGTGGGAATAGACCGTTAGCCGTCTGAATTGTCAGCGGTCGGGTGTAGTTTTCTTCGTAAAGTGACCGGAAACCCCAATTAGTGCACCGTATCCCCTCGCATGGCTCGCTTCTCTCGACATGCTTCGGGCAAGGTGCCTCGCCTCAGGTTACTATTCCCAACCGTAGTCCATGTGGATTGTAAAGTATGAAAAAGTTAAAAAAATTATTATTTTTTAAAACACATATCGACCTTTGCCATGTCGACCTAGTGACCATGTCGACCTAATGAGTGTCGACCTAAGTATTGTCGACCTAAAGATCGAATGCTATATGACGATGGTCAGCTAATATATTAACAGATATACATTGCTAATGATCAGTTTTCCAGATATGTCTTTTCATAGAGGCAATTGAGAACACCCATATATAATTTTAGTTTAAAAACAAGCTAATAGTTTATTTTAAAATTTCACTTAGGCAGTCTTCATATAAAAACATTTATACAAATACATCAGATTACAACATGGTTTGATTTAGCATATAAAAATGACCTAGCTTTGTCAGTTTGTATGAAAACCACTTTATTCTGTTGTGTTTCCAAACTGCGTCTCATCCAACGCGTTTCGTCGATAACGTCTTCATCAGGGGTGTTTCTTATGTGACATCAGTTGTTGTGAAACTCCTCTATTGTTATCTTTCTATAAGCCTAATATAGAGACCGACATTTATTTAAAGCCCTCAAAATGTCTGCATATGCAGATTGGATGGCTTCAAACTCTATAGAAGTCCTCAAATCTAGGTGATTAAATCACCAATGGACCATTGTCTTATCCTTGAGTTTGATAATTGGGCCAATTGTAGTGTCTTAAAGAGATCCCAAATCTAGCTCTCCCACTTTTCGTTACTGATAGATGCTTACTCTCCTGGAGTCAGAGTTGAAGATGCTGTAAAGAACACCATTTGGTATGAACAACGGAGAGTCTTGGGAGATCTTCTCTTCAGTGCATAATAGGAGTTCTGACTTTATTCCCCCATTTGGCCTTGAGTTTCCAGGGATCGGGTCCTGTTGTCCTGTGCACCCCCCCCCCCACCCCCTCTTTCTTTCTTTGCATTGGTTCATTGTCATTTATATGGATAACAATACTGTTACTGTTATAACAAATGTCTTCATAAGTCATATAACCATTGATTGTACTAAATCCTTATTTACGGTGATTTGAAAAATGTCTACTTTGACTTTGTAGTGACGTTACTGATCATCTACTCTCACGTGTGGTCACTCTTCCTTTGTTATGATACACTAAGATGTTTGAATGTTTGTCTACTTCCATACATATGTAACCTCTTTCGTGCATATTGAATTGTGTTTCGTTGTTACTTGTAGTGCTTTAAACAATAAAAAAAAATGTTTTTTATTACTAATGGTGTCTACTTAAAAAATAAATAATGTAGCATTGGAGCTTGGGATTCAGATGCCAGAGCCCAGCTACAGTAACTGAATTTGTCACCTATGTCTTGAATGAAACAGAACTGAATAGTCATTGATGACCAATGCAGTAGCACTGAGAGGAGCAGGAGTGAGTTGGTTTGTTTAAGGGTCTGGCAGAGGCCCGGGGCCAGCTGTGCAGGGGGAAGAATGTCCCCTCTTTGGTACATGCCGCCTTACAGCATAGTAGCTTTCATGCATTTATTTCCGCCTATCGTGGCCGTGCCCCCAGGATGTGGCCATGCTTTTCGCATCACCTGTGCCCATCATTACTGTCGTTGGCCCTGGCCCCACGGACCCCAGGTTCAGCAGCAGAGATAGAATATTTGCAAATTAAATATGACAATATCTGTTGCTCATCTATGTATGTTATGGGCCCTACACACTGGCCGACATCACTGCACAATATGAACGATCTCATTCATTAATGAACGAGATAACGTTCATATCGTGCAGTGTGGAGGCACCAGCGATGAACGATGCGCGGCCCTGCGCTCATTCATCGCTGGTGCCCCGTCGGCTGTGCATGCAGGCCAATATGGTCGATCTCGTCCATATTTGCCTGCAGTTCTATGGAGCTGTGTGACGGGGGGAGTGAAGTAACTTCACTCCCCCGTCACTGCCCCCAGCTCGGCGGCGGATCGGCCAATGTGTAGGGCCCATTAGTTAGCTTTAGTTGGTATTGGATATAAAAACACTTTATTTGATAGATTATTGGTTGTTACTTTGGTAGTTTTACGATGTGATACAATTTTCTCAACATATACAAAACCTGGGATTTGTGAAGGCATTAATGGAGTCATGTTTATGGAAAAGCTACAGCGATATATTTAATTTCTAACTGATCTGGATCACAGGTGCTATTATTTATAGGCCCTATTAAAATATGTGAATGCATGCAAGGCAACATATATATTGAAATAGCCATAAAACATGCATACTTATAAAGTGAGCTTCAACTTCAATATGCTCATTCTATATTAGTGTGTTTATTTTGGCTGAATTAGACTCAGGTTCTAGAAATGTTTTCTTTAGGCTGTGTTGCTCCCTGCACAAGACATTTTGTTAAACCTGAAATATATGTGAGATTTCATACATTGCATAGGAATGTATACATAGTAATTAACTTAATGCCCATTGTAAATTTATGGCAATTGTAATGCTATGGTTGTATGAGTAGTTTCTACTTGGTGAATTTGTTATGTAGGTTAATAGTGTACAATACTAAACACGATCTGTCCTTATTGAGGATAGTTGCATTTTGACAATATTAGTCTAATAGTTTGATATTTCACAGTTTTTATTAGCAATCCAAACAAATATTATATAAATGCTAAATAAGTTCGCTATAGAAATACAGAAATAAAATATTTATGAGGTGTTAATAGGCCTTTAAAATATTAGTTTGCTAGAATTTTTTCTTAATTTTTGCTGTTTTCTTTTATATTTTTGGTTCTTCTTTCAGCCCAACCTTTATAAACCAATTAGTTGGCCAGAAAAAAAATGGATAATCAAAGGTACTGTATAAATTGTATGCAGGAAATAGTATGTGTCAATACACACATTTTTAAATTAGAAGTCATATTATTTGTTGAAAACCCAGTGGGGTTAGTTGCTAAAGCAATGTGCAAAATTGTAAATGTTCAGTGACGTATGTCACCAAGTCAGATATTGCCTTTCATTGTTGTGCTATATTGACATGAGATAATTGCTGATTGATTTCTGAGGTACTCAACATTTGTTACTTGTTAGTAAATAACATCTATTGCTTGGTTTTATGTGAAACTTAAATATTGCTGAACTGTAGAATTAAATTTGCTAGAAAAGCATTTAATTCCATTTACTGATATATAATAACCACTGGTCCATATTATGTTGATTAGCCAATTGTATTGCCTATAGCTGTCACTACTATTTCTAATATACACAGTGGCTGGAAAAAGTTTTCACATTCTTAACATTTTTCTTCTTCTTACATAATGGGATCAAAGTGGATTATTTAGAAATTCAACACAAAATATCCGGTAGTTTTAAATAAGACAAACAACTGAAAAGCACTTTGATGATCAGCTATAAATAAAAAACAAGAGAATAGTTTATTACATAATTGCAGCTGTGGGTCTGAGGCTGTGCACATCTGCACAATACAATTTCCCTAGTCTTCTTTGCTGTGTCGCCCAAGTTCCATCAGCCTAGATGGGGACCATATTGAGCACATCTTTCATTCTACAGATTGTCCATAAAGATTATCCATAAAGTCTGGCTAATACCAGGACGGGTGTGGTGTGGTACGCCGGCGGCTGGCCTCCCGTCGGCCAGCATACCGGTGCCGGAAGCCCGACCACCGGCATACCGACAGCGTGGTGAGCGCAAATGAGCCCCTTGCGGGCTCGCTGCGCTCGCCACGCTGCGGGCACGGTGGCGCACTACCACGCTATTTATTCTCCCTCCAGGGGGGTCGAGGACCCCCACGAGGGAGAAAAACTGTCGGTATGCCGGCTGTCGGGATTCCGGCACAGGTATACTGTGCGCCGGGATCCCGACAGTCGGCAACCTGAAGACCACCCACCAGGACAGTAGTGGGAGATTTCAGACTCAGAATCACATCTATTGGCAAGTATATCAGTACTGAATACAGAGTACACAAGGAATTTGTTTCCAATAACCACAGCTCTCAGACAGCACAAAAGGACAACACAATAGGATGGCAACGACATAACGCAGGATAACACAACACAGAGAAGGGAAGCATGGCGGGTGCTTGAGTAGCGTCTTCCGTGTAAGGTTGTGGGGTGGTCTAGGCAATTATTGAGTTCAGCATGATAGTTGCCTGGGGAAAGAAGCTGTTCCTATGTCTGGTAGTCCTCGAGCTGTACCGCCTGCCAGACGGCAGTCGTCGGAACAGGTCATGGGCAGGGTGGGAGTGGTCATCATTGATCTTTTCTGCCCGCTTCGTGACCCTGGCCCGATAGATGTCTTCAATTGCCGGGAGATTAGTCCCTACGATTTTACCAGCAACTTTAACAATTCGTTGTAGTCTTCTCTTGTCGTGAGTTGAGGCCGAGCCAAACCACACTATTATTGAGTTGCTGAGGACAGATTGGATGATTGCCAAGTAAAAGAGTATCAGGACTCAGTGCCGTAACTAGGCATTTTAGCGCTTTGTGCAAGAAATGGCATCAGTGCCCCCCCCCTTAACGCAAACCGGCGGCAGTGCGCGCCGTAGGCGCGCGCAAAAAATATAAGGGCATGGCTTCACGGGAAAGGGGTGTGGCCACAAAATAATACCAATTCATATAATGGTGCACAGTACTCTCCATTATTCAAATTACGCCGCACAGTAGCGCCACTACACCAGATAGAGCCCCTTTTTACACATTACGGCAGACAGCGTCCACTTTTTAAACATTACGGCAGACAGCGTCCTCTTTTTACACATTACGGCAGACAGCGTCCCCTTTTTTACACATTATGGCAGAGAGCATCCCCTTTTTTACACATTACGGCAGAGAGCGTCCCCTTTTTACACATTACGGCAGAGAGCATCCCCCTTTTTTACACATTACAGCAGACAGCATCCACCTTTTACACGTTACGGCAGACATCGTCCCCTTTTACACATTACAGCAGACAGAGTCCCCCTTTTACACATTATGGCAGGCAGAGTCCCCCTTTAACACAGTACGGCAGGCAGATTCCCCCTTACACTCCCCCCTCCTCCTGCCCTTAGGGTGTAGTGTAGTGCAGTGAAGTGTACTGTGGTGTGGTGTAGTGTAGTGTAGTGAAGTGTAGTGTAATATAGAGTAGTCTAGTATAGTGTAGTGTAGTCACTTACGTACTGATGCAGGCGGGTGGGCGGCGGCGGCTTCACCGGGACACGGGTGGGTGGCGGCTTCAGCAGCAGGAGGCTTGTGGGCGGCAGCGGCTTTCGAATTGCAGGGGAGGGGGGCCGGGCTGCCGCTGGGACATTGAGAAGGCTGCCTGTCACACAGACGCCGCAGCGGCTTGAAAACTTCCTTTGAACTTGAAGCCGCCCGCCCGCCTGTGTCCAGCTTCAGCTGGACACAGGCGGGCGGCGGCAGCTTCAAGTTCAGAGGAAGTTGTGGAACACAGGTGGGCGGGTGGCGGCAGCTTCAGCGGGAGACGGTTGTGTCCAGGCGGGCGGTGGCTTCAAAGGGACACGGGCGGGCGGCGCCACCATCAGCGGGACACAGGCGGTGCCGCCTTCAGCAGTCTGGGCTCGAAGCTAGCAGGTGTGATGCCTTGCGGGCAAGGCACCATCGGCACACACCTAGTTACGGCTCTGTCAGGAGTATCAAGATTTCGGCCGCCGGTATTTCACCGGGTGTCGAGGATTCTGTTGTCGGTCTCCTGACAGCCGGGATCCCGACAACCGGCAAATTGAATGCCTCCCTTTTACATATATAGCCCACTCTAATGTAGTTTTTGATGCATGCTTTGAGTCACTGTTCTGCTAAAATCTAAATTATTTCTCAAGTTCTAGAACACTGCAAACTAAAGCTAGGTACACACTAGACAATCTATGGAACGATCTGTCGTTTTAAGCCAAATTGGAATGACAAATTATCCACATCGCCTAGTGTGTGTATGCACTATTGCGCAATCCTGTGTATCATTCCTCGCATCTTCTGCAGGTAGATCAGAAGTTACCTTTAATGACAGCTTGCTCCTGGATGTGGCCACTGAACACTGTATCATGCGGTCGTGTAATATATCGTTCCGTGTGTACGGCCGACGATATCATTTAGTCGGTCGTGCCTTAGTGTGTACCCAGCTGTTTGCATTTTATTTTGACAGGTTTTCCAGTCCCTAAAACAAAAAAGCTGACCCACAGCATTATTATGCCACTGCCATACTTCACTAAAGGGATGATGTTTTTAACAGTATTAAAGCCAAAAATCCATTCTAGGTGATATTAGACCATAGAACTTTCCCTCTATTGGCAAATGCTTTTTTACCAAACTATAGATAAAGTGGGATTTTTTTATCAACATTGTTTCCTTCTGGCACCCTCCATTAAAGCATAGATTTGTGAAATATCTAAGCTATTGGTTTCCCATGTCCAGATTCTCACATCCCAGCAATGGAAAATTGTAACTCTGCCAGAGTTACCGTAGGCAGGTGACCTTCTTAACAGGTGTCTTTCTCACACAATGCATAATCTGGACCCAGTGTAACCTATAGTAGAAAATTCACAGTTGTGCCATATTCTCTTCCTCTATGAATGACTTCAAAATGTACTTGGTTGTGTTAAATGTCTTCTAAATCTTATATCCTTCTCCTGATTGATACTTTTCAATAAATCTTTCTCGGATGTCCTTTCATTGGGGGTAATTCCAAGTTGATCGCAGCAGGATTTTTTTTAGCAATTGGGCAAAACCATGTGCACTGCAGGGGAGGCAGATATAACATTTGCAGAGAGAGTTAGATTTGGGTGGGTTATTTTTTTTCTGTGCAGGGTAAATACTGGCTGCTTTATTTTTACACTGCAAATTAGATTGCAGATTGAACACACCCCACCCAAATCTAACTCTCTCTGCACATGTTATATCTGCCTCCACTGCAGTGCACATGGTTTTGCCCAATTGCTAACAAAAATCCTGCTGCGATCAACTTGGAATTACCCCCATTGTTCTTTCATCTTCTTGATGAAGCTCTTATGGTGCATTATTGCAATACCAATTACAACACTGTCATTTTAAGTAGACTACATTTAGAAATTAGAAAAATATTATAAACTGTTGCCAAACTTACACCTTGTTCCATATTTGTCTGGGATTTTTTACACTCTTTGCCGGTGGAATTTGGCCTCAGTATTTCCCCATCTATTTCCCCATCACCAGGGGCGGATTGGTATGCCGGACTGTTTGCCGGTGGGCTGAGCAGCGTCCTCCCCGTGGTGGCCGTGCTAGTCCCCTTTCCCCAACACACAGCTAATATATCAACTGCTGCCGCAGGCTGGAGACGCGGCTGTGAAGTTGCAGGGTGCCGCCCACTATGCAAATAACCCAGCCGTAGCCAGCGCAGTGAGCGGCCAGGCATCACACATATCGAGACTGATGGCCTCTCACAGCACTGGCTGCGGCTGGGTTATTTGCATAGTGGGCGGCACTCAGCGGAACTAGCCCAGCCAACCACGGAACCGGAACTGATGGCTGAGGAGTGCAGACTGGATGGCTGTCTACCTCAGCTGCTGATGCCGGACACCAGCACCAGGCAACAGAACTTGGTAAACAGCAGGGTGGCTGGCTGGCTTTGTTGCTGGGAGGCAACACCTGGCCTGTGATCAACTCTATTACTACCCTGGCTGCAGCCCACATGTGAGAACTCTCCCCAACCCCACACTCACACACTGACACACAGTCCCCTATACACACACACACACACACACACACACACACACACCACCTCACACACTGACACACAGCTCCCTGTACCCAGACCCTCACCAGCACCTCACACACTGCCCCCTGTACGCAGCACCACACACACTGTCCCCTGTACCCAGCCCCTCACACACTAACACACAGACCCCTGTGTCCAGCACCTCATATACTGTCCCCTGTACCCAGCACAACACCCCCTCCACACACTGCCATCTGTACCCAGCCCCTCACACACAGACCCCTGTATCCAGCACCTCACACACTGCCCACTGTACCCAGCCCCTCTCACAGTACACCCCTTGTTCCCAGCACCACATACACTGACACACAGCCCCTCACCAGCACCTCACATACTGCCCCCTGTACACAGCACCACATACTGACACACACTGCCCCCTGTACACAGCACCACTCACACTGACACACACTGCCCCCTGTACGCAGCACCACACACACTAACACACAGACCCATGTGTCCAGCACCTCATACACTGCCCACTGTGCCCAGGCCAGCACCACACCCCCTCCACACACTGCCAGCTGTACCCAGCCCCTCACACACTGCCCGCTGTACCCAGCCTCTCACACACTAACACACAGACCCCTGTATCCAGCACCTCACACACTGCCCCCTGTACCCAGCCCCTGTCACAGTACCCCTTGTTCCCAGCACCACATACCCTGACACACTGCCCCTCACCAGCACCTCACACACTGCCCCCTGTACGCAGCACCACACACTGACACACACTGCCCCCTGTACGCAGCACCACTCACACTGACACACAGCCCCCCTGCACCCAGTCCCTCACCAGCACAAACACCCCTGTATCCAGCACCACACACACTGCCCCCTGTACCAGCCCCTCACACAGTAACATACAGACTCCTGTATCCAGGACCTCTTACAATGACACACAACCCCCCGCACCCAGTGGATGTAAACTAGGGAGCTGCATTAGCAAAAGTAGTAGACACAATGGGGTAAATTTACTAAGATGGAAGTTCTATTTAACATGGGATGTTGCCCATAGCAACCAATCAGATTACAGGTATTAACTTCTAGAAGGTGCTAGATAAATGAGAAGTGGACTCTGATTGGTTGCTATGGGCAACATCCCATCTTCAATAGAACTCCCATCTTACTAAATTAACTACAATTTCTGTAAAAGAACCAAGGAAGGCTGTAACTGCATCCAACAGAAGCAGGCCCTATGAGAAGCGAGTTTCCTGCCCCGTGTGACAGACTCCACCTCCTGAATACTCCGCCTCCGTTAGGGCTGCATCCAGAAATTTCCGGGGCTGGTTTTCTATCCCAATCCGCCCCTGCCCCATTCTCTTCAATTTGTGCAGACTACTGATACAATTTACTTTATTTCCAACTCCATTTAATTTCAGTATGTAAATGTCAGAAAATAAAATGTGATAAATGCAAATATACATGAATCCTTTTTATAGCCATTGTTTGTTAATTGTGCGGCTTAAATTCCTCGACGTAGAGGGAGCTAGGGAAAATATACTGTGTACCAGTAACGTGCGGTGGGGTCATTATCTGGGGAGGCACATATGGGGATGGAAAAGGGAGGTTTATGCACTTGACATAAACCAGTGCTGTGCAAAAATGCATGTGTGAATTTGGCTATATTACTGTACCTTTATTTATGGAGTCACAGTGCTGTGACAGAGATGTCACAGTCACAGAGATGTGTCCGCTGCTGGAGAATGTTAAATTCAGCAGGTATGTGGCAGGGATGGGGTGACAGCGTTGCCGTGCGGCTGGCATGCCGGTGAGGAAGAAACCACTCACTCCTGCACTGATGATCGGCAGCCCGTTCCCGTAGAGTCCCCGCTGAATTAAATAGAGGTCCTGGGCCAAGGTGCTGTGCATTGTAGCACTGAGTGATGCGTTGCTGAGGATCGGGAACACATAGAATGCAGGGAGAGAGAGAGCCGAGGCGCAGCACTGGCAGTGACTGTCGGATACAGTCACAGCTCAGTGCTGGATCCGCTCTCTAATCACAACTGCCTGATTGACAGGGGCGTGCTTTGATGTGGCCTGAAAGCACAGTCCTGTCAATGAGGCAGATGTACAGCTGCCTCTTCTTCTCAATATTTTGAACTGACTTTTTCTGCCTGCGGCCGTGGCCCTGCCCCCCGCCTCAGCCACTTTACTGTTGGAAGCAGGAGGCAGTGCTCTCTCTGCCTCCCGAGCAGTTTTGGTTGCATTGTCACGGAAACAAAGATTACAAAACTACAAAGAAGATACTTATGACACAGAATCTCTGCCTCCCCTGATTGCACGTCCTTGCTGTATACCAGGGGTGGCCAACCAGTCAGAGACAAAGAGCCAAGAAATCTTGTTAGGTACATCAAAGAGCTGACTTCGAGCCGAAGGCGCACTTGCAAAAATGGGGTGTGACCTTGTGCCTGCTAGGCCACGCCCCTGATATAAAATACATTGAAAAAGCCAGATCCAACATAAAATACAATGAAAAAGCCACTTCTACATCAAATAATTGAAAAAGCCAGATCCACGTAAAATATATTGAAAAGCCAGATTCACATAATACACAAAGGATATCCTGGAGCTAGAAAAGGTTCAGAGGCGGGCGACCAAACTAATCAAGGGCATGGAGACGCTGGAATACGAGGAAAGGCTTGCAAGGCTAGGCATGTTTACGTTGGAAAAGAGGAGACTAAGAGGGGACATGATCAACATCTACAAATATATAAGGGGTCCTAACATAAAAATAACTAGTCCTATAATAAGACTGCATAGGAGACCACAAATAGGTTGAACTTGATGGACAATTGTCTTTTTTCAACCTTAGTTACTATGTTACTATGTTACTTCAGTTCCCCCATGTGTCACTCCAGACAGCACCCACCTGTGTCACTCCAGCCAGCTCCCCCAGGTGTATCAGTTCTCAGTCTACTTAGTGCTGCTGCATGTCTGGATGGAGTGCAGCGGTTTACAGATCTCTTGTGACTTTGAGTGTTGGGACCCACATTTGAATAAGGAAAGAGCTGCATGTGGCTCAAGAGCCACGCGTTGGCCACCACTGCTGTATACTGTACAGTTTTCAAAATACTGCCCAATTTTCTTGATAAACAAGTATTCAATTGTATTCAAGTATGCATGCTATTTTCCGAAGACTATGTTGGGGGGGTTTACATGTATTTTAAGCAATATTTAAGATTAAAATATTAATATTCTTGAGTTATATAGAGGAAATAAATTATGACAATGGCAATATAGTTTTCTTTTAATTAAAACATAATATCACTGTAGTTGTTAGTACAGTAAAGTATACTTTTTAAATTCCGCACACATACAGTTTTATTTGATAATACAAATCATCCATTTGATTTCTTTTCATATGCAATATACGGATGCCTTTCTCCATGCTAGTAGAATACAACATACAACTGTGCTACATTTATTGTACCAATTTATTGGCTGTTCTCAGTGCATTACTGTCACTGGATTTATTATGCGTTTTAACTGCTTGCACCTGGGACTAAATAGAATTTACTTTTTTACTAGTTAGCGTGTAGTAATGATGGTTATGGCTGTGTGCTGAAATACACCTTAAGTCTGGGTGGAAAATGACTATGCATTGATGCAGATGTATCTATGCTAATGGACAGTAATTGGGCTGAAATCTATTACTGATCAGCCTTATGCAAAACAACATACAGTAGCTATCTACATGTCTCAATTTTGCTTTTTATTAAATAACATGTTTATAATTTTTTTTATGAGCAATTAAAGTAATTCACATTAATGGGCTGATACAGAGATGGGAACTAATGCATCTGTGGCTGCGACTTTTTGCGGAGTGGCAGCTATGCTGATATGTAAATGCTGATTTCATCCTTGTGTACTGAGGGTATGGGACTCAGGGTCGACAGTGTCTAGGTTGACACCTATTTGTTGACAGTGGCTAGGTCGACACGGCCATTAGGTCGACATGAACAAGGCGACATGAAAAAAAGGTTGACGTGAGTTTTTCATGGGGTTTTTTGTGTCGTTTTTTTTCGTAAAGTGACCCGGAACCCCAATTAGTGCACCGTGTCCCCTCGCATGGCTCGCTTCGCTCGCCATGCTTCGAGCCAGGTTACCGTTCCCAATTGTAGTGCCCGTGGATCGTAAAGTATGATAAAGTTAAAAAAAAGAACAAAATGTGAAAAACTCATGCCGACCTTTTATACTGTCGACCTAGTCCATGTTGGCCTAATGGTCATGTCGACCTATTTCTAATGTCAACCTATTCACGATCAATGGGTGTCGACCCAGAGTCCGGATACCGTACTGGCCTACGCCGGACTGTCTAACCTTGAGATGCCATCTTTCAATGCCCATGGACAGTGCAACTCCGGTTCTGAACACTCCACTATCAGCGCACTATCGCCTGCACCATTGACACTTGCACCAGCCTATGGCAAATGCAGTGTCTCCTTCTAAAATTCCTCTGTGGCTATGGATCTGCATTTGGGAATGCGGCCCTGTTCACTGACACACCTGTGACATTCCCATAACACACCCAGGAGATGGCCTTCTTCTGTATTTACTTCAGGCTACCTCCCAGCAGAGGCGCTTTAAGAGAGGAGGGCACCTGGGTGCAGTCTCCGATTGGTCCCCCTTTCTCTCCTGTGGTGCAGTACACTGCCAGAGTGTACTGCGCACGCGCAGGTCTCTGGGAACATGGTGTCCGCGGGGCGGATGGAGAGAGGAGTATAAATAAATGGGTGCAAGGTGTGCAGTGTGTGGGCCCCCCTGGACCTATGGGCTCATATGCACCGCACACGTAGCACCCATTATTGATACGCCAGTGCCTCCCAGTCATTGTCCATGAACACCCATGGCTTTGCACCACCATTTCTAATGGCAATGAATCTGTATGCAATAGCGGTCTGTGGATACAGTCAGGGGAACGCATACACCATAGGGGTTTTCGGGAATTTTTTCACTAATGCAGTAGCAAATAATCGCTTGACTGCGCAAACATCGGCACTGCATCCAACTCTGAAGTGGCTTAGGTTTTACAAAACAACCTTTTTTAATGTTTGTGGACAGAAGATTATTGCCTATGTTTACTGTGCACATGCACTATAGCTTGCATGAAAGTACAATGCAAGGAAACGCAACAGTTTTAATGATGTAAACTATATATGTTAAAGCACATTTGGTTGCTCATATACAAGTTGATTCTATGTAAGAGTGGTCCCTCTCCAACTACTACCAGACACTGTCCACCCCACCGCACAGGGATGTTAGCAACAGCTGTACCTGGCAGTATGTGCAGGCAGCAGAGGCTCTTGTGGTCCCTACGGACCGACCCTCATTGGGGCCACAACCACATCGCAGGGCACTACAGAGGCAATTCTACTTAAATTGTAGGACGCTACTTTTTAGTTCTGTGTTATTTTGACTTTGCTGTTACTACCCCCACATTCTCCCTTCACTGCCTCGTCAAGGACTCTGTACCCTATCAACCTGCCTGGTTCATTCCTGTGGACTGCGTATCCTGCCCATAGTTATAGTATCCTACGTAGTAAGCCTTAAATGGTTGCCTCACCTGGTGCTGTCAAGGACAAGATGAGCAAACCGTTGAATTACTCATGCAGTGGATATCTTGTTCATTGTTTTAGTTTATCCTTGTATGGCTTGTCTTCCATGTATTGCTTATTCGCACACTGCAACCAATGTAGTGCACCCAGCATGGCCGCGTCACCTGGTGCTCTGTGTAGAATGAACATTGCATGGTTCTCATTACCTTGCAAGGATCCCACCATTGTATTTTCTTATCTCTCCCATGATGTGTCATCAGTTTCAGGCAATGTCTGTTCTGATCAGTCAAATACTGTGTAGTGAGGCTAAAACGGCTGCCTCATCTGAATCCCAGGTAGGTAGGATGATCAAATCCTGAACCAATGACCAAAAATGGCGGCAACACCCTTTTATTATCTTTATGGCCTCTGTATTTCCTGCAAAGCTATACATCTTTACCATGTTCACAGTTTCTGCACTATATTAAGTTCACACTCTCCTTTAAGTGCATTGAGTCCTATTTGGAGAAAGAGGGCTATATAAATACAATTATTATTATTATTATTATTATTATTATTATTATTATTAATAATAATCATAGTTATATTTATATTGCATTCTGTCAGTAGATTTTGTGTTTATTGCTGTTATTAAATGCTAATTCCATGAAAATCCAATATAATATTTTAGGCTGACCAAAGTTATATGCAACAGAGTTACAACCTGCTGGTACTGTACCATTTGTTGCAGAAGGGAAGCTTTGCGGCTGAGAGTTATCTCTTATACACAAAACATTCTCAGCTGACGTTCTTTTTGTTTACCGAGTGGAGAAAGTGAGGTCTTAGCGGTGCCAATATACTGCAGCCTCCCTCTTCCTGCCACTAATTCCTTCCTCTGTAACCTAGTATATCCTACTGTCTCTCCCTGGCGCTTGCTCACACTACTTATACTACCTTCATCTCAAATGAAAAGATGACTCCAAGATCCCTGTTCTCTGTTGTTTCAAGCATGAGATTTAAGACTCCGCACTTTAGTCCTTTCCTAAATAATCACACAATTGTTTTACGCTTTTTGGGTTTTCATCTCTTTTTATCACCTGCATGTACACACTGTCAGTAATGGATATAGTTGTAGACATGAAATGATCCTGTATAGAGCAGAAGTTTTGTAGTGCTGAGCAAATTAGGGAAAGGTAAACAGACCATTGCAAGAGATATTAAACCACATAAGTAGCCCGGGTTGGGATTGGAGTCAGAATACTGACCACGACATCCCGATGATCGGAATCCCGAAAGGGGATGGTAAGTATACTTACCTCCCCCCCGGCCCCCTAACCCACCCTCCGCCTAACCCTCTCTTTGGTGGTGCCTAAACATAACCCCCCTCCCTCTCCACAGCCTAAACCTAACCCTTCTCCCCTGCAGCCTAACCCTCTCCCCCCCCCCCCCCCCCAACTCGGTGCGCAGCCTACCATGTAACCTTAACCCTCCCCCTACAGCCTAAACCTAGCCCCTCCCCGTGCACGGATTACCTGTTCTGCATCTCGGTGGATGGTCATTCGGCATCTTAGCTGTCAGGATACCGGCGCCGGGATGGTGACCCTATTCGGGATGCCATTGTTGGAATTCTGAATAGTGTAAGGATTCCGGTGTCGGGATTCTGACTGCTGGGATCCTGACCGGATCCCGAGTAGCCCAGCTTCCAGAGCTATGATTTACGCCAAGGAATAAGATGACATTTGGGCATGTGAAGCCAGGCGCATGGGCATTAGTAAAATTAAATATACCTGTTGCACTTTTACATGAAAAAGAATCCTAATGTGTGTAAACTTATAACACAATATAAAGTGTCACATATGACTTGTGATGCGTTGCTCCAGTGATACAGTATGCATTTCACTTACCAGCTAAGGAAAAAAGATCTTCTTGTACAGGCTATGGGCCCTCATTCCGAGTTGTTCGCTCGCTAGCTGCTTTTAGCAGCATTGCACACGCTAGGCCGCCGCCCTCTGGGAGCAGAGCTGGCCCTAACCAATATGATGCCCTAGGCAAGATTTTGGCTGGTGCCCCCTAGCAGCACCACCACTGGTTCCGCCTCTGACCTTGCATCTGTTTCCTAGCACCATCACCCCTCATCCATAGCAGTCCTTATTATGGTGTATGTACCCCCTATATTTTAAATAGGAACAGTTCACACATTTGGCGCACAGCCCAAAAAGGGGTGTGTTTTTGCTGGCAAGGGGCATGGCCACACAATAGTAACCCCAATTCCAATTACGCCACACAATACTGCAACTTTATTCACATTTGATCATGTGATAGTGTCCATAATTCATATTACATCCCACAGTAGTATCACTTTACCTTATAAACGTTACTCCTCACAGTATAGCCCCTTATTCACATTACATCACACTGAATTGCTCCTTATTCACATTACACCACACCCTATTGCTCTTTATTCACATTAGACAACACAGTAGTGCCCTTTCTATACGCAACACCACATAGTAGAGCACCTTATACACATAATGCCACAGTAATGCCCCTTACACATGAGACACATTATTAATGTCCTTATAAACATAATGCGCCTTACACATTATGACAACCTTTATTAATGCCCTTTTACACATAACGTCCCTTACACATATGCTGCACATTATTAATGCCCTTATACACATAATGACACACATAGTGCCCCCTACACATTTGCTGCACATTAGTGCCCCTATACACATAATGACAGACATACAGTAGTACCCTGTTACACATATGCCGCACATTATTAATGCCCTTATACACATAATGACACACATAGTGCCCCTTACACATATGTTGCACATTATTAATGCATTTTTACATGACACACATAATGCTCCTTACACATATTCCGAACACTACTGCACAACCAACCCACTCACATACACACAGCACTCACACTGCCACTAACACTGTGACCTCTGCCTCTGCTTGGATACAGATGTGTCCTCATAAATCTTGCCTCAATGCTAACGTCGGGCACTTTTTTTTATGAAAATGCATCTTATTTGCATTGCTAGGTGGCTAGGAGGAACAAGCAGCTTCTGCTGATTAAAATTATATGCAACATGCCTATATACTGTGTGAGACTGTGGCTGTATCTGCATATGAAATGCTACACACAGAATATAGGCATGCTGCATATCATTTTAATCAGTAGAAGCTGCTGATGCCCCTAGACATATCAAATGCCCTAGGCAATTGCCTAGTTTGCCTATACCTATGGCCGGCTCTGTCTGGGAGTGCATCTTAGCTTAGCAGAATTGCGAATGAAAGATTAGCAGAATTGCTAATAAATAATTCTTAGCAGTTTCTGAGTAGCTCCAGACCTACTCACGAATTGTGATCAGCTCAGTCCGTTTAGTTCCTGGTTTGACGTCACAAACACGCCCTGCGTTCGGCCAGCCACTCCCCCGTTTGTCCAGCCACTCCTGCGTTTTTCCCTGACACGCCTGCGTTTTTTAGCAAACACCGGGAAAACGCTGAGTTGCCGCCCAGAAACGCCCCTTTCCTGTCAATCATTTACCGAACAGCAGTGCGACTGAAAAGCGCTGCAGAAGCCACAGCAAAACAGCTAAGTTTTGTGTTAAATAACTAAGCGCATGTGCCCTGCGTGCCTTGCGCATGCGCAATTTGCAACTAATCGCAGCATAGCGAAAATCAGCAACGAGCGAACAACTCGGAATGACCCCCATTGTTAGAAAAATTAGCATTGCTTATAAATTAATAATTATATAATTATAGTCTAGTACATAGGTTCTCAAACTCGGTACTCAGGACCCCACACAGTGCATGTTTTGCATGTCTCCTCAGAATCACAAGTGAAATAATTAGCTCCACCTGTAGATCTTTTAAAATGTGTCAGTGAGTAATTAATACACCCGTGCACCTGCTGGGTTACCTGCAAAACATGCACTGTGTGGCGTCCTGAGGACCGAGTTTGAGAACCTGTGGTCTAGTTTATAATCTAACACAAAAGAAAAGTGTTTTTTCTCTTATGTCCTAGAGCAGTGGTTCTCAAACTCGGTCCTCAGGACCCCACACAGTGCATGTTTTGCAGGTAACCCAGCAAGTGCACAGGTGTATTAATTACTCACTGACACATTTTAAAAGGTCCACAGGTGGAGCTAATTATTTCACTTGTGATTTTGTGAGGAGACCTGCAAAACATGCACTGTGTGGGGTCCTGAGGACCGAGTTTGAGAACCTGTGTCCTAGAGGATACTGGGGTTCCATTTAGTACCATGGGGTATAAATGGGTCCACTAGGAGCCATGGGCACTTTAAGAATTTGATAGTGTGGGCTGGCTCCTCCCTCTATGCCCCTCCTACCAGACTCAGTTTAGAAAATGTTCCCGGAGGAGCCGGTCACGCTTATGGAAGCTCCTGAAGAGTTTTCTGCATTTATTTTATATGTTTGTTATTTTCAGACAGGGCTGGATGGCACCAGCCTGCCTGCTTCGTGGGACTTAGGGGGAAAAACGGCCCAACCTCTTGAAGGGTTATTGATCCCGTTCACCGCTGACAGGACCCTGAGCTCCTGAGGGAACTATTCGCAAGCCCCACCATGGCGAGAGTACATTCCCGCAGCACGCCCCCACCCCTAACAGAGACAGAAGAATGAAGAGTGGTGAGTACTAAGCCGGTGTCCCGGTTAGCGGGACGACGGCCATTATGGCGGTACGAGGGTACGGAGATGCACGGCTTCTAACCGGGGCAGAATGCGTCTCCAGACACAGTACACAGCTGCGTCTCAGTACACTGTACACAGTACCCACACTGGCAAAAACAGACTTAGACTTAAAACGGTTTTCTCTCACATTACCTCAGCCAGTATAAAAAAGCGGGAAGACCGCGCTCCATTGAGGGGGCGGGGCCTTCACTATGAGCGGATCCAGCAGCCCACCAGCATCATTTTCCCTCTGCAGTGGACACAAACGCTGACTGACAGGGACGCGCAGCTCCTCCAGAGTGACTCCAGTTTACCTCAGCGGTACCAGGGGGTCATAGCAGGGGAGAGCGATTATTAGTGTACTAAGTCCCCTATCAGGGTACTTAGTCTGCGACCCGGCTAAGCTTGGCATTAGCAATAAGGGCGTGGTGGGGGCTGACTCCAAATAACTCTGTGTTTCCCTGAAGGGCTCTTTGTAGGTTAAATGTGCTGTGTGTGTGTGTGTGTGTGTGTGTGTGTGTGTGTGTGTGTGTGTGTGTGTGTGTGTGTGTGTGTGTGTGTGTGTGTGTGTGTGTGTGTGTGTGTGTGTGTGTGTGTGTGCTGTCACATTTACATTATGTCAGGCAAGGAGTGTGTTTCTTGTATAGCGGAGTGTTCCTCTTCACCAGGGGGCTCACTACTGGGTACTCAGGGCAGTGCACCTTCCCAGAATAGTGGGGCTGAACCGGAGTGGGTTAATTCCATTAAAGGAATTATCTCCAATATTTCTACGAAATTATCCCGCAATGAGAAAGACACGCAATACTTAAGACAGACTGTGCATGAGTTTATGAATAGAGACTCAATCCCCAAACCAGCGTCTTAATCCCCTCCCATTTGTCCGCAAAAACGATCTCTGGCCCATATCCTGCAGTCTGACGCTGACACTGACGGGTCAGACATGGAGGAGGGTGGGGTGGATTTGGAGGGGGGATGCTACTCTGTCACAGGGAATAGAGGCTCTTATAGAGGCTATCAGAGATATTCTGCAAATTCCTGATAAGGTGTCAGAGGAGTGAGAGGAATCTTATTTTAATATAAAAACGAAGTCCTCAGTCACTTTTCCTGTGTCAAAGTAACTGAATACCCTGTTTTGAAGAACCATGGGTTAATCCTGATAAGAAATTAATGGACGCATCAGTCTCTAGGCTGTCACGAAAAATTGTATTGCCTGTCCCTGGTGCAGCCTCCCTAAAAGACACGGCTGATCGTAAAATTGAGACTACACTCAAATCATTGTACACAGCTGCTGGGGTGGCCCAAAGACCCACTATTGCATGTGCGTGGATCACAAAAGCCATTGCTACTGTAAATGGTCAGGTAACCTAATTGAGGGGTTAGATTCCTTGTCTAGGGGGGGATGTTGTTTTACTCCTGCAGCATATACAAGACTCTGCAAACTTTATGGTGGATGCCATAAAAGAGATGGGCTTGCTTAATGCACGCACCACCGCTATGGCAGTGTCAGCACGCAGGGGCTTGTGGCTACGCCAGTGGACTACTAATGCGGACTCCAGGAAAGGCGTGGAAGGCCTACCATTCACAGGTCTTGTTTGGAGATGAACTAGACAAATGGATCTCCAAAGCTACTGCGTGTAAGTCTACGTATCTTCCTTCCGCAGCTCCCCCAGCCAGAAAAGCTTATTCAGCGTCAAATTTACAGTCCTTTCGGATGCCCAAGTTTAAGGGCAAATCCAGAGGTGCTTCTATGGCCTCCAGAGGCGCAAGAGGTAAACCACACATACCAGCAACTGCAGGTGCTTAGGAACAGAGCTCAGGCTCTGCTTCCTCAAAGCCTTCAGCGTGACGGTGGACCGCGATGCCTGGAAGGCTGTCAGGTGGGAGCCCGACTAAAATTCTTCAGTCACATCTGGTCAAGTTCGTGCCGGGATCCCTGGGTCATAGATCTTATTTCCCAGGGCTACAGACTAGAGTTCCAAGAGCTCCCACCTCACAGTTTCTTCAAATCAGGCTTACCTGTTTCTTTTTTTTTTATTTAAACATAATTTTTATTGGTAAGATCATAGAATCAAACAGAAACCAACATCTTTTAGACATAACATAATGCATTATAAACATAGATTTAACAGTTGGCATTCGCAAAGAAAAAACAAAAGTATGATCTACAGGCTTACCAGTTTCACAAGAGGCAAGTATAACTTTACAGCATGCCATCCAAAAACTGGTACAGACACAAGTCATTGTTCCAGTTCCACCTCATCTGCAAAATAAGGGGTACTATTCCAACTTGTTTGTAGTACCGAAACCGGACGGTTCGGTATGGCCGGTTCTGAACCTCAAGTCCTTGAACCCGTTCTTAAGAGTGTTCAAGTTCAATATGGAGTCTCTGAGAGCGGTGATCTCAGATCTGGAGGAGGGGGTATTCCTAGTGTCTCTGGATATCAAGAATGTGTACCTTCACATTCCGATCTGGCCGCCTCATCAGGCTTATCTACGGTTTGCACCGCAGGACTGTCACTACCAGTTCCAGGCCCTGCCATTTGGTCTCTCCACAGCACTGAGGGTGTTCACCAAAGTGATGGCAGAGATGATGTTTCTACTCCGCAAACAGGGAGTGAATATAATTCCGTACCTGGACGATCTCCTGATAAAGGCGCCGTCCAGGGAAAGGTTGCTGGACAGCATTAGTCTCTCAACCAAACTTCTCCTGGATCACGGGTGGATTCTGAACTTTCTGAAATCTCACCTAGAGCCAACACGGAGGCTTCCATTCCTGGGAATTATACTGGACACGGAGTCGTAGAAGGTGTTCCTTCCGTTGGAAAAGGCATTGGTAATCCAGTTGATGGTTCGGGATGTCCTGAGGCCAACCCGGATATCGGTGCATCTATGCATTCACCTTCTAGGGAAAATGGTGGCCTCTTACGAGGCGCTTCAATATGGAAGGTTTCACGCAAGACCCTTCCAGCTCGATATGTTAGACAAATGGTCCGGATCGCATCTTCACATGCACCAGAGGATCCGTCTGTTGCCAAAAAACAGGATCTACCTTCAGTGGTGGCTACAGACTTCTCACCTCATCGAGGGTCGGAGGTTCGGAATTCAAAACTGGATTCTGTTAACCACAGACACAAGCCTCAGAGATTGGGGAGCAGTCACCCAAGGAATATGGTCCAATCAGGAAGTCAATCAACATTCTGGAACTCAGGGCCATTTACAACGCCCTTCTGCAGGCCTCATATCTTCTTCAAGATCGGGCCATTCTGGTCCATTCGGACAATGTGACGTAGATAAACCGACAGGGTGGAACGAAAAGCAGAGCAGCAATGTCAGAGGTGTCAAGAATTCTCCTCTGCCCAGAAAAACATGCTGTGGCGTTGTCAGCGGTTTTCGTTCCGGGAGTAGACAACTGGGAAGCAGACTTCCTCAGCAGACACGACCTGCACCCGGGGGAGTGGGGCCTTCACCCGGAAGTGTTCGGGTGCTTGACACATTGATGGGGTTATCCACAAATCGACATGATGGCCTCTCGTCTCAACAAGAAGCTGAAGCGGTATTGTTCCAGGTCGAGAGACCCACAGGCAGTGGTGGTAGACGCTCTGACGACTCCATGGGTCTATCAGATGGTGTACGTGTTTCCTCTACTTCCTCTGATCCCAAGAATACTTAAAATAAAAAGGGAAAAGGTTCGAGCAATACTCATTTCTCCGGACTGGCCAAGAAGGGCCTGGTACGCGGACCTTCTGGAGATGCTTCTCAAAGATCCGTGGCCTCTACCTCTTCGCGAGGATCTTCTGCAACAGGGCCTGTTCGTCTATCAGGACTTACCTTGGCTACGTTTGACGGCATGGAAGTTGAACGGCTGATTCTAGCCAGAAGAGGGATCCTTAACAAGGTTATCTTGACTATGATCCAAGCCAGGAAGGGGGTAGCATCTAAACATTATCACCGTATTTGGAAGAAATACGTCTCTTGGTGTGAGAGCAGAAATTATTCTGCGGTGGAATTTCATCTGGGACGTTTACTGCTTTTTCTGCAGGCAGGTGTGGATGTGGTCCTACATCTGGGCTCCATAAAAGTCCAGATTTCGGCCTTGTCCATTTTCTTTCAAAAACAATTGGCTTCTGTCCCTGAGGTCCAGACATTCTTGAAAGGTGTTCTGCACATCCAACCTCCCTTTGTGCCTTCCACGGCACATAGGGATCTCAATTTGGTGCTGCAGTTTCTCCAATCAGACTGGTTTGAATGGTTACAGGAGGTGGACAAAAAGTATCTTACATGGAAGACTGTCACACTGTTGGCCTTGGCTTCAGAAAGACGTGTGTCAGAGCTGGGGGCTTTGTCTCACAAAAGCCCCTATTTAATTTTCCATGAGGACAGAGCTGAACTCAGAACTTGTCAGCAATTTCTTCCTAAAGCGGTGTCTGCGTTTAACATCAACCAACCTATTGTGGTTCCTGTTGTCACCGAAACCTCTGCTACTTCAAAGTCTTTGGATGTTGTGAGGGCTTTGAAGGTGTATGTAAAGAGAACAGCTCGTCACAGAAAATCGGACTCGCTGATTGTTCTTTATGATCCCAGTAAAACTGAGTGTTCTGCTTCAAAGCATTCCATTGCACGCTGGATCAGGATCACTGTCCAGCATGCTTATTCCACGGCAGGATTGCCGGTTCCAAAATCTGTACAAACCCACTCTACTACGTCGGTGGGTTCTTCCTGGGCGGCTGCCCGGGGTGTCTCGGCTTTACTGCTCTGCTGAACGGCTACTTGGTCTGGTTCAAACACGTTTGCAAAGTTCTTCAAGTTTGATACTTTGGCCTCTGAGGACCTTCAGTTGGTCAATCAGTTCTGCAGGAACCTCAGCACTCTCCCACCCGGTTTGAGAGCTTTGGTACATCCCCATAGTATTAAATGGAACCCCAGTATCCTCTAGGACGTAAGAGAAAATAGGATTTTAATTACCTACCAGTAAATCCTTTTCTCGTAGTCCGTAGAGGACACTGGGCACCCGCCCTGTGCTTCGTTCTTCCTGACTGTTACTTGGTTAAGTATTGTTTGTTCAGCTGTTTCTGTTCCTGTTTAAAGTTGGGTTAGCATAGCTTTCATCTGGTTTGTGTGTGCTGGTTCGGAATCTCACCACTATCCTTTATATCCTTCACACAAAGTATGTCTGTCTCCTCGCGCACAGTTTCCTAGACCCGTCTATGCCCCATGGTACTAAATGGAACCCCAGTATCCTCTATGGACTACGAGAAAATGATTTACCGGTAGGTAATTAAAATCCTATTTTTAATTAATTTATTTATTTTTTGTTCCAAACTGACAGCCGCTTTCTACCCCTGCACTGCTACGGCAGCACCCTTCTTTGTTATTACGATTTGCGAAAGGGGTTACTGTAGCTGCTGAGAGTAACATACACATCTGTATTAGCAGATGATTAATAAGTAACATTCCTTTTTAAGGTGAACATTTCTAATTTGTATTTTTGTTGTTTGCTTCAGACCAACAGTGCCTGAAGAATGCAAGCGGCCAGTGATACCACCACAGCCTCTTTCATCCGAGTGCTCCCGAAACTGTAAAAATGGCCATTGTACTCCCACTGGAAAATGCTGTTGTAATCAAGGATGGGAAGGGGAATTCTGCAGAATTGGTTAGTAATCTTCCTGTTACATGTACCATGTCATTTGTTTTCCATTAATTTGTCATCATCACCACAGAGCAATAACTATACCCAGATTCATGTAACTGGAGAAAAAAGGATTAGTGGGATTTAGTAATGTAACCTAAAAATGCTCTATATGTTTCCGGGCGCCTCTGTATATATAATTTAGGGCCTTGGTACTTGTGTAGTCATTTTATAATGGGGAATCAATGCTATAAAGGGCAGTGTGTCTCAGCATTATGGGAGCTTCTACAGGAAATAGTGTGCTTCTTGTATTGCTTTATCTGTACCATGATGTAAGTTCTCTCTTGGTGCTCATCTCTACTATACCTTGATCTGTACAGCTGTAAAGTCACAAAATAGTCCAAAAATGTATAATGATTAAATTACAGCAAATTGTTACAAAATACAGCTGCATTCTTAGTTATGGCAACAAAAGGTTTATAATAGGATAGAGATC
The DNA here is from genome assembly GCF_028390025.1 of Pseudophryne corroboree. Lineage (NCBI taxonomy): Eukaryota > Metazoa > Chordata > Amphibia > Anura > Myobatrachidae > Pseudophryne > Pseudophryne corroboree. The sequence continues at coordinate 995,555,321 of NC_086444.1, read as the reverse complement.
ATTTTTATCTGCTGGTCAGCTTCTGTATAGATTTACGCATACTGGAAGGACTCATAACTAGCAATAATGGCAAACTTATTGCTGGATTAGTGTTACAGCCCTCCATTATGGAATCATGGACCTGATTCATGTTTATAAGTAAAGCAAAAAAGCCAGCAACTGGGCAAAACAATGTTGCAGTGCAGGTGTGGCAGATGTAACATGTGTAGAGAGATTTAGTGGTATATTTACTAAAGTGCGGATTTATAGAAGTGGAGATGTTGCCCATAGCAACCAAACAGATTCCAGCTACTATCTTGCAGAAGGTGCTAGATAAATAAGTAGAATCTGATTGGTTGCTATGGGTAACATCTCCACTTCTGTCATCAGGGCTGTCATCAGAAATTGTGGGGCCCGGGATTGCAGAATAGGCTGGGCCCCCCACCACCGCTCACCTTCCACTCCCCTGGCAGCACACACAACTTACTGTACTGGGCACCTGTTGCCGGTCCCAAGACATCAGATGGCGTCCCTAGGTATGACCATGGTCTGCCAGAACCACAGCAGCAGGACAGGGTAGGAGTCTGGAGCAGGCAGCTTTAGAGGGACAGCGCAGACGACCACTCCTGATTGGCTGCTGGTCCATGAGCTTCAAGTGGCATTTGGCAAGCATAGGGTATTGACAGTGCAAGTGACAATTTACTGACAAATTGTATGCATGCCAATTATTTCCTCTAAATGCCAGCTTTTAATTTGACTACCTTGTATGGCCACAGAAAAGGGCTTAGCATGATGGATACTGCATGTTGTAATGCATGCTCTAATTACCATGCTAAATTAGAGCTTTACATACAGTAAGTCTTTCCAATGTTGTTGTTTTTGCTGTAAGAAGTAATGGAACATTTGTTTTTGGAAACCTGGATATTTAATTGTATTACTACTAACATGTTTTTTCTCTTTCTTGTAATGACCTCATTTGTTACTAGAATACTTGTATAAGCCATATTGCATTTTTTGTGTTTTCTACAGCAAAATGTGAGCCAGCATGCCGACATGGAGGTGTGTGCATGAGGCCGAACAAGTGTCTATGTAAGAAAGGCTACCTAGGCACACAGTGCGAGCAAATGGATAGAAATATCCGCAGAGTGGCCAGGGCAGGTATTCTAGACCAGATCATTGATGTGACGTCATATTTGCTGGACCTTACCAGCTACATTGTATAGTTACCGCAGACTGCTTGGATTCAATCGGAACGGGCATTTATTTTTAAAACATGTAAATTAAACAAACAAAAAGGACTTTGTAATTCTGCTCTAAATCCCTGTGTTTTAAATATTTTTATTAATTTAAATATATTGTCCATAAAAGTGAGTTTGTGTGTGTAATTTATGAATATTTGAGTGTATATGTATGTGTGAAGATATAGAAATATTCATTTATTAAACATTCTGGTATTGTAAACACTGGCTGCAACAAGGTCACGTGAGCAAGATTATACTTTTGGTTGTCTTTAAAATAACATTAAATTAGTTATTTAGATTAAAATATGTCATGTGTACAGTATTTCATTTGTATCCACCATGGGAGGGGCAATTTCTCTTAAATCACATTTGCCTTTTTATATATAATTATCTCAGGTAATTGCATTTTTAGCTTTTCACAGGTAATTTTACTATATTATTATAGTAATGCAAAAAAGTATTCTTTGCAATAAACCTGTAACTGATATATTACTTTTTGTTTGTTTGTTTGTTTGTTTGTTTGTTTGTTTGTTTTGTTTTTCCTGGTGCAACGGCAAGGATTTTATTTCAAAGGAGAAAACAAAATGTTAAAAGAACACTGTGATATTTTCTCATGTATACACTGTAGTGTCATAACAGCATTAATACTAGGGCTTAGCATGTCTTGGAAAACACAACACTGATATATTCTCTTAGCTATACACTGTTGTACAACAGCATTAATACTAGGGCTTAGCATGTCTTGGAGAACACAACACTGTAATATATTCTCATAGGTATTAATACTAGTGCTTAGTGTGTCTTGGAGAACACAATACTATAATATATTCTCATATGTATACACTGTAGTATCAAAACAGCATTAATACTAGTGCTTAGCATGTCTTGAAAAACAACACTGTAATATATTCTCATAGGTATACACTGTAGTATAATAACAGCATTAATACTAGGGCTTAGCATGTCTTGGAGAACACAATACTGTAATATATTCTCACAGGTATTAATAATAATGCTTAGCATGTCTTGGAGAACAGAATACTGTCTGTAATATATTCTCATAGGTATTTATACTATTGCTTAGTGTGTAATATATTCTCATAGGTATACACTGAAGTGTCATAACAGCATTAATACTAGGGCTTAGCATATCTTGGAAAACACAACACTGTAATATATTCTCATAGGTATTAATACTAGTGCTTAGTGTGTCTTGGAGAACACAATACTGTAATATATTCTCATATATTCTATATATACACTGTAGTGTCATAACAGCATTAATACTAGGGCTTAGCATGACTTGGAGAACACAACACTGTAATATATTCTCATAGGTATTAATTCTAGTGCTTATTGTGTCTTGGAGAACACAATACTGTAATATATTCTCATATATTCTATGTATACACTGTAGTGTCATAACAGCATTAATACCAGGGCTTAGCATGTCTTGGAAAACACAACACTGTAATATATTCTCATAGGTATACACTGTAGTATCATAACAGCATTAATACTAGGGTTTAGCATGTCTTGGAGAACACAATACTGTAATATATTCTCATAAGTATTAATACTAGTGCTTAGTGTGTCGCGGAGAACACAATAGTGTAATATATTCTCATATATTTTATGTATACACTGTAGTGTCATAACAGCATTAATACCAGGGCTTAGCATGTCTTGGAAAACACAACACTGTAATATATTCTCATAGGTATACACTGTAGTATCATAACAGCATTAATACTAGGGTTTAGCATGTCTTGGAAAACACAGCACTGTAATATATTCTCATAGGTATACACTGTAGTATCATAACAGCATTAATACTAGGGCTTAGCATGTCTTGGAGAACACAACACTGTAATATATTCTCATAGGTATACACTGTAGTATCATAACAGCATTAATACTAGGGTTTAGCATGTCTTGGAAAACACAACACTGTAATATATTCTCACAGGTATTAATACTAGTGCTTAGTGTGTCTTGGAGAACACAATACTGTAATATATTCTCATATATTCTCATATGTATACACTGTAGTGTCATAACAGCATTAATACTAGGGCTTAGCATGTCTTGGAAAACACAACACTAATATATTCTCATATGTATACACTGTAGTGTCATAACAGTATTAATAGTAGTGCTTAGCATGTCTTGGAGAACACAATACTGTAATATATTCTCAGAGGTATTAATACTAGTGCTTAGTGTGTCTTGGCGAACACAAGACTGTAATATATTCTCATAGGTATACACTGAAGTGTCATAGCAGCATTATTACTAGTGCTTAGCATGTCTTGGAGAAGACAACACTGTAATTCATACAAATGTCGTAGACACAGAAAAAAATGTAAGATCCCGGTGAGAGTACACAGCTGTTCTTGGATGCTAACTACACTTGAACAGTAGATTGTAAAACATTCTTTAATGCACCACCTAATAGGACCACACCTGCCACATTTGCTATAATATCACCACTTTATTGTCATATTGCATTGATATCAGCATGTGTGGCAACAACTCAAGCACATTTGCAGAGACAAATCTGATTAAACTCGCGTGCCCGAAATCACAGTTTCGGCCTGTGTGCCACTGTCATCAGCTGACAATACTAAAATGCCTATGAGAAGACCACCCAATAGACTGACTTGCTCAATTGAAACCAAAGCGTAAAAAGGTGATCACCAGTCATTAGCTTTTATGTGGGCACACCATTATGAGAGAGGGAACTCCCCTCTTTCACCTGTGATGACAATCAATATTATATTTTCTGTATTTTGGCGGAGAGGACACTATGGGGTAAATGCAGACATCGGTGCTTTCCTGGCTAGTCTGCCCAATGTTTTACAGCAATCATATATAAGACAAAACCAGGTTGATTTCCTTTTAAAAGATTGTAACTTTAAAACATCGGGCCGACTCGCCGGTTTGCAAGCTATTACATTTACCACTACAGATATAGCCAGGCTCAGCTTACAGTATACATCTGTATATCACTCCCAAAATTACATCTGTAAATATGAAAGAGTTAAGTCCCCCTTTTCAATTATATTGCCCCCTTTGCAGCTTTTGTCTGGTAATCACCAGATGATATCACCCAGAGCTATGGAAAAACAAAGTTTTCTAGCATTGGGTAGGAAATGCAAGCAGATGGGATGCCAGCGGTCAGGAGACAGACCGTGGCATCCTGATGAATAGAATCCCGGCATAGGCAAGCTAAGGCTAGTTACCTTACCCCAATGCTCCCTAAACCCTCTCTCCCCGCAGTCTAAACCTACCCCCCTCTCCGCAGCTTAATCCTAACCCTCAATTTCCCGCAGCCTAATCCTATCCCCCCCACCCCCACAGCCTAAACCTGACACAACCTCCCCCGCCCCTCCCACGTGTGCGGCTTACCTGCCTGGCATTCCGGTCCACGCTAGTTCGAGAATCCGGCGGTTGGGATTCCGGCACTAGGATGGGCCGCCTTGTCGGGATGCCACGTCCAGCTTTTCGACCAGTGTTAGGATTCTGGCATTGATATTTCTATATTTGGGAGGAATCCACATTGTGCCCTATCCCCCCTCCCACCCACAACCTGTACTGGTCCACATACACAAGGGAGGCACCCTACTTTGAAAAAGGGGAGTCTTCTCTCGATAGCCAAAACATTATACAAAAAAGAATATTTTTCACAGATGGGCGAGATCTAAAGATCTCCCCCAACTTGTGTCAAATAAAAAAGGGTCCAAGTCATTTAGGGCCTGTTTAAGAGCTGGACGCAGGAGTACTGTAGCATGCAGATTCACGATTATCAGGAATCTGCGGATGCGCAAGGTCCTTTCTACGCATGCGCAGAGCGGGCCTTGCGATGTCGTCGTCAGTTCCCCACTGCCAGTGGTGTTAAGGGGGCAAGGGGAGGTCTGTGTTCTTAGAAATATGGGGGGGGGGTTTACCGTTTTCTGGGAGGGGAAAGCCAAGAGTATGTATGTCAGAACACACCCTTCTCGACTCACAGACCCCCCTTCCATTGGTCAGCCGCACAAGCTGAGTCTTTCTCAGCTGGCCATCTGCGTGAACATTGCGACCGATAGTCGCGATGTTGGATCCCAACTTGAAACATCAGTCGCAGTGCTTGGATCGCAGCTACATCTCTTCTACTTAGATGTCTCCTGCACGTTCCTCCTTCAGATCGGACAGATATTCAAAGCGGCTTTGTATTTCCGTCCATCAGGCCCTTAATGCGGTACAGTAGATTATCTATTGTAACAAATAGTAGACCTTGTTAAGTTACCATATTATTCTTACACACAGTAAAAGTTAAAATGGAGACAGGAAAAATGTTCCAAAAAATAAATAACTACATAATTTTCAAGTGCCGATTTTCTTGCAGTAAACTTACACATGGAATCCTGCTGCTCGATATTTTGGAAAGGTGCATGTTGAAACAAGGACGCAAAGTTTTCTTTGTGGTGTTTATAAAAATAAAAAATAAATCACATTTGCTTTTTCAATTAAAAAAAAAAATTCTGACCTCTCTGCTTACATTTTATTTGATGTGCTACAATGACCAAAAAGACTAATGATATTTTCTGAAAGTACAAAGTCTTCTGGGGAAAAAAATTATAATACAGTATGTGTGGGTAAGACATAAAAAACAGTGATATTGATGCTGGTATGTGATTAGCATTAAAGTTGGAAAATGGCCTCAGCACAGGGGAGAGAAACCCCTCAGCAGGAAAAGGATTATAGAGTGAATTGAGTGAGGTGTGGAAAACCAGCCCCCAACAAGCAAGCTGCAGCCCCTGTGAGAATGAACCCCTGTTGCGTAGCCTTGGGATTGCAGGACAGAAGATTGGTGGTGTTAAGAGCAGATAATCAGCCACTGCAGATATCACTGATATTCATTTATATTTTACAGAATGTAATACATGTCATTGTAAACTAACTCAATTATTAGACAGGTTTTTCCATATAGTGTAACTTAGAAAAAAAACACAAACTAATTAAACAGAAAAATATATACTTGTTTTTTTAATACCAGCACACTTAGATCAAAGCACACATATTTGGTATTCCTATAATCATAACAAATTGGAGAATGAAATATGTCTCTATACATTTCCATGTCACCCTACTGCCCCCCTGACCACACTTCCCAATTTTTTTTACAATTTAACTCTCCTCAGACCTCCTATCCATCATGACTTTAACATCCCCATTCATAGCCACACTGATCCAACATCCATCAAACTTCTTGACCTTTTTCCCTCTTTTGGCCTCTTAAAATGGACCTCTTGGTCACTCCATTGACCTTGTTTTCTCTGTGCTGTCTGACTTTTCCAACTCTCCCTTCGCACTTTGAGTCCACCATCTCCTCTCCTTCACTCTTTCCTCATCTTTTACACCTCTCTCCATGCCCAAATCTACACTTATTAGACACTATCTCAATTTTCTTGACCCGCAATTTTGTCATGTTTGCTTGAAACTCTTCCCTATCCTAGATCCACCCTGGTCTACAACGGGATGTCCTCCTTCTACAACCACACCCTCACCACTGCTCTTGACTCTACTGCCCCCATCTCCTCTGCCCACCTTCGCTGTTCTAAACTCCAACACTGGTACTCAAAATAAACCTGGTTCCTTCAAAAATACTCACGCAAAACACCACTAGAAAAAACGTCATTCTTTGGCGTACTTCCTTCATTTCAAGCTCATCCAACAGTTCTGCACTCTCCCTCGCTAAACAATCCTTCACTTCTCTCATCTCTTCACAGTTCTTCAATCACTGCGGCCTCTTTGTCACTTTAAACACACTCCATTGCCCCTTATCTCCTTATCTCCCATATTGCCAGTGCCTTTGCCTCATTTTTCACTTTAAAATTTAGGTAATCAGACATGAAATCTCCTCCTCTACCACCCCTACCACACCACCCTCTTCTCCCTTTGGCCACCACCCCTTGTGATTCCATCCCCTCGCAGCCCCTTAGCTCCCTGTACCCTGCTGCATGCTCCCACCTTGCTCACCTCTCCTTTCCACTGGCCTCTTCACCTCATCCTTTAAACATGCTCTTGTCTCACCCATTCTAAAACGCCCAGTCTTGACTGCGCCTAATTTTCTGACTACTGCCACATTTGTATTTTCCCCTTTGTTTCCAAAATACTTGAGCAACTTGCTACAACCATCTCACCAGCTAAATCTGACAACTCCCTCCTTGATCCTCTCCAATCTGGCTACTTCCCCCTCCACTCCACTGAATCTGCCATGACCAAAATCACCAACAGATATTCTCTCACCCAAATCCAGGGGCCATTTCTCCCTGCTTATCCTCTTGGACCTTTCTGAGGCCCTTCCTTCCTCTCTTGGGTTTCAAGTTGCCGGTTTGATCTGCCATCTACTCCTGGGTGTCTCTATGCTTTCACAAACTTAACATTGCCAAAACCGAACTCATTGTCTTCACTCCATCAAAACATTTCTCCACTCCTGACCTCTTTATCACTATCAACAACATCGCTATCTCCTCTGTTCCCCAACTCCTCTGTCTGGGTGTAATTTTTTACTGCTCCCTCTCCTTCATCCCATATATTCAATCTCTTGCCTAATCCTGTCGCTTCCAGCTTTGCAGCATTGCTCGTATCAGACCCTTCCTCTCCCAGGATGCCACCAAAATGATTGTCCATTCACTGATCATTTCTCATCTCAACCTCCTTACAGGCCACTCCCAATGCCATCTTGATCCACTTTGATCTATACTTTTAATGCTGCAGCTAGACTTACCTTCCTCTCTCACCACTCCACATCTAACTCACCTCTCTGCTAAGCCTTACACTGGCTTTCCTTCCCCTACATAATCCTCTTCAAACTCATGTACAAGGTCCCCTCCAACTTCACTGCTCCCTACATCTCACCATGTCGTATATCTCACCCTTTTTCATCCTCTTTTTCTCCCACTCTTGCTTCTTGCCTTAAGATCCCCTTACACTTGGTCACCCTCACGTGTCAACCATTTGTCTGGCCCCCTTCCCTTTACATTGTAAGCACTAATGAATAGGGCCATCTTCTCTCCTGTTCTCATTATATATAGCTCTTGCTCACCAGCTATATTGTGCACCTCCTCTTTGGTCTCTCTGTCCCTTGACGCCACTCCTCCATTGTCTTTGCACCTCTTTCAGTGGCTCTAGACCTGTTAGTTAAGCCCACACTAATGGTCACAGGTTTCAGCTTGCTCTGAATATACCCCTTGCACTCCATTACCCTCCCAGGCTATCAGTAGCTGTGTTGTGAGTTCTTTGTTTACTGCTGTACATTACTTTGTACTGTCATACCATGTACTGTTTTGTTGTTTAACCTTTGTACGGCACTGTAAACCACATGTGGCTCACTATAATTAAAGGTTAAGAATAATATTAATGTCATGACTTGATGCATAGCTTGCCAGACTGCGACTATTCACAGCCGGTAATTGCTCCATTAATTCCTAAAAAAATTAATGAAGCGATCGCCAGCTGCGAATAGTCACATGGCTACATCTGTATATATCTTGTTTGCCTATTTTTCTCTACAGTACATAGGGGTCTATTCATGAAGCAGCAAAAACTGGAGAAGTGAGCCAGTGGAGAAGAACCAATCAACATTGAAGTAACATTTATAATTTGCATACTATAAAATCATACAGAGCAGCTGATTGGTTGCCATGGGCAACTTCTCCACGCTTTTCACTGCTTCATGAATAGAAACAATAATGCTTATAAATGTAAAAAATATTTATTAATCTATGATACCAAAAGTTAGCCCATCTCTCTCCATAAACAAAATAATAATTAATGTAATTTGGTGGATGGAAAAAAGTTATTAATAGCAAAACCAAAGCAGCACTAGATGATATCAGCCACCTGGCCTCCTGAGTGAGCACATCATTTCAAATCTCTTACAACTAAGGTGGTCATTCCGAGTTGATCGCTCGCTAGCTGTTTTTAGCAGCCGTGCAAACGCTATGCCGCCTCCCACTGGGAGTGTATTTTAGCTTAGCAGAAGTGCGAACGAAAGAATCGCAGAGCGACTTGTGCAGTTTCAGAGTAGCTTCAGACCTACTCGGCGCTTGCGATCACTTCAGACTGTTCAGTTCCTGTTTTGACATCACAAACACGCCCTGCGCTCGCCCAGCCACGCCTGCGTTTTTCCTGGCACGCCTGCGTTTTTCCGAACACTCCCTGAAAACGGTTAGTTGACACCCTGAAACGCCCTCTTCCTGTCAATCACTCTGCGGCCAGCAGTGCAACTGAAAAGCTTAGCTAGACTTTGTGTGAAACTACACAGTTTGTTGTAATAGTACGACGCACGTGCGCATTGCGCCACATACGCATGTGCAGAAGTGCCGTTTTTTTGCCTGATCAACTCGGAATGACCCCTAAGCCATTAAAACTATGAATGACATGGAAAATATGTGAAGAACAAAGCAGAACTATATGTTAACAGCTACAATATTTTATCAATAGAAACTAATCTAATTATTATATTGAGGTCATTTTTTTTTAAAGGAAGTATCAGTTTCACTATTTTGAAAACGGTTATTGTATACTGACATGGCATTGTTAATTGTATTACAAACAGATGTGTGGCTGTTACTTGTTTTGCACTTCTCTATACAGGGCCAGGATAGCTATTTCATACTGGTCAGTCAACTTGTGAAGTCATTACAGAATATAAAAAAGCACAGAGAACGCATATTGTAGGTATATTCATATGCAGGAGGGGTCAGAAGAATACAAGAAATCAGGTTATGACATTTCTTTTCAGAGCTTTAAAGACAGCTGGAGATACTACATTAATCTACTGTATATCTCATTTATGTTGAAGTGTACAATGGGGGTAATTCAGAGTTGATCGCAGCAGAAAATTTGTTAGCAGTTGGGCAAAACCAAAGACCTCAATTCGATTTGATCGCACCAAGCAACTTTTTGCTGCTGGTGCGATCAACTAATATCCGCTTATGGGGAAGTGTATTTTAGCATAGCAGGGCTGCGAATGCTTGTACAGCCCTGCTATGCTAAAAAAGTTTCCTGCAAAACAAGACCAGGGTAAGAGTTACTTACCCTGTGCGACGGATCCAGCGATGAAGGTCCAGGTCCTGGATGTCAGACATCCGCCCTCCAAACACCTCGACACGCCTGCGTTTGACTCACCACGCCTGGAAAACGCCCCGGAACGCCTCCCGCCTGTTCGTCTTCTTGCGATTACCGCTGCGATCACATTTGTCTCTGGCAGCGTCGTCGCCAGGCAATGAAGCACGTGCGCAATGCGTCCGCCGCGCATGCGCATTTCTGACCTATTCGTACCGCAGCTAAGAACTGCTGCGTGCGAACGGGTCGGAATGACCCCCCATGTGCACTGCAGGTGGGGCAGATATAACATGTGCAGAGAGAGTTATGGGCCTTACACACTGCGCGACCCGTCGCCGAGCTGCCCAACCACCGATACGGCAGACAGGCGACCCGGCGGCAGGGGGGGAGGTGACGGGGGGAGTGAAGTTTCTTCACTCCCCCCGTCACCTGGCTCCATAGCAGTGCATGCAAATATGGACAAGAATGTCCATATTGGCCTGGGTGCACAAGCGACGGGGCACCAACGGTGAACGAGCGCGGGGCCGCGCATCGTTCATCGTTGCTGCCTCCACACTCAAAGATATGAACGAGATTGTTCATTGTTCACTGTCAGATTTAAAGCGACAATCATTTAAACACAAAACCAAGGGTGTTTTGTAATTTAAATCCTTGCCATTTTAAATCTAACTGCAAAATCACCCAAAGCTTGCAGGCTATTACATTCACCACTCGTATAAAAAATTGTGTTCATGTTATCTGTTTAGACTATACTGTATTTGATAGAATGGCATAAGACATTGGGCCTAATTTAGAGTTGTACGCTATGCCGATGTTTTTGCAATTAAGCGATTATCGGCAGCATGTGCTGCTATCGCACAGCACATGCGCAATAAGGATTCAATCGCAAAGTGATTGACAGGAAGTGACTGTTTGGGGCTGGTAACGTGGTGTTAGCAGGGAGAAGTTGTAAAAACGCAGGCGATTCATGGGCATTTATGGGGCGTGTATGTGATGTCAGCTGCGAGCTCCTGTGTAGTTGGGCAGACCAGGAAAGTGTAGATTAGAGGGCTGATTCATCAGAGCACATTCTGATGTTTAGAGGACTGCGCATGTGATGGAGATGCAGTGCGCGTGCGCCTCCATACAGCTGCAATGTCAGTCGCAGTACCCTGTAAGCCACAGCATGACTGACGGGCAGGAGGGGTTTTGGGGAAGGTGACGGGGAGCGCGTGGGCGCTACGGCCTTGTTTTCTGGGTATGCCGAAGCCAGTGGCTGCATCCTTGGATGCAGTTTCACTGGCTCAGCAGCGTAATTTTGACAGACATCCAAAGTAACCTGAGAGTTACTCAGATACTGCGAATGATGGTCACAATGTTGATCCAGTGCTGTGCCTTCAGACACAGCCAGCGGATCTGAGAAGCCAAAAGTGGTTGTCTTGTGTAAAAAGACGCCCACTGTCTGATCTGCTTGCTGCGGAATTTGAATATTGTCACACAGTCGATACGTAAAAAGATGAGGTGGCGTCTACCTCTAAATCAGGCACTGGGTGCACTGTGGGCCTTGCTTTGTACTGGATTGCTGATATGAGATTTAGAGGTCAATGTACTAAGACTTGTAGAGAGATAAAGTATCAGCCAATCAGCTCCTAACTGTCATTTTTCAAAGATGCGCTGTAACATGCCATTTAAGAGCTGATTGGCTGCTACTTTATCTCCGTCCATTTTATGTCTGTACAAGACTTAAGTACATTGGCCCTCATTCAGAGTTGATCGCTCGCTAGCTGCTTTTAGCAGCAGTGCAAACGCTAGGCTGCCGCCCTCTGGGAGTGTATCTTAGCTTAGCAGAAGTGCGACCGAAAGGATCGCAGAACTGCTACAAAAAAAGATTGTGCAGTTTCTGAGCACCTCGAAACTTACTCCTAGCTAGCGATCACTTCAGACTGTTTAGTTCCTGTTTTGACGTCACAAACACGCCCTGCGTTCGGCCAGCCACTCCCCCGTTTCCCCAACCACTCCTGCGTTTTTGTCGGGCACACCTGCATTTTTACACACACTCCCCAAAAACGCTCAGTTTACGCCCAGAAACACCCACTTCCTGTCAATCACTCACCGATCGGCAATGCGAATGAAAAGCGTCGCTAGACCTTGTGTGAAACTGCATAGTTTTGTGTGAAAGTACGACGCGCGTGCGAGGTGCGCACCATACGCATGCGCAGAAGTGCCGCTTTTTCAACTAATCGCCGCGCTGCGAACGAAAACAGCTAGCGATCAACTCGGAATGAGGGCCATAGACCCCTTAATTTTGCTTGAAGGGATTATTTGGGTGGTATAAAGGGATGGAGATAGTACATAACATGGTGCATTCCCTGTTTTTCATGAGCACGTTCAGCGTTTTCTCAGTCTAAAAAATCCCAGAAATCAGGACTTGTCCTTATAATTGGTTGCTCTATGCACCTTCCTTTTGTATATGATTGGTTTATTATCCAGATTGGCTGAGCAGTTTATTATGTAGGCAGACTTCCTGCACCTTATTTGATTGTGCATCTGATGCCCCCTGGGAATGGCCTGTTCGGGCTATATCTATCTTCACATTAGATTACATTGCACTATAGTTTATTCAAATAGAAAAAAGAATTCTATTAATGGCGCAGGATATTGTAGACACTATAAAATATTGTATCTACATAATAATTGTTTAATGTTTGTCCCCTCTCCTCAACGGCTCCCACTGGTAGAGAGATGGGAAAGACCTAGAATAGGAGGGGTAACGTAAGTATGGTGCGGAACAAGGCAACAATGGGGGTCAGGACGGGGCGACGGGAAGGGGGATGGCGTGGGACATAGCAGAAAGGGCTACAGAGAGGGGAAGAGACAGCACAGATGGTGTAATGGTTAGCATTTCTGCCTCACAGTACTGAGGTCATGGGTTTGATTCCCACCATGGCCCTAACTGTGTGGAGTTTGTATATTCTCCCCGTGCTTGCATGGGATTCCTCCAGATACACCGGTTTGCTCCAACAATCCAAAGATGTATTGGTAGGTTAATTGGCTCCCAACAAAATGAACCCTACCATGAATGTGTGTGGTGTACATGTGGTAAGGAATAAAGACTGTAAGCTCCACTGGGGCAGGGACTGATGTGAATAGCGAATTGTTCTCTGTAAAGCGCTGCAAAATATGTGTGTGCTGTATAAATAATTGGTAATAAATAAATAAGTGGATTTTATATACTTACCGGTAAATCCTTTTCTCGTAGTCCGTAGCGGATGCTGGGGTCCATTTAGTAACATGGGGTATAGACGGTTCCACTAGGAGCCATGGGCACTTTAAGAGGTTAATAGTGTGGGCTGGCTCCTCCCTCTATGCCCCTCCTACCAGACTCAATCTAGAAACTGTGCCCGAGGAGACGGACATACTGTACTTCGAGAGAAGGAAATACACAGATAGTGGTGAGATTCACACCAGCTTACACACAACAAAAGGAAAGCCAAGCTAACCAACTTGAAACGATTCAGCAATGACTGAACCAACAATACTTAACCAAGTAACAATACAGGAATACGAAGCACTGAGCGGGGGCCCAGCATCCTCTATGGACTAGGAGAAAAGGATTTACCTGTAGGTATATAAAATCCTATTTTCTCTTACGTCCTAGAGGATGCTGGGGTCCATTTAGTACCATGGGGATGTACAAAAGCACCCAGTACGGGAGGGAGAGTGCTGAGGTTCCTGCAGAACAGATTGACCAAACTTAAGGTCCTCAGCGGCCAAAGTATCGAACTTGCAGAACTTAGCAAACGTGTTCGACCCTGACCAAGTAGCTGCTCGGCAAAGCTGTAAAGCCGAGACACACCGGGCAGCCGCCGAGGAAGAACCCACCTTACGAGTAGAGTGGGCCTGAACAGATCTTGGAATCGGCAATCTTGCCGTAGAATAAGCATGCTGGATTGTAAGCCTGATCCAGCGAGAAATCGTCTGCTTAGAAGCAGGACACCCAACCTTGTTGGGATCATAAAGGACAAATAGTGCGTCCGACTTCCTGTGATGAGAAGTTCTCTTCACATATATCTTCAAAGCCCTCACAACATCCAAGGACTTTGAGGCAAGTGAAGTGTCAGTAGCCACTGGCACCACAATAGGTTGGTTGATATGAAAGGCCGCCAAAACCTTTGGAAGAAATTGCTGGCGCGTTCTGTCCTCATGGAAAATCAAGTAGGGGCTCTTGTGCGACAATGCCCCCAATTCTGACACACGTCTTGCAGATGCCAATGCCAACAGTGTGACCGCCTTCCAAGTAAAAAAACTTTACGTCTACCTCCTGTAAAGGTTCAAACCAATCAAATTGCAGGAACTGTAGCACCACATTAAGATTCCAAGGTGCCGTAGGAGGCAGAAAGGGTGATTGGATGTGCAGAACTCCTTTCAAGAATGTCTGAACCTCAGGGAGAGCAGCCAAATGTTTCTGGAAGAAAATGGATAAGGCTGAAATCTGGACCTTTATGGAGCCCAAGCGTAGGCCCACATCCACACCTGCTTGCAGAAAGAGGAGAAACCGTCCTAGTTGAAACTCCACCGTAGGAAACTTCTTGGATTCACACCAAGACACATACTTTTTCCATATTCGATGGTAATGCTTAGACGTACACCCTTCCTAGCTTGAATCAGAGTAGGAATGACTTTGTTCAGAATGCCTTTCCGAGCTAAGATCTGGCGTTCAACCTCCATGCCATCAAACGTAGCCATGGTAAGTCTTGATAGGCGAACGGCCCCTGTTGTAGAAGGTTCTCGCGAAGAGGAAGAGGCCTCAGATCCTCCAGCAGTAATTCCAGAAGATCCGTGTACCAAGCCCTTCTTGGCCAGTCCGGAGCAATGAGGATCGCCTGAACTCTTGTTCTTTTTATTAGTTTGAGAATTCTTGGGATGAGTGGAAGTGGAGGGAACACATACACTGACTGGAACACCCACGGAGTTACCAGGGCGTCCACTGCCACTGCTTGTGGATCCCTTGACCTGGAACAGTACCTCCGAAGCTTCTTGTTGAGGCAAAAGGCCATCATGTCTATCTGAGGTACACCCCATCGGCTTGTTACCTCTGCGAATACCTCCAGGTGGAGGCCCCATTCTCCCGGACAGAAATCGTGTCTTCTGAGGAAGTCCGCTTCCCAGTTGACTACTCCCGGAATGAATTTCGCCGACAGTACCACCGCGTGTCTTTCTGCCCAGAGGAGGATTCTTGTTACCTCTGACATTGCAGCTCTGCTCTTCGTTCCGCCCTGCCTGTTTATGTAGGACACTGCCGTGACATTGTCCGACTGAACCTGAATGGCTTGATCTCGCAGAAGTTGTGACGCTTATAGAAGGGCATTGTATATGGCCCTGAGTTCCAGAACGTTTATTGGAAGGATGGATTCCAGACTTGACCACTTTCCTTGGAAGTTTTCCCCTTGGGTGACTGCTCCCCAACCTCTGAAACTTGCATCTGTGGTTAATAGGATCCAATTCTGAATCCCGAATCTGCGGCCCTCAAGTAGGTGAGAAGTCTGCAGCCACCAAAGGAGGGAAATTCTGGCTTTCAGCGACAGGCGTATCCGCTGGTGCATGTGAAGGTGTGATCCCGAACATTTGTCCAGGACATCCAGCTGGAAGAGCTGTGCATGGAAATCTTCCGTACTGCAGAGCCTCGTAGGAGGCTACCATCTTTCCCAGAAGGCGAATGCACTGATGAACCAACACCCGAGCCGGCTTCAAGACATCCCGGACCATTGATTGGAACACCAACGATTTCTCCACCGGTAGAAACACCCTCTGCACTTCCGTGTCGAGCATCATCCCCAGGAAGCGCAGTCTCCTTGTTGGCTCCAAATGTGACTTTGGAAGGTTCAGGATCCACCCATGATCCTGGAGTAGTTGAGTTGAGAGAGCAATACTCTGCAACAGCCTCTCCCTGGAAGACGCTTTTATCAGGAGATCGTCCAGATATGGAATTATGTTCACTCCCTGTATGCGGAGGAGCATCATCTCTGCCATGACCTTGGTGAACACCCTCGGTGCTGTGGAGAAGCCAAATGGCAATGTCTGGAACTGATAGTGACAGTCCTGCAGAGCAAATATTAGATACGCCTGGTGAGGCAGCCAGATCGGAATGTGAAGTTACGCATCCTTGATATCCAGGGATACTAGGAATTCCCCCTCCTCCAGACCTGAGATCACCGCTCTCAAAGACTCCGTCTTGAATTTGAATACTCTCAAGTAGTGGTTCAAAGACTTTAGGTTTCATATTGGTCTTACCGAACCGTCCAGTTTCGGTACCCAATGGTATCAATCCTAGAAGTATTGTTTGAGATTCCAATAACTGGCAATAAGCATGTTTATGGCTGACTAGAAATATTCAGTTAATTCATCAATCACAGGCAAAATATTCAATGAAATAGGGGAAGGAGGTTAGGATAAAAAGAGGGGAGTGGATAAAAGAAAACAAAATATAAAATATATAATAGCGCTAGGTACACAAGCAACTGCTATTTAAGCCCCAACTGGCATGCAAGCCCCAAGTGTCATTTCACTCTCAAGCGGCAGCAGAAGCTGAAAAACTCAAAACAAACAGACAGTGGCGTAAGTTCGTCCCAGTTGCCCGGAGGCAAGATAAATATTGGTGCCCCCCTATTTCCTATATTAAGATAAATATATGTATGTATGTCTGCGTGTGTTCTGAAAAAAAATGTATATACTGTATTTATACATTTAATTGTCTTTTATTTTAAATCACACATTTCTTAGCAGTCATACCCAGGATTAGAACCCATGACCTGTTACACTAACAGCAGACACTTTACTGATGGAGTTATGAGAATTCTAACTATATGAAGTAGAAGTTACGTGTAATCAGGGCCGGTTCCGGGGCTTCTTGCGCCCCTGGGCGGCATTAGGGGGCGTGGCTTCATACAGGGGGTGTGGTCAGTTACACCCCCTGTACTGTAGTAGGATGTGCGGTGCGCGATGACGTCATCGCGCACTGCACGGCAAAGGTCCTCTCCACGAAGGAAAACTAGACACTAAGCGTCTAGTTCCCTTCGTGGAGAGGACCTTTGTTGTGCAGTGCGCGATGATGTCAACGCGCACTGCACGTCATTACAGTAAAGGTCCTCTCCACGAAGGGAAACTAGACACGTAGCATCTAGTTTCCCTTCACAACGGGCAGCCGACGAAGGGAAGCTAGACGCGTAGCGTCTAGTTTCCCTTCACAGCGGGCAGCGGCAGCGGGGGGCACAGCAGCAGCGGATCTTGCCATGGTGCGGCGCCCTCCGGAAGGCGGTGCCCCGGGCAAAAGTCCTGCTTGCCCGTGGCAAGATCCGCTACTGCGTGTAATTGTCAGAGAAGTAACTTCATATAGTTAAAATTCTAATATTTCCTATACAGGAGCAAACAGCTTCATCAGTAAGGTGTCTGCTTCCAGTGTAATAGGGTGTGGTTTCTAATCCTGGGTGTGACACTTGTAAAATGTGTATATTCAGTATAATAAAGAGGGTGTGATTTGTAAGGTGCAGGGACCAGTGAGGAAGTCAGCCACTGAAAAGACAGAGGCAGCTATCAAATCACTTAATTCAATGGTGTCACAGAATGGGTGGAGAGGTGCCCCCCCTTCAGAGCAGGAGCCCGGCGGTAGATGACTCCGTTGCCTCCCAGAGTTCTGCTTCTGCAAACAGATGTATTTGGCTGCCACACTGGTCAGTACAGACCTTACATTCTAATCAGATCACACCTTAGCTCAGTACAGACAGGCAAGGAAAATGTTTGGAGTCACAGGCAGGCAGACCTGGAGTGACAGTCAGCGGGCCCAGGCTGACATACAAACCTGAACAGACAGCTGAATCATGTTTAGTGAGGTCGAAGGAGGTATACTAGGAGGTATACTGTACTTCCATATTTGTACGTTGTATGCCGTACGTTCTATGTCATAGAAACAAAACAGTCATTGGTTTAAACTGATGTGTAAATAGTGTACAGTATATGGCATTTCAGATTTTATATTGCACAGAAGGACCTAAGTAGTCCCAAAAGCTTGCAATTTAAATAGGGGGGGGGGGGGGGGGTTGCACAATAGTACATACCAAAAGCTTGCAATTTAAATCTTTTCAGTTAAACCATAAAGTATATCACTTGAACTCCACTTTTTCCTGATTCTGTCAATGGCTAAAATGGTACTCTTCTATGCTGCTTATTATGTCATGTGAAAATGGAGATTAGCTGTGACATCTGTATTGAGCTTTCGATGGACAATGCTTGCCATAAAAGAGTGCATTCATAATGCTACACAATGTGGACTCCGTTGACAGCCTATTTAAAATAGCATTGGGAAGAAAAGAGCATGAAGGCCAAGCTGCCTTTCTAACCAGTAAAATTCCCATTTAACCACAGGGGCCATTCATTGGGTGAGCAGTGTGACCAATTCCCAATGATCCAGCATGCATTTGACAGTAAATAGCAACCTTTTGTGCTCAATCAGTTCATGCAGGAAAGATTTGCATGATGTGTACCATGTTTTATCCTATTTGTTTCTTTAAAGGTATGTGTGTACTTGGTGTTTGTGTAGATCATATGGCATTTAACATACTTTCATTTGTATTATGTAGTAAAATGAATCTGCTATCCAAGATGTTATCTTATGCATCCAAAATCATACGACATAGTTTGAGATACTGTAGGGGTTCTATTGTCTCTTCTCTTTTTAGACTCCAGAAACATGTTGTCCTGTGCATGGAAAACAAATCAGAAAGGGTTAACTTTTCAAATGTGCCCTTCCCTTGGCTATCTCAAAAAATATCTCATAATACTCTAACACCTAATGAGCAGAGTTTTCGTCTCTTCATGGACCAGACCAATTTTTTATGGTTTAGGGATCAGTAAGTTTCACTGTTCAAAATTGTATTTTTCGGTAGTACTGTAGTATAATAATATGATTTTGATTTATAGAAACTTTGTTAAGGAAAATGTGCAAACAAGAAAAAAATCCACTTTTCCCAAGATTCTTCATATAAGTTTTGAAGTAACTTGTCCAAACTCCAGAAATGTGTGCCAACATTTAAGCAGCGAATTCTCTGAGTATAACGCATCACATTATCAAGAGAATGTTGACATCATTGTGGGGGCTGGGAAGACACCTGGGGTATTTGAGGGCATTCTTTTATTTTGGAAATAGGGTAATTGTCCTTTATTATAATTACGTGACAAACTCAATGTGGAAATGCCAAGACCACATTGAACACTAATACCCTTTTTACACTAAAATCCCAGTTCCAACCTGGGTTATTGAACATGGTTTCAAGCTGTATCACAGCTGCTAAAACCACGTTCACACTGCAAGCTGGATCTGGGTTTTTGCCTGGTTGTCCCTTTGCCGGTGCTTGGAGATGCCATCATTTCCAAGTGCCAGTGAGCCGGCTCTCTGCTGCTTTTAGCGTGACCCAGGTTGGATATACTGTGTCATGCTTTCACACTGCAGACTACCCGGGTCAGTCATGGCTTTGACCCTGGACGCAACCTGGGTTGAATTTCTATGGCACTGAACCCGGGTAGTCCCTTTCACACCAAGCCAGGACCTGGGTTACCCCAGCAATATCACAGGTCAGAGGCTTGGTGTGAAAGGGTTAATAGAGCCTCATTCACACGCAATGTTCATGGAGTTGAGCGATGTTTTGCTACGTGTGCATGAAAATCCCTTAAAAGGATAGCACCTTACAGTATATATGCACAGAGGCACAGTCATCGAGACACACACAGAAATGTATTGGAAATGGGCATTTCTTAGAGGTGGCTATTGAGAAGCACAAAGATGGTCGGTCTTATGGGCGTCTCATGAGCGTGTTAATGGAGTGTAGCATAAGTGTCTATGAACTGGTCGTGAACTCAGATGCTTAATCACTCACATTGGAGGCCATACTCTGATGGAGAATCTTCACTGATCATGGGGCTGCTGCAAGTTTTATGGGGCAACCAATGATGGCATCTAAACACGCACCGAGTGGCATCTATAGACACTCAAGTAGGTGTCTCAATCTTTGTACATTCAGATGCACGCCTTGTACACCATGGTAAGGGTTGATACTAATGCTATATCACCCCTTACCTTCGTGTACACGGTATGCACTAGGGTAATGGGTAATATAGCATCAGCATATAGTCACATACAAAACTACAGCAAAGGACGCTAAAGTGGCATACAACTCAGAATCATCCCCATACTGTAGCTTTCATATTGAACAATGAGGGGCTTATTCAGCTTTGGACTGGCTGACTGACTGGGGAACCACTTCCAGTCCATTTATGCCGGAACAATGTTTTTTTTTTTTAAATTTGATAATTTTTATTGTTGTTTTTTAAGTTGTACATACATTTACAATACAAAACCAAAGAAAACTAACAATAAACAGTAATCTTCAAAACATATAAATTGTGTATAGACTGTTTTTGACATAAAGAAGCTCGGAGACAGGTTGGTAAGCTACACTCTGCAAGGTAATCCATCATAGTATATAACCATACAGTTTACCACGCAGTAGTAATGTTAATCAAAAAATGGGAAAAACAGGAAGCGAGCAATGCATCATATCAAGAGTTACAATGCACGTTTACAGCAATCATAGGAATACTCAATATGTGCACAGATATACGCGCTTAAGCAAATGAGTGGCTGGCCATGGGCTGTCAGCTACCTCTGAAAAACAGGAGATTAACCAGAGAGCAGTGGGATATTATACATCTAATAAACACAGTTGATACACATCACACACCTCCAACACAAGACGCTATGTGACACAAGTTGCCAGAAATTCAGTTCCATCGACGTATCGAGTAAGGAGACTCAAGCCACTTTCCCCAAAACTCTAAATATTTTTTTCCCGCCTTTCTGGCTTGGCATACAAATTTCTCATGTGCTGCCGTTTCATTAACTAGGGAAATCCAGGACTGCAACACCGGGGCTTCACAGGCAAGCCAAAGTCTGGCAATGCATACCTTAGCTAATCCACATAGATTTATTATGTAAAGTCTGCTAGCGGTGTCAAGAGTCTCCTCCTCCACAGCCGACAAAACACATACCACAGGCATAAGGACAGAAGAGGGAATTCCAGTTGCCACTAAGGCGTTGATAACACCACTCCAAAATACTGCTACCAGAGGGCATAGCCAAACCATGTGCCAAAATCGGCATCCAGATTCCCACACTTAGGATACTTCGTGGTGTGGCCACCCCCAATATGAAACAACTTCACCAGAGTCATACATACAGTACTCTATGAATTCTAAATCATTTTATTTTCTGGTATCTAATGGTGGTGGTGGAGGAAAGAGAAGAGCCTAAGGCGCATTCCCATGCCTCATCCATAATATGTCCTAAATTCAACTCCCATTTACTTCTAAGGGAGGACATTGGATCCGAGTGATGAGTCTGGCGTATATTCATATAAATACTAGAGACTAGGGGGGTCATTCAGACCTGATCGCTCGCTACTGTAGCTACTTTTTGCAGCGCTGTGATCAGATAGTCGCCGCCTATAGGGGAGTGTATTTTAGCTTTGCAAGTGTGTGATCGCATGTGCAGCCAAGCAGTACAAAAAAGTTTTGTGCAGTTCCTGAGTAGCTCAGAACTTACTCAGCAACTGCGATCACTTCAGCCTTTTCTGGCCTGGAATTGACGTCAGACACCCGCCCTGCTTGGACACGCCTGCGTTCTTCCTACCACTCCCAGAAAACGGTCAGTTGACACCCAGAAACGCCTTCTTCCTGTCAATCTTCTGCGATCGGCTGTGCGAATGGATTCTTCGTTCAATCCATCGCCCAGCAACGATCCGCTTTGTAGCCATACGACGCGCGTTCGCATTGCGGTGCATACGCATGCGCAGTTCTGACCTGATCGTAGCGCAGCGAAAAAACCTAGCATGCGATCAGGTCGGAATGACACCCTAAATGCCTATTTCCCCAATTTTGTAACAAAGACTTAACTGGAATAAAGTGATGAAACTTGTTGTGAATGATAAAACTTGTTGCGTGTGATAAATGGTGCTCCAGCAAATCAGCTCCAAACTGTTATTTTTCAAACACAAATTTCACAATGCGTTTTTCTTGATAAATGAGCCCTAGAGAGTGATGCTGATGTGTTCAAGTATCAAATATCTAAGAGGACACGTCACAATAGTGTATTTATGGACATATGCTGAGTTACCATACCTTAATGTGTCCAGCACTGCACCAATAGCGATATGTACCAGGATTACATCAGACACACTGACACCAAAACACACATTTTCTATTATGTTTCATTCAAATAAAAATCCTCTTTAGTACAGCAGGTATAACCTTCACTCTCATATACAAATAAAAGCAACACATTTTTCATGCTAATCATCCTCAGTGTGTATTTGAAACATCTCCCTCAGGGACTGACAAATAATATGTTATCTCTGATCAGCTCTACCACAGTCACAGTTATGTGAAACACGCCTCTTCTGTACTCAGACTGTGTTGCTCCGCCCTTAACCTCCCCTGTTCAGCTTCTCCAGTAAGGAGGCACAAGTTGTAACCATATCAGCATACTGGCAAAGCTGTATGCCCAATTCAGTATGAGTCCTTATCTATGTACTGTACTGACTGTAACCAAGGATTGTGACTCATTGCCAGACCTTCATCATATCAGGGTGCCTACTGTTTCTATACACTATATATGGACAAAAGTATTTGGCCACACCTGTTATTTATTGAATTCAGGTGTGTCAATCAGACCCGTTGCCACAGGTTTATAAAATCAAGCACCTACCTATGCAGTCTCCATTTGCAAACATTTGTGATATAAACTGGGTTGTTCTGAAGAGCTCAGTGACTTCAAGCGTTCTACTGTGATAGGATGCCACCTTTGCAATAAGATAGTTCATGAAATGTCATCCCTACTGGATATTCCACGGTCAACTTTGATATTATTAGAAAGTAGAAGCGTTTAGGAACAACAGCAACTCAGCCATGAAGTGGAAGACCACGTAAAATCACAGGGTTATCGACTGCTAAGGCGCATGGTGCGTAAAAGTTGCCAACGCTCTGCTGATTCCATAGCTGAAGTGTTCCAAACTTCCACTGGCATTAATGTATGCACAAAAACTGTGCGGTTGGAGCTTAATGGAATGGGTTTCCATGGCTGAGCAGCTACATGCAAGCCTCACGTCACCAAGCCCAATGCCAAGCGCCGGATGGAGTGGTGTAAAGCACACCGACACTGGACTGTGGAGCAGTGGAAATGTGTTCTGTAGTGTGACGAATCTTGCTTCCCTGTTTATCAGATGGGCGAGTCTGGGTTTGGCGGATGCCGGGAGCGACGTTACCTGCATGACTGCATTATGCCAACTGTCAAGTTTGGTGAGGAGGGATCAGTGATGAAAGTATGCGGGTACGCTCGGGTACGGAGTACCCTTAAGAATATGACAGCGGGTACTCAGTACCACCTGCCACACACTTTGCACCCGTGACCACCATTACCACAATTATAATGCACACAAAGTAACAAGACCATGGTGCTTGACCACAGTTTGTCAGGGTTACTGGGAGCGCAACAGTGATATCATGACGCCACATCACACTTCCTCCTCTGGCGGCTGTGGCTGGTGTGAAGAGAGGAGCCTGATTCATTTCTAATATAATGTGGACACTACTATATATTTCTATTATACCAGGGGCACTACTACACTATATATTCCTGTTATAATGGAGGCATTATTATATATTGTTATTACATTGGGGGCATTACTATATATATTTATTATACTGGAGGTATCACTATATGTTTCTGTTATACTGGAGGTAGTACTATATATTTGTAGCCTTGCCTCCAGAGTGCAAATAAAAGGGGCTTTATAGTGTCGCCACGCCACTAATGTCATGTAGCCACTCCCACTTGCAGCATGTGGCCACGCCCCCTCACAACACATGGCCATGCCCATTTTCGGCACTCAGTACCACTAAGAAAATTTTTCAACTTGCACCACTGGGAGGGGGAATGGTATGGGGCTGTTTTTCAGGGTTTTGGCTAGGCCCCTTATCTCCAGTGAAGGGTAATCTTAATGCTTCAGCATACCAAGACATTTTGGACAATGCTATACTTCCAACTTTGTGGCAAGAGTTTGGGGAAGGCCCTTTTCTATTCTAACATGACTGTGCCCCAGTGCACAAAGCAAGGACTATAAAGACATGGGGGGTCATTCCGAGTTGTTCGCTCGTTGCCGATTTTCGCTATGCTGCGATTTGTTGCTAAATGCGCATGGTATGCAGCGCGCATGCGCTAAGTTATTTTACACAAAACTTAGTAGATTTGCTGTGGATCCTGCAGCTCTTTTCAGTCGCACTGCTGATCGGTGAATGATTGACAGGAAAGAGGCGTTTCTGGGAGTGTGCTAAAAAACGCAGGCGTGTCAGGGAAAAACGCGGGAGTGTCTGGAGAAACGGGGGAGTGGCTTGCCGAACGCAGGGCGTGTTTGTGATGTCAAACCAGGAACTAAACGGACTGAGCTGATCACAATCTAGGAGTAAGTCTGGAGCTACTCAGAAACTGCAAAGAATTATTTAGTAGCAATTCTGCTAATCTTTTGTTTGCTATTCTGCTAAGCTAAGATACACTGCCAGAGGGCGGCGGCCTAGCGTGTGTAATGCTGCTAAAAGCAGCTAGCGAGCGAGCAACTCGGAATCACCCCCCCTGGTTTGATGAGTTTGGTGTAGAAGAACTTGACTGCTCCGTACAGAGCCCTGACCTGAACCCTATCAAGCACCTTTGGGATGAACTGGAACAGAGATTGTGAGCCAGGCCTACTCGTCCATCATCAGTGCCTGACCCCATAAATGCTCTACAGAATGAATGGGCACAGATTCCAACAGAAACACTCCAACATTTTGTGGAAAGCCTTTCAAGAAGAGTGTAAGCTGTTACAGCTGCAAAAGGGGACCAACTACATATTAAAGTATATGTATTTGAATACAATGTCATTACAATCCCTGTTGGTGTAATAGTCAGGCGTCCAAATACTTTTTTCCATATAGTGTAGGACACAGATATCATACAGGCAAACAGCTTTCATTATGTATCACATTCTGAATACTTAGGGTGGAATTCAAATGTTTGAAAAGTCGGTTGGGTGTCTGTTTTTTCCTGTCTATTAGATAGGAAAAAACAGACTCCCAATTGACTTTTTAAACATTTGAATCTCCCCCTTAGACTAAGGACTGCCGCACTATGGCCCTCATTCCGAGCTGTTCGCTCGCTAGCTGCTTTTAACAGCTTTGCAAACGCTAGGCCGCCACCCTCTGGGAGTGTATCTTAGCTTAGCAGAATAGCGAACGAAAGAGTAGCAGAATTGCTATTAAATATTTTCTTGCAGTTTCTGAGTAGCTCGACTGATATACAAAGAGAAAAGACAACTCCTTTTTATGGGGCACTCTTACTAATAATCTAAAACTTAACTTTTATTGAAATTGGACTCACATTGACATACTACATAAAACATATATTCAACTGAGACAATTAGTGGTATGACTAGCTATGCCTCCAGAAATATCTCCCTGTGACGTCCTTCTCGCTGTATCGATTATAGTATCCTAATTATTACAAATTGTCCATAATTATTAAGTTCTACTGCTGTAGATGATTGTTTGTAGGGAAACTGTTCTATGGACTGCTGCCAGAAACAAAGTTTCAAAATATAAATGTAGCATTTATCCTACGTGACACAGGTGATTAGTATCATAGAGCTGATGATAATCCCCAAAGATAACTGGTAATTCAAGCAGCTATCACGGTGCACATGTAAATGAACATATGCTATGGCTGAGTTTTTTAGTCAGTTGGTGGTATACAAATAATATGCAGGTAAACTTAATTGGACAATTGTAAAAAAATTGAAAAAGAAAAAAGAGAAAAGGAAAATGTCGGAAGGAAGACGGGGAGGAATAGGTGACTAAATGCCTGGTTTCTGCTTTTGGAAATCTGCTAAAAAGCATAGAATTTCCAATGAGAGAACCACCTGGAGCATATGCACCACTCCCAAGACCTGTATCTGCTGTTAACTTTTTCTGCCCAGTTAAGGGCAAAGTTAATGAGAGTGCAGGGGAGAGGTCCCTAGCTAGTATATGACACCTGTATTGCTGACTGCTTGTAGGCCCATTAATGAAATAAATAACAACAATTATTTGAAATATCACCTTGTTATCTAAGTTCACAATTAAATCTGTGGCATATATGAAAAACACTCAAGAAAGAAAAGGCAAAATTCCTTATATAAAAGATAATGGATATAAAACATAGCTATTAAATTTGAATAGTTTCTATGAAATACAGATTTCATATGCAGTAACGACCAGGATTTCTACTGTCCTCAATCATGTCTATCGACATCAAATTAAAGATGAGAGGATCCTTTTGGGTGTTTGTGCAATATGAAAAAAGTGTGCTTCTGCTGTCGGTATCTCAATAGATGAGTTAAGCCGATGAGAGAGCACTGAAATGGAAAGGAGAAAGAAGATAGATCATACAATTGATAAGGATGTATCCTTATGAGTGTATCCACAGCAGATCTTACTGCATATTGAGTAGCCTAGTATCTAACCATTACGCCCCCACACAGTTTGTTACACATAGTAAATGAACACAAGGTTAATATTCCCGAAAATGGAGGTTAATAGGTTAGAAACACATTTTTTTGTGATAAATTTAGTACAAGCGTAATGATAATATCACAGTTGCGTCATATATACAAATAAAAAATTGCATCATATTTGCAGTAATATCAAAATTGCATAATATTTGCAAACGGCGTCACATATGTACGTCACCAAATTAGCACACTTAGAAATTGGAGATTATATTCCCTTATTTCTATCTAATTTATTTTTCGTTTCCATTACACAGTTGGGAAATAAAGCACCTAGATTCATGTACTATTTACTGCTATAAGATATTAAATAAAGTAAGGATAGTTTTTACTTATCTGCTGTATATTCTCCTGAATAAATCATTGGTATATATATCTCCTCACATGTGATTACCCGGATTATTATTCCCCCAGTCCAACTCCTTTGTGCGGGGTAATGGAGGCTATTTGACACTCAGGGTATCAGGTATGACTGTCTGTATCTCACCCCTCCATTCCGATTACATCTATAGGGGCCGCAGGAGTGACCAGGATAACCGTCGCTCCAACGCACTCACGACGGGTTTGACAGCAGCGAATCACTGCTCACAATCAGTCCAAGCAACATGTAAAGATGCTGCTGATAGCGTGCGGCTCACCACTGATCGCAGGGTCCGTGTTGAAAGGCAGCATGTGAGGCCGCTGTTAGCAGCGTGCGGCTCACCGTTAATCACCAAATCCGTGTCGGGTGACAGCATGCAAAGCCGCTGCTAGCAGCGTGCGGCTCACCGCAGAACACCGGGTCCGTGTGGAGAGGCAGCAGAGGCAGTAAGGTGACGTTCACGTGCGCCGTGTAACCGACGTGCACGTTTCACCTGGGCGGCTTCGTCAGGGATTGTGAAGCTCTACCTACTGGCCACGATATTTACCTGAACAGGTATAGCTCTTTTAGCCAATCACGGCAAACCTATGGTCTGCTTCAATACGGTCTGGCCAGGTTGAATTATGGGATATGTAGTTTCAATTCATTGTCCATTTCTGTGAATTAGTATAAACCATAACCCAAACAACGCAATTAAGACTACAATTTAAAAAAAAAAATTATAACAAAAAACTACAAAAAGAAGAAAAGAAAACAGACAGGAATGGTACCAAAATTAATTACACAACCTAATCACAACATATACCCATATCAGACAGGCATATTAATTTAGATGAATGAATTAGTAAAAATGTACATTAATTAAGCAAAAATTATATTAATTAGATGATTAGCAAAATCTATAAATATAAATATGAACCTAATATAAACCAGGCTACATCAAAATGCGCATTTTGATTATCATAGCAGTATCATTTATATATATTATGCTAATAAACCTAATCAGGAATAACCTGAATAATGTTATAACTACTGGTTAGTTGATAAGTATTATATAAAGAAATCAGGTGCAAAAAATGAGCTCTGATTATCATTATAAAAAAGTATGACGTAGTATAATCCTTTGTCAAAAAAAGGGGGAGGAAGAAGAGAGAGGAAACAGAGAGGGAGGGGGGTTATGTTACGGTATAATAAAAGGGGAGAAAAGGTAGAAACAATGGGAATTCAAAGGAATGCTCCAAAATTTTGATTCTCGTTAAGCCCATCCGGACTCAAAGTTCCCAATCTAAATATCCATTTACTCTCCTGTTGAAGAAGAGTCCTGTTGAGATTTACTCCCCTAATTCCCAGATGGATTTTTTCAAGTCCAAATACCGTCAGATTCTTACTATTGCCTCCATGTTTGCTGTACATATGTCTCGCTACAGGGGAGAGTTTTTTCATCTTGTTTAAGTCTGAAGTGATGTTTCTTATACTGCCAACATGTTCCAAGACCCTCTGCTTGAGTGCACTTGATGTCATTCCTACATATTTCATTCCGCAGTCACATTGTAAGCAGTATATTACTCCTATGGCATTACAATTGATAAAGGATCTAATTTCCACCTTGTTTCCTCGCCTGTCAGAGGTGTGTTTTGTCTTGACCATGTACTGGCATGCCTTACAATTTCTGCATGGAAAAGACCCATTAATTGCAGGTGTTCTTCTAATTGTTCTCTCAAAATGGCTGTCTACCAGAATATCTCTCAAATTTTGAGACCTCCTCCAGCTCATGGCTGGCTTGATATCAAGTTTTTACTCAGGTCTCTATCAGTATGTAGGACTGGCCAGTGATGTTGTGTAATATTCACTATCTCTTGCCACTCATGGCAGAAGTCACCTACAAATCTGATCTGATTTGTTGTACTGGATTTAACTCTGTTCTTGGAGAAGATTAACTCCTCTCTTGGGACTTTAGATGTTAGATAGATTGCCTTTTTTATGCTTCTATTGCTATATCCCCTTTCTCTGAGGCATATACCCAACTCCTTGCTCCTAATTTTGAAAATTTCCATGCTGGAGCAGTTCCTGCGTAACCTCAAGAATTCGCCTTTAGGTAGATTCTTAATCGTTGGTGGGAAATGACTACTGCTTTTATGAAGAACACTATTTGTTGCTGTGGTCTTTATGAATAGGTCCGTAACCAGTTCTCCTTCTTCATTTTTGTTGATTTTTAGATCCAAAAATGTAATTGAGTCTTTACTGATCTCCGATGTTAGTCTCAAATTCAGTTGGTTATTATTGAGATGTCCAATGGATTCTTTGAGTAACTCCTCAGTGTTATTCCAAATCATCAGGACATCATCAATGTACCTGAGCCATACTAGAACAAATTGCGTATATATTTCATTATCTTCTGTGAAAACTACCTCACGTTCCCATCATCCTAAATAGGTGTTTGCGTATGTGGGCGCACAGGCCGCGCCCATTGCCGTCCCCCGGGTTTGTAAATAGAAAGCATCCGCAAAGGTAAAGTAGTTTTTTGTGAGGACAAATCTTAATAAATCGATTAGAAAAGTGTTAAAGTCCTCAGTATCCTTCATTTGTAAAAAATATTGTACTGCTGCCAATCCGACTTGATGATTGATGCTCGTATACAACGATTCTACATCAAGAGAAACTAGGAGGTGTCCTTTTTCCACTTTGATGCCTTGTATCTTACGTAGAACATCCGATGTGTCCTGAACATAGGAGGGTAGGCTTACCACATGTTCCCTTAGGTGGAGGTCCAAGAAGACACTAGCTTGTTCACTAAGCCCGCCTATTCCAGAGACTATAGGTCGACCTGGTGGAAGGTCACTGTTTTTGTGGATCTTGGGAAGCATGTAAAACGTTGGGACTTTTGGATTGTCAACTGTTAAGAAGGTATGTTCTTGTTTGGTGATAGTGCCTTCTTTTAACGCCTTTTCGATCATTCTCTTGTAAAAATAGAGATAATTGTCTGTGGGATTGAAGGTAAGTCGCGTATAGCATGATGTATCATGTAGTTGTCTCAAAGCCTCTTTAGTATATTTATCTTTTGACCAGAGAACTACATTTCCTCCTTTATCAGATTGTTTTATCATCATATCATCCCAAGTTTGTATATCTCTTAGAGCTACTTTCTCCCTTTTAGTAAGGTTATCTCCCAAGATGGGTCTTGTTTTAAGTGACAATTCCAAATTATCCAAATCCTTAGATACCATTTCTCTGAAGATCTTAACAGCTGGACATAACGTCTCTTGTGGGTAAAAAGTGGATTTCTTTGTACAGGTTGGACGACTCATATTACCTTTCTGAACAATATCCGTCTGCATCTGCTCCACAGGGTCAGACAATTCTTCAAGTTCTGAGAGTGCCCGTAACTCCAAATCAGTCCATTCATAGATGTCTTCTTCCATTGTTATTGGAAGTAGGATCCCCTGAGCAGAGTTTTTCCTCTGTTCATGAAATTTAATAAGTAGGAGTTTCCTACAGAACAGATTAAGGTCCTTTTCCCATTTGAATCTATTCATTCTGGAAACAGGGGAGAAGGAGAGTCCTTTACTTAGAACTTTAACTGAAGACCATAAGTCAGTCCTATCAGTCAAATTTATAATTTGGAGAGGTCCACAAACACTATGGGGAGTTATTTCCTGAATCTCGGGGATTGCCTCTGTGGGAGTGGTGTTCCCCAGTTGTCTTGATTTCTTCCTCTTCTTTTTACTTCTCCTCCTCCTTGTTTTTTGTAACGTCCCCTTTCCGTCCTTGGAAATTCTAAAAAATGCGCTTCTGGTGCATTCATCTGGGAGTAAGAGGTTCCTGTTTTCTGATATTGCTCTGGATAATCTTCTGTACCAGAGGAATCAGCTTCAGATGAGGAGTATTGGTAACTGCCTGTCCTTTGATGTTCCTTTGGGTATGGTTTTTTCGATTTGAAGATGTAACCTGTAGCGTAATCCCTCTTATCCCTAATAAATGTATTCTTTTTCCGATCTACTATCATTTCTTCATAGCTCTCCAGATCTTTCTTATTTTTCTCAAAACACTGTTGAAAATGTGTGTCTTTTTCCCATGCTTCCAAGTTTTTACCTAAGGCATCAATTTCCTTATCAATCTCTTCCAAGATTAGGAGGTCATGTTTCAATAGGATATGAAGAAGTTCTGTAGAGCATTTGTGCAGTGTTTGTTCCTATTCAGATTTTAAAGTGGGTGTGGCCAATTCAAAAGTTGGAAAAATCCTTGGTCTTAGGCCTCTGGGAGAGATTTTGTGTTTTATATATTGTTCAATTGTTGTTTGATCCCATGTTGTTCTTTTCTGTAATATTTTTTTCAGGCTAGTAAAATCTTTCTCCCAGCTAGTTTGCCCCGTGGCATCGGAGATTGTATTGGGAAAGATGTTACTGTAGTCCTCATTTGTCCTCCGTTTGTTGATCAGTTCATTTTTCAAACTGAATGTACTCATTTTTTCTGTATGTAAATTTGATGATCTCAGAGAACTTATTATAGCCTTTACTCATTCATAAAATTGTAATCACAAACCTTATAGGTAGAGATTAATGATACATAAACCATATAGGTAGAGATTAGTAATACTTAAATAGTATACAAAGATGCGTATGAAAAGTCTAAGTCCAAAATCTAGAAAAAGTAATCTGATTTATTTTGCAAATGCCTAAGAGAAGGCTAATATTAATACGACACGTGCTGCCCCCCCCCCCCCCCCCCCCCAGAAAACTGGGGTTTTACCCAGTAACATACAAGCGACACTGGAGCATATGCACCACTCCCAAGACCTGTATCTGCTGTTAACTTTTTCTGCCCAGTTAAGGGCAAAGTTAATGAGAGTGCAGGGGAGAGGTCCCTAGCCAGTATATGACACATTGTATTGCTGACTGCTTGTAGGCCCATTAATGAAATAAATAACAACAATTATTTGAAATATCACCTTGTTATCTAAGTTCACAATTAAATCTGTGGCATATATGAAAAACACTCAAGAAAGAAAAGGCAAAATTCCTCATTAACTTTGCCCTTAACTGGGCAGAAAAAGTTAACAGCACATACAGGTCTTGGGAGTGGTGCATATGCTCCAGGTGGTTCTCTCATTGGAAATTCGATGCTTTTTAGCAGATTTCCAAAAGCAGAAACCAGGCATTTAGTCACCTATTCCTCCCCGTCTTCCTTCCGACATTTTCCTTTTCTCTTTTTCTTTTTCAATTTTTTTTACAATTGTCCAATTAAGTTTAACTGCATATTATTTGTATACCATCAACTGACTAAAAAACTCAGCCATAGCATATGTTCATTTACATGTGTACCGTGATAGCTGCTTGAATTACCAGTTATATTTGGGGATTATCATCAGCTCTATGATACTAATCACCTGTGTCACGTAGGATAAATGGCTACATTTATATTTTGAAACTTTGTTTCTGGCAACAGTCCATAGAACAGTTTCCCTACAAACAATCATCTACAGCAGTAGAACTTAATAATTATGGATAATCTGTAACAATTAGGATACTATAATCGATACAGCGAGAAGGACGTCACAGGGAGATATTTCTGGAGGCATAGCTAGTCATACCACTACTTGTCTCATTTGAATATATGTTTTATGTAGTATGTCAATGTGAGTCCAATTTCAATAAAAGTTAAGTTTTAGATTATTAGTAAGAGTGCCCCATAAAAAGGAGTTGTCTTTTCTCTTTGTATATCAGTCGATTTGTTCTTTACAACTCAAGGGAGCACCGCCGGTTTTTCTATTTGTCAATTTAGAATTCTATTTCCCCCATAAGTAGTGGGCATCATTGTGTTATAAGATATTGTTATTTCTGTATTCCGGCTCATATATACACTATACCTATATAAGGGTAGCTCAGTGCGCTATTTCCCCCACAACCAATCCAGTTTCTGAGTAGCTCCAGACCTACTCCTAGATTGCGATCAGCTCGGTCCGTTTAGTTCCTGATTTGACATCACAAACACGCCCTGCGTTCGGCCAGCCACTCCCACGTTTCTCCAGACACTCCCGTGTTTTTCCCTGGCACGCCTGCGTTTTTTAGCACACTCCCGGAAAACGATCAGTTACCACCCAGAAACGCCCCTTTCCTGACAATCACTCACCGATCAGCAGTGCGACTGAAAAACGCTGCACGATCAACAGCAAAACTGCTAAGTTTTTCGTTAAATAACTAAGCGCATGCGCGCTGCATACCATGCGCATGCGCATTTAACAACAAATCGCAGCATAGCGAAAAACGGCAACGAGCGAACAACTCGGAATGACCACCTATGTCATGGCCATGTTTCAGGTTTTTTTTTGTTGCTATGGTGACACAGAGTTTCCACAGGTATTCTCCTGGTAGGTAAATATGTGTATTTACGGTTTGGGTTTGCATTAAGGAAATTAGATTGCAAGCTTAGGAACTGGACATGATGATGCCATATAAAGAAAAGGTAACAATACATGAATCCTGATATACATGGTATAGTTAAATTCTATAGTAATCCATAGTATACTGAAGGTGCTATCCATACAGACACAAATCTGCAAGGTGCAACTTAAGTAGAAAAGAGAAGATAAAGGCCATATAAATATAATGAGTGTAAATGTTGAAGGATTGAGAACATGTAGATAAGAATAAAAGCTGGTGTATGTGTACAGGCATCTGATGGTGGCTGAATGAACTATAACACTGACACGCAGGATATACACACTGCTAGTACGACTCAGCCAGACTGGGAATGTCTGGAAACAATATGGGAAGGTTTGTAGAGTCCTGCATAAAAAATGAATTACTTATCTCCAAGTACCGTCAATATGGAGCTTTTATTATTACAAACTAGAAAAAAATACTGTCAGACTTAATGTAGCAGTTTATCTTTGGAAATGGATATATAGGTTGTCAAGATTAGACTTACATTTTACAGACCCAAACACTGCCCTGACTTCATCTCCAAAACAGATCTATCCATTGTGAGTTCCATTACCATACTGAGCCGGCACAGCAATGCCTCTTTGCAGAGGCAATTGCAGCAATCACTCTGGAGGTTTTGCCTATGACCATATGGATTATTTATGTTTGACACTACAGTTTGCAGATATAAAACCTACTGTATATGCATGTTTCTGAACCATAAACAGTATGAAACAGGTAATATATACATGCTGGAATACTTCTATTATATCAATTATTAGGTAAATCAAAGTGTTGTATAAATAACACACCGGAGAGTAGATGTATCAAGACCTGGAGAGAGATTCCGTGGAGAAGATGCCCATCAGTTTCTAGCTGTCATTACACTGGAATCGGGACAGTTGGGAAGCATATATTTTGTATGAGCTAGCCATAGATGAAGACTGGAGAGCATGCTGACAATTTTAATAATAAAAAAGCATAAATATTCAACCAATAGACAGGAACGGATTGGGATGGAAAACCAACCCGAAAAATTTATGGAAGCTGCCCTAATGGGGATGGGGTCTGTTGAGACTGGCGGGGTCTCTCCTCATAGGGCCTGATTGTTCGCAATTGTGTCCTTCCTTGCGTCTTTTGCTGCAGTTGTGTCTGAGACCAGGGGCGGATTGGGAACTAAATGTGGCCCTGACCTGGGCAGTACAAGAGGTATAACATACCGTGTAGCCATGGCAGCATCACTGGATGACAGAGTTGCTGTACTGCAGATAAGGAATAACAGAATGAATGGGGACAATGCAGTGTAATGAGTGCGGAGGGCTGCCTGTCATGTGAGGGGGTGGGAGCCACATGATAACACATAAAACAGGCCCCACAGACACAACAGCCTACCAGGAATCTTCCTGGTGAGCCCTAGGGCCAATCCGCCCCTGCCAATAGGAGAATCATGTAGCAATAGCAAAAACATCTTGGAGTATATTCATCATCACTTAAATTCTACAAAAGTAGGTGAAAATTAAAATTTTTCAGAAAATTAACTACGACTTTACAATAACAACTGCTGCAGAGAGATGTTCCTCTTGAAGCATTGAAAAAGGGGCCCACAAAATGTTGATATGGGACCCACAAAGTTCTGTTTTAAGGCCATATCCAAGTCAGTAGATTTTGTTATATTTGTGTAACATATATTCACATTTCAGTGTACAGTGCCTTTAATCTATTCCTATGCCTTTATATTGCTATGCAGACAGGATCTATATACTTATGGAGATTAAGAATAGAGTGATACCGCAATGTAACATCATCAATGTGATGTAATTAGCAAAATGCTGCCGCTGATCATAATATAGGTAACACACAACTGAGGCCTATACATCTGCGATTAATTGCGGCAATTCCCTGACTGATTCGGGTCATCAGCAAAATCCACCTTGTTGGAAATCCTCGGGGGAATTGTAACATGCTGGATTATGTCAATCCCCTGACAAATCGTCAATCATCAGATCAGCTTCGGCAGAATGGGGAATTGGCATGCAGCTGTATGGCCCACATAACAATAGAGGCCTACTTCAGAGGTGCACACAGTTGAGAGAACACAAAAGCGATAATCGTGAATTGCCCAGAAGAAATCCTTACTACACACATGCCAAAACAGAGCGCAACGGCGTAGCATTGACCTATGACATCGCTATTTGCTGAGACCGCTTCTGCGATCCATGGGCAGTTCAGGGTGGGGACTGGAAGGTGACCTAATATCTTCACCAAAAGAGGTGCCATAGGCGTAATATGGGAGTGTCATGGGCATGATATGGGAGTGACATGGGCGTGATATGGGAGTGACATGGGCGTGTTTCAGAATTCAGCTGCAGTTTAGTTTGCAGCATTGCAGGCACAGTGGCCATATCTTAACAAAGTTACAAGGTAGACTGTACCAGACAGGCTGCTTGAGGATTTGAGGGTGCATTGTTGGCAAAGAGATTGGATCCACCAATGCAATTATATAAAGAGTGGGTGTTGCCAGGCTTGCGAAGTCCGTCATATGGAAGTGCACAGGGGAAGATGACATTGGCATATTTTTGCACTTGGGAATCAGTGTGAAACCACAGCCGTGCACCACTGAGTCAGGCCCTGTATTACTGATTGTGTGCTAAACTGTAGCGGTTATCTCAGTGTCCGTCCCCCATTGGGTGGTCCATCACCAGCAGGGCCAGATTAAGCCATAAGACAGGGGGGCCCCGGGAAAGAGGGGTGGTGGTGGCTGTATATAAGATTGTGCATACCTCCCAACATGACCCATTCCAGGAGGCACAAAATGCTCTTTACATGGACTTCCCTCTTAAGATATGATTGTAGTCACCTGTGTTGAACTATTTCATTGATAAGAAAGGTGTTTCAACACAGGTGATTGCAAAACTAACTGAAGAAGGAAGTCCAGGTAGAGAGCATTTTATCCCTCCTGGAATGGATCATGTTGGGAGGTATGAATTGTGTATATTAAATTTAACCCAATGTTGTAAATTAGATTTAAACTTAATAATGCCTGGGTACTATTTATAGCTCCACCTAATTGAAAGACAACTATTTTATAAAATGTTCTTCTAGTGGAACAAAGACAACTTAAACAACCTTAAAATACACAAAGAAAAATAAAATCTATAATTTATCTTGTCACATGCAAGAATAGCAGCAGCCTCTGTACTACTTACACACTGGGACAGGACTCAGGGGGACTGTGTGTGTGTGTGTGTGTGTGTGTGTGTGTGTGTGTGTGTCTGTCTATCTCTCTAGACCCTAATTAGATAACAAGTTACACAGGACTCAGACACCCTGGTGTGGAGAGAGCTGTAAATGACACAGGGATCCCACCCTGTGTCACTTACAGCTCTCTCCACCCTCCTATCTCTCCTTTGTTTGGGAAGCTCAATCGATAGGTTATGAAATCTGATACTCCTGTGTCTCCGTCTGCAATGCATACTGTCCTGCTTGCATTCTGGCTGTCTGGTTCTGCTGCTGCATAAGAGGGAAAGCTAGTGATGTCAGTGTGCTCTACCCGGAGGGCCCCCTGACAGAGGGGGGCCGGGATACAGTATGCCCTGCATCCTCCCCTTAATCTGGTTATGATCACCAGGTAATCTCCGCAGTTGTTACACAATATACAGTACAGCTATGCTGCAAATCCTATCCTACTGTAAATGTACTATATACAATGGGGCAAAAAAGTATTTGGACAGCCACCGATTGTGCAAGTTGACCCACTTAAAAAGATGAGAGAGGTCTATAATTTCCATCATAGGTACACTTCAACTTTGAGAGACAGAATCTGGAAAATAAAAAACCAGGAAATCATGTTGTATGATTTTTAAACAATTTATTTGTATATTCTTGTGGAAAATAAATATTTGGACAATCAAAAAGTTTAACTCAATACTTTTTAATATACACTTGGTTGGCAATTACAGAGGTCAAACGTTTCCTGTAGTTTTTGACCAGGTTTGCACACACTGTAGCAGGTATTTTGGCCCACTCTTCCATGCAGATCTTCTCTAGATCTGTCATGTTTTGGGGCTGTCGCCGGGCAACACAGACTTTCAACTCCCTCCACAGATTTTCTATTGGGTTGAGGTCTGAAGACTGGCTAGGCCACTCTAGGACCTTGAAATGCTTCTTACGGAGCCACTCCTTAGTTGCCAGGGCAGTGTGTTTGGGGTCATTGTCATGCTGGAAGACCCAGCCACGTTCCATCTTCAATGCTCTTACTGAGGGAAGGAGGTTTTTGCCCAAAATCTCACGATACATGGCCCCATTCATCCTCTCCTTAATACGGAGCAGTCGTCCTGTCCCCTTTGCAGAAAAGCTGCCCCAAAGCATGATGTTTCCACCGCCATGCTTCACAGTGGGTATGCAGTTCTTGGGATGCTATTCTTCATTCTTCTCCCTCCAAATACGGCGAGTGGAGTTTATACCAAAAAGTTCGATTTTGCTCTCATCTGACCACATTACATTCTCCTAATTCTCCTCTGGATCATCCACATGGTCACTGGCAAACTTTAGACGGGCCTGTACATGTGCTGGCTTAAGCAGGGGGACCTTTCGGGTGCTGCCAGATTTCAATCCATGACGACGTAGTGTGTTACTAATGGTAACCTTTGTGACTGTGGTCCCAGCTCTCTTGAGGTCATTGACCAGGTGCCCCCATGTAGTTCTGGGCTGATTCCTCACCGTTCTCAAGATCATTGATACCCCATGAGGTGAGATCTTGCATGGAGCCCCAGGTCGAGGAAGATTGTCAGTGATCTTGTATTTCTTCTATTTTTTTATAATTGCGCCAACAGTTGATCTCTTCTCACCAAGCTGCTTGCCTATTGTCGAGTAGCTCATCCCAGCCTTGTGCAGCTCTACAATTTTGTCCCTGGTGTCCTTAGACAGCTCTCTAGCCTTGGCCATGGTGGAGAGGTAGCAGTCTGACTGTTTGAGGGTGTGGACAGGTGTCTTTTATGCAGATAACCAGTTCAAACAGGTGCCATTAATACAGGTAACGAGTGGAGGATAGAAGAGCTTCTTTAAGAAGTAACAGGTCCGTGAGAGACAGAAATCTTGCTGCTTGGTAGGAGTCCAAATATTTATTTTCAACAGGAATATACAAGTCAGTTGTTTAAAAATCATACAATGTGATTTCCTGGGGGGGGGGGGGGGTTCAGATTCGGTCTCTCACAGTTGAAGTTTACATATGATGGAAATTACAGACCTCTCTCATCTTTTTAAGTGGGTCAGCTTGCACAATCGGTGGCTGTCCGAATACTTTTTTGCCCCACTGTATGTTGGAGTTGTTCAAAAGCATTTATGAATGCATTCAGAGTGCCTCTTTTTCCCACACATATAAATTGTGTTTCTGGCTTTAAATGTAGAAATCTCATTAAAATTAATGTGAAACTCCATATGTAATGCTGGGCGTAGGGAGGCCAATCCCGGGCCGTTTTTTCAATCCCGGGATTCGGGATTGAAAAACGGTCAATCCCGGGATTCCCGGGATTGCAGTAGGGACCAGTGAAGGTTGTAGGGAGCAGCGCTGGAGGGAGGCAGCGCTGGAGGGAGGGTGTAGGTAGTGGTGCGGAAGGTAGGGAGGGTGTAGGTAGTGGTGCGGGAGGTAGGGAGGGTGTAGGTAGCGGTGCGGGAGGTAGGGAGGGGGTAGGTAGCAGTGCGGGAGGGTGGGTGTAGGTAGTGGTGCGGGAGGGAGGATGTAGGTAGCGGCGCGGAAGGGTTGGTAGCGGCGCGGAAGGGTTGGTAGCGGCGCGAGAGGGAGGGTGGGTGTAAGTAATGACACTTACTATTAGGCGGGCGGCCGCGGCAGCCATGGACTTACTGAACGCGGGAGCATTTCAAATGAAGCGCCGGCCGCCAGCCAACCAGAGCTGGTGGACCGGCAGCCAATCAGGGAAGCGGTCGCAGCAGTGGCTCCTGATTGGCTGCCGCTGCTGTGGCAGCTTCCCTGATTGGCTGCCGAGACGCCAGCTCTGATTGGCTGGCGGCCGGCGTTACATTTGAAGTGCTGCCGCGTTCAGCGTGTACATGGCTGCCGCGGCCGCCCGCCTAATAGTAAGTGTCATTACTTACACCCACCCTCCCACACACGCGCACTGTAATCCCTTGAATCCCGGGATTGGAAGCTCCAATCCTGGGATTCAAATCCCGGCATTTTTGGGCCCAAATCCCGGGATCCCGCTGATCCCGATCCCGGGATTGGCCTCCCTAGCTGGGCGTAAGCGCTACAATTATCTGTCCAGTCTGCCCAATATCAACGGATCGTCCAGATACTGTAATTGTACAATTTATGAATGCGACCGATAAAAAAATTGATATTGATATTGATCAGTCGGGCATGCCAGTTTGTCCAGCATGATCATACAATGCATGGCCACGATAACTGCAGGGTGTCAGGCTGCCAGATAAAAATGCTTGTCGGTGTGCAGGTATTTTATCTGCGTTTCCATAATGGGTGCAATGTGTGCGGTGCACATGGGCCCCTGGGTCCAGGAGGGGCACACTGCACCCATTTTTAATATTTACCTTTCCAGAGTCCAGCGTTGGGCGCTGCAGTTGCGTCAAAAATTGCCACCACGCATGCACAGTAGTGATTTTGGTGTCTGGAACATGGCAGACGCCATGTTTCCGGAGACCTGCACATGCGCAGTAGAATCTGGCACAATGTCGGAGTCTACTGCGATGTACAGAGGAGGGGGCCCACCCGGAGGTGCACACAGGCCCCCTCCACTGTTAAAACACCACTGTGCCCAGCATAAGATAAACAAATGGGCAGCATCAGTGCTAAAAGTCTGGGCAGGTTCCCACTAAAACAGGGGAACACTGAGCTACTATATAGTTCCTCAACTTCATTGAAAATAATCCCCAGGCTACACAGACTCGCACAATTAGAAGATAATGGGTGGGCAGTCGGTATGGCTCAAACCCACCATTGCTCATCAATGTGCACAAGCTGGATCTCAGAGGCCACACTGCATGTGCACCACTCGTGGTATTATAGCCTCTGATGCTTCCTATGTCTAAACCGTATCTAATCCCCACTGTGCTGCCAAACTGACTCCTGTGTACTGAGCCCTGTCCAGTGACCATGTTTTCTGCCATAGACCCATATGTATCAAGACTTGGAGAGTGATAAATTGCACGGTGATAAAGTATCAACTAATCCTAGTTGCCACGTTACGCGCTGTGTTTGAAAAATGACTGTGGAGAAGTTGCCCATGGCAACCAATCAGTTGCTCTGTAAAATTGTATAGTATGCAAATTATAACTGTTACTTCAATGCTGATTGGTTGCCATGGGCAACTTCTCCACTGACTCACTTCTCCACTCTTTTCACTGCTTCATTAATAGACCTCTGTTGTAACTGTCAATGTATGGGGTCCCCTGTCGTCATAGTGGGAACCA
This sequence comes from Pseudophryne corroboree, assembly GCF_028390025.1. NCBI lineage: Eukaryota > Metazoa > Chordata > Amphibia > Anura > Myobatrachidae > Pseudophryne > Pseudophryne corroboree. Next base: position 995,514,106 of record NC_086444.1, on the reverse strand, counting down.
CACCTGAAAAAAAAACAAGTCACCTCAGGTGTGCTGGTTCTACCACCGTATCTAACTGCTTTCTGTGATCACTGATCCTGTCTTTGTTGAAGTATTACATACTATACACTGCAGTTTATTTAAGGCAGAAAATGGTTTAAGTACTAATTATACCTTTTTGATGGTCTGGCCACACTTGCTCTAAAATCAAGCCTCTGTAACAAACGCTTCTCTGGAAATTCTTCTTTTGCCCCTCACTGCCAGTAGAACACTGAATGCATCTCGAGAAAACTCTACATAGGCAAGAAAAAATACTTCTTTTGCGTGTGCACTAATATTCTCATTTTGCAATTTTGTCATCAGGCCCATAGTGGGTAGAACTGACATGGCTGACATGTAAGTTCAGGAATTCAGAAATAAGCAGAAGGTTTTATAGGATTTTTTACAGAAGTTGGGATGGCTAAGTATAGACGTTTATTTCCACAAAATGTCCATCGACAGTAACTAACTACTACTGTTTTACTTTTCACAACTGTGCAGACAATCTTATATTTCTATCATTTAATATTTATGACCTTGTTTTCACAATAAACTCAATCTGCAGATAAGGAAACTATTTGCAAGACACTTTTGAAGGTCTTTTTAAAGGAAATTATAGAAAAATACCTTTTGGTTTTTTTCCTTAGCTTCTCTTTCCGCCCAGGGGATGAAATTACCTATTTGCTTACAGTAATAATTTTAGTATCCCAATTAAAATAGATGTGTGTGATTTATAGCATGTAGCTAGAACTGAGCAATAAGTAAGGGGTTAAGTACCAATGACATCTAAGAGCAGCACTCCAGAGCATAATCAGCAGCATATCCCTAATACCCTCTAATTTCCCGAAACATCATTTATTTTAAGCTAGAGCAAATCCATAGTCATTTATATACTTGATTTGAAGTAATTGTATCCCTGCTAGAGAAACAGTCAAATATTTGCTGCCCAATCAGTGAGGCGCTCAGACAAAATGTCGGCTCACCGGCGCCGCTGCACCCACATGACTGGTAGTAACATCTAGCACAGTAATTGGAAGTTCATGTGTTTTCTAATAAAACAAAATAATATAACACAAATAAATGTTAATAACAAATATAAAAGAAATTTAATAAAGAGAAATACATGTGTTCACGTGTCTCTTTCAGTCTGTGCTACTTTCACTTGCTTAGAATAATGTACTCCTTATTGAGTATTAGTAATGGATATTAGAAGTTACCCTAGAGCTGCATCACCTATATATAAGTACTTTCTGTGCAGTGCAGCTTTGTGCTTTTATATAGCAATAGAACTGTCCTGCGACTTCTAATATCCTTATAATTTATAGCAGGAGTACACCTAATCTTATATGTTTTATTGATTTGTGTTATTGTGTTATATATATATTTTTTCTCTTTAACAGGTTTATTTCCCTGCAAGGCACTACTTTGGCGGAATATCAAAAAAAGGGAGGTAAAATAGTCCATGTTAAAAGAATAAGCAAACTCCAAAATTAATTAAAAAAAAAAATACAATATATGAAAATGATTGCTTACAAATGTAACCTAAATATCTGTCTCATTCATAACAAGAAACACAGATACAGTATTCTCACTTTGCTACATGTAGAATTAGTACTGGTAATGTCCTTGGAACTACATTTTATTGGTCAGGCTAGAATTGTGCATATTGAAAAGATAAAAAATGTCACCTAAAAGTCCTTCCTAAAGTCCCTACTATTAGTTTAGGACCAGTGTTTCATTTATTACAACTATTCAACTTTTTTCCTAAAATTATGCTCCAATCAATCTTGTTTACGTCTTAAATAAGGCGAGAGAATGAGTGGGCCTTGGTGCTGTCTTACATGTATGTATCACTTTTGAGTGTGTATATTTATATTTTTTTGCTGGCCACAATGCACCTAGAGGCACATATCTGGTAAAAAGTCCATCCTATTGAAAGTATAGGCATGGGTTTCAACTCGATTGTTGAAGGAAAATAATGATTTGTGGCATGCTAATTAAATTCCCCTCAAATTGCACTTGTCATGCAATGTTCACTCTACAGATTGTAGAACAGGATCCTGTAAGGTGACAAAATATCTTCCAGAGGCTAAAGCTGGTTACACACTGGTAGATATATCGGCCGCTCAATTTAAAGGGCGATATATCGTGGGTGAGTAGGAGGGTGTGTACCACCATACGCTATATATCGTGGGTGCGTTGGCAGATGAGTACCAGCGTTATATCTGTGAACCAGCAATATGTGTATGTAAGCCTTTGACTAGCCTGCAGTGTTCCCAGTGGTGCAAATAAGTTGGCATCAACTGGTACGGCCTACCATTCATAGCAGGTACCACCTTACTGCCAACGCCATAAGCTGTGCCATCAAGCAAGTCACAGAGCTTGGTGGAAAGACAGAAACACCCCTGTGATGGATGGTCATGCCCTCATGATAAGAGGCTATGCCCCTGAAAATTAATGTGTAAACATTTGTGTTATAAGTTCATTATGGGTGCACTGGCAAAAAAAATAAAAAAATAAACACATTACCTTACACAGGGGGAATTAATGCTGTAGGCCAGAATGTTAATTTTTGTAAATGATCTTACTGAGTGGAGCTTCACATATTGGGAATAACTTTAGCTTAAAGCGTTTGAAAAGTGAGAAAGGTGGTCACACTCACACAGTGTAATAGATGTGTACACCTGTGCTTCCTACTGATATGAATCTAACCCATAGATGTGCCAATATCACACAGCTCCTTCTAATGGGCCCTACACACTGGTAGATCTCACTGCACAATGTGAATGTTCTCGTTCATTAATGAAGGAGAACTCGTTCATATCGTGCAGTGTGTAGGCACCAATGATTAACGATGCGCGGCCCCGCGCTCATTAATCGTTGGTGCCCCGTCACTTATGCATGCAGCCCAATGTGGACAATCTCGTCCATATTAGCATGCACTGCTATGGAGCCGGGTGACGGGGGGGGGGGGGGGGAGAGAAGAAACATCACTCCCCCCATCACCTTCCTCCCGCAGCCGGGTCGCCCGTTGGCCGTATTCGCCGTCGGGCAGCTCGGCAGCGGATCGTCTAGTGTGTAGGGCCCATTAGGCACACACATATAGATCTGAAAGATATATATAGAAATTAAAATAGTGTAGATTTGACATGGGTCACTCTAAAGACATTAAAGTATAATCTTCCATTGTTGCTTTTGTGAAGAATTTACTTGATTTTGGCTGAAAGTCAGTTCTAAACAACAGTTGAAGGCTTCATAAGGTAAATAATGAGATCCTTGACTGAAGAGAGCCAAGAGAAGTAATGTTTCCTCTGGAAAGTGCTTTATCCCTTCAATAAAGAGGTCAATTGTTGAATGTAAAAAGTTACTTAGATATTTTTTATGGCAACAACAGAACAAAGTACCAGTAGGAATATCCTAAACAAGCTTTCCAGTAATATCATAACATACTTTAAAGTTATTTTTAACAGATATTGCATAACTAGGTGATTCATCGCGCCCTACAGCACTTTTCACACCGTCGTTAGGGGCTATGCCCCCTTAACCCAATATTTTTATTATATGGAGTATTACCTCCAATCATAATTGTGTGAGTGGTTAAATATTGCACGGACACAGGGCGTGCAATGGTTAAGGGGTCGTAGTCCCTTGCAACGGTGTGAACAGCGCATGCAGAGCCTGATGAATCGCCTAGTAGGTGCTGTGGTTGGGGGAGTAGCGGGTGCGGGGGAGACGTGGATGGGGGAGAGGGTCCGGGGGTGCCGCGGGTGGGGGGAGGGGCTGGTGCGGGGGTGCCATGGATAGGGGAGGGGCGCGTGCGTGGGTGCCACGGGTGGGGCCTGGAGGTACTGCACGTGGAGGAGGGGCGGGTAATGCTTCTTCTGCTTCTCCTCCTGGAAGCAGCTAACCTGTTGTCCTCCCTTTGGCAGTGGCTCTCCCGGAGACTTGCACAGCAGCGAAGCAGCCAGTCACTATTGTTAGGGCCGGTGTCCCAATGTGCCACATTACAGGGAAGAAGATGCACTCAATGAACTACAGCTCCCAGCAGCCCTTAGCACTGGAATGCTTCGGTGCTAAGGGCTACTGGGAGCTGTAGTTTATTTAGTGCATCTGCTTCCTTGTAATGCGGCACGTTGGGACACCGGCGCTAACAATAGTGACTGTCTGGCAGAACTGACTGACTCGCTGAATCAATGTAAAAGGTGAGAGAGCTGTGCAGTGTCAGTGAAACTGCACACCCAGTGCACTGCACAGCACTGTCACCTTTTACATTGATTCAGCGTCCAGAAATTACCCTCCGCGATATCACCCACTCTATCCGTTACATTAGCCATCTCGGGGCTTCCTGGCCGGCAGCCAAGATGCTGTGTTGCAGAGTCAGGACCTCTGGGGATCTGGGCGCGGCTGTGGTGACCACGCGCAGAGGAGGCTCCGGGGCTCAGAGAGTATGCGGCACAGGGAGGGCTATGAAAGGCTTCCACTGCGCCGCTTTCATACACATCTATGCCGGTGGCCCCAGCAGCTTTTGTTCCACCTGCGCCGTGGCTAGGGAATGGGGATTGTTGATGGCGGAGGGGGCAGGCGGACTGGCAGCAGGTCTCTGCAATAAAAGGATTTTTTTTCCCCTATGTACAGCGCAGAGACTTGCTGCAGATGCAGTGGCATACCCTCCAGCTGGAACTTTTTAGCAGGTACAGTACCTTTTTTTTAGGGTCTGTGCCGAGTTTTGGCTCGCCAAACTTCCATTGAAAGTATAGGAAAAGGGGCGGGCCATGTCCCTTTACCCGTGGACACGCCCAGTTTCAAATTTGTCCCGATTTTTATGTGTAAATTCTTGGAGGGTATGTTGCTGCAGATGCAGTGGGCCTATTTTTGGGGTGTGGACCTGGAGCTGCAGCTCCATCAGCCCCATTGTTAATCCTGCTCTGGGAATACACAGCAGCCAAAGGGCAGAGCCGCCCATTGGATGTAACCTGTGTGGGAGCTGTGGGCTGGGTGTGATAGACCCGCTGCTAACCCAATGAGAGCTCCTAGCCACGCCCAGCGTTAGACACACAGGCACAGAGTCACAAATCTGGGCTATTATATAGGAGATTCTTCTGGAAATCCTTATTGCTTATTAACTTTCTAATTGTTACATTTATGTTCTCCTTTCCTAATGCCTTTTTGTAGATACACAGTTAGGCCCTCTACTACCATTAGGCAGCTTCCTATAGTGCCTGGATTTGACAGGCGAATTGGTGTCACCCCTTCATCCTTTCTCGCCATGCAATATCACAAGCTGACAAGTAATGGAGTAGCTGCAGGTGATATTGAAGAGTTCCCTGAACAGAACAGAAGTCCGCAGCAGCCATCACAAAGTCACTGAGCCAAACGAAGCACACACATGCCCCCTTCCGAAACTGCCATAGAAGAAGATGGAGCAGTGTTAATTTTGTCTATGAAAATTTGGACTAAAAGTATTCGTCAGGTACAGTTTATTTCAGGACTAAAATTAAAACTGAGATCCACTGACTAAATCTTAACTAAAACAAAGCAAAAAAAAAAGTGACTAAGATTAAAACTAAATTTAAAATCCTTGTCAAAGGACATTAACACTGGAAGTAGGGTTTTAAATTGAATGATATGTTCTAGATATTTGCAGACAATAAATATGACCTGCTGTTAATTAAATAGGATTGTGTTTGTTTGTTTGTTTGTTTGTTTGTTTGTATGTTTGTTCTAGCAAACGTAAAGCATTCATTTGTATATGACATATGGGAGCACTACGGTAAGTCAGACTCCGTAGGTAACACATTCTCAGCCTACATAGCCTAGATTACTAAACACATAGTTAACTGTATGCAAACTTCTCAACAGGGGCAGATTGGGATCGAAAACCAGCCCGGGAAATTTATGGAAGCAGCCATAATGGAAAGGTGGGGTGTGGGGTGGGGAGTCTGTCTAGTGGGAGGGATTACTTCTCAGAAGGCCTGAGAAAATGGATGCATGAAAAGTGCACGCCGCAGGCGCGCCGCAAAGATTTAGGGGCGTGGCTTAGTGGGGAAGGGGCATAGCCACACTATAGTGCCATTTCACATTACACCACACAGTAGTGCCGCTTATACACATAGCACCAGGTAGAACCTCCTATACACACTGCGCCAGGTAGAGCACGTTATACATATTCCGCCAGATAGAGCACGTTCTACACTTTGCGCCAGGCAGAGCACATTATACATATTACACCAGGTAGAGCACATTATACAGTTTACGCCAGGCAGAGCACATTATACACATTGCACCAGGTAAAGCACATTTTACACATTGCACCAGGTAAAGCACATTGGCCCTCATTCCGAGTTGATCGCTCGCTAGCTGCTTTTAGCAGCAGTGCACACGCTAGGCCGCCGCCCTCTGGGAGTGTATCTTAGCTTAGCAGAAGTGCGAAGGAAAGGTTAGCAGAACTGCTCGTAAAAATTTTCATGCAGTTTCTGAGCAGCTCCAAACCTACTCCTAGCTTGCGATCACCTCACTCAGTTTAGTTCCTGCTTTGACGTCACAAACATGCCTTGTGTTCGGCCAGCCACTCCCCCGTTTCCCCAGGCACACCTGCGTTTTTACCTGTCATGCCTTCGTTTTTTAGCACACTCCCTGAAAACGGCCAGTTACCACCCAGAAACACCCACTTCCTGTCAATCACTCACCGATCAACAGAGCGACAGAAAAGCGTCGCTCGACCATGTGTAAAACTGCATAGTTTTGTGTGAAAGTACTTTGCGCATGCATACTGCGGCCCGTATGCATGCACAGTTTTGCCGTTTTTTTACCTGATCGCTGCGCTGCAAAAATCGTCAGCGAGCGATCAACTCGGAATAAGGGCCATTATACATTTACACCAGGTAGAGCATGTTATATACATTCCACCAGGTCGAGCACGTTATACACATTGCAGCGGGTAAAGCCCATTATATATATTGCACCAGGTAGAGCACGTTATACACATTGCAGCGGGTAAAGCACATTATACACTTTGCGCCAGGCAGAGCACATTATACACATTGCACAAGGTAGAGCATGTTATACCCTTTGCGCCAGGCAGAGCACGTTATACATACTGCACCAGGTAGAACACCCCTCACAGCTCTCACAATGGGTGGGATGTACTAAATATTGCATTTATATTGCAATATTTTTGGACTTTTATAGTGCCGAATATGTGATTTTCCGGCTTCTACTTTGCGGATATGAACTAAGCTTTTTATATTTCTGTGACTATTGCAGTTGTTTATGTGCATGTGCCATCTAGCAGATTTTTCTGTCATGCACAGTTGGTGTTTCTGGGATCTCTAAGCATTACAATCCTGCGCTAGTGACAGATCTCATTCATGCGGCTGGGGTCCCTAGAAATATGTTCTTTTTGTGTGGCCATGTGGTGGTACTGGTGGAAGGGGCAGCTGCAGGAGGCTCTTCTGCTTGTTGTTTGCGGTGGGTGAGCCATGGGTGATTTCCGACTGCAGCAGAACTGGTTGCCCCAAAACTTGGTGCTGCTCCATGTGAGCCGTGCCCCCCATTCACACAACTGTCCCACCTCAGATTTGTCCCCTCTCATAAAGCCACCCCCAATACAGTGCATCTCCAGTCATACAGTTCTCCCCCACCTTGCATCTTATCTCTCCTCTCATACAGCCCCCCCTACATAGCATATCTACCTCTCTCATACAGCCCCGCCCACACACCCCTACACAGCATATCTACCTCTCTCATACAGCCCCCCACACAGCATATCTACCTCTCTCATACAGCCCCCCCACACCCCTACACAGCATATCACCCTCTCTCATACAGCCCCCCACACACCCCTACACAGCATATCTACCTCTCTCATACAGCCCCGCCCACACACCCCTACACAGCATATCTACCTCTCTCATACAGTCTCGCCCACACACCCCTACACAGCATATCACCCTCTCTCTTACAGTCCCCCACACATCATATCTTCCTCTCTCATACAGCCCCCCACACACCCCTACACAGCATATCACCCTCTCTCTTACAGCACCCCCACACAGCATATCTACCTCTCTCATACAGCCCCCCACACACCCCTACACAGCATACCACCCTCTCTCTTACAGTCCCCCACACAGCATATCTACCTCTCTCATACAGCCCCCCACACACCCCTACACAGCATATCACCCTCTCTCTTACAGCACCCCCACACAGCATATCTACCTCTCTCATACAGCCCCCCACACACCCCTACACAGCATATCACCCTCTCTCTTACAGTCCCCCACACAGCATATCTACCTCTCTCATACAGCCCCCCACACACCCCTACACAGCATATCACCCTCTCTCTTACAGTCCCCCACACAGCATATCTACCTCTCTTACAGTCCCCCACACAGCATATCTACCTCTCTTACAGCCCCCCACACACCCCTACACAGCATATCACCCTCTCTCTTACAGTCCCCCACACAGCATATCTACCTCTCTTACAGTCCCCCACACAGCATATCTACCTCTCTTACAGCCCCCCACACACCCCTACACAGCATATCACCCTCTCTCTTACAGCACCCCCACACAGCATATCTACCTCTCTCATACAGCCCCCCACACACCCCTACACAGCATATCACCCTCTCTCTTACAGTCCCCCACACAGCATATCTACCTCTCTCATACAGCCCCCCACACACCCCTACACAGCATATCACCCTCTCTCTTACAGCACCCCCACACAGCATATCTACCTCTCTCATACAGCCCCCCACACACCCCTACACAGCATACCACCCTCTCTCTTACAGTCCCCCACACAGCATATCTACCTCTCTCATACAGCCCCCCACACACCCCTACACAGCATATCACCCTCTCTCTTACAGCACCCCTACACAGCATATCTACCTCTCTCATACAGCCCCCCACACACCCCTACACAGCATATCACCCTCTCTCTTATAGTCCCCCACACAGCATATCTACCTCTCTTACAGTCCCACACACAGCATATCTACCTCTCTTACAGCCCCCCACACACCCCTACACAGCATATCACCCTCTCTCTTACAGCACCCCCACACAGCATATCTACCTCTCTCATACAGCCCCCCACACACCCCTACACAGCATATCACCCTCTCTCTTACAGTCCCCCTCACAGCATATCTACCTCTCTCATACAGCCCCCCACACACCCCTACACAGCATATCACCCTCTCTCTTACAGTCCCCCACACAGCATATCTACCTCTCTTACAGTCGCCACACAGCATATCTACCTCTCTTACAGCCCCCCACACACCCCTACACAGCATATCACCCTCTCTCTTACAGCACCCCCACACAGCATATCTACCTCTCTCATACAGCCCCCCACACACCCCTACACAGCATATCACCCTCTCTCTTACAGCACCCCCACACAGCATATCTACCTCTCTCATACAGCCCCCCACACACCCCTACACAGCATACCACCCTCTCTCTTACAGTCCCCCACACAGCATATCTACCTCTCTCATACAGCCCCCCACAAACCCCTACACAGCATATCACCCTCTCTCTTACAGCACCCCCACACAGCATATCTACCTCTCTCATACAGCCCCCCACACACACCTACACAGCATATCACCCTCTCTCTTACAGTCCCCCACACAGCATATCTACCTCTCTCATATAGCCCCCCACACACCGCTACACAGCATATCGCCCTCTCTCTTACAGCCCCCCCACACAGCATATCTACCTCTCTCAGCCCCCCCAGCTTATCTCTCCTCTCATACAGCTCCTTCCCTCATGCAGCCCCCCCCATACACAGCGTACCTCCAGTAGTATAGCTCTTTCCCTCCCCTGCAATGCAGCATATATCCGTCAAGCAGTTCTGTCCTACCTCTCCCTTGCGTCATCCTACTCAGTTCTCCTCTTTCTTTTTGGCGTCCAGTGGCTCCCGTAATGTCTGTGGGCGCAAAGAGATGAGTGATGATGACATCACTACATCTCATTCCCACCACCACAATGTCCCTCGGGGAACTGGGGAGGGGAGGTGCTCACTGTGTAGTACTGCCCGCTCGCCACAGCCCACATGTATTTATGTGGGAGGTGTGGCGGAGTACTGCTTAGCGTAAGAGTGACTTGCAGCAGACTCCGGCTTCACCCAATGCAGGCGGCAAAAGCACAACGAGAAATGATCAATGACTGGACAATGGTTTTGGTGACAATTTGGGAGAGGTAGGGACCCTACCAGGACCCTTAAAAAGCAAGTAAAGCAAATTAATTATTGATGACAATGAAAAAGCAGAGAAATTGAACAAATTATATCCATCAGTATTTACTAGGGAGGAAAAAGATGGTGGGAATAGCACATAACAACAGAAATGATCATGTTCAGTTACATAATACTTGTTTAAGTGAGAATGAAATATGCGAGCGACTACATAAAATTAAGATGAATAAATCTCTGAGCCTGATGGACTACACCCAAGGGTTCTAATGGAGCTAAGCTCAGAAATAGCAAAGCCCTTAGACTTAATTTTCAAAGATTAAATTACATCAGGCTCGGTTCCTAGGGACTGGCGAATAGCAGATGTAGCGCCGTTATTTAAAAAGGGAAGTAAGGCACATCCTGGAAATTACAGACCGGTAACGCTGACATCTATAGAGGGGAAAATACTGGAAGGTATATTAAGGGAAAGCATTCAGGAGTACTTTGGGTGATACAATATCATCAGCATGGGTTTGTGAGGGATAAGTCATGTCAAACTAACTTAATTAGCTTCTATGAAGAAGTGAGTGAGAACTTAAGGGGGTACACACAGAGCGATGTTCTCTTAATTTCTAAGCAATCTGACTAGATTGCTTAGAAATTAAGAACACATCTCTCCGTGTGTAGGGGTGCCGGCGATAGCGATGCACGGCCCTGCGCGTCGCAATCGCCGGTGCTAGATTGGTGAAATGAGCGCCCCCCTTGCTCAGCACACATCGCTCTGTGTGCTGAGCGGGGGGGAGATGTGTGCTGAGCAGTCTGTGTGTACTAGCCTTTAGACCTGAGAATTGCTGTGGATGTGGTCTTTTTAGATTTTGCTAAAGCCTTTGACACAGTGCCTCACATGAGGTTGATTTATAAATTAAGAGAGCTTGGCCTAGGAAGAAGCATTTGTTCCTCGGTCAAAAATTGGTTGGAAAACAGGGAACAGAGAGTGATGGTCAATGGAGCATTTTCTAGCTGGGCTAAGGTATTAAGTGGTGTACCTCAAGGGTCTGTACTAGGGCCACTTCTGTTTAACATATTTATAAATGACATATGAGAAGGTCTTGAGAGTAAAGTGTCCATTTTTGCAGACACAGTTAACCACCCCTCCTCCTGAACATTAACCATTCTATCATCATTATGGTCACGCCCTATTTGTCTAATCACTCCTTTTCTGTCTGACCACATTCTGCCATCTCCTTTACCTTTCCTCACCCCATTAGTGTCTATCAAGGTTCTGTCCTTGGTCCTCTTCTCTTCTACCCTATCACCTCTCCTCACTGTGAGTTCACCAGCTCTTTTGGTCTCCAATACAAACTGTATGTTAATGATACCCAAATATATCTCTCTTACCCTGATTGTTCCACTTTTGGTCCTCTCCCGTGTCATAAACTCTTTTTTGACCCAAAGAATTAGAGAGCAGTACCACAGAAATTTTCGCGCTGACTAAGGCCTGAATTGACCTTCACTTACCTCAAATTAGTTCCTTCATCTGATTCAATACATTAAACAGGTGAAAAATTATATACCAATCTGATACTTTACTCAAGGCAATTTCATTAGAGAAAGGAACTCTTTTGAGGGACTAATTTAATAACATTATAATCTTACGTGTTTTTGTGATTGTCCTGATGTTTTAAATGTTTGTTAATAAAAGTTATTTTTTAACACAGCATCTTTACTTACCATTATTATACCACATGATATTACAAGTGTGCCCCAGACAGACCGTATAGTCTTTTTGCCCTTGCGCAAAGCCCCCCGAAACATAGTTCCGCTCCTGTGTGACCTGCTGCCTCTCTGCTCGTATTATTAAAGCGGCAATTATTTACAAGGAAAAACCAGGTTGCCCATTTACCCCAATGTCTCTAAAAATGAATTAATTGTCTTTCCCCAGCCAAGGTCACTTCTCCTTCCCCACTCCACTGACAACATCCCCCTCTCCACTTCTCTTCAAGTCTATTCTCTGGGGATCATCCTTAATTCTGTGCTCTAGCTGCGCCTCCTGCACCACCCCACACAAATCAACAATATTTCCAGGAAGCATTTAAAACTATCATCCATGCCCTCACCATCTCTCAACGTTATTATTTTAATCTACTCCTCTGTGACCTTCTGAAATCCCACCTTGCTACTTTCAGTCTATATTTAACACTGCTGTCCACCTGATTTTCCTCTTGTGTTGCTCTGCATCCGCCCTTAATGTTGCTCCACTGGCTCGCTGTCTCATTCAAAATCAAATTCAAACCTCTCTCTCTCTCTCTCTCTCTCTCTCTCTCTCTCTCTCTCTCTCTCTCTCTCTCTCTCTCTCTCACTCTCTCTCTCTCTCCCGTCAGGCAAAGCTCTCAACCTTACTGCTCCTCGATTAATCTTCAGCCTCATTTCATGACACACTCTTTCTTGCTCTCTTCTCTCTACTAATGACGTCCCTTTCTCCCTGATCACCTCTTCCCACTCTCACCTTTAGCACTATTCTAAGCCCTTTCCATCCAATGGAATGCTCTTCCACGCTTAGTCTCATCCAGTCTTTAAATGTTTCCTTAAAAGCTTTGCCCACTCATCCTCTTAAGTACATACTATATATCTGACATTAAAAGTGAAGAAAAAAAATAAAAAAGCAAAGTAAAATAAGGGGCATATTTTGTGGGTTAAATCAGTCATGATCATAGCTAAGGTAATCACGCAAAAGTGTATTTCCCCCTCCCCTATAGAATGACCATATATTAATTTTTTTATTTAACTTTGAAAGCAAATGAACAATATTTCTGCCCTCCTTTCATTCACCCCACAACACAGAATAACAATATACTGTAATATTTGCCTGGTTAGAGGGGTTTGTATTGTGTGACCAAGTAACACGATTACATCCCGTTTAGAGTTATTCCTGACAGTACAGCATGAACATGGTGCGGCCTTGTGAGTGTCATCGGGGCACAGATCACTGCCACTGAAAGGGTTAAATATGGTACATTTAACAGTTTATGCAATCACTTCAAATAAAGCAGTTATTGTTTAACAAGAGACCAGTTTGTTGATATCAGCAACATTTGTATGATCTTAGAACAATTTAGTGTGGTTCTTTTGGTTTGTGGTTTTACATCTGCAAAACTGAGTAACCTCTTGTTCATTTGTGGCTACAGTTCATTTCAGTTTTACTACAAATCTCTGGTTATCTTTTTCCTTTACAAATCTCTGGACAACACTTAACAGAAGAGTATGTAAATTGAATATCCTGTATCAGGTTTCTCTTTATCCTTCATATGTGTGCAGAAATTAAGCCTCTTTATGTTTCCATCGAGTCCAGATCTAATTTTTAAAGGTTACCATTTTTAAAACTGACAGTTAACCATGTGCACTCTCCTCTGGCAATAACCCTTTCACACCGCACAAATAACCCGGTATTGACTCAGCATATTGCCGGATCAACACGGGTCAGCGTGCGGTGTGAAAGGGGCATAGCCGAAACCCCGGGTCGCCTGACCCGGCAATTCAACCCGGGAATAAAGCAGTGTTATACTCGGGTTGAATACCGGGTCAGTGGCTGCGTAAACGAGCTCCCGAGTCGATGCATCCCAGGACCCATTTCCTACAGCAGGGAGAGGCGGCGCGGAGATGATCTCATCTCCCAGCGCCACCTCTGCCCCGCCACCGGCTCCGCCCCCCGCTGCTATGGCAACCCGCCCGGCATAATGCCGGGTCGGGGAAGCCTGCAGCAGCGGCCAATGCCGGATCCCACCCGGGAAGGACCCGTTTCCAATTCTCGGGTGGGACCCAGGATTGGCAGTGTGAAAGGGGTATAAGTAACTTTTACATTTCTCAAATTAAAATGCTTACAACTGTAGTCATGTCTTCATTCACATTCTGCAATATAAACGACTAGTGTCAGTCAACATTGACCAAGCTGTTAATTGGATTTGTGGCATTATACAAAATGATATGATTTTTTTGTAAAGATGGAGTGTTACTTGTTTACCCCTTTAATATAAAAGATATCAGATAGATCCCAAACATCGAACTCCATAATCAAATATAAAAACAAAAACAAAATTTTCTTGTATTTCATCTTATAGAGGTGTTAAAGGATACTGGGTCTAATTCAGGATGGATCGCTATTCAGAGAAATCGCAAATATGTAGTAACAGCGACAGAAATTGCGTACAGATTGTAATTGCAATGTAGCCACTGTTTAACTGACAGGAAACCGGCATTTCTGGGTGGAAACCTGCCATTTTCTGGGTGTGTCAGAAAAGACACAGGTGTGCCCAGGCGTTTTTGGGGAGGGTCTCTGACGTCAGCACAGACCACCTCCAGGCCGTCTCAGTCACAGATTAGTTGCAGCATCAGAACTACTTACATTTGCTCAGACGGCAAAGACTCTTTGATGTTCTGGAAATTGCGTATGCATCTGAGAATGGATAGCGATCTGCGATGCATTCGCAAACTTGCACGGGATTTTTTTCTTTCTGTAGCGGCGACGTCTTTCTACTCGCAGACAACTGCAATTTCTCAGAATAATGATCCCTGCTGAATTAGGCCCACTGTACTGTACACAAGCTAGATAGCCTATTTTATATAATGTCAGGCTCACATACAGTTTGTCAAAGCCAGCTATCATCAGTACAAATAAACAAGCCCAGTTTAGCATTTACTTCTGTTTGTTGCTGTTTTGAAAGAATGGGCCGAAGCACCCAATGACTGGCAGCTTTGACAAACTGCTTACCAAATCTACCCCCTAGGCCTAGTGCCACACATTAGCAGTTAAATCTAATTTTACTTTCTATGCTTCTTATGCTCTGTAAAATTAGGGGAGACTTGAGAGCACCAATATCCCCAGATGGTATTGATATCCCAAATGGTACTGATATCCTAAATGGAACTGTAGATAATGTCACCTGAACCAAATTCTAGATTTATATCTTCACATGTCCTCTATACCAGTATCCGACTGATAGGATGACAGTAATAATAATAATAGTAATAATAATAATAATTTTATTTATATAGTGCTCTTTCTCCAACAGGACTCAAGGCGTTTTACAGACATCAAAAACATTGCACATTGGGCGTAATTCAAGGTTGATTGCAAAAGCAAAATCTTCCTCTAATGGGCAAAACCATGTGCACTGCAGGTGGGGCAGATATAACATGTGCAGAGGGTATCCGGACTCCAGATCGACACCCAAAAGGTCGACACACCGTAGGTCGCCACCGATTGGTCGACACACCTTAGGTCAACACCTGCAATAGGTCGACATGGAAAAAGGTCGACATGAATTTTCACTTTTTCATTTTTTTTAACTTTTTCATACTTTACGATCCACGTGGACTACAATTGGGAACGGTAACCTGTGCCGAGTGCAGCGGTAGTGGAGCGAGGCACCTTGCCCGAAGCATGGCAAGCGAAGCACTAATTGGGGTTCCCAATCACTCTACGAAGAAAACGACACCAAAAAAACATTAAAAACTCATGTTGCCCTTTTTCCATGTCGACCTATTTCAGGTGCAGGCCTAAGGTGTGTCAACCAATTGCTGTCGGCCTAAGGTGTGTTGACCTTTTTGGTGTCGACCTGGAGTCCCATACCTATGCAGAGAGAGTTAGATTTTGGTGGGGTGAGTTCAAACTGAAATCTAAATTGCAGTGTAAAAATAAAGCAGCCAGTATTTACCCTGCACAGAAACAAAATAACCCACCCAAATCTAACTCTCTCTGCACATGTTATATCTGCCCCCCCCCCCCCCCCCCTGCAGTGCACATGGGGGGTAATTCCAAGTTGATCGCAGCAGGATTTTTGTTAGCAATTGGGCAAAACCATGTGCACTGCAGGGGAGGCAGATATAACATGTGCAGAGAGAGATAGATTTGGGTGTGGTGAGTTCAATCTGCAATCCAATTTGCAGTGTAAAAATAAAGCAGCCAGTATTTACCCTGCACAGAAATAAAATAACCCACCCAAATCTAATTCTCTCTGCAAATGTTATATCTGCCCCTACTGCAGTGCACATGGTTTTGCCCAATTGCTAAAAAAAATCCTGCTGCGATCAACTTGGAATTACCCCCATAGTTTTGCCCATTAGAGGAAGATTTTGCTTTTGCAATCAATCTTGTATTAGGCTCATAATACAGAAGATTTAAGTAAAGCAGCAATAGACAAGCCACACAGACATAAAAGAATACCGTAAGTGCACAGTAAGCATAATGCAGGATTGGTGTAGGCATTTTGGGTAATAACTTCCAAGGGTTGTGTATTCCATTAATTTTAAGCTGGCACTTTATAATAGGCACTTCGTATACTAAGCACTGTAGCGTCCTAACCTATACTGAATAAATAAGTCTACAGACACATGTGTTTATTCTGATTACAACTCCCACCCCCACACAGCAACCCTCCACCTCCAGCAAAAGTTGTTAAACAAATTTACAGTCAGTAAACCACACTCAATTGCTATAAGTTCTTAGCATAGTACAGATATAAATCCACTTATAACAGCTATCTAAAGTTTTAACTAATCAATGTAATCACTGATCTGATCTGTTATAAAAACACAGATCACATAAAGCCAATGAAAGTACTAGTTGATCCAAGTACCTAGTAATTCTTTAGTATATGCAGTTGAAATAGTCTGCAATATTGTTCTGAATAGGTTTACCTGTTGATGAGAAGGAGTGAGGAGTCAATGCGCAATTGATATCAGTTGAAGATGTAACTAATTTCAAGCATTAATTTTAAGCTGGCACTTTATAATAGGCACTTCATATACTGGGCACTGTAGCGTCCTAAAGGCAGGGTTGGACTGCCCATCTGGCACTTCTGGCATATGCCAGCTGGGCAGATGGTGTGGTGGGCCAGTCCGGTCCCAAAGAGAGCTGCGAAGGCCGTACACAGCGCAACCTCCGGCTCTCTGGTATGGCCACCCCCTGCCCGAAGCGTGAGTCTCCAAGAAAATGGGGGCATGTCACAAGTCCACGCCCCCTGACTCGTGCCACTCTCCCGAGAGCCATGTCATGCGCACCTCACACCCCCAACCCCACCCAAAGTGTTTGTTTTAAGGGTAATTGGGGCATGCTGTGAGTCCATGCCCCCCTGACTCGCAGCATGCCCCTGTGCGCCATGTCCGTGTGCCCCCCTGTGACACGTACACACATGTTCACAAATGCCAGGCACAATTCGGAGCTCCAGTCCGCCCCTGGTTGACAGTCAATAGGTAGACCCCATGTAGTCAACATGTATTAGGTCGACAGGTATAAAATTTTGACATGGTCAAAAGGTCGACAGTGCTTAAGGTGAACAGGTTCAAAGAGTCAACATGACAATGGTCGACACAATTTAATTTTTTATTTTTTCATACTTTACCATCCATGTGGGCTACAACTGAGAATAGTAACCTGTGCAAAGCGAAGTGGTAGTGATGCAAGGCACCTTGCCCTAAGTGTGGCAAGCAAAGCAAGCCCACAGGGGTGCACATTTCCACTAAATTGGCTTTTACATGGTTCAACATACAAAATGACAACCCCAAAAAAACCAACCTGTCACCCATTTTTGGTGGTCATTCCGAGTTGTTCGCTAATTGCCGATTTTCGCTATGCTGCGATTTGTTGCTAAAGTTATTTTACACAAAACTTAGTAGATTTGCTGTTGTTCGTGCTGCGCTTTTCAGTCGCACTGCTGATCGGTGAGTGATTGACAGGAAAGGGGCATTTCCGGGTGGTTACTGAGCGTTTTCCGGGAGTGTGCTAAAAAACGCAGGCGTGTCAGGGAAAAACACGGGAGTGTCTGGAGAAACGGGGGAGTGGCTGGCCAAATGCAGGGCGTGTTTGTGACGTCAAACCAGGAACTAAACGGACTGAGCTGATCGCAATCTAGGAGTAGGTCTGGAGCTACTCAGAAACCAAGAAAATATTTAGTAGCAATTCTGCTAATCTTTCGTTCGCTATTCTGCTTAGCTAAGATACACTCCCAGAGGGCGGCGGCCTAGCGATTGCAATGCTGCTAAAAGGAGCTAGCGAGCGAACAACTCGGAATGAGGGCCTTTTTGTCTACCATTTCTATGTAGACTTTTTCACTGTGTCAACCTTTTGCACCTGTCAACCTTTTTTCTTGTCATCCTAATGACCCTGTCGACCACGTGCATGTTGACCATATGGGGTGGACCTAGTGCCTGTAGACCTAATTCTGGTGGACCTAATGAACCACACGCCTCTACACATTGGCTAGACATGGAGAAAAGTTTGCTCACTTTCTCAGTCATATCTACTGTGGATACTTCCTAATGTAGTCCAAATGGGATGATGGGCAATTGTATGATAAGTTCCATGCTGAAACTATGGGAAAGCCTGTCACTTATACCATCTCCCCTTACCCCCAGTAAGTGTAAATCCCAGTTCTTCACCTTATTTTTTTGGAGGTCGTACTGTCTTAGCAATAGAGAATTGGGATTCCGCTATAATTTTATGACTTCACTAACGTATTTTAAACAGTTTTTATCTGTTAGGCTACACTCATGCTTTGCATGGGAAAACTATAGCAGGAAGTGTCCGGCAAAACATATTAATGCCAATAACTTTTGCCGGTTTCAGAGATTGACAAATAGGGGAAAAGTCTTATCTGACAAAACACCCATTTTCAACAGATTTAGGGATTTTATCCCTATGAGAGCTATACACCTATATATGGTTAAAAATAAAGCACCGGTGTATCTGCAATAAGCTAAAATTACCTTTGAAAAATGTTTTAAAATTACAAATGGACTTTAAGGAACATTAACAGCACTGAAAATGATGTATGCTATTATTACTGCATGTGTCAATTGCATTACTCATATGTCTACACAAATCTCTTTGGTAAAAGATACTACCGACAAGCAAGAATTGGCAAGTGCTACTAAGTGTACTGTGCACTTCACCTTTTAGTCATAATAATCAATGTCAGTCTCTTAATGATTGCAAACAATTTTCACTGCAATGACCCTGACTGTGTGTGTGCGTAATTTGTATGATTTTTATAGTTTAGGAATTTCAGTGAGCTGTATAAAACAAGATGCATGAGTCATCCAAACTCCTGCTCTCCCATCAGTGCTGTGAAAAATGAACAGCATGGCAACACAAAGCCAACTGACATGCATCCAGTCTAGCACTACATTTCCCTGCTGGAACTGTCAACTTGAATGTGGGTGGGAGTGAGGTGGAGCACATCTGGAATTATCTGATGGAAAATAAACCAGTAAGAAACTGGGGAAAGCTCAAAATATGACCCACCCCTAGGGAAAAGTCTTAGGTCATTGACAGTTAAATTATAACAGCATTATTATTGTGAAAAAGTACATGAACTGTTTGCTTAAGGACAAAGAAAACTGACCTACCACTCTGGGTTGTCAAAATATTCCATATACATTTTGAATAAACAATTTATTCTTCCTAGCCTATCTAAAATTACAATGATTTTTTGGCAACTGGGATTTCCCCTTAACATGAGTTTCCTGATTTGTGGTTTGTTTCTAACTCTCTCGGAAAATATGTATTTTTTTGTTGTAAATGACTAAACATGCTACGGAAGGCTTGGTGTATAGGAGTTGTAAATAATTTGTTGGAAGTAGCTTTTATTATATGTTGTAGCAGAATTAATGTCCTAGTTGTATTGCGTTACAGGACACTAGTGAAAATAAGGGACGTATTTGCAAATTGCAACAGCGCCTTTTGATGCAGCCACAACTGTGTCTGTCTGCTAATGTTGCAGCAGATGGACTTGCTAATGAGATGGCCATCAGCCACGGCGCTAATCCACCACTTTGTGTATTAAGACACAGAAGGGTTGCACCATCGGATATGAGGGTCATTCCGAGTTGATCGCTAGCTGCTGTTGTTCGCAGCGCAGCGATCAGGCTAGAAATCGACATTTCTGCGCATGCGTATGAACCGCAATGCGCACGTGCGACGTACGTGTACAAAGACCTTTGCACAGGTTCTAGCGAAGCTTTAAGTCACACGGCACAACGCAAGAAGATTGACAGGAAGGGGGTGTTTCTGGGTGTCAACTGACCATTTTCAGGTAGTGTTAGGAAAAACGCAGGAGTGCCGGGGAAAATGCAGGCGTGGCTGGGCAAACGCTGGGCGGGTGTGTGACGTCAAATGCCAACCCTCCAACGTTAGAATCAACGCACACGAAGAGTAAGTCCAGGGCTGGTCTTGTTTTGCACAAAATGTGTTTGCAGATGCCCTGCTGCACAGGAGTTCGCACTTCTGCAAAGCGAAAATACACTCCCCGGTGGGCAGCGACTATGCGTTTGCACGGCTGCTAAAAACTGCTAGCGAGCAATCAACTCAGAATGACCCCCATTGCCCAATGGAGGCACAGAATCTCCGCCTGAACCCTGTGTCAGTGCCAGAGCCGGCCCCAGGCATAGGCAAATGCCTAGGGCTTTTGGTATGACTAGGGGCACAAACAGCTTCTGCTGATTAAAATGATATGCAGCATGCCTATATTCTGTGTGTGACTGCGGCTGTATCTGCATACATAATGCTACGTTACAGTGTATTTCTGGAAATCATTTTAACGTAGCATTTTGTATGCAGATACAGCCACAGTCACACACAGAATATAGGCATGCTGTGTATCATTTTAATTAACAGAAGCTGCTTGTGCATCCTAGCCACATACTAATGCAAATAAGAAGCATTTTCATCAAAAAAAGGCACCTGTCATTAGCAGAGCTGCCAGCTGACTCACGCCAGGCATCTCCTGCTGCATGGCATATTGAGGCAAGATGTATGAGGACACATCTGTATCCAAGCAGAGGCAGAGGTCACAGTGTTAGCAGCCACGTGAGTGCTGTGTGCGGGTGGGTTGGTTGTGCAGTAGTGTTCGGCATGTGTGTAAGGGGCATTATGAGTGTTGTGTATAAATGCATTAATAATGTGCGGCAAATGTGTAAGGGGCACTATGTGTGTCATTAGATCAGACATGGTACCGAAGGATTGGCATATAGGTGAGGTAATGCCATTATTTAAAAAGGGATCCAAAAATCCTCCGGGAAACTACAGACGAGTTAGTTTAACATCTATAGTGGGGAAAATATTGGAAGGAATTCTAAGGGACGTCATACAGGAGTATCTAAAGTCCGCTAGGATTATTAGCAAGAACCAGCATGGGTTTGTGAGGGACAGGTCATTTCAGACTAATTTAATTAGCTTCTACGAGGAAGTGAGCAATAATCTTGATCAAGGAAAAGCAGTGGATGTGGTCTTCCTAGATTTTGCAAAAGCCTTCGACACAGTTCCTCACAGGAGACTGATGATCAAATTAAAGGAGCTTGGCCTAGGAAAAACTATTTGCACATGGATAAGCAGCTGGTTGGATAGCAGGGTACAGCGAGTAGTGGTCAACGGGAAGTCCTCAACCTGGTCCCCAGTAGTCAGCGGAATACCACAAGGGTCCGTACTCGGACCACTACTGTTAAACATATTTATCAATGACCTAGAAATAGGCCTGGAAAGCACAGTGTCAATCTTTGCAGATGATACTAAACTGTGTAAGGTAATTAATTGCAGAATGATCTATCTAAACTTGAACTCTGGGCGTCTAAATGGAAAATGAGGTTCAATACAGACAAATGCAAGGTTATGCCTTTTTGGGACTAAAAACAAACTTGCATCCTACATATTAAATGGGGAACGCCTAGGGGAAACAGAGTTGGAAAAAGATTTGGGGGTATTGATTGATAATAGGCTTAATAACCGTACACAATGTCAAAACGCAGTAAAGAAGGCAAGTAAGGTGCTAGCGTGCATAAAAAGGGGAATTGAGACAAGGGACTCGGATGTAATCATGCCGCTGTATAAGGCATTAGTACGTCCGCACCTGGAATATTGTGTTCAGTTTTGGGCACCATTGTATAAAAAAAGACATCAGTGAACTCGAAAGTGTTCAAAGGTGAGCTACTAAATTGATTAAAGGCCTAGAAGGACTGGACTATAAGGAAAGACTTACTAGGTTGAATATGTATACACTAGAAAAGAGGCGCCTAAGAGGAGATATTATTAATATCTTCAAATATGTAAAGGGTCATCACAAAGAGTTATCAGAGGAATTATTTATTAAAAGAACACAGCTTAGGAGACGTGGGCACTCACTGCGTCTGGAGGAGAGAAAGTTCTGAACGCAACGGAGGAAAGGGTTCTTCACTTTTAGGGCAATCAGGATGTGGAATTCCATTATTCAGCAGGTATGTAGAATCATCACAACTTAAAACAGGTTGAACATGATGGGCAATTTGCCTCTATTCAACCTCAAATACTATGTTACTATGTTACTATATTATGTAGAGGTCACAGTGTTAGCAGCCATGTGAGGGCTGTGTGCGGGTGGATTGGTTTTGCAGTAGTGTTCGGCATATGTGTAAGGGGCATTATGTGTGTTGTGTATAAATGCATTAATAATGTGCGGCATATGTGTAAGGGGCACCAGTGACGTGCGGTGGGGTGAGGCAGGTGAGGCAGAGCCTTTCCTGTCATACTTACGTTTAAACCAGAGTTTTTACTGAATAAAGTATATGAAAAATACCACTAATTTGTTTGAAAGATCTTCTTTGCATTATTCTAATAATTTTTACAGCCCAAACTCTGGAGTAAAAAGTCTATGGCAGGTGAGGCAGTACCTCACCTGCTTACCTTTTCAGCACATCTCTGATCAAAACTCACCAAATTTCCAGGAGTTTATGATGCTGCACCTGTGTATAATGCCCAGATGTACACTTTGGCTCATGTATTGCATGTAAATCTTGCTCTGGGGTTAGCCAGTGCCTCCTGAGCCATTTAGCTCACCGCACGTTCCTGAGGGGCACTATGTGTGTCATTATGTGTATAAGTTCACTAATAATGTGTGGCATATGTGAAAGGGACATTATGTGTATAAGGGCATTAATAAAGGTTGGCATAATGTGTAAGGCACATTATGTTTCTAAAGACATTAATAATGTGTGTCATATGTGTAAGGGGCATTACTGTGTGGTATTATGTGTATAAAGGCATTACTAATGTGTGGCATTATGTGTACAAGGTGCTCTACTGTGTGGCGTAAAGTAGAGAAAGCGCACTACTGTGTGGTCTAATGTGAATAAAGAGCAATATGGTGTGTTGTAATGTGAACAAGGAGCAATTCAGTGTGATGTAATGTGAATAAGGGGCACTACTGTGAGGAGTAACGTTTATAAGGTAAAGTGGTACTACTGTGTGATGTTATGTGAATTAGGGACACTATCGCATGATAAAATGTAAATAAAGTTGCACTACTGTATGGCATAATTTGAATTGGGGGTACTATTGTGTGGCCATGCCCCTACCCAGAAAGAACACACCCCTTTATGGGCTGTGCACCGAATGTGCAGGGTCAGAGGCAGAACTAGTGGTGGTGCTAGGGGGCACCAGCCAAAATCTTGCCTAGGGCATCATATTGGTTAGGGCCGGCTCTGGTCAGTGCAACTGTATCTTTAGACTCAGCCAAAAGCTCCGTTACCACCCAGAAATGCCCACTGAAATTGCATGTACTGTATCTGTGTGCAATTCCGATCTGGATCTTTGCGCAGTAACCATTTGGATGCATGCACAGTGTGACTCAGATACTGTATGTGCAGACTGAAAACATTGCCCGCTTGCATCCGATGTTGCTGCTGCGTCCACCTGTGATTCAGGCTACTAGTGTCCCTTATTGATGGCCTCTAATTTATTCGAGTGCACTAAGTTGCTGTGTAGTTTACTAGAGGAGAACAGCAATATAATGTATAAAAGATTATTCAATAATGTAGCAGAAAATGCACAAATGTGAGGAAGTGACCAATAAGTTATTTATTTTGTTCTCGCTTTGGATACAGGAAAAAAAGCTGATCTCGTTATTATAGAGTAAACTGACCTCCCCATAGTCCCGATGTTGGCACATGCACTGCGAATTTGGAGTGTGTGTGCTGTGTATATACCGGTATGTCTGCGTTTATGGGAGGTAACGATGAGGGGTGGGGGCATGTTGCAAGTGTTTTGTAAGTGTGTTGCAGGCAGCGACTGAATCCTTGTTCGTTGTAAACTGTGATGGCTCAGGCGGCTTATGTGCATGAGACCTTCTGTACAGCCATAGGGTTGCTCACAAGTTCGATGGTGCAACTGATGTGTGACTGATGGTGCTTCTCTGTACACATAACGGTTGCTGCATCATTAGCATTTCTGTCTTTGACTACATGCATGTAAAAAATATTGCACAATTGATGAAAGAGTTTGCAACTTTGTCCAACAACTCTTTAATTTATGCTGCTTCTCCCATGTATGATATTCACACTCTATACCTGAATCCAGGTTGCCAGATACTGTTATTGGCACAGCTATGGAAGAATGGATCTCTCCATACTTATACAGCTGCCGAAATAGGCAGGACCCCACTCCTTTAATACTCATTAACGTCCACCACCCAACAGCCATACCCATCAAGAATCCATTAACCAATTTCCCCCACACAGCATCCATTAGCACATCTCTCCCCAATTCATTATAATGAATTGGGGAAAGATGTGCTAATGGTATGCTGTGTGGGGTATACACACACACACACACACACACACACACACACACACACACACACACACACACTACACATATACACACAGCAGACATATATACACAGCACACATGTACACACATATATACAAGCACACAACACACATATATACAAACATCACAAATGTATATACACACACACACATACACACCACACATATATAAACACATACACCACACACATATACTGTATACACACCCCAATCCTTAAAATAATTCACCAGGCTTCTTCCAGCAGCAGTTCATCATGTAATAATGGGGGGCGGAGCTTGTGACTGACAAGCTCTGAGGACCACAGTGCAGGAGAGGACTGAAGGAGATGGAAGGGGTGGCCACCACACTGCCTGTAGTGTACGGCTCTAAGCAGGCAGACTAATATCACCAACAGCCAGGCGAGAGAGTGCAATTGCCAAACAGGGGACAGATGAGATGGGGCTTAGAAAGGTGGCAGATTGCAATAAAGGAGACAGAGGTCTCCTCTCCTGTGGGCATATTTTTAATGGGGGTTTGAAGTTGTATTTGACCGGTCCCGGGAGTCCCCCACCGGATGGTGCCCCATTACAGTAGCTACGAAGCACAGCATCAGTGCACTGAAAAAAGGGACATTTAATACATTCCCACCTACAACACATGTAAGACATAGGTAGAAGTGTTATGGAGTTTATAGACTACACTGTGTATTTTGAGCGCAGAAAACGGAACAATGAGGTCCCTAACTATAATATAGTTTTCTCATACATCCTAGAGGATGCTGGGGTCACATCAAGAACCATGGGGTATAGACGGGATCCACAGGAGACATGAGCACTTTAAGACTTTCAAAGGTGTGAACTGGCTCCTCCCTCTATGCCCCTCCTCCAGACTCCAGTTTAGAATCTGTGCCCAGTGAGACTGGATGCACTCTGAGGAACTCTACTGAGTTTCTCTGAAAAAGACTTATGTTAGGTTTTTTATTTTCAGGGAGTACTGCTGACAACAGTCTCCCTGCTTCGTGGGACTTAGGGGAGAGAAGTCAGACCTACTTCTGTGAGTTTAAAGGCTCTGCTTCTTTGGCTACAGGACACCATTAGCTCCTGAGGGTCTGATCGTTAGGTACGCCTAGATGCTCATTCCCAGAGCCTGCCGTCAACCCCCTTGCAGAGCCAAAAGTCAGAAGACAGGTGAGTAGAAGAAGAAAAGAAGACTTCAGTGACGGCTTCTGAGGTACCGCAGCGCTCGCACGCTGCGCGCCATGCTCCCACACACAGCGGCACTACAGGGTGCAGGGTGTGGGGGGGGGGGGGGGGGCGCCATGGGTAGCATATATGACCTCTGTAAGTAACTGGCAAGAGCGGACATAGTGCCAGGGCACTGTCCGGACCCCCGCCAGTATAAAAATTTATTGGAAAAGAGCGGGTCTGAAGCGCGCCATTACCGGGGTGGAGCTTAGCCCTCACAGCACACAGCCCGGCGACATTTTCTCTACACAAGGCTGCAGAGACGCTGGTCCTTCCTCACACTGCTGCATAAGTATCAGTATCAGTTATTTTAGTGCATTATATGTTAATTATAAAAGCGCTGCAGGTCTGGGGCATTTTCAGTGGTGTTTCAGACCGGGATTGAGCGCTGGGGTGTGAGCTGGCAATAACTCCCTCTGTGTCCCTCTGACAGGCTTTACTGTCGGTCTGTCCCCTATAGGCCCAGTGTGTCGGTGTGTGTTGGGTGCACGTGTGTCGGCATGTCTGAGGCGGAGTGCTCTTCCCAGGAGGAGATTATGTTAGGGACACAAACGGCTGTGGGAGTGACCCTGTCGGCACCGCCGACACCTGATTGGGTGAATGTTTTGGGTGCTTTGAATGCTAATGTGGCTCTGATAAATAAGAGATTGGATAAATCTTAGTCTCAGAACCAGGCATGAAAGAAATCCGTAGAAGATGTGTTGTTACAAGTCCAGACCCCCTCGGGGTTACAAAAACGTTCATTTGCCCAGCTGGCAGACACGGATACCGACACGGACACTGACTCAAGTGTTGACTATAGTGATGCCAGATTAGATCCAAAACTGGCAAAGAGCATTCAGTACATGATTGTGGCAATCAAAGACGTATTACATATCACTGAGGACCCTGCTGTTCCGGACACTAGGGTCTGTATGTATAAAGGAAAGAAACCTGAGGTAACGTTTCCTCCCTCTCATGAACTGAACACGCTTTGTGAAAAGGTTTGGGAAAATCCTGACAAAAAGTTTGATTCCAAAAAGGATTCCAGTGGCGTATCCGTTTCCCTCTGGGGATAGGGAAAAATGGGAGTTACCCCCCATTGTGGACAAAGCTCTATTATGGCTGTTTAAAAAGGTGTCTCTTCCGTCCCCTGACACGGCAGCCCTAAAGGATCCTGCGGATTGTAGGCAGGAAAATACATTGAAATCCATTTATGTCACCACGGGTACGCTACTCAGACCAGCCATTGCATCTGCGTGGGTGAGTAGCGCTATCGAAAAATGGGCAGATAACTTGTCATCTGAAATAGATACCCTGGATAGGGATAGCATTCTTTTGACACTAGGTTATATCAGGGATGCTGCAGTCTACCTAAAGGAAGCTGCGAGGGATATTGGCCTCTTGGGATCAAGGGCCAATGCCATGGCAGTCTCAGCTAGGAGCGCATTGTGGATTCATCAATGGAATGCTGATGCTGACTCTAAGAAAGCTATGGAGTCTCTATCGTATAAAGGTGGCGTATTGTTTGGTGACGGCCTCGCTGATTTGGTATCTATGGCTACCGCGGGTAAGTCATCATTTTTACCTTATGTGCCTGCACCACAAAAGAAAGCACACCACTATATGATGCAGTCCTTTCGGCCCAATAAATACAGAAAAGGCCGAGGGTCTTCCTTGCTACTAGAGGAAAGGGAAAAGGTAAACGATCACCGGCCGTGGCCAGTTCCCAGGAGCAGAAGTCCTCCCCGGCTTCTGCCAAATCCACCGCATGACGCTGGGGCTCCTCTGCGGGAGTCCGCACCGGTGGGGGCACGTCTCAAGCTCTTCAGTCAGTTCTGGGCTAGTTCGGCCCTGGACCCATGGGTTTTAGAAATAGTGTACCAGGGGTACAAACTGGAGTTTCAAGACGTTCCCCCTCACCGATTTTTCAAATTGGCCTTACCAGCTTCTCTTCCGGACAGGGAGGTGGTATGCGCCGCAATACAAAAATTGTGTCACAATCAAGTCATTGTCAGGGTTCCCCCCGTCGCAACAGGGAGAAGGCTTTTATTCGAGCCTGTTCGTGGTCCCGAAGCCAGACGGCTCAGTCAGACCAATCATGAACCTCAAATCCCTAAATTTCTACCTAAGAAAATTCAAATTCAAGATGGAATCTCTCCGGGCAGTGATCTCCAGTCTGGAGGAGGGGGATTTTATGGTGTCGTAGACATAAAGGATGCCTACTTACATGTTCCCATTTATCCTCCACATCAGGCTTACCTGAGGTGTGCAGTTCAGGATTGTCATTACCAATTTCAGACGTTGCCGTTTGGTCTGTCCACGGCTCCGAGGATTTTCACCAAAGTAATGGCCGAAATGATGGTTCTCCTGCGCAAGCAAGGAGTCACAATTATCCCATACTTGGACGATCTCCTGATAAAGGCGAGATCCAAGGACCAATTACTGCAGAACATTACGCTCTCGCTGACAATTCTGCAGCAACATGGGCCCTCATTCCGAGTTGTTCGCTCGCTAGCTGCTTTTAGCAGCATTGCACATGTTAAGCCGCCGCCCTCTGGGAGTGTATCTTAGCATAGCAGAATTGCGAACGAAAGATTAGCAGAATTGCGAATAGAAAATTCTTAGCAGTTTCTGAGTAGCTCGAGACTTACTCCTACATTGCGATCAGTTCAGTCAGTTTCGTTCCTGGTTTGACGTCACAAACACACCCAGCGTTCGGCCAGACGCTCCCCCGTTTCTCCAGCCACTCCCGCGTTTTTCCATGAAACGCCTGCGTTTTTCCGCACACTCCCAGAAAACGGTCAGTTTCCGCCCAGAAACACCCACTTCCTGTCAATCACTCACCGATCAGCAGAACGATGAAAAAACTTAGTTACGCCATGAGTAAAATACCTAACTTTTGTGTAAAATAACTAAGCGCATGCGCTATGCGAACCTTGCGCATGCGCAGTAAGCGACTAATCGCAGTATAGCAAAAATCGGCAACGAGCGAGCAACTCGGAATGACCCCCATGGTTGGCTCCTAAACTTGCCAAAATCACAGTTGGTTCCGACGAGACGGCTGTCGTTTTTGGAAATGATTCTGGACACAGAATTACAGAGAGTTTTCTTCCAGTGGAAAAGGCTCTGGAAATTCAGAACCTGGTCAAACAAATTCTGAAACCAGCAAAAGTATCGATCCATCAATGCACTCGGTTGCTGAGGAAGATGGTGGCGGCCTACGAGGCCATTCCGTTTGGCAGATTCCATGCCAGAGTGTTTCAGTGGGACCTGTTGGACAAGTGGTCCGGGTCCCATCTGCACATGCACCGAAGGATAATCCTGTCTTCCAAGACCAGAATCTCACTCCTGTGGTGGCTGCACAGCTCTCACCTCCTAGAGGGACGCAGGTTCGGGATCCAGGACTGGATCTTAGTGACCACGGATGCGAGTCTCCGAGGCTGGGGAGCAGTCACACAGGGGGAAAGCTTCCAGGGAAGATGGTCAAGCCAGGAAATTTGTATACACATAAACGTTCTGGAGCTAAGGGCTATTTACAACGGCCTTCTGCAAGCGGAACATCTTCTTCGCAATCGGCCCGTCTTGATTCAGTCGGACAACATAAGAGCAGTAGCATACATAAACCGCCAGGGCGGAACAAAGAGCAGAGTGGCAATGGCAGAGGCCACAAAGGTTCTCCGCTTGGCGGAAAGGCATACAAGCGCTCTGTCAGCGATCTTCATTCCAGGAGTGGACAACTGGGAAGCAGACTTCCTCAGCAGACACGATCTCCATCCAGGAGAGTGGGGTCTTCATCAAGAGGTCTTTGCAGAAGTGACAAGTCTTTAGGGAATTCCTCAAATAGACATGATGGCGTCTCGCCTCAACAAGAAACTTCAGAGATATTGTTCCAGGTCGAGAGACCCTCAAGCAATAGCAGTGGACGCCCTAGTGACACCGTGGGTGTTTCAGTCGGTGTATATGTTTCCTCCCCTTCCACTCGTTCCAAAAGTAATAAAGATCATAAGAAGAACAAAGGTTCAAGCGATCCTCATTGTTCCAGACTGGCCAAGGAGGTCTTGGTATCCAGATCTTCAGGAATTACTTATAGGAGATCCCTGGCCTCTTCCTCTGAGGGAGGATCTGTTACAGCAGGGGCCGTGCGTGTTCCAAGACTTACCGCGACTTCGTTTGACGGCTTGGCGGTTGAACGCTGGATGCTAGCCCGAAAGGGTATTCCCAAGGAAGTCATCCCCACTCGTATTCAGGCCAGGAAAGGAGTAACGTCTAAACATTACTACCGTATTTGGAGAAAATACGTGTCTTGGTGTGAATCCAGGAAGGCTCCTACGGAAGAATTTCAGTTAGGACGTTTACTCCATTTTCTACAAGCTGGTGTGGATGCAGGCCTAAAGTTGGGCTCAATTAAAGTACAAATTTCAGCCTTATCGGTTTTCTTCCAAAAACAATTGGCCTCCCTTCCAGAAGTTCAGACTTTTGTGAAAGGCGTGTTACACATCCAACCTCCCTTTGTGCCCCCTGTGGCACCGTGGGACCTTAACGTGGTGTTGCAATTCCTTCAATCTCATTGGTTTGAATCTTTACAGAAGGTAGAGTTGAAATTCCTCACTTGGAAAGTGGTCATGCTGTTGGCCTTGGCATCCACAAGGCGGGTGTCTGAATTAGTGGCCTTGTCTCACAAGAGCCCTTATTTGATCTTCCATGTAGATAGAGCAGAGTTGAGGACTCGTCAGCAATTTCTGCCGAAAGTGGTTTCGTCGTTCCACTTGAACCAACCTATTGTGGTGCCAGTGGCTACTGATGCCTTGCTGGTATCGAAGTTTTTCGATGTAGTCAGAGCTTTGAAAATTTATGTCGCCAGAACAGCTCAGCTTAGGAAAACGGAGGCTCTGTTTGTCCTGTATGCTCACAACAAGATTGGGGCTCCTGCTTCCAAGCAGACTATTGCGCGCTGGATCTGTCATACGATTCAGCATGCTCATTCTACGGCTGGATTGCAGTTACCGAAATTGGTGAAGGCCCTTCTACCAGAAAGGTGGGCTCATCCTGGGCGGCTGCCCAGGGGGTCTCGGCATTACAACTTTGCCGAGCGGCTACTTGGTCGGGTTCAAACACCTTTGCGAAGTTCTACAAGTTTGCGGACGACTCTGCAGCACCGATTGAGCAAACATGAGGTCCTCATCAGCCAGGGTATCAAACTTGTAGAACTTAGCAAAAGTGTTTGAACCCGACCACGTAGCTGCTCGGCAAAGTTGAAGCGCCGAGACTCCTCGGGCAGTCGCCCAAGATGAGCCCACCTTCCTGGTAGAATGGACTTTCACTGACTTCGGCAACGGCAATCCAGCCGAAGAATGAGCATGCCGAATCGTATTACAGATCCAGCAGGCAATAGTCTGCTTGGAAGCAGGAGCCCCAATTTTGTTGGGAGCATATAGGACAAACAGAGCCTCTGATTTCCTAATTTGAGCCATTCTGGCGACATAAATTTTCAAAGCTCTGACTACATCGAGAGATTTTGAAACAGCCAAGGCATCTGTAGCCACAGGCACCACAATAGGTTGGTTTATGTGAAACGAAGAAACCACCTTCGGCAGAAATTGTTGACGAGTTCTCAATTCCGCTCTATCCACATGGAAAATCAAATATGGGCTCTTGTGAGACAAAGCCGCCAATTCCACACCCGTCTTGCGGACGCCAAGGCCAAAAGCATGACCACTTTCCAAGTGAGAAATTTCAACTCAACCTTTCGCAAATTTTCAAACCATAAGAAATTGCAACACCATGTTAAGATCCCACAGTGCCACGGGTGGCACAAACGGAGGAGGGATGTGCAGTACTCCCTTCACGAAAGTCTGAACCTCTGGAAGGGCGGCCAATTATTTTTGAAAGAAAATAGATAAACCCGAAATCTGCACTTTAATGGAACCTAATTTCAGGCCTGCATCCACACCTGCCTGCAAAAAATGGAGGAAACGACCCAGCTGAAACTCCTCCGTAGGAGACTTCTTGGCATCACACCAAGACACATATTTTCTCCAAATATACAGTGATAATGCTTCGCTGTGACCTCCCTTCTAGCCTTAAGGAGAGTGGGGATGACCTCCCCGGGAATCCCCTTTCGAGCTAGGATTTGGCGTTCAACCTCCACGTCGTCAAACGAAACTGCGCTAAGTCCTGGAAGACGCACGGCCCCTGCAGTAACAGATCCTCTCTGAGAGGAAGAGGCCAGGGATCTTCTATGAGCAATTCCTGATATCCGGGCCCTCCGTGGCCAATCTGGAACAATGAGTACCGCCTGAACCCTTGTTCTTCTTATGATCCTTATCACTTTTGGAATGAGTGGAAGTGGAGGGAACACATATACCGACTGAAACACCCACGGAGTTACCAGGGCGTCCACTGCACTGGCTTGAGGGTCCCTCGACCTGGAACAATATCTCTGAAGCTTCTTGTTGAGGCGAGACGCCATCATGTCTATTTGAGGAATTCCCCAACGACTTGTCACTTCTGCAAAAACCTCTTGATGAAGACCCCACTCTCCTGGATGGAGATCGTGTCTGCTGAGGAAATCTGCTTCCCAGTTGTCCACGCCCGGAAGGAATACCGCTGACAGAGTGCTGACATGTTTTTCCGTCCAGCGGAGAACTTTTGTGGCCTCCGCCATCGCCGCTCTGCTCTTTGTTCCGCCCTGGCGGTTTATGTACGCCACTGCTGTTACGTTGTCCGACTGAATCAGGACAGGTAGACCTCGAAGAAAGTGTTCCACTTGCAGAAGGCCATTGTAGATGGCTCTTAATTCCAGAACGTTTATGTGCAGGCAAGCTTCCCGGCTTGACCATTTTCCCTGGAAATTTTTTCCCTGTGTGACTGCTCCCCAGCCTCGGAGACTTGCATCCGTGGTCACCAGGACCCAATCCTGGATCCCGAACCTGCGTCCCTCTAGGAGGTGAGAACTTTGAATCCACCACAGGAGAGATATTCTGGTCCTGGAAGATAGATTTATTTTCCGGTGCATGTGCAGGTGAGACCCGGACCACTTGTCCAACAGGTCCCACTGAAATACCCGGGCATGAAACCTGTCAAACGGAATGGCTTCGTAAGCTGCAACCATCTTCCCCAGCACTCGAGTGCATTGATGAATCGACACTCTTGCCGGTTTCAGAATCTCCTTGACCATGATCTGGATTTCCAGAGCTTTTTCCACTGGGAGAAACACTCTCTGCCGTTCCGTGTCCAGGATCATGCCCAAGAAAGACAGCCGAGTTGTCAGAATCAACTGTGACTTTGGCAAATTTGGAATCCAACCATGTTGTTGCAGCACTGTCAGGGAGAGTGCCACGTTTCTTAGCAACTGCTCCTTTGATCTTACCTTTATCAGGAGATCGTCCAAGTACGGGATAATTGTGACACCCTGCTTGCGTAGGAGTACCATCATTTCTACCATTACTCTGGTGAAGACCCTCGGGGCCGTGGAAAGACCAAACGGCAACGTCTGAAATTGGTAATGACAATCCTGAACCGCAAACCTCAGGAAAGCTTGATGTGGAGGATATATTGGGACATGTAAGTAGGCATCTATTATGTCGACTGATGCCATAAAATCCCCCCCCCCCTTCCAGACTGGAGATCACTGCTCGAAGAGATTCCATCTTGAACTTGAAAGTTTTCAAATACAGATTGAGGGATTTTAGGTTCAGGATCGGTCTGACCAAGCCATCCGGCTTTGGTACGACAAATAGGCTCGAATAAAACCCTTCTCCCCGTTGAGATGGGGGTACCGTGACAATGACATGCTGTTGACACAGCTTTTGTATCGCAGCACGCACTACTTCCCTTTCTGGGATAGAAACTGGCAAGGCTGATTTGAAAAATCGGTGGGGGGGCACTTCTTGAAACTCCAGTTTGTACCCTTGGGACACTATGTCTAACACCCAAGGATCCAGGCCCGAGTGAAACCAGACCTGACTGAAGAGTCGGAGACACGCCCCCACTGGTACGGACTCCCGTAGAGGAGCCCCAGCGTCATGCGGTGGACTTGGCAGAAGGCGGGGAGGACTTCTGCTCCTGGGAGCCTGGCACAGCAGGCGACCTTTTTCCCCTTCCTCTACCCTTAGAGGCAAGGAAGGACGACCCTCTTCCTTTTTTGTATTTATTAGGCCGAAAGGACTGCATCTGATAATGTGGCACCTTTTTCTGTTGTGCAGGAACATAAGGAAGAAAGGATGACTTACCTGCTGTAGCTGTAGACACCAGTTCAGCGAGGCCATCACCAAACAAGACATTACCTTTATATGGGAGAGCTTCCATAGCTTTCTTAGAGTCGGCATCAGCATTCCATTGATGAATCCACAGCGCTCTCCTGGCCGAGACTGCCATGGCATTGGCCCGTGATCCCAAGAGGCCAATATCCCTCGCCACATCCTTTAGGTAACTGCAGCGTCCCTGATATAAACGAGAGTCAAAAGAATGCTATCCTTATCCAGGGTATCCATGTCAGATGCCAAATTATCTGCCCACTTACCAATAGCACTACTCACCCATGCCGATGCCACGGCAGGTCTGAGCAGCGCACCCGTAGTGACATAAATGGATTTTAAGGTTTTTTCCTGCGATCCGCAGGGTCCTTAAGGGCAGCAGTGTCTGGAGACGGAAGCGCTACCTTCTTGGACAGTCGTGATAGAGCCTTGTCCACATTGGGAGATGACTCCAACTTTTCCCAGTCGTCAGAGGGGAAAGGATATGCCATTAGAATTCTCTTGGGAATCTGCCACCTTTTGTCAGGTTATTCCCAAGCTTTTTCACAAAGAGTGTTCAGCTTATGAGAGGGGGGGAACGTTATCCTTAATGGGTAATCGCACCAAATTACTGTGCCCCCCCCCCAGTTTTGCTCCCTGTTACTTGTGCAGGAGAGTGGAGGTCCGGGCCAGCGTCTCTGCATCCTGTGTAAGAGAAAATGGCGCTGGTAAGCTGTGAGGGCTAAGTCATGCCCCCTCACCGGCGCGCTGTAGTCCCGCTCAAATTTAAAATATTTATACTGGCGGGGGCTATATCAAGTGCCTAGGCACTTCTGACATATATATTTTGGCCAGATTTATTGTCTAACTCCAGTAATCATGCTGCCCAGGGCACCCCCCCTGCGCCCTGCACCCTGCAAGTGCCACCATAAGTGTGTGTGGGAAGTCTTCTGTTCTTCTTTATACTCACCCAGCTTCTTTCTTCTGGCTCTGTTAGGGGGTTGACGGCGCGGCTCCGGGAACAAGCAGCTAGGCGCACCAAGTGATTGAACCCTCTGGAGCTAATGGTGTCAAGTAGCCTAAGAAGCAGAGCCTTTGAACTCAGAAGAAGTAGGTCTGCTTCTCTCCCCTCACTCCCACGAAGCAGGGAGACTGTAGCCAGCAGGTCTCCCTGAAAATAAAAACCTAACATAAAGTCTTTTCAGAGAAACTCAGGAGGGCTCCCCTAGTGTGTGTCCAGTCTCTCTGGGCACAGAATCTGAGGTCTGGAGGAGGGGCATAGAGGGAGGAGCCAGTTCACACCCATTCTAAGTCTTATAGTGTGCCCATGTCTCCTGCGAATCCCGTCTATACCCCATGGTCCTTTTGGAGTCCCCAGCATCCTCTAGGACGTAAGAGAAAATATGATTTTAATACCTACCTGTAAATCCTTTTCTCTTAGCCCATAGAGGATGCTGGGCGCCCGTCCCAGTGCGTACTGTATCTGCAGTTTTTTGTTACATTTCAACACATGTTGTGTTACGTTTTTAGTTAGCCTGTTGCTAACATTGTTCATGCCGTTGACTTGCGTTATGTTGAATGCCGTGTTGTACGGCGTGCTTGAGGTGTGAGCTGGTATGTATCTCACCTTAATTTAACAATAAATCCTTTCCCTCGAAATGTCCGTCTCCCTGGGCACAGTTCCTATAACTGGAGTCTGGAGGAGGGGCATAGAGGGAGGAGCCAGTTCACACCCTTTGAAAGTCTTAAAGTGCCCATGTGTCCTGCGGATCCCGTCTATACCCTATGGTTCTTGATGTGACCCCAGCATCCTCTACGGACTAAGAGAAAAGGATTTACCGGTAGGTATTAAAATCCTATTTTTTCTTCATCCTTCTTGTAGAGTTTGTGTGAAAAACAAATCAGTGTGGAGAATACTGTGCATTGATGTCAGTCTGTACCAGAAGAAAATCTTGTTCTCACTAGACAGGGCACATCCTGACAATGAATACAGATATTCGGTGGCTTTTGCACATTGGCTGGATGACAAACAGTGATTTCTCAAAGGGTCTGCTTTCCAGCTACAAGACAGGTGCAAACTGACTTCCTAACAAGTCATAACATTTAATCAGAACCATACTCAGGGGTACGTTACTACACCTACTGATGCTTGCCTGCAGCTATCCGGATATTTTAACAGGGATCAGGAGTGGATGTTAACAAGTTCAATAATATGTGCAACATCTGTACATTAAAACACAAAAATACCACAGAACAGCTGCTGAAAACCTGTCCATTACATCAGAGAATTAACCTTCCCTAGGACCATATGTCAGAGCAGCCTACATTGTGGGTTTTTACTGTATCAATATAAAACAGGTCATGCTAAGAAGATCAGTGGAACACCACATGCAGTTTAATAAAAGGCATGCCTTGAGTTAGAAGCCAGCCTTCTTCCAGTGGATAAAGAAACATTTAGTAGGAAATGCAAATACAAATGTGTGAATTCATTATACGAAATAAAATGAAGTTTGTGTTTGCCCGAATTCTGAAAGCTTACTTATTTCCCAATGATCTGTTCGTTTCCAGGAAAAAATAAATAATGACTTGGGACCCCACATACAGCACCAACACCTGTGTAACCCAAACAATAAGAAGAAGCATGCGTCACAACCTATAGGATGCAATAAAATGCAAGGGCTGTATGCAAACATTTATTGGTTGCGGGTCTCTGAATTCTTCTCAGGGTTCATGAGGATCTTTCCTGAGTAGCCTCAAGGCAAAACCACTGACAGTGACCTGACAGTGGCCTGAGATGCTTAAGTCTGAAGCAGCTACGCACCTTTAGAAAGCAATCTTTAGAGGATAGAAGGAAAAGGGTTTTTGTTTTTTATTAAGCATAATCGTTTTATGATGTTTTAGCAAAAGATAAATAAGAAAAAATGTTATAAAACATATGTTGGTGTCCTTGTGAGCTCACATTCATTTTGATATTAATCAGTGTAAAGTTGCATAGGTTTTTCTCACAATCAGATGTATTAAGCCTGGAGAAGTGATAAAGCACTGATAAGTGCAAGGTGATAACGCACCAGGCAGTCAGTTCCAATTTGTTCATTTACAGTTAGGAGCTGTTAGGAGTTAGGAGCTGATTGACCGGTGCATTAATACATCTGCCCCTCTAGCTGCAATTAATATATACTGATTGTAATATATGCACTCCTTCAGTGAGCACAAGCTCAACAGTACCATCTTGTCTTGGTTTGCGTAATGAATCCACTCTATTCTATGGTTATCTTGCTGTATGTTGGTGTGTGCATAGCACAGAGAGGCTTCTACTCCAACAACTTACTATTAGCAGTGATCAGTTTTACACCAACGCAACTTTGATGCAAACTCCCCTCAGCCTCTTCAATCCAATCACCATAACATACTGTATAAGCCTTCCTGAAAGTGAGGTGCCTAAAATAAATCACAAGGAATTTCAGCATTTGAAGATATTATATAACAAACAGAGCAAAAGAGATTAGTGAAATTATTCAAATATTTTCTATGTCATATTTTTAACAAGGTCAGACATAAGCAATGTTTACATATAGCAATCACATTATAAATACTAAAAAAACAGCTTACAAGTAAAGACTATTGCTGGCACATAAGCAGTTGTAGAAGTCAGCAAACAAGCAGAACAAACCATCCTAAAGGTGCGTACACACGGTGCAATATTTATTTACATTTTGACTATATAGTCAAAATCGTAAGTAAATATAGTGCATATCGCACAGTGGGGGTCATTCCGACTTGTTCGCTCGCAAGCTGCTTTTAGCAGCTTTGCACATGCTAAGCCGCCGCCTACTGGGAGTGAATCTTAGCTTATCAAAATTGCGAACGAAAAAGATTAGCAGAATTGCGAATAGACACTTCTTAGCAGTTTCTGAGTAGCTCCAGACTTACTCGGCATCTGCGATCAGTTCAGTCAGTTTCGTTCCTGGTTTGACGTCACAAACACACCCAGCGTTCGCCCAGACACTCCTCCGTTTCTCCAGCCACTCCCGCGTTTTTCCCAGAAACGGCAGCGTTTTTTCGCACACACCCATAAAACGGCCAGTTTCCGCCCAGAAACACCCACTTCCTGTCAATCACATTACGATCACTAGAACGAAGAAAAAACCTCGTAATGCCGTGAGTAAAAAACCTAACTGCATAGCAAATTTACTTGGCGCAGTCGCACTGCGGACATTGCGCATGCGCATTAGCGACTAATCGCTCCGTTGCGAGAAAAAAATACAGAGCGAACAACTCGGAATGACCCCCAGTGTGTATAGTCCTTGCGATGCCGATGCACAGTCCCGCGGGATCAGCATCACAAGGAAAAATAGACTGTGCAGTCAGCCCAACATTGACTATATTGGCAGGGCTGGGCTCCGGCCCCGTCAAATAGTCAATGTCGGGCTGTATACCCAGCCTCAGTTACACATGATTATTTTAAAGATAGTAAAGAACTGCGCTTAGTCCTACTTATAGCACACTGAGCTAGTTGCTGCTAAAGAACAAAAAGTGGGTGTACTATTAGTCCCACTATAAGGTATGCAATTCTGGTAAACAAAGAGATTGTCCAGCGCACTCCTAGCTCCTCTCAGGATAATTTTAGTAATTATAACCAAACTGTATTTTATTATGTGTAAATAATTTATGCAAACAATATATATTAAATAAGATCAATTTATTTAAAATACCTAAAAACCATAGATGTTGTTTTCATAGCAGGTATATAGATAATTATCTATGTTCTAAGCTAATACCGGTATACAAACATGTATTACTTCACAAACACACATAAACACATACAAAAAACTCTCTGTGAGTCCACTGATTAGTTTAGTTTCTCCATTGTATCACTTTGGATTGAAAGAGTAACAAAATGTGTCCAATGAACTAGATACAAGTAAAAGTCTCCAGTTCGTTCCCTGGTTTTTTAAATAGTCAGCTTTTTTTCAAGTAAGTTTGCTGCTTACGTGTCCTTTTAACCGCTGCTAAGGTGTCCGTTTGCAGGACTTCTCCTCTTCAGCTGTTTGTCAGCGGTAGTGGTGCTGTGGTCTGCTGGCAGACTCCTGCTTCTGCTCCGTGGCTCCGAAGCTCCGTTTCCCCGAGTGCAGGGTGGGATCGATTTTTCAGCAATCAACGTTTCACCTAGCAAAAGGCTTCCTCAGGATGGCTGCATAATCGATCTACAGCCCACTGTAGTTGTGAAACAAAAGTGGTACATTAAAGACACAACACATGTTATAAATATGATAAAAGACATTGAATGGGAGAAAGACCATATACTAGCGACATGTGACTTCAAATCCTTATACACATGTATACAACATGAAATAGGTTGTATGCATGTAAAGAGAAAATTGGAAGAGGATACAGACCTAAAGAAAGAACAAGTGGAATTTTTGGTGGAATCAACACAGTTCATATTACATCATAATTTCTTCCAATTTGGAGAGGACTTCTATGTCCAAACAAAAGGGACAGCGATGGGAAGTAAATTTGCGTCATCTTACGCAAACCTGTTTCTGGCGGAATGGGAAAAGAACGAAATATGGAATAACGAGCCCCTGTGGAACAACCTGAAACTATGGGCCAGATTCATAGATGATATTATCATCGTATGGAAAGGACCACAGGAGGACTTGGACAAAGTTTCTGGATGGGTTGAACAAACATCAGTTAAATTTGGAATTCACATATAACATCAGTAAGGAAACAGTAAACTTCCTGGATCTTAACATATTCATGACTGATAACAAATTGGAGACCAGAACCTTCATGAAACCAACGGATTGCAAAAGTTACTTGAATGCTAAGAGCAATCACCACAAAAAATGGATCACCAAAATTCCAGGAGGGCAATTCAGACGTATAAGGAGAAATTGTTCGAGAAGAGTAGACTTTGAAGAACAAGCTGAAGACATGATGAACAACTCTACAGAAAAACAGTACAACCAGGGCCGGTGCTAGGGTTTTCGGCGCCCTCCTGCAAACTATAATATTGCACCCTCCCTCCCTTAACTCATAAAGGGTCAGCGTGCGTCACAAAAGAGGGAGGATGAGGGCAGGGACGCTGACGGGTATTTACAGGGAGAATGAAGGCAGGGGCACTGACAGTGAGTTACAAGAAGTGTGAAGGCAGGGGCAGTGACAGGGAGTTAAAGGGAGGGTGAGGGCAGGCACGCTGAAGCGTGATTACAGGGATGGTGAGGGCAGGGATGCTGAGGGGGAGTTACAAGGAGAGTGAAGGCATGGGCACTGACAGAGAGTTACAGGGAGGGTGAGGACAGGGACACTGACAGGGAGTTACAGAGAGGGTGAGGGCAGTGGTACTAAGGGTGCTCAGGGTGGTAGAATGCACTTTTTTTCTACTAAAGTCCTATTTTCTTTAACAGATCAAACACCTAAAAAAAATATGTTTTGTTGCTCGCCTTACTCAGCAGCCCTGTATCACTGATCGCCAGCCTGAGCCATGCATAACAACGTGCACACAGCTGGCGAAGAGTGACTCCAAGCCGTCACTTTGCACGCCACATGACGCTCACTTCCCCTGCCCTTATGGTTGATGCTAGATTCAAGTGGCCTAAGGGACCTTTTACATCAGGGGGAGGAGCCATGACACAAGGGGGAGGAGCTATACCAGTGGGATAGTTCCTCTACTATCCACGCCACCAACTATTACCTTTATTAATCAGGTGGCGAGCGAAGCAAGCCCGCGAGGGTACTTTTCTGGTACCCTGTTTGGCCGTAGCTCCTCCCCCTGGTGACGTGTCTCCTCCCTTAGTGATGTCAGAAGGTCCCTTCTCCCACTCTGTCCTTATGTGTTTGTTCATAGGGTAATGGGTCAGCCAGCCACCGCTCCCAGCTGTACAACGGGACATTGCTGCTGCAGCGGTACAGAGCGGAGCAAGCCGAGAGCGGTAATGTCGCTCAGAGCTGGAGTTAGCGCCAAACAGTGACTCTGTGGTGACTCTGTGACCTGTGGTGACTGTGACCTGTGATGCCTCCCTGACAGGGGGACCTGACATTCATCTTCCCCCTCCCCTCTCCCATGCTCACAGCCCAGTTCCTCTAACCCAAACTTACTTCTCTCACAGTAGTAGAGCCCCGGAGGCGGGGCAGTGTGCCAGCGCAGAGGAGGCAGCAGGGTCCGGCAGCTGTGTAGGCCAGGCGTGGAGTCGGGCTGCTGGGAGATTAGTGGGAGACTACTCACTGCAGCGTGCGCACGCCCCCCCCCCCCCTCCCTCTCATGCGGTGGTCTTCCTGGGCAGGCGGGCGGCGCATGTCATATATCTGCAGCACGTCACTTCATGCTGCCACTGCTGCCTGTGGTGTTACAGGGTGCTGTCAGCAGCAGCAGCCGGCAGCAACAGATGGGACAGTGCAGCTCCATCAGTGAGGAAGCAGGGAGAGGGGAGCTGCTGTTCATGCTGCTGGCGGCGCAGATGCCTGTCAGAGTGACAGGCGCTGGCAGCCGGCATCAACAGCGCACATCAGAGCAAGGTCGCAGAGCAGGGAGAGCGCCTCTCTGACCCAGCGCCTCCCTGCTTTGTAGGACCTTGCTGAGCGGGTAGCGTCGGGCCTGAGTACAACATAACCAACTTACAAAGGGAAAGAGATAGGATAGGAAATCTGGAAAGAGATGAACTATTGAAGTACAAAGCAAAGAAACAAGACGAACCAAAAGATGTCCTCTTTATATCAAATTATTACACACAAAGCAAATTATTGGAAAAAAGTATTAGACAGCATTGGCATGTATTAAGAATGGATGAGGATCTACAGGAGATATTACCACCATATCCCCGTATCATTTACAGAAGAGCACCGACACTTGGAACATCACTTGTGAGGAGTCATTTCCAGACTAAAAGATCGGAACCAGTACAAACACAGAAGGTTTTTTCACGTTGTGGTACCTGCACAGCCTGCAAGAAAACCAGGCAGTATTCAGTGAGGACCATAAAAGAAATCACCTCATTTGCACATAAAGGAACCTTCTCCATAAAAGAAAGAATAAGTTGTCATACTGCGGGAGTAATCTACATGCTGTGGTGCCCGTGTGGCCTCCAGTATGTAGGGAAAACGAAAAGAAAACTTCACATCAGAGTACAGGAACACCTGTGTAATATAAAGAATGGTAGAGACAACCATATGGTACCACTACACTTTAAAAAAGCTCACCAGTCAAATCCAGGTCTCTTACAATTTGTTGGACTGAAGCAAGTGGTAAGGCTATGGAGAGGACATACTCTCCAAAGAAGAAACAAAGATAATATACGAATTAGGGACCCTATCCCCAAGAGGTCTAAATATCGATATGTAAATTATACCCTTCCTGAAGTAGTGTAAATCATGGAAATGGAAAGAAAGAACAAGATACTGTATGACCGAGGTATAAAAACAACTGGAGGAAAGAGATATAACTAGCTGATTCTAAAAACAGCATACCCATATGAGTTATTTACATAAGATTAAAAGAAAGGAATAAAATATAGCAGAATTTCCACAGGAGGAATATTTTGTTTTAATATTATAGAAGAACATACAGTAAGATAAGGATGCGCAAACGGACACCTTAGCAGCGGTTAACAGGACACTTAAGCAGCAAACTTACTTGAAAAAAAGCTGACTATTTAAAAAACCAGGGAACGAACTGGAGACTGTTACTTGTATCTAGTTCATTGGACACATTTTGTTCCTCTTTCAATCCAAAGTGATACAATGGAGAATCTAAACTAATCAGTGGACTCACAGAGAGTTTTTTGTATGTGTTTATGTGTGTTTGTGAAGTTATACATGTTTGTATACTGGTATTAGCTTAGAACATAGATAATTATCTATACACCTGCTATAAAAACAACATCTATGGTTTTTAGATATTTTAAATAAATTGATCTTATTTAATATATATTGTTTGCATAAATTATTTACACATAATAAAATACAGTTTGGTTATAATTACTAAAATTATCCTGAGAGGAGCTAGGAGTGCGCTGGACAATCTCTTTGTTTATCAGTATACACATGGCCAGACACAGTACTGATGGAGGACCTGAAACATAGGTAGAAACTGCCTAGAGCATTGCAGATCCATGTGCAGAACTACTCTGTTAATAAGAGAGCTGATTATAAAGGAGAAGCAGATGTGTCTCAGTGAAGCAGGTCTGCCAGACTTTAAACCAAATTGTAAAGAGAAGTTCTCTAAGATAATACACCCATTTTGGACAGGAGAGGGACGGATTGTCCTGTATTAGCCACTCCCTCAAGCATACCTCACAACCATACCGATTTTAGGGCACTGTCCCACCCACAGGCCGCACAGTCCTATGGAGAAAAAAAGGTTGGAAGGTCACAATGTCACTTGCTGCTCTACATAGCAGAGCAGAGGTGAATGTCAACAGAGCAGATCCCGAAGTGTTGGACATGACCCCAGTGTGACACGCAATGAGTGCGAGATGCTTGCAAGGCCACCAATGCAATGTGCAATGGCCTACAGCCATGATTCCCCCCACCCAAATGCATGCTTCATGTTGGTTATTTCAATCTCGCTGAGAGATGTGAACGCAGAGTGCGCTAATAGGCCTCCAATGTTAGACTTCAGTAGTCTCGCTGCCCTGAGGCCTATTGTTTTGTGATTTGTTTTGGTGCATTTCCAGAGAGTTTGCAATTTGCTGACTATTTATTTGCACAAATTCTATCTTTAACATTAGGAACATCTGGATGCTGACTATTGCATAGGGCAACTTGAAACTTTCTTGAATTACTGAAGTTTAGCAAAATCGCAACCTACAGTATTACATTCATCCCATAGGGTGCTAAAGTGTAAATGCTACGAAGTGCTGTGCCTCCACAAACACCTCTATGTTGTTCCGAAAACTAAGTCACTTTGGCAGAACTCTAGGCACGCCAGCACAAACTGAGACACAAGTACATATAACGTGAAAAGTGCGCTTTTATAATGTGAATGAGCTATATATTCTACAAGACTCTTACCAGATGGTAATTGCTTTATAACTTGCTGGCACTCAATTTTTTCAGCTGTAATGGTTTATCAAATGATTACAAAACCTACACTGTAGTGTGGTAAATCAATCATAGTTAAATCTAAATTATATTCCCACTTTAAATTACATTAGTGGAATGGTTTCAGTTGAGGTTGTTAAACATCATAAAAGTAACTTCCTTAACTTGTTTAGAGTTTGTAACTAATTTTACCCTTAAAAGGCATAAGT
Source organism: Pseudophryne corroboree (assembly GCF_028390025.1). Lineage (NCBI taxonomy): Eukaryota > Metazoa > Chordata > Amphibia > Anura > Myobatrachidae > Pseudophryne > Pseudophryne corroboree. The sequence continues at coordinate 995,469,560 of NC_086444.1, read as the reverse complement.
TATCCGCATTAATGGTATAGTATTTAAAGCTAAGGAGGTAGCAGTTTTTCAGACTTTTTTGCATATAGTCTGGCCGATGGGAAACGCCAGGCAGCGTGGGACCTTACGAAGAATGTGATCGCAGCGGCGATCCCAAGGTAATTGACAGCAAGAAGGTGTTTCTAGGTGGCAACTGACCATTTTCTGGGAGTGCCGTGGAAAACGCAAGCGCGTCCAGGCGTTTGCAGGGCGGGTGTCTGACGTCAATTCCGGGACCTGACAGGCTGAAGTGATCGCAGTGGCTGAGTAAGTTCAGAGCTACTCAGAAACTGCACAAAAACTTTTTGCACAGCTTCCCTGCACAAGCAATCGCACACTTGCTAAGCTAAAATACACTCCCCCATAGGCGGTGACTATCTGATCGCACAGCTGCAAAAAACTGCTACTGTGCGATCAACTCGGAATGAGGGCCTTATTTAATTGTACTTAAGTACATCTGTCTTCAATATCTGGGATTGTTTTTGGAGTCTGGGAAACATACAGGGTAAGGTGATGGGGCAGGTAGCCTTACTTTGGGCCTAATTCAGAGATGATCATAGATGTTCTAAAAAATGCACTTCTACGATCAAAACCACTGACATAGAGCTAGTTTGCCCCGCATGCGGCCCCTAATCCCCCCCACAGAGGTGTGAAAGCATTGCAGTGACGATGATTTCGCACCTGGTGAGTAGCTCCCTGCCTACACAGCGGAGGCAGACGGCTACCCGCCATGTTTCTGGTTGCAGCGGCTGCGTGTGACGTCACGTAGCAGCCGCAACCCGCCACAGCATCGGTCTGGACACACCTTCATTGTCCGGACCGTGCCCCTTAAACTGAGCATCGACGCCGCCAAAACACTGTCAGAGAAATCTGGACCCCGCACGATGGGACTGAATGCTTATAGAGTTAAACTTTGTGTATCGATGTCATCTGCAGGAAACGTATTCTGAACAGTATATAAAGCGTTCTTCTCTTCCTGCAGCTGTTTAGTTAATGTACTTTCTAAAAAGGGCCTCTTTGCAGGGCATTAGGATACCAGGAGTGGCAGATAGTGCTATCATCCTAACTTATGGCCCCTTTATGACCGCCCATAGGTCTTTGCATGCTTATAATTAAGATTAAGTATAGTATCTGGATGTCAATAATAAAGATGGATGTGGACTTCCGTTTCCGGCCCCGCTGATGTGAGCCGCACGCTGCTGCAGCTCCGATACAGCCGCTGGGCTCCAGCTATAACGGCTGTTCTTACAGCCTCCACGCCGCCGGGACCCGCACCCGCTACCCTCCCTGACACCACAGCGGTGCATGGACACAGCAGCCACAGAAGCGCACAGCAGAGGTGAGCTGACCCCCCAAGCACCCCCTGACCATAATTTTAGCAATGAGACCCCACAGCTAGACACCCCTGTGACTTACAGGGACATGGTGGCTGCAATCAGGGATGCCGTAGGCCCCCTTATCACTGCACAAACTGCTAGTATCACGCAGCAGCTGGACAAACTTACTCACAGAGTCCAGGACACTGAACAAAAATTGGGGGCTATATTTTCTGACGTGGCAGATTTACAGACCTCTTTTACCAAACAGAGGAAGCTGCAAGACTCGATCATTAATAAATTGCAAGATTTGGAGAACAGATCGCGCAGGAATAATTTACGGGTCGTGGGGGTCCCTGAAGATGTAAAAGGTCCTGCCCTTTATGATTTTACACGACTCACTCTTCCAGAATTACTACAAATTTCAGATCAGTGCCGCGATATGATTATTGAACGGGCACACCGACTAGGACCGATACGCAATCAGACGGGAGCACGCCCTCGGGTGGTAATCTTCCGTATCCTCAATTACGCACATAAGAACTTACTATGGGTGGCCTCCCGTAAGCTCGGTTCCCTGCAGTGGAATGGAAATAGACTGCTCCTATTTCAAGACTATTCGGCGGAGCTAACAGCTGCTAGAAAGGAGTTCTCCCCAGTTTGTTCATACCTGATCAAGAAAGGGACAAAATTTGCCTTGTTATACCCGGCACGACTCCGCATATATAATGGTTCATCACACGTAGATTTTACCTCAGCGGCCGATGCCCAACAATACCTGAATGAACTGCACACTGATATGAATGCCCAATCTGGGAACGACAATGATTGAAACGATTGCCTATCACGGGGATTGCTTAAACCCTGTCATGCACGTATACGCATACTCATTCATATATAGCTGTATGCACAGACCCTTACTTTGAAATACTATTTGTTTGTTTAACCACAATTGTTCTTCTATACACCAGCTTTCCCATACCCCCCCCCCCCCTCCGTCCCCGCCCCCCGGTTGTCAATTATACTTTAGTCTTTTTAGACATTCTTGTTCAATGCTTGAGCGGTGGTGCGGAGCTGCTCTCATGCTCTCTATGTTAAATTTCAAGTTATTACACACTGGAAGTCTAGCTTCCCAAGTCTACGCATCACAGAGACGGTCATTCCTGACTCGGAAAGGTACGAGTTGGAGACCCAATCTCTGCCTGGTGCAGTTCGTTTTGTTGTGTGTTTCTATGTTTTGTCTGTTTGTCTTTTGTTGTTTTCAGGAACCAGTTTGTTCCTGGCCTGCCCCCATCCCCACGTCTATTTGCATCCAAACTTTTGCTATCGAGGTGATGCCACTGCTTTTATTCTTCTCTTATATGCTACATGCTAATGTCTTCATGCACTGCATTTATGGTAATAGATGATGTCGCTACTAAGGTTGGATCGTTAAATGTAGGAGGAGTAAATTCACCTTCACGCATCGACATAGCCTTCCTTCAGGATACCCACCTCCTGCCTGATGACGTCCCCAGGTTACAAATTCTTGGTTGGCGAGTGTTGCACTCGACCTCATATACATCAAAGAAAAGAGGTGTAGTTATTCTAGCTAAAAGAACCGTCCCCATTGAACTTCTGTCGACTTCGGCAGACCCCGATGGGCGCTTTGTTTTAATAGAGGTTAAGATTGGTACAACGGTCTATGTTTTCTGCAACTTATACGCTCCCAATGTTTCTCCAAAACGATTCTATGCTAGTATTCTTAACGCACTTCAGCAACATACTCATTTACCAATGCTTGTTTGTGGCGATTTTAATATGTATGTTTCTCCACACTTAGATAAACAGGGTACTTCTAACAAATCTCACCCAGCTCAGAAATATGGCTTACCCATGCTGATAGACAAACTTCACCTACTTGATAGCTGGAGAACGCATCACCGACTGACAAGGTTTATACGTGTCTATCGGCAGCCCACGGTTCCCTATCCAGAATTGACTACATTTTAGCTTCGTCCTCCCTGTTCTCTAAAATAGAGGAGGTGAAAATATCCCCCATCTGCATGTCTGACCATGCCATGGTCTGGCTAACACTACGTACTACTATAGACCAAGGCCCTTACATTCAATGGCGCTACCCCACCTCTTTTGCCGCATCTATTAAATTCCGCAGCAAAGTCCAAGCTGCATGGACAGATTATGAATCACATAACACAGAAACGTTATCTATTCACCCTTCATTATTTTGGCAGACATCCAAGTCGGTACTTAGGGGAACAATTATAGCGTACACCCATTCTTTTAAAAAGAAACTAGCATCTGACTATCTTTCTCAACAATCCAATCTCACTGCCTCTTACCAACTGTACATGTCTAACCCCTCTCTCGCTAATAAATCAAAATAGTCCCTCGCAAGGACCCACTTTGATGCCTTGCTTGCTAAATTAGAATCTTCATACTCCTTCCGCAAAGATCATCTATTCTTTCGGTTTGGAAACAAGGTAGGCAAACTACTAACAAACCTCCTACGCAGCCAAACCCTACCAATGGTGATCCACCCATTGCGGCTCCCGGATGGCTCCCTGGTAGCTCGTAGTGCGTATATAGTCGACATCCTGACAAACTTCTATACCTCATTATACTCAATCCCCACAAATGACATTCAGACTGATGACTCCTTTTGGACTGACATAACTGTTCCGACACTCCCATCATCTGCCTCCGACTTGTTGACGGCACCGATAACAGAGTTGGAAGTGAAAAACGCGATTTCTAAATTAAAATCAGGGAAGGCACCAGGACCCGATGGTCTGACGACCAAATATTACAAGCTCCTAGCTCCTTCCATTGTCCCTATTTTGATAGCCCTATACAATCATATTATTTCTACACATACCCTCCCAAGATATTTCAACTCAGCTATTATCAAGCTAATCCCGAAACCGGGAAGAGACCTTAGCAATCCCTCCTCATACAGACCAATATCACTCCTCAACCAGGACTATAAAATCCTGATGAAAATCCTAGCTGACAGACTAAAAACTTTCCTCCCTTCTTTAATCCACACAGATCAATCTGGATTTGTAGCTGGACGACATTCCGTCACTAACACTCGAAGGGTCTTCTCGGCTATCTTTCCAGTCTCCCAAGAAGCCTCGCCAAAACCCAGTGCTATACTCTCCCTAGATGCCGAGAAGGCCTTCGACAGGGTGCTCTGGGATTATCTTTTTACCACTATGACCAGATTTGGTTTTCCAGATAGCTTTTTTAAAATGATCAAAACTCTATATTATTCCTCTAACTCCCATCTATCATGTAACGGATATCTGTCACAACCCATACCCATATTGAGAGGCACCAGACAAGGCTGCCCCTTATCCCCTTTGCTCTTCGACATCGCTTTAGAACCGCTGGCAATTACGCTGCGGGACTCCCCTCTTTACCAAGGCATTTGTGTAGGCCCGATTGACCTCAGAATCTGCTTATTCGCAGACGACATGCTTTTGTTTTTATCACACCCAGAGCATTCCCTCCCAGTGGTGATGGATGTCATTGCCAGATTCAGCATTTTCTCAGGCTACAAAATAAACATTGATAAGTCAGAAATTATGCCCATCTCAGGATCTCTGGATTTCATACGTTCAGACTCATCTTTGCATGCCATGAAGGTAGTGCCTACACACTTCAAATACTTAGGTGTCCAAGTACCGGCCAAGCTATCTGACCTTTATGATCTTAATTTCACTCCTTTAATACTGCGCATCTCTAACATTTTGGAGGGATGGAAATCCCTTCCGCTCTCTTTGTTAGGCAGAGTGGCAGTCATAAAACACATAATATTCCCCAAATTACTCTACCTGATGCAGATGCTCCCTATACGTATATCCAATAAAGACATCTCTTTTTTGAACACCACCTTCCAAAAGTTTCTTTGGAGAGGGGGGAAATCCCGTATAGCACGAAAGAAACTACAAATGTCGCATAAACACGGCGGTCTAGGCCTCCCAGACATACTAGTCTATACTAGTGATGAGCGGGTTCGGATCCTTGGGATCCGAACCCACCCGAACTTCACCTTTTTTTGCACGGGTCTGAGCAACTCGGATCCTCCCGCCTTGCTCGGTTAACCCGAGCGCGCCCGAACGTCATCATCCCACGGTCGGATTCTCGTGAGATTCGTATTCTATATAAGGAGCCGCGCGTCGCCGCCATTTTTGACTCGTGCATTGGAGATGATCATGAGAGGACGTGGCTGGCGTCCTCTCAGTTTCTATGTTCAGTGTCCTGCAAATTGGGCTGCAAATATCTGTGCTCAGTGTGCTGCAAATATCTGTGCTCAGTGTGCTGCAAGTGCAAATATCTACGTTCTCTGCCTGAAAAACGCTCCATATCTGACTGTGCTCAGTGTGCTGTAAATATCTGTGCTCAGTGTGCTAATTGCTTTATTGTGGGGACTGGGGACCAGCAGTATTATATAGTAGGAGGACAGTGCAGAGTTTTGCTGACCAGTGACCAGTGACTACCAGTATTATACGTTCTCTGCCTGAAAAACGCTCCATATCTGTGCTGTGCTGTATTGTAGTATATATATACTAGTAGGAGGACAGTGCAGAATTTTTCTGACCACCAGTATAACTACAGTATATATATAGCAGTACGGTACAGTAGTCCACTGCTCTACCCACCTCTGTGTCGTCAAGTATACTATCCATCCATACCTGTGGTGCATTTCAGTTTTGCACAGTTTGCTGACCCCCAGTATATACTATATAGCAGTACGGTACAGAAGGCCACTGCTCTACCTACCTCTGTGTCGTCAAGTATACTATCCATCCATACCTGTGGTGCATTTCAGTTTTGCACAATTTGCTGACCACCAGTATATACTATATAGCAGTACGGTACAGAAGGCCACTGCTCTACCTACCTCTGTGTCGTCAAGTATACTATCCATCCATACCTGTGGTGCATTTCAGTTTTGCACAGTTTGCTGACCACCAGTATAACTATATATATAGCAGTACGGTACAGTAGTCCACTGCTCTACCTACCTCTGTGTCGTCAAGTATACTATCCATCCATACCTGTGGTGCATTTCAGTTTTGCACAGTTTGCTGACCACCAGTTTAACTATATATATAGCAGTACGGCACAGTAGTCCACTGCTCTACCTACCTCTGTGTCGTCAAGTATTCTATCCATCCATACCTGTGGTGCATTTCAGTTTTGCAGTTTGCTGACCACCAGTATATACTATATATATAGCAGTACGGTACAGTAGTCCACTGCTCTACCTACCTCTGTGTCGTCAAGTATACTATCCATCCATACCTGTGGTGCATTTCAGTTTTGCACAGTTTGCTGACCACCAGTATATACTATATAGCAGTACGGTACAGAAGGCCACTGCTCTACCTACCTCTGTGTCGTCAAGTATACTATCCATCCATACCTGTGGTGCATTTCAGTTTTGCACAGTTTGCTGACCACCAGTATAACTATATATATAGCAGTACGGTACAGTAGTCCACTACTCTACCTACCTCTGTGTCGTCAAGTATACTATCCATCCATATCTGTGGTGCATTTCAGTTTTGCACAGTTTGCTGACCACCAGTATAACTATATATATAGCAGTACGGTACAGAAGGCCACTGCTCTACCTACCTCTGTGTCGTCAAGTATACTATCCATCCACACCTGTGGTGCATTTCAGTTTTGCACAGTTTGCTGACCACCAGTATATACTATATAGCAGTACGGTACAGAAGGCCACTGCTCTACCTCCCTCTGTGTCATCAAGAATACTATCCATCCATACCTGTGATGCATTTCAGTTTTGCACAGTTTGCTGACCACCAGTATATACTATATAGCAGTATGGTACAGAAGGCCACTGCTCTACCTACCTCTGTGTCGTCAAGTATACTATCCATCCATACCTGTGGTGCATTTCAGTATTGCGCAGTATATATAGTAGTAGGCCATTGCTATTGATATATTACTGGTATATAATTCCACACATTAAAAAATGGAGAACAAAAATGTGGAGGGTAAAATAGGGAAAGATCAAGATCCACTTCCACCTCGTGCTGAAGCTGCTGCCACTAGTCATGGCCGAGACGATGAAATGCCATCAACGTCGTCTGCCAAGGCCGATGCCCAATGTCATAGTAGAGAGCATGTAAAATCCCAAAAAATAAAGCTCAGTAAAATGACCCAAAAATCTAAATCAAAATCGTCTGAGGAGAAGCGTAAACTTGCCAATGTGCCATTTATGAAAAGGAGTGGCAAGGAACGGCTGAGGGCCTGGCCTATGTTCATGGCTAGTGGTTCAGCTTCACATGAGGATGGAAGCACTCATCCTCCTGCTAGAAAACTTAAAAGAGTTAAAATGGCAAAAGCACAGCAAAGAACTGTGCGTTCTTCTAAATCACAAATCCCCAAGGAGAGTCCAATTGTGTCGGTTGCGATGCCTGACCTTCCCAACACTGGACGGGAAGAGGTTGCGCCTTCCACCATTTGCACGCCCCCTGCAAGTGCTGGAAGGAGCACCCGCAGTCCAGTTCCTGATAGTCAAATTGAAGATGTCACTGTTGAAGTACACCAGGATGAGGATATGGGTGTTGCTGGCGCTGAGGAGGAAATTGACATGGAGGATTCTGATGGTGAGGTGGTTTGTTTAAGTCAGGCACCTCTTTTTTTCTTTGCATCATGTGCTGTTTGGGGACTATTTTTTAAATCTGCCATCCTGTCTGACACTGCAGTGCCACTCCTAGATGGGCCAGGTGTTTGTGTCGGCCACTTGGGTCGCTTAGCTTAGCCATCCAGCGACCTTGGTGCACCTCTTTTTTTCTTTGCATCATGTGCTGTTTGGGGACTATTTTTTGAAGTGCCATCCTGCCTGACACTGCAGTGCCACTCCTAGATGGGCCAGGTGTTTGTGTCGGCCACTTGGGTCGCTTAGCTTAGTCACACAGCTACCTCATTGCACCTCTTTTTTCTTTGCATCATGTGCTGTTTGGGGACTATTTTTTTGAAGTGCCATCCTGCCTGACACTGCAGTGCCACTCCTAGATGGGCCAGGTGTTTGTGTCGGCCACTTGGGTCGCTTAGCTTAGCCATCCAGCGACCTTGGTGCACCTCTTTTTTTCTTTGCATCATGTGCTGTTTGGGGACTATTTTTTGAAGTGCCATCCTGCCTGACACTGCAGTGCCACTCCTAGATGGGCCAGGTGTTTGTGTCGGCCACTTGGGTCGCTTAGCTTAGTCACACAGCTACCTCATTGCACCTCTTTTTTATTTGCATCATGTGCTGTTTGGGGACTATTTTTTTGAAGTGCCATCCTGCCTGACACTGCAGTGCCACTCCTAGATGGGCCAGGTGTTTGTGTCGGCCACTTGGGTCGCTTAGCTTAGCCATCCAGCGACCTTGGTGCACCTCTTTTTTTTCTTTGCATCATGTGCTGTTTGGGGACTATTTTTGAAGTGCCATCCTGTCTGACACTGCAGTGCCACTCCTAGATGGGCCAGGTGTTTGTGTCGGCCACTTGGGTCACTTAGCTTAGTCACACAGCTACCTCATTGCACCTCTTTTTTTCTTTGCATCATGTGCTGTTTGGGGACTATTTTTTGAAGTGCCATCCTGTCTGACACTGCAGTGCCACTCCTAGATGGGCCAGGTGTTTGTGTCGGCCACTTGGGTCGCTTAGCTTAGTCATCCAGCGACCTCGGTGAAAATTTTAGGACTAAAAATAATATTGTGAGGTGTTCAGAATAGACTGGAAATTAGTGTAAATTATGGTTATTGAGGTTAATAATACTATGGGATCAAAATGACCCCCAAATTCTATGATTTAAGCTGTTTTTGAGGGTTTTTTTGTAAAAATAACCCCAAATCCAAAACACACCCAAATCCGACAAAATATTTTCAGGGAGGTTTTGCCAAAACGCGTCCGAATCCAAAACACGGCCGCGGAACCGAATCCAAAACCAAAACCCGAAAAATTTCCAGTGCACATCACTAGTCTATACCCATTCAATTTTTTTCAGATATGCCTCTGACTGGCTCCTGGAAAGAAATGTGTTCTCTGAGTATAACTTAGACTGTGCGCTGCTATACCCACTATCACCCAACGCCCTCCTCCACACCCCGAGGACAAAATTACCACCCAAGTTACTCCATAACCCACTCTTTAAGGACACGTACATATCATGGCTGGCTATCAACAAAAAGTTTAAACGTGACCATCGATACACCAAGCGTATATCCTTATGGGGGAACCCCCTTTTTGAGCCGGGTAGAGACTCCTCCATTTTTTATAGGCTATGCTTGAAGGGAATCCGGGCTACCTCAGATGTGTTTGACCCAGGGGGCAAATTGTACACCTTTCCCGCCATTCAGGAAAAGTTTGGACTCACATCGCAACATATATACCCCTACATACAAATTCAGCATTTTGTTTCCTCCTTATCTCTTTTTGCACCATCTGACTCCACTCTTGATGAAATAGGCTCACTCCTACGCTTTCTACACCAGAATACTTACAGATTGAAATTCCTCTATCTTCCCTTACTGTCATTATACAAGGATAGGATCTGCAACTCCATAGTATCTCAATGGGCTGTGGATCTCCCTTTGATAGAATCATCCGCTACAATATTTCAGCAATACGACCGTTCTATGAAATTACTAAGGTCCTCCTTACTACAAGAGGTTCACACTAAAGGGATACATAGGGCTTACGCCAGCATTATATACCTTCTGAACTCAACTGTTGCCTGAAATGCTCTACTGCAACAGCGACATTTATACATTATGTATGGCAATGCCACAAAATCCGAAGGTTTTGGAATAAGACTGTAAGTTTTATTAATACTACTCTAAAATTGCATCTTAGTCTAGACCCAATCCCTTGTCTTTTTGCTAACTTCGAACCTTGGATACAACAGGGCATGTTGTCAAACATGATCCCCTTTCTCACGATATTGGTATCTGTAGCGAAAAAAGTTATCATGAGACATTGGATTTCGTCTACCTCTCCCTCGCTGTGTGAAGTGAAAGCACTACTGCTCAAGATTCTCTATTTCGATAGGGAATCGACAATTCCTGATTTGGAGAGGGGGGTGGTTCGCTTTTAAAGGAAATGGGGCATATACATTACTACACTTGATGGAGAGACGCGATCCAAAATATTCCAGCTATATGAAAACACTGATTGGTGGCATTATAAACGATTGGAAGATCTGATCTGATTAATATACCCCCCTGGGCTGAACTACAGGGTACTTCGTATACTTATTTCTCTGACCTAAATCCACCTCCCCCTTTTTTCTCTCCTCCTCCTCTCTTGCTTAGTCTTGCAGTGAATGTATTACTTAGAACATCCTATATGTACACCCAAACATCTCCTCGATGCTGACTCCCTCTTTAATGGAATAATCTCCCCCCCCCCTTCCCTCCCCCCTCCTTTGATTAGTTATTATGCTCAGTTATTGTGAGAGAGAGAATTACCACTGATATTGTACTTTATGGCTATACTACAGATGACAGACACACTAATTGTATGTGAATACTTTATTAACATGATGAGACACTTGAATATAACAACCACAATCTGTCTTTTGCTATTTGATGATAATATACGTCAGATGCCTGAACACGCTTTGATGGTAATTGTACGCGTTACATCGTGTTGCCTTATTACTAGCTTTAACCTCCTCTCTTCTTCTCTGTAATGATTACTATTGTTGTTTTCATGTTGTTTTCCTATAAGAAAATCCAATAAAAATATGTAAAAAAGATGGATTGTGTTCTCTGTTACGTAACCACTTCTGATGTAATATGTATTGCATGCTCTATAAACTGTAAGCACCTGCAACCAAGTTGTCTCTCTGAGTCTGCGTGCTCTTAGACACCCACCTGTGCCGAGGTGTGAATAAACCACATATGCTTTTCATCTGATCCTGGCATATCTCGTTTTGATTTCTATGACATTTGATGTTTGCTGACCGGTTGGATATTGCATTGCCTGCACTGGACAACACAGCTACTGGACCTTCTACCGCAGAAACTAAACAGCACTGTAAGGTGAGAAACCTTTTCTACCTTTCCTTTCTGTGGCACAACGGTACGGTGGACCTGTTCCATGTATCCAGTGCTCGCTCCAAAAAGAACCTCATTTCGAGGTAAGGAACAGACGAAAAGCATATCTTTTGTTTCTCTTTAATTAACACTTCTTTTTTCCTAGGACTAATATCTAATATCGTTCTTTCCAGAAATCACTGCTACTTTGATTATTGTAGTACTCAAATTTGTGCGTATATTGGCCCTCATTCCGAGTTGATCGCACCAAGCAACTTTTTGCTGCTGGTGCGATCAACCAATCTCCGCCTATGGGGGATTGTATTTAAGCATATCAGGGCTGCGAAGGCTTGGGCAGCCCTGCTATGCTAAAAAAGTTTCACACAAAACAAGACTAGCCCTAGACCTACTTACCCTGTGCGATGGCTCCAGCGATGCAGGTCCCGGCTTTGACGTCAGACATCCGCCCTACGTTTGCCTGGACACGCCTGCATTTTTCTTACCACTCCCCGAAAATGGCTGGACACAGTGAGTATCCGCCCGGAACACCTCCCGCCTGTCAATCTTGCAATCGCAGCTGCGATCACATTTGTCGCTGGTGGCGTTGTTGTCCAGTGACGATCATCACAGCGAAGAACCGCTGCGTGCGAATGGGTCGGAATGACCCCCATTGTTTTAACCTAGTTTACGGTGCTTTACAGGATTTAAGGTTTTAACCTTATGCTTTTTCCTATGATTTGATTATATAAATGGTATAAGTTGCATAAGACCTGCATTTGCATAAATTATTAAGTGTTGAAGGTTAAACTGTAAGAGAAAACTAAACTACATGGTTTGAACTGATGCAAAAGCTGCTATATGGATTCTGTGTTGCAATGTATGTAGGTAAGGGATGAATGAACTGAATGATGTGTACAAGTGTAAACTAAACTCTGCTCTCGTACGAGGGGCAGGGAGTACAGCTGCCTTCTCATGGCAAGCATTTATAGAGCCTAGGAAGAATAGATCTGTGTGAGCATTCTTGCCCAGGGTATGGTGAAGGCTTGAGGAGAAACTGTGACTTGAGGCCGTTCTCATAGCAGGTATTGTAAAGGCTTGATAGGAAATAGATCTAAGTGAATTTTTTTGTCAAGGAATTATAAAAGCCTGGGGAGAAAGGGGTCTTGTACTCCGTCAGAGTATACTTAACTGTATTGAAATAATTGATTTATCTCCTTGCTGCGGTGGGAGACTCCATTTGCTTGTGATAGCCGTTTTTTTAGGTGATTTTTGTGCACAAGTAGAGGGTAAATGGGGCAAAATCAGTCCACAAAGAGGGAGGTCCCTCTGGGTACGCCGGCTAATGTTATGTGTTATAAACAGGGTATGATTGCGGTGAAATATTTGAAGGAATGGAATAAGAGAACACAGGATTCACTAACCAGGAGACTGGAGAAAGGGAGGAGGCATTATACACTTACTTGCATCAGATTATGCAGAACCCACAGAGTCAGGAGGCACAGACAGCAGACAGTTCTCAGGTCGCAGCCACTGCTCCTTCCTCTGCGAGTATAGCAAAGGGTGCATGGTCAGCAGACACCCCCAGGTTGCTGCTACCTTTTCTTCCCTCTTTGATAACACTACACTACAGGAATCCTCAGTTCATGTTCAGTCACCAGATTCATCTGGTACACGGACACTGGACTACGTTGTAACGCCTTTGGGCAGAGGTAGATGTCAACGCATGATACTGCAGACCTCGACCCCTGCAGATCCCGGTGTGTCACAGCCATCCCTATACCCGGTCAGGCTTATTACGGCCCCTCCAGCTGGAGGTGCAGGGCCAGATGTCACATACTCAATGCATGTCCCCTGGATGGCATCAGACCGTAGAGCCCTAGCAGAAAAGATGCCGGACCTAAGGAAGGATCCCAAAGCTGCTTGGGATCATTTAATTCTAACTAAGCATATTCACTAGCCCACATACAGAGATGTCTTACAATTATTACCTGCCTTGTTTAAACCCAATGATTACACATCCCTGATGCAGCAGATAAAATGGGACGCTACTGCTGATGAGCTTAATAGTAATCAGCTGGCTACCAAATGGTTGGAATTAGAAACAGCATTTACCAAAACATTCCCTGCCATAATAGATTGGACGAAGATTATGGGAATTGCCCAGGACCCAAAAGAATCAGTTGCAGATTACACTGCCATATTCTTTAAAACTGTCAAGTGCCATAGTGGCATTCCTGACATATAAGGGAAACCAAATTTAGCTCCCTTATTAATAACATCCTATGTAGAGGGACTGAAAAGACCCATACAGTCCAGACTTAAAACCCTGGGGGTCATTCCGAGGTGGTCGCTCGCTAGCTTCTTGTAGCAACCGTGCAAACGCATAGTCACCGCCCACGGGGGAGTGTATTTTCACTTTGCAAGTGTGGGAACGCGTGTGCAGCCGAGTGGAACGAAAACATTTTTTGCAGTTTCTGAGTAGCTCTGGACTTACTCAGCCCTTGATCACTTTAGTCTTTTTGGTCCCGAAATTGACGTCAGACACCCGCCCTGCAAATGCTTGGACATGCCTACATTTTTCCAAACACTCCCTGAAAAAGGTCAGTTGCCACCCACAAATGCCCTCTTCCTGTCAATCTCCTTGCGATCGGCTATGCGAATGGATTCTTCGTTAAATCCATCGCCCAGCAACGATCTGCCTTGTACCTGTACGGCGTGCCTGTGCATTGCGGTGCATACGCATGCACAGTAGTAACCAGTTTGCTGCGCTGTGAAAAAAGGCAGCGAGCAATCAACTCGGAGTGACCCCCCCCCCCCCCCCCCTCTCAGTCTCCTGACTGGGAAACTAAAACCCTTGCTAATATTATTGAATGGTGCAGGCATCATGAAAATAATTTAGTTGAGAAGGATGCGAACAGAAAGCAAAAGTTAATGAATTTACAGATCAAAGCAACTGAGCAGTCAGCTCAGCCAACTCACAGGATATTCTTCAGTGGGAGGGGGTCGGCTCCCCGGAGAACTGCAATATGTTACAACTGCCATGAAATGGGACACTTGTCCTATGATTGCAAGAAACCGCACATGCAAGGTAAAATAAAATCCTCTGACAATCGCAGGGACATTAGACAGTGTCCAGGGAATAGAGATTGACATGAAGCCAACACACCGGTGTACCCAGTATTAGCTACAGATAATCATGATCCCATGGTAAATTTAATCATAAATAATAAGCAGATACCTTGTATAATAGACACCGGATCTTCAGTTTCATTAATAGCAGGTAGCCAAGATTTTCCTACCTCTGACAAAACTGTCACTGCAGTAGGAATATCTAACAGCCCCGTTGAAATGGTGTTTTCAGAGCCCTTAACTGTCGCGCTCGGTCCCCTTACAGACACACTCTTTTTTGTTGTCCACTAGTGCCCCTGTCAGTTTGCTTTGTCGCGATCTGCTCGCAAAACTCAGGTGTTCTATCAGTTGCTCACCTGATGGAGTTTACCTACATGTGCCAGGACAACACGCTGACACCATGCAGGATGCCTTGTGGCAGTGTGAAAACAACAGGCTTATGTCTGTCCTGCAGACACTACCAAGCTGGCTGTCAGAAATCCCGAGCAATTGTGGACTAAATATAGCTCAGATGTAGGGCTCATAAAATCAGTAGAGCCAGTGCATATCAAACTTAAGCCTCATAAACAACCTCTGAGACTGCCCCACTGCCCCCTTAAGCCAGAGGCAGAACAAGGCATTTTCCCCATGCTCCAAAGGCTTTTGGAACAAGGGGTGATTGTTAAAACCTTGAGTCCAGTGAATACCCCGATCCTACCAATCAGAAAAAAGAGAGGGGGGCAGGAAGGGGAACAAGGGGAGGACAGACCACATCATGGTGATTTGTGCAGGACCTGAGGGCTGTAAACACTGCTGTTCTCCCCCTATTCCCCGTGGTCCCAAATCCAGCTACCATTCTTATGCAAGTTCCTCCAAATAGTTCACATTTTTCCATTATCAATTTGTGCTCAGCTTTCTTTTCTGTCCCTATCCACCCAGACAGACAGTATTTGTTTGCTTTCACCTACAGGGGACAGCAATACACCTGGACTTGTCTACCAATGGGATATACAGATGCTCCTTCCATATTTGGCCAAGGATTGACTAAAGATTTGAGTGACTTTTCACCACCAGGTGGCTCCATCCTCATTCAATATGTGGATGATCTACTACTTTGTTCACCATCACTAGCAGTATCTGAACAAGATACCAAAGTGCTGCTACTGTATGTTTCTTAGCAGAAAGAGGACACAAAGTGTCCAAGGATAAGATGCAGTTATGTTCCCCCAAAGTGGAATACATAGGAATGTGACCACCAGAAAGGATATAATAAAGCCCCTGGTGAGTTGCCACCTAAGTCGGAAAGAAGCAAAGCTTCTCTACCCTTGAAGAAAATGAAGAAACTTTGGATCCTGTTCTCTGTCTTTACTCCTGTCATGCTGGAGACTCATATCACGGACTATGGGCATGAGGTAAAAGGAAAGATTGCTATACTTGCCATCCATAAGGCCATTGCTAGAGCTAACAATGAGACTAACTGTTGGGTGTGTACACATTTGCCAATGACAGCTGAGTCAGGGATACCCTTAGTAGCCATTCTGGTAACTTGGGAAGAAGCCATGAGATTTGATTGGGTATATTGGGAGGAGAATTTCTCTAGAACCAATATTTGTGCCAAAATGAGTCCTCAGAGGAGAATAAATTCACCCACCTTAGTGATAGTAGCCAGAGTAGGACAGCCTGCCAGTTGTGTGGTTCATAATGATTTAGCTCAAGAAACATCAGACGATGGTGGGAAAAACTCCTTACGCATAGTCAACAGACAACAGATAAGAGACACTGAGTGTCCCCGAGGAGTCCTGGTACTGAACAGGAAGGATGGTGGAATATCTACATTTAGAGATATTTATGGTAATGTAAATAACTCCATGTTTAGAATTTGGGAAAGAAGTGTGGATATTCATGGCTCGAACCCCTATAATAAGATAGGTAACAATACTCTTTCCTCTCAGCACTACATACCAATGTAAGGGTGACAGGTGTCGCACTCCCTAGGGGTTTTTATTGGTTCTGTGGGAAAAATGCTTACTCATGGTTAGCACTATGGGGATCAGGTACAGTAAGTATGTCCTTTCCAAGGTAGCCCCCATGTTGAGTCACAAGAAAATTGCACGGAGTTCCACGTAATATCGATTATAGGGAAGTGTTCTACAGGGTCAGGTGAGGTATAGTATATAAAAATAGATGGGAACAGTTCTTCTATTCACTTTTCCCCCAGGTAGGGGTAGGGATTCTGTCAGAAAGATTGGAAGCGTATACTCACTACATGGACAAGATAGTAAATGAAACCAGTCATGCCATACGAGAAATAAATGAAGAATTAGCTCAAGTGCGTAAAGTAGTTTTGCAAAACAGGTTTGCCTTAGACCAGGGGTTGGCCTCAGAGGGAGTGACATGTGGCTTGATAGGACAGGAGTGTTGTACTTACATTGCAGATAATTCAGATATAGTGGAAGGACACATTAGGGAAGTGGAAACGATGCAGGAAGGAATAAGGAAGATAGGAGGAGAAGGATGGGATCCATTCCATTAAGGTTCAAAAAGGGTTGAGATTACCTAAAGGATAAAAAAAAAAGGGGCAGACTAGATGGGCCAAGTGGTTCTTATCTGCCGTCAAATTCTATGTTTCATTCGGATTCCTAGGAAGAGGTATATCAGCTCTGATAGCCAGATTCTTACAGTATGTTATGATTGGTGGATTGATCATATTACTTTTTTACCTGTGCTTGAAGTGTGTACCAATTTTCTTTAGTAAGGGATGTCAGAGTAGCTCAAAGTCTGCAATTGGTCCACTTCCCTCTGCTCTTCAGCTCCCTGTCTATGTTCCAATGTCCAGAAGGGTAATGCCCATAAGTCGAAATTTTCTGCCGCTTGAGCCTGAAACACCCCCCGTTAGCACCATTCAGGCCTTCCGAGCGAATGGAATGAGTAACCCAATGGCCGTATATGAGAAGGTGGGCAGTAATGTGTAACAAAGTAATTTGTCAGAGGAAGGAATTGTCAGAGAAATCTGGACCCCGCATGATGGGACTGAATGCTTATAGGGTTAAATTTTGTGTATCTATGTTATCTGTTTGCAGGAAACGTATTCTGAACAGTATATAAAGCGTTCTTCTCTCTTCCTGCAGCTGTTTAGTTAATGTACTTTCTAAAAAGGGCCTCTTTGCAGGGCATTAGGAGGCCAGGAGTGGCGGATAGTGCTATCATCCTAACTTATGGCCCCTTTATGACCGCCCAGAGGTCTTTGCATGCTTATAATTAAAAATAAGTATAGTATCTGGATGTCAGTAATAAAGATGGATTGTGTTCTCTGTCACGTAACCACTTCTGATGTAATATGTATTGCATGCTATATAAACTGTAAGCACCTGTAACCAAGTTGTCTCTCTGAGCCTACGTGTTCTTAGACACCCACCTGTGCCGAGGTGTGAATAAACCACATATGCTTTTCATCTGATCCTGACATCCACCTTTTAAAAATACCTAGTGCTGACTCACCAAGGGAAAGAGCTGAGACCCCAAAGACCAAACCTGTCCAAGGCAGCAAGAGGGCCCAGAGACCCTGCCGATCAGCACTGCAGAGGGACCCCAGACCTGTGCTGCATCTCCCGCCATCTCATTGCGCCTGTCAGGGCCTCCCCTACCTCCTTCCACCCAACTGTGGTCTTGACCCCCGTCCCCCCTTCATCAGGAGTCTGCGATTACCTCTCCAGCTACCTTCCCCACGGGTCCATTGCAGGCTATTCTATTCTACTTCCACTTTGCTTCATACAAATCCTTCACCTCCCTACCAACCCCAGTCCACACATTTATCATATTCTTAGACTTAACTTCTAAAAGCTTTTTATTTACTTATGTATGTTTGTTTGTTTGTTTGTTTGTTTATGTTGTGTTGGATTTTTGGCCCTATGCTGGTACCCTCCCCCCCCACACACACATACAAACACACACTCCCACTGTATGCTATGCCTGTATGCTGTACCTTCCCTATTTGAACACCCGGCTGGCAGCAACCTATGCAATGCACCCCAGTTGGCTGCCTTGGATAGTTCCTCTATGGGCAGAATGTGCTTCACATGGGTCTGCCCATACAGGGTATATCATACTACTACATATGTGTCAGCTTTCCCATATATGCCTGGGTCCCTGTATAGTTTACAACCCCCCACCCCTTCCCTACAGTATAGACTTCGTAATGTGCCCAACATGGCTGCCCTACCTGGTGCACTTGTGGATGGGATAAAAAATACATTGATCTGACTCCTAGGGTTAAGATGATGCAACTACCTCATGACCTATTCCACCCAGGGTAATCCTACGTAGTACACCCAACATGGATGCCTCACCTGGAACCTTTCATGGGTGGAATATACACTACACCCATATACCCATAGTTTTTTTCTAATCATTACAGTCAACATATCAGATTTTTTTGCAGATATATTGATGATTTGTTTATGTTCTGGGAGGGGGAGCCCCTGCATTTGAGCTCATGATGCAGACCATCAATAACATGGATGGTCCTATAAAATTGACATACAAAATGGACTAGAGATTCAGTAGCATTTTTAGATGTGAATGTCAAATTTGTGGATAATACAATTGTGACTTCTGTCTAAAATAAAGTGACTGACTGCAACACTTTACTTTGAGCTAATAGTTATCACCCCCCTTAAAAATGGATTACCATACTCCCAAATGTTGAGGGTGGCATGGGTTTGCAGCGACTAGAATGAGCCTACTGTTCAATTAGATGGACTAATGTCAAAATTCTTGGAGAGGGGATACGATTTGAACAAACTGCGTCAAACTGAACAACGTGTGCTGTCACTTAACAGGGAGCATTTGTTAAAATCATCCACAATAAAGTCACATGTAGACACTTTTCCTTGGATCACTACATATGATACGGCGAGTGGGGTTATGCTGCACTCAAGTAAAGCCTTATGGCCGATCATTTCCACTGACAAATCATTGACATGCTTTAACCAGGTGCGACCTATGATATGACATGCTATAGACAGGGCTGTAATCTGAGAGATCATATAGTACGCACTGGCATTTCAATCACTGATGATAGAAGATCACAAACCAAACGAGGTTGCTTTGAATGCCCAAAATGCAATACATGTAAATTCCTAAGAACTGGTTCTGAGTTTAAACATCCTCACACAGACAGCATTTTTAAGATTAGACATGGATTATCGTGCGAGTCTAGGTAAGTGATTTATATTGTAATCTGTCCGTGCAATCTTCATTACGTTGGCATGACAATGCGCAAATTCAAGGAAAGGATGGCCCTGCATCGGTCCGTGATTAAGGCAGCTTTAAAAGGCAAATCCATTGACCAACCAGTTGCTTCGCACTTCAGAAGTCTGAAACATCCCCTTTCATCATTGGCATATATGATAATAGATCACTTACCTGCTAACAACAGGCTGGGTGATAGGGGAAAAGCTCTATTATGTCTGGAAGCTTCATGGATTTTTAGACTAAACACGGTCACTCCAAATGGATTAAATGAGCGTATTACATGGAACTGTTTATCTTAATACTAACTTTTTATGGATATTATTGCACTTTCTTTCTTAATAACATGCTCTGAAATTATATTATTTGAGATACAGAGGTTAAGCATTGTGCTGTTATCTGTTATATATACTGTATAATGATTGGCACATCCTTTGTTTATACTGTATGTTCTCTGTTTCAACTATATGGAATTTTATATAAGAGATGTGGTGTGTCCGATTGAGGTCTGACAGTTGTGCCATATGATATAAAAAGTTTACTTGTATATATGTATGGTTGGATATCAATATTTATTCATGTTTTGATATGATTCTGTACAGTATCTTGCACCTTGATTACTTTATTATTATCTTTTTCCAGGCTCACTTGCACAGCCTCTGCCGCGAGACGGATCCTGCTGTGACAGCTTTTACTCAGCGCTGGCTACTGGTCGCTTAGCACCCAGTACACAACATACCGATGAGCTCATCGGCGTGCGCTGCTGGATGCGGCTAGCGCTAGTGGAGTTTCCAGCTTCCGGCTGTTTGCGGCGTGGGACTGGTTTCACTATGGGGTATAAGGTAAGCTGCACTGTTACTTTATTATATAATGTAGCCGGGTATGAGTCATTGGATAGACACAACTTAGGTTGACAGTCATTAGGTCTACCATGGAAGGTCGACATGTACTAAGTCGACAGGTCAATAGGTCGACATGAGGTTTTTGGTGTCGTTTTCTCCGTAAAGTGATGTGGAACCCAAATTAGTGCACGTGTCCGCTCGCCATGCTTCGGGCAAGGTGCCTCGCTCCGCTACCACTTTGCTCAGCACAGATTACCATTCCAATCATAGTCCACGTGGATTGTTAAATATAAAAAAATCCAAAAATTTTTAAAAAAATTGAAAAATTCATGTCGACTTTTTACCTGTTGACCTAGTACATGTCGACCTAACGTCCATATTGACCTAATGCATGGCGACCTAATGGCATTGTCGATCTTCAGTGGTTGACTTTAAGAGTGTCGACCTAACGACCATAACCCGATGTAGCCTGACGACGGGACTCTGTGTCCCGAAACGTTGCAATAAACCGTGATGCTATATGAAGCCCTGCAGTGCCGTGGATTATTCTCCTTGCTAGGGGAATAGATGAACTATGCCCACAGAAGTTATTACCTAAAACGTCTGCACTAACCCTAAGTTCTCTTTTCTTTCTTTTTGATTTGTGTGATTTGTCTATTGCTATATTACTTCAATCTTTTAAACTATGTGCTTTGTTTTTGATATCTGTAAATTGCCTTGAGCACCATATAAATAAAATTATTATTAATATTACCAAGCCCAAAGAGATAGCAAGTGGAGACGTTGACGAAGGAAGAATCTAAAATCCACTGTTATCAGGCATCCATTTTATATAGGCTCTCCATTTTGCCTATATCTGCTTTATCTCCCACTTGTTATTTAGTTCTACAGTCCTAGTACTCCTGCTCTGTGTATAGTGTTACTACCCATCCGTGAATGCCCCGATAATCACATGGTACTCTAATCCTGACATTTAAGGGGACATGTACTAAGCAGTGATAAAAGTGGAGAAGCGAGCCAGTGGAGAAGTTGCCCATGGCAACCAATCAGCATTGACGTAACATTTATAATTTGCATACTTTAAAAGTATACAGAGCAGCTGATTGGTTGCCATGGGCAGCTTCTCCACTGGCTCGCTTCTCCACTTTTATCACTGCTTAGTACATGTCCCCCTTTATGTCTGGGTTTGTAAATATATCTCCATTCTGTTCCCATCTGCTGCTGCTATATGGTTGGCTGGCTGGCTGCCTGCTCAGTAAAGCACCAGTGTTTTTCCCTGGCATAGAGCATCATCGCCAGCATCTGTATGCATGCATGGCTGCACGCACTGCTAAGACCCATGCAGTGTAAAACTACACAATTCAGGAGCCTCCCTGCTGCCCAGGATTTGGAGCAAGAATGATATCTGCTTCTGCTCTTGAAAGGACTTGGTGACCTGTCAAACCAAGGAGAGACTGTAGACAGCCCAGCCTGGACAGTGGACTCTGACTTCTGTAATGGCAGGTAAGCAGATGATAAAAAAAAATATTACAAAATCTTATTTAAAATTATTAAAACCTGAAAAAACCCCACAGTAAAACATAAACAAATCTGAGTCATGATTTAGTTTCTACGGCTTTATAGACACAGTACAATTGTATTGCTTTACATTTAGGGCCATATTTAGCAATTATTGTGTTTTAAAACCAATAATAATAATTTCTTATCGACCCTGTCACCCCTCTACCCCCCCTTCCTTAATCCACACATAGCCAGCGGGACTGTGCTACCAAAAATGCGATGGCTGAAAGATCTGATGTTTGTTGGTGCCTTTCAGAATTTTAGATAAGTGTGACAGTCCAAATTGTGGGGGTCATTCCGAGTTGTTCGCTCGTTGCCGATTTTCGCTATACTGCGATTAGTCGCTTACTGCGCATGCGCAAGGTTCGCAGAGCGCATGTGCTTAGTTATTTTACACAAAAGTTAGGTATTTTACTCACGGCCTAACGAGGATTTTTCATCGTTCTGGAGATCGTAGTGTGATTGACAGGAAGTGGGTGTTTCTGGGCGGAAACTGGCCGTTTTCTGGGAGTGTGCGAAAAAACGCTGGCGTTTCTGGGAAAAACGCGGGAGTGTCTGAAGAAACGGGGGAGTGTCTGGCCGAACGCAGGGCGTGTTTGTGACGTCAAACCAGGAACTAAACTGACTGAACTGATCGCAATGTAGAAGTAAGTCTGGAGCTACTCAGAAACTGCTAAGAAATTTCTATTCGCAATTCTGCTAATCTTTTGTTAGCAATTCTTCTAAGCTAAGATTCACTCCCAGAGGGCGGCGGCTTAGCGTGTGTAATGCTGCTAAAAGCAGCTAGCGAGCGAACAACTCGGAATGAGGGTCTGTATGAGTAGCATTTCTCTGTGACATTCTGGGTGGATGCTTGCTATGTCATAACTTACTCATTTCCTTCAATTTGGATAGTAAATAATGTTATAGGGAAAAGTGCTGTTTTAGATATGATCCTAATCAGTGTCTATGGCTATAGCAGAACTCCAAAGGAGATGCAGCTGACCGGACCACAGTCCCTATTTTGACAGTGACTGTGTACACAGGAGAAAGCCGATGGGTTTTTCCTCAGTGCAGCAGGGGGAGGACACAGAATCTGTACCTGCAACTGTTACTACCGCGCTGCCCCCATATGACAGGAGAAGTGATTTAAAAAAAAGTAAGGAAAAATAGGATTTTAATTACCTACCGATAAATCCTTTTCTCGTAGTCCGTAGAGGATGCTGGGGTCCCTTTTAGTACCATGGGGTATAGATGGTTCCACAGGAGCCTTTGGCACTTTAAAACTTTTCAACAGTGTGAACTGGCTCCTCCCTCTATGCCCCTCCTCCAGACCTCAGTATAGGAACTGTGCCCGAGGAGACGGACAACTTCGAGAGAAGAATTTACATTAAACTAGTGGCGAGATTCACACCAGCTCACACCATATCAAAAACATGCCACCTAACATTGCCTTTAACATAACCCATGCTAACATGCATGCATAACGTAATAGCAACTGCTGTAAAACATCTTAACACATGAGAACCTGTGTAAAAAGACAAAACATAATTTGCAGGAAAAATGAGCACTGGGCAGGCGCCCAACATCCTCTACGGACTACGTAAAAAGGATTTACAGATAGGTGTTTAAATCCTATTTTCTCTTACGTCCTAGAGGATGCTGGGGTCCATTTTAAAACCATGGGGATGTACGAAAGCTCTCAGTACGGTCGGGAAAGTGCTAATGTTCCTGCAGAACTGACTGACCAAACTGAAGGTCGTCAGCAGCCAAGGTGTCAAACCTGTAAAACTTAGCAAACGTGTTTGCCCCTGACCAAGTAGCTGCTCGGCAAATTTGCAACGCCGAGACACCCCGGGCAGCCGCCCAGGAAGAACCCACTTTCCTTGTAGAGTGGGCCTTTACCGAAGTCGGTAATGGCAATCCTGCAATGGAATAAGTGTGCTGAATGGTACCTCTGATCCAGCGCGCAATAGTCTGCTTAGAAGCAGGACCCCCAATCTTGTTGGGGTCATAGAGGACAAACAAAGATTCTGTTTTCCTTATCCGAGCCGTTCTTGCAACATAAGTCCTCAACGCTCTGACGACATCCAAGGATTTTGAAACGGCTGAGGTGCCAGAAGCCACTGGCCAGCACCACAGGTTGGTTGATATGGAAATAAGACACAACCTTTGGAAGAAAATGCTGACGTGTCCGTAGTTCAGCTCTATCTTCATGAAAAATCAAATAAGGACTCTTGTGTGACAGAGCCCCTAATTCAGACACTCGTCTGCCTGAGGCCAAGGCCAACAGCATGACCACTTTCCAAGTGAGAAACTTCAACTCTACCTCTCGTAGAGGCTCAAACCAGTCCGATTTAAGGAACTGCAACACCACATTAAGATCCCATGTCGCCGCAGGAGGCACAAAGGGAGGTTGGATGCGCAGAACCCCCTTCACGAACGTCTGGTCCTCAGGAAGGTAAGCCAACTGTTTCTGAAAGAAAATGGACAAGGACGAAATTTGGACCTTGATAGACCCTAATCTCAAGCCAGCATCCACACCCGCCTGTAGAAATAGGAGAAGACGTCCTAATTTACACTCCACCGCAGGAGACTTCTTGGATTTACACCAAGATACATATTTTCTCCAAATACGATGGTAATGTTTAGACGTTACCCCTTTCCTGGCCAGAATTAGTGTGGGAATTACTTCATTGGGAATACCCTTACGGGCTAGGATCTGGCGCTCGACAGCCATGCTGTCAAACGCAGCCGTAGTAAGTCTTGATAAACAAACGGCCCCTGCTGAAGCAGGTCCTCACGAAGAGGAAGAGGCTGAGGATCTTCCAGTAATAACTCCTGAAGATCTGGATACCAAGCCCTCCTTGGCCAGTCTGGAGCAATGAGAACTGCTCGAACCCTTGTTCTGCTGATGATCTTGAGATCTTTTGGTATTAGTGGAAGTGGAGGGAACAGATACACTGACTGAAACACCCACTGGGTCACCAGTGCATCCACTGCTATTGCTTGTGGGTCTCTTGACCTGGAACAATATTTCTGAAGCTTCTTGTTGAGACGTGATGCCATCATATCTACTTGAGGAACGCCCCAATGATCTGCTTCCTCTGCAAAGACTTCTGGGTGGATACCCCATTCTCCTGGTTGAAGATCGTGTCTGCTGAGGAAGTTTGCTTCCCAGTTGTCCACTCCCGGAATGAAAATTGCCGACAGAGGTAATGCATGTCTTTCTGCCCAGAGGAGTATCTTTGTCACCTCTGCCATTGTCGCTCTGCTTTTTGTTCTGCCCTTGCGGTTTATGTAAGCTACTGCTGTTACATTGTCTGACTGGATCTGTATGGGACGACCTTGAAGAAGGTGTGCCGCTTGATGAAGTCTGTGTTACACAGCTCTCAATTCCAGAATGTTTACGTGAAGGAGTACTTCTTGACTTGACCATCATCCTTGGAAGCTTTCCCCTTGCATGACTGCTCCCCAACCTCGGAGGCTTGCATCTGTGGTCACCAGGATCCAAGTCTGAATCCCGAACCTGCGTCCCTCCAGGAGGTGAGAACTTTGAAGCCACCACAAGAGTGAAATACTGGCTTTTGTTGACAGGATTATCCTCCGGTGCATGTGTAGGTGTGATCCAGACCACTTGTCCAGTAGGTCCCACTGGAACACCCTGGCGTGGAATCGGCCAAATTGTAGCGCCTTGTAGGCCGCTACCATCTTCCTCAGCAGGCAGATGCACTGATGAATCGATACGTGTGCTGGTTTTAAAACTTGTTTGACCATCCTCTGGATCTCCAGAGCATTTTCCCCCGGTAGGAATACTTTCTGTGTTTCCGTGTCCAATATCTAAAGCCGGCCCTAACCAATATGATGCCCTAGGCAAGATTTTGGCTGGTGCCCCCTAGTACCACCGCTAGTTCTGCCTCTGACCCTGCACCCCTTTCCCAGCACCATCACCCCTCACCATTCCTTAAGTCCTTATTTTGGTGTTCCTACCCTCTATATGTTAAATAGGAACAATGCGTACATTTGGCGCACAGCCCAAAAAAATGTGTGTTTTTGCTGGCAAGGGGCATGTCCACACAATAGTACCACCAATTCAAATTCCACCACACAGTACTGCAACTTTATTCATATTTTATCATGCGATAGTGTCCCTTATTAACGTTACATGACACAGTAGTACCACTTTATCTTATATTTGTTACTCCTCACACTAGTGCCCCTTATTCACAATACATGACAATGAATTGCTCCTTATTCACATTACACCACACCATATTGCTCTTTATTCACATTAGACCACACGTAGTGCCCTTTCTATACATAACGCCACACAGTAGAGCTCCTTATACACATAATGCCACACATTAGTAATGTAGTTATACATATAATGCCACACAATAATGCCCCTTACGCAAATGACAAACATTATTAATGTCCTTATAAACATAATGCTCCTTACACATTATGCCAACTTTTATTAATGCCCTTATACACATAATGTCCCTTACACATATACCGCACATTATTGATGCCCTTATACACATAATGACACACATAGTGCCCCTTACACATATGCTGCACATTATTAATGCATTTATACACATAATGACACACATAGTGCCCTTTACACATATGCTGCACATTATTAATGCCCTTATATACATAATGACACACATAGTGCCCCTTACACATTTGCTTCACATTATTAATGCATTTATACACGACATACATAGTACCCCTTACACATATACTAAACACTATTGAACAACCAACCCACCCGCACACATCACTCACATGGCTGCTAACACTGTGACCTCTGCCTCTGCCTGGATTC
Organism: Pseudophryne corroboree; assembly: GCF_028390025.1. NCBI lineage: Eukaryota > Metazoa > Chordata > Amphibia > Anura > Myobatrachidae > Pseudophryne > Pseudophryne corroboree. The sequence goes on along the minus strand of NC_086444.1, from coordinate 995,442,587 downwards.
AGATGTGTCCTCATAAATCTTGTCTCATTGCGTCATGCAGCAGGAGATGCCTGGTGTGAGTCACCTGGCAGTTCCCGGCCAGCTCTGCTAACATCAGGCACCTTTTTTGATGAAAATGCATCATATTTGCATTGCTATGTGGCTAGGATGCACAAGCAGCTTCTGTTGATTAAAATGATATGCTGCATGCCTATATACTGTGTGCAAATGTGGCTGTATCTGCATACGAAATGCTACACACCGAACATAGGCATGCCGCATATCATTTTAATCAGCAGAAGCTGCTGGTGCCCCTAAGCATACCAAATGCCCTAGGCATTTGCCTAGTTTGTCTATGCCTAGGGCCGGCTCTGCCAATATCATTCCCAGAAATGATAACCTCATTGTGGGTTCCAATTGTGATTTTGGAAGGTTTATGATCCAACCGTGCTGTCGAAGCACCATCAGGGAAAGTACAATGTTCTGCACTAGTTTCACCCTGGATCTCGCTTTTATGAGGAGATCGTCCAAGTATGGGATGACTTTGACTTCTTTCTTGCGAAGAAGAACCATCATCTCCGCCATCACCTTGGTGAATATTCTCGGAGCCGTGGAGAGCCTGAAAGGCAATGTTTGGAACTGGTAGTGGCAGTCCTACACCGCAAACATCAGGTATGCCTGTTGCGGCGGGTAGATGGGAACATGTAAAGAAGCATCTTTGATGTCCATCGATACCAGAAATTCATTTTCCTCCAAGCTGGAGATCACCGCTCTCAGGGATTCCATCTTGAATTTGAACCTTTTCAAATAAAGGTTCAGAGTCTTTAGGTTTAAAATCGGTCTGACCGAGCCATCCGGTTTCGGCACTACAAACAGGCTTGAATAAAACCCTTTTTCCTGTTGTGACACAGGAACTAAGGAAATTACGTTGTCTTGACATAATTTCTGTATTGCGTTCAGCACTATTTCTCTGTCCTGAACAGAAGCTGGTAAGGCTGATTTGAAAAATCGGCATGGGGGAAGGTCCTGAAATTCCGATTTGTACCCTTGGGATACTATCTGCAATACCCAAGGATCCAGATCGGAGTGAACCCAGACCTGGCTGAAAGACAGTAGGCGTGCCCCCACCCGATCGTACTCCCGCAGGGGAGCCCCAGCGTCATGATGAGGTTTTAGCAGAAGTAGCTTTTGACTTTTGCTCCTGCGAGCCTGATGGTGTTGTAGATTTTTTTTAGCTCTTCCTCAACCTCTTCCTATGAAGAAAGGGGTACCCTTTGCCTTTTTGGACTTGTTGGGTCGAAAGGATTGCATCGTATGAGAATGAAATTCTTTCCTAGGTGGAGCAGCTGCGGAAGGCAGAAATGCTGACTTGCCTGATGTAGTTGTTGAAATCATGCATCCAGCTTGTCTCCAAAGAGGGCTTCTCCATTGTAAGGAAGCGCCTCAATATTCTTTTTTGATTCCGCATCAGCATTCCATTGGCGGATCCACAGCGCCCTGCGGGCTGAAATTGCCATAGCGGAGGATCTTGAACTCAGCAACCCAATATCCTTCATAGCTTCAACTAAGTAACCTGCAGCATCTTTGATATGGCCGAGAGTTAGGACTATTTCATCCCTGTCAACTGTGTCTATGTTAACAAGCAAGTTGTCAGACCATTTTTCCACAGCGTTACCTACCCACGCACAAGCAATGGTGGGCCTGAGCATCGTTCCGTTAGCCGTGTACAGTATATGGATTTTAGGGTTGTTTCTAATTTACGGTCAGCTGGATCTTTTAAGGAGGCTGAACCAGGGGCAAGCAAAACTATTTTTTTAGACAGCCAAGAAACTGAGGTGTTTATCATTGGGGGTGTCTCCCATTTGTGCCTGTCTTCCTCAGGGAAAGGGTACGCTACATGTATCCTTCTGGGAAGGGTACATTTCTTCTCAGGGTTAGCCCAGGATTCTTCAAAGAACGCATTCAAATCCTTTGAAGGAGGAAAAGTCACAACCTGCTTTTTATTTCATTTAAAGTAATCCTTTTCCTCTGGGACCAGTGTTGTTTCAGGAAACTCCAACACTTCCTTTATAGCAACTATCATACATTGTATGCTTTTGGCTAATTTGGGGTTTACCCCTCTCAAATCCCCAGTGTTGACATCAGAGTCGGAATCTGTGTCTGTGTCCCCTTGCATTATGTGGGCCAGAGACCTTTTCTGGGAACTGGATGGGACCCGAGTGGATGATATGGAGGGGTCAGTAAACAGTACATCCTCCACAGACTGCCTCCAATATTTAGTCTGTTGTTCAGACTCAGAGAATTTCTTTGCAAGCACTGACATATTCTTTTGCAACATTCTCACCCACTCTGACTCTTTCTAAGAGGGTAGGGCCACCACATTACCCTCTTGTGCATCTAAAATGGGTTCTTTCTGGGAAAAACCTTCCCCAATGTGTGACATGTTACACACACACACACACACACACACACACACACACACACACACACACACCCTATCACACAGGGGAGCTATTGGGGACAGACCCACACTAAAGTCTGTCAGAGAAACACAGAGGGATTTGCCAGTCCACACACCACGCCTTATTGTGAATTGTGGAAATATTACCCACTTACAGCGCATATATCAATAATAGGCCCACAGACCTAATTACAATGAACACTCTCTGCCCCTTCTTTAACACCCTGTACTTGTATCAGCGTTGTCATGAGGAGAGACAGCGTTCAGGAGCTTAACGCTGGAGTTTCTGCAAGAGAAAATGGCACCCAGTGAGTGTTCTGGCAAGTCTCAGGAGAAGCCCCACCCTTCAACCTCAGCAATGTAGTATGTATACTGGCTGGGGATGGCACATCAACGGCTGTACATGTATGTACCCTTTTTGCCAGTGAGAGTAAGGTTTTAAAACACACCCTCAGAGCGCGCCCCCCCCCCGCACTCTGCACCCATGTGCTGAGAGACATGGCGCGCAGCATCCCACTTGCGCGTGTACCTGTATGCCGCCAACGATGACCGGAGGATCCCCTCTCTGCAGGACTCCGGTAATATACTCACCAGCCTTCTGACTTCTGGCTCTGTTAGGGGGTGGCAGCAGTGCTGTGGGAGTGAACGCTGGCCAGGCTTGGGCTGTGTTCAGTACCCTTCAGGAGCTAATGGTGTCCTGTCAGCGGAAGCAGAACCATTAACTAATTGAGAAGTTGGTTCCTACTCCCCCCCCCCCCTAAGTCCCATGAAGCAGGGAAGCTGTTGCCAGCAGCTTCCCTGTAAAATAAAAAACCTAAGAAAGTCTTTTTCCAGCAAAGCTCTGTAGAGCTCCACTAGTGTGCATCCAGTCTCCTGGGCACATTTTCTAAACTGATGTCTGGAGGAGGGGCATAGAGGGAGGAGCCAGTTCACACTGTTGAAAAGTCTTAAAGTGCCGAAGGCTCCTGCGGAACCGTCTATACCCCCATAGTACTAAAAGGGACCCCAGCATCCTCTAGGACGTAAGAGAAAGGCTTTTACCAATAACTCCTGACAATTCTTCTTTAGAGGAGTAAATATTAAAAAGAAGGGAAAAAAAATCCAATCAATCCTGATGAGGGTAGCCTTTCCTCTAAAGGTGCATACACACGGAGAGATTTTGACAGCGATTTCCCTTGAACTGGCAGTCGGAGCTTTTGACTAACTTTACCAGCAATTTTGACTAAGTGTGCAAGAGATTTTGGCTATGGGAGATTTTGACTATCTTATTTAAATAAGGGGATGAGTGGGGGAGTGTCCTATATACTGTAGGATGATTTTACAGGGTATTCTATAAATAACAAACGTCGAGTTACAAGTATAGAAACCTTCTAGACTAAAAGATTTTTTAGTGCAAGGGTAACAACCTGTCTGTTTCAAAAAATTGCCTAGATTCGTTGTTTCTATAGATCTTAAATTACTTGGGGCTAACACATTCTTAAGATTAGTAGCCTTTCGAAAAGTGATCAAAGGTTTTTGAGGAAGATGGGGACCCAATATCCGGTCTCTTTGTAATATCCCCCAATTATTTTAAATTATTTTCTAAATCTGTTTATTTTCTTTATTATATTGAGTAATGAATGGTCTACTTTTAACAGTATCGGAATCATTTTTAATTTTTTGATTTCAAGAGATCTGTTCTATTTCTTTCAAACGCTTTAATCCTAGCTTCTTCTATTTTGTCTTTACAATATCCTCTATCAAGGAATCTCCCAACAAGTTGGTCTGATTGTTCCAAATAGTGAATATCTTTGCTACAATTTCGTCTAATTTGAAGAAACTGTCCATAGGGAACGTTATGTTTCCAGTTCGGGAGTTGACAGCTGTCTGACGGAATATAGCTGTTCATATCAGTTTCCTTAAAAAATTTAGATGTTTCTATTTTTCCAAAGATTGAACCCTCTAGGACAAGATCTAGATAGTCAATCTTTGTTTCTTCTGTCCTATATGTAAATTTTAAATTATATGAGTTATTATTGATATATTCTATAAACTTTTCTATACTACTTAAATCTCCCAACCAAATTAGAATTAAACCGTCTATATATCTTTTGTACAATGTGATATGATTTTTTTTATAGAAAAAAACACATCCAGGAAGCGGGACCTCCGCTCCTGGAACGCAATTTGGACTATTAAGTCCAAAAGGGGGCTTTTCAGCGTTTCCCCACGAACACCAATGTACCATGAAGGTGGGATAAACTATAAACACTATTAAATTTGATGTTTTAAACAAATGCAATATAACAAGATTATCAACCAAGTTATATTAAAGATCAAACAGGAAGTGAGGTAACACACAGGTAGGTATAAATAGAGAGTAAAGGCAGCTACAGATGTAGCCACTTTTATCTTGACCGATTCTCCGCCAAGACGGACGTTTAGTCACGCTAAGGCGATAGCTGAGTTTAATCACAGGCAGGCGCATTGAGGCGATTCTAGAAACTCAGCATGCATTACACATCTCCACCACTGGGTCGCTAATGCTCCACTAATCCAGTACTTTCGATCGTACAGTATAGCGGCGGATTGATCTACAGCTCTGGCAATTGGTCAGTGATGACTGTAATGTTAATACTGTAGGTGTAACGGGAGGTGGTGGAAAAAGATGGTGACCTACAGTATGGAGACACAACTAATTGTGTAAAAGGAAGAATGTACAGTACAATGTATAAACACCGTGCTTTTAAAATACATGTACAGTAAATGAGCGTCTTAGTTCCCTAAGGCATAATGGGAATGGTGGGCTAGTGGGAGGCGGTGGAAAATACCGTGCTTTACAAATGCGAGCGTCCGAGTCCCGTTAGGCATAAACCAACACCAATGGGGAGGGGGCCGGGCGCTGTTTGCAGTACTTTCACACACGAATTTGGGAATCTCTCATGAGGCGTCGTGGGCTAGCGATGAAGGCTCCCACCTCCCACGATGGGGGTCCATGGTTCGAGACCTGATGTGCCTTCTTTTTTTTTATTTATTGTAATAATATACTGTATTACTTTATTTTCATTGTAAGACAGTCAATGGAAGGGTGCACACAAGTTACATATAAATCATAGTACATCTGCAGGAGCGATTCTTTACGCTAAATGCAACTACACAGCGGCAATGAGTAGAAATGAGTGTATTCTGATGCAACTAATTGAGCAAAACAGTACTGTACATTTTCGGCGTTTGTGTATTGCACAGGACCTGAATTCCCTCCCTGTCCACTGCATGATCTGTGCCGGCTCCTAGGGGGGAAGGGCGATGGGGGTAGGGGGAGACGATGGAAAATACAGTGCCTTTGAAATGCAATTATATGAGCGTCCGAGTCCCCTACGGCATAAACCAACACCAATGGGAAGGAAGTGCCAACTTTTTTTTTATGTGTTCCCGTGACATTCACTTTAATATTTTTTTTTCTCTCTCTAATACATCCAATGGAAGGATGCACACAAGTTTCACATAAATCAGAGTAGATCTGCAGGAGCGATTCTTTACGCTAAATGCCACTACACAGCGGTAATGAGTAGAAATGAGTGTATTCTGAGTGAGTAAACCAGTACTGTAGATCTTCGGCGTTTGTGTATTGCACAGGACCTGAATTCCCTCCCTGTCCACTGCATGATCTGTGCAGGCTCCCAGGGGGGAAGGGCGATGGGGGTAGGGGAAAACGATGGAAAATACCGTGCCTTTGAAATGCAATTATATGAGCGTCCGAGTCCCCTATGGCATAAACCAACACCAATGGGAAGGAAGTGCCAACCTTTTTTTTATGTGTTCCCGTGACATTCACTGTAATATTTTTTTCTCTCTCTCTAATACATCCAATGGAAGGATGCACACAAGTTTCACATAAATCAGAGTAGATCTGCAGGAGCGATTCTTTACGCTAAATGCCACTACACAGCGGTAATGAGTAGAAATGAGTGTATTCTGAGTGAGTAAACCAGTACTGTAGATCTTCTGCGTTTGTGTATTGCACAGTACCTGAATTCCCTCCCTGTCCACTGCATGATCTGTGCAGGCTCCCAGGGGGGAAGGGCGATGGGCTAGCCGGAGGCAGTGGAAAATATTGTGCTTTACAAATGCGAGCGTCCGAGTCCCCTAAGGCATAAACCAACACCAAATGCATCCCAGATGGAAATCTGCTATACACAGCAGACAGCTTATGGTGACAGAACTTACCTACTGTATCCCCACCCATAGTCATGGTATATTTTAGATTGCCTAATGAGACACTCCTGCAGCATTGCCAATGATTCATGTAAAACCTGTGTGCAAACAGTATCTCTATTGAATGCAAAGTACAGTAAGAGTACAGTATACAGTATTATCAGAGCCATACCTGACCAACATGATGCCCTAAGCTAGATTTTGGCTGATGCCCTCTTGCACAGATGCTAGTTCCGCCTCTAACCCTGCACCCCTTTCCCAGCACCATCACCCATTTTGGCGCTCCTACCCCTTATAATTTAAATAGGAACTATGTGCACATTTAGTGCCAGCCCAAAACAGTGCATGTTCTTGCTGGGAAGGGGCATGGTATCACAATAATACCCCCAGATGAAATGACACAACACAGTACTGCAACTTTATTCACATTATATCATGCAGTAGTGTCTCTTATTCTCGTTACATCATATGATAGTACCACATTACTCCTAACAGCCTTTTTTTACACCCTTATTCACATTACACCCCACCACATTGATCTTTATTTACATTAGACCACAGGTTCTCAAACTCAGTCCTCAGGACCCCACACAGTGCATGTTTTGCAGGTCTCACAGAATCACAAGTGAAATAATTAGCTCCACCTACTGTATGGACCTTTTAAAATGTGTCAGTGAGTAATTAATACAGTACACCTGTGCACTTGCTGGTTTACCTCCAAAACATGCACTGTGTGGGGTCCTTGTTTTGGGTCTGTATACTGTACATTATACAGTATTTATTATTTGATCATTCTTCGGGACCTCATTGCCTCTGTGTACTGTTATTTTAGCGAGGGGATTGTGACGCTCCTTCAGCATTGCCCCGTAGCCTTCAAGACTACTGCTACTGTATCTCTCACTCCATCTCCGAGCGCTGCCTGCCACGTGGTGGGGGTTTAGGGCCGACGGCCATTTTGACAGTGTGCTATGCGATCGAGTCCGGTGTACCGTAATGATAGACCTCGCTTATCCCTATCGCCCGTGTATTTTAGCGAGGGGGTTGTGACGCTCCTTCAGCATTGCCCCGTAGCCTCCAAGACTATTGTTATCTCTCACTCCATCTCCGAGCGCTGCCTGCCACGTGGTGGGGGTTTAGGGCCGACGGCCATTTTGACAGTGTGCTATGCGATCGAGTCCGGTGTACCGTAATGATAGACCTCGCTTATCCCTATCGCCCGTGTATTTTAGCGAGGGGATTGTGACGCTCCTTCAGCATTGCCCCGTAGCCTCCAAGACTATTGTTATCTCTCACTCCATCTCCGAGCGCTGCCTGACACGTGGTGGGGGTTCAGGGGCGATGGCCATTTTGACAGTGTGCTATGCGATCAAGTCCGGAGTACCGTAATGTGCATAGACCTCGCTTATTCCTATCGCCCCTATGTATTTTAGCAAGGGGATTGTGACGCACCTTCAGCACTGCCCCGTTGTCTGCAAAATCTATGTCATCACTCGCTCCATAGCTGAGGGCCTCCATGGGGCAAGGAGTCACAGGCAGTAGCCATTTCGATTGAGTCTGCCCTGCTACAGAATTGTATGTGTACCGTATGGTGCAAAGAACCTTAACAGTACATCTGCTCCTGCAGCTTTGCCCTGGTTTATGTGAATAAAAAAAATTATAAAGTGTCTGGAAAAAACTAACATGCGTTCGTACTGTACAGTACTTTAGGAATCGAACACGGGACTCTGAGTATAGGAAGCGGAACACTTCACCACTTCGCCGCAGACAGATGAATAAATCCATTAGTTTTGATTAAGCTATAATGGCTACGGGATTAGGATGCTAACATACTGTACAATATTCCTAATATCATTAGGCAATAATAAACCTCTAACACGTCCATTTGCGTCAGTGTACACTACTGGTTTTATGTTGCTTTGTCTGCGGGATTCAGCGTAACGAGACGCACTAGTAAAGTAGTCCTTACTATACAGTATACAGTATTTCAGTATTATATTTTACGGGAGCCCACACGCATGCGCAGTAGTGATTGTAAAAAGCGACATCTGGTGGATGATCGCAGGTATTACACGTAAAGGTAACGCCAAATGCCAAAGGTCTGTCTCCATACGATTAGATAGCCTCTCTGTGACTAGGCGCGCCTCCCAACGCCCCAGTACGCTGTGTATGCTCGATCGGGACAAACGCCTCAGCCGCTCAAGATAAAGGTGGCTACATCTGTATCATTCATTCCACTTTTGGATCTCACATCACACAGAGGTGTAGGATTGCTGCAGGTAAGTCTAACTTTCTCTAATTAGTGCATAGACTCTAAAAACTTTTAAAAAACTGTTAAAATATTACACTCCATTAATAGTTTGTCTTTCCAAATAGGAAAAGACCAAAACAATCTGATAACAGCTAGACTGTAATTTAATCTGAATTGCTGTTGGTAAATTGAACCCCCCTCTCTAATAGTGCATAGACTTTTAAAAAACTTCAAAAATATTACATTTTATTAATGGTTGTCTTTTCAAAATAGGAAAAGACCAAAACACTCTGACAACATCTAGACTGTAACATAATCTGAATTTTGTATTCAGTAATTCTTATTTATTTAGTCTCAATTTTTTCTAAAAAAAAGTAATAACTTTCTAAAAAAGTAACAACATTTTAATTAATTAATAATTATTAATTAATTTTTCCCTCTAGGAATCTCATAAATAGAAAATTCAGCTGGAATTGTCAATAGAAAATTAGCTAAGACTACTATAAATATGTTTTCTAGTAAATATCTATGGCTAATTATGTGATATTAAATCATTTAAAAGAGCTAAATTGGTTATTCTTTATCCAAATAGGTAATATAGTTTGCCTTGCATATGGTTTTATACATTAAACCATCTTCTAAGAAGGAAAATTACTCTAAGTGATATTGGCATCATAACAAGATCAATAATTGCCTATAAATTAGTAAACATTCTACACAATTTTATTAATACAGTATATTAGAATTAAGTAATCACAGAGTCCTTCAATAGAGAACCATTATCTAAAAATGAGCTAAGGTTGTCATGTGTAACAAAATTTTTTGGGATATAACATTATAAGTCATATGTGATATAATATTCTTTTGGAATATAAGTGAGAAGTACTAAATTTTGAATTACATCGTTTATGATGAAACCTATTATATGTTATTCCAATTTTTGTAATAATAAGAACAACTATTTCATTACAAAGATTATGTATTAAAGTATATATATACATTTTTCCCCCTTCTACATCAAAAAGAACACCGCTGAAGAAGTCGCCATAAGACGAAATGCGTTGGGTGAAACAAAAATATTTTATTTATTTTTACTGTATGAACAAAAATTGTACAAACATATGGTTTTCCAGTGGTTTTTATGTATTCTTATAATGATTACAGAAACATATATCTGAATATGTCATTTATATTTTAATAAAAAGAAAATCAGTACAGACCATAAAAAAAGGTACTGTACCTGCCAAAAAGGTCCAGTTGAAGGGTATGCCACTGCATATGCAGCAAGTCTCTGTGCTGTAGATAGGGGGAAAAAAACCCTGTTACTGCAGCGTCCTATGGGGGTCATTCTCACCTGATCGCTCACTGCAGTTCATTGCAGCACAGCAATCAGGTCAGAACTGCGCATGCCCCGGCACCACAGTGCGCCGACGCATGGCTGACAGCCTACGGCTGTCGTTGCCTAGCGATCACCTCTGCCTCAGGCAGAGGCGGTCACTGGGTGGGAGGAGGCAGCACGGCGGCGTTTGGCCGCTGTTTTGTGGGCATGGTCCGGCCAACGCAGGACCAGGGCAGCGATGAGTAACTCCTGGCCAGATTCAGGAGCTGCGCTGGCTGAGAGTTACTCTTCAAGTACAAAAGTATCGCCGCTGAGCGATGCTTTTGTATTTGTGCGGGGGGGGGGGGGGGGGGCGGCCTGACATGCGGGGCGGAATAGCCCTGTGCTGGGCGTCCCCTGGCATGTCAGTGTAAGTGATTGTAGCTGTGCTAAATTTAGCACAGCTACAATCAGGTCGGAATGACCCCTTATGTCCTGCTGCCAGTCCACCTGCCCCCTCTGGTATCAACAATCCCTACTCCTTAGCCACGGTGCAGGTGGAACAAAAGCTGCTGCGGCCACCGGCACAGATGTGTATGAAAGCGGCACAGCGGAAGGCTTTCATAGCCCTCCCTGTGCCGCATACTCTCTGAGCACTGGAGCCTCCTCTGAGCGTGATGTCACAGAAGTGCCTCCCTGCCACAGCCGTGCACAGATCCCCAGTGTCACTGACACTGCACAACACATTCACCTTTTACATTGATTCAGCGAGTCAGTCAGTTCTGCCAGCCAGTCACTATTGTTAGCGCCGGTGTCCCAACGCGCCGCATTACAGGGAATTAGACGCACTAAATAAACTACAGCTCCCAGCAGCCCTTAGCACTGAAGCACCGTGCTAAGGCCTGCTGGGAGCTGTCGTTTATTGAGTGCATCTTCACAATACAATAGTGATTGGCTGCTGTACGAGTCTCTGGGTGAGCCACTGCCATAGGGACCACAGCAGCATAGCTGCTTCCAGGAGGAGAAGCAGGAGAAGTGTTACCCGCTCCTCCCCCACTCGCAGTACCTCCAGTCCCCATCCGTGGCACCCGCACACACCCCTCCCCCCACCAACAGAACCCCCTCCCCCACCCGCCACACCACCGCACCCGCCCCTCCCCCACATGTGCCACTCCCACAACCACCCCTCCCAAACATGCAGCACCCCTGGACCTCCCCTCCCATCCGCGTCTCCCCCGCCCCCACCAGCACCTACTAGGTGATTCATCAGGCCCTGCGTGCAGTGTTCACGCCGTTGAAAGGGGCTATGACCCCTTAACCATCGCACGCCCTTTGTCCATGCAGTATTTAACCACTCACACAATTATGATTGGAGGTAATACTCCATATAATACAAATATTGCACGCCACAAAGGTATGCAAGGGTTAAGGGGGCATAGCCCCTTACGACGGTGTGAATACATATACAATACATATATATACTGTATAGACTAGGTGATTCAATGCGTAGGGCAGTATATACAGGTATATGTATTGTATTCTGTATTGAGCCGTTACCTAGCAACGGCGCAGCGTGTGTTCTGATCCTCACCCCTTACCCATCCGATGGTGATTCACGGCACAGTGTCGCTCCGATGACGTCACTACCCGGCGGCGGGGACACGCAGACGCAGCCCCACGAGTGGTGTTGGGTAAGTTGTTATTTTTGTATATATATATATATGTTCTTTGCCAGTGTGCTGGTTGTGTCTTGAAAAAAGGGAGCAATCCCTGAAACGTTTACTTTACCAGCGTTGACTCTGTCTATTTCTTCTGAGTGCCACCATTAGTTTGTTCTGTATGCTCATTGAGAGGTTAGGCACCGGACCTGTTCAAGCTGACTACTAAGCGTGAGTGCCAGACATTTGTTTGTTGTATCATTAGGGCTTCACTATGTGTTGCTGCTAGTCAAGGCACCTGCTTTTATTGTGGGTCATATTTTGCTCAGACACAGCGAATGTGAGGACTACACTGTAAATATTTTTTCACAGTGACATAGTATGTCTGTATCAGATGATGTACATGGCTTCTGTACCCCAGTGTTATCGGAGAGTGAAACCCTTACACACACGGACACAGAGGCGGAATCCATTTTATTTCCATCTACTGTACTAACAACAGCAAATGAGGACACTGCGGAACACCGGATTTCACAACTCACCAAATTGAGAAAGAGGGAAGTGGACCTCTTGTTACATGGGGTAACATTATCAGATTATTTCAGGGATAAACGTATACCGAGAGGCTTCCGCATCAGGAATACGCAGACAATCAGACGTCACAACCCCGATTTTTGCAGGAAATGGGCAGCCGTTCTTAACCGCTGCTCATTTGACTTGATCCTACTGGTTGTTGCAGAGTCTAGAAGGGAATTAGAAAACACAAAAGAAAAAATTGTGGCTTTTGAAAATAATTACCTGGCTAAAATACAATCGGATTCACCCCCTGACTGGTTGGAAAAAATAACAGCTCAGGTAGAGAAATACCAAGCCGAACTTATTGCCTTTAAGAAATATAAACGTGCGATGGTGAATCGCGACTATGAGATAAATCAAGTCTACAGCTGGGTATTCAATAAAGGTCAGAGATTTCAAAGAAATCCAAGGGCACGCAGGTACCCTAAAAAATCCTTGTTGGAGAAAGATCAATCCAGTACAGCTATTTCATCTAGTGGCACGGAAGGTGTCTCACCGTCTACCTCCAAAAAACCCAGTATGGGTGTGAAAACTTGTTTGAAATCGAGCGCACAAAATAGCCCGGACAGCTGCGTGGGTGGTGGGGTAGGGGGAGGGGTGGGGCAAAACAGGAGGGAAGCAGTCAAAGCCGGCGCTAAACAAAACCTAGTGTTTAATTTTTCGTCTAGAATACTGACCTTGGATGAAATCAATATGCTTAACAAAGGCTTGTCATTTGTTCCCACTTGCACACCAGGGGGTAAATTTACAATGATGGGAGTTCTATTTATGATGGGATGTTGCCCATAGCAACCAATCAGATTCTACTTCTCAATTATTTAGCACCTTATAGAAGATAATACCTGGAATCTGATTGGTTGCTATGAGCAACATCCCATCTTAAACAGAACTCCCATCTTAGTAAATTTACCCTCAGATGTTTTTACAAATAAGGTGGACTTATTTAAGCTCAATCGACGGATCAAGCTTAAAGAGTTTTTTTCTGATAGTAATACTTTACCAGAACAGGTCCCGATTCACAAGAAGTCTACTTTTATTCCTTTTTCACAAAACAAAAGTATTATGACTTTTACTAACGGTTTGGAATCCTATATCAATGAAACTACGCCTAACATCTACAAGGGACCAAATAACCTTTCAAGCAAGGAGCAAGTGGCACTCAGTAATTTAGGGAAATATGATGACATCACCATCCGCCGCTCTCAAGAAAGAAGAAGGAAGCTTACCGCCAACTCAATGATGCAGCCATCTATGAAAGATTACAGGATGACCCCACAGTATCATACAAAGCCGAACTTGATCAGATCTTACAAGCAGCAGTCTCAGATAATCTCATTACATCAACGATCAAAGATGCTTTAAGTGAATCATGGCCTATCATTCCAACTTTTTACACCATTCCTAAGCTTCACAAGGACTCATCAAACCCTACCGGACGTCCGATTATTGCTGCGAGGGATTCACTATTTTACAATTTATCTAAATATATGGACTTTTATTTACAGCCATTAATTCAAGGACTACCGTTTTGTTTAAAAGATACCACCTCATTGGGAGGAGTGGCCTGACTGCTAGAGCAAGTAGATGTGCCTCAGCTGAGCTCTCCCTTATAATTGCCTCCCGGGCCATAAATTTCGCCCCTTGGCTGCCAGCACCCCAATCCTTGGGACCCCTCACCTCCCTGCCCCTCCTGTTACCGACGGGTAAGGTCTGCGGAATCGGGGAGCACTCCTGGAGCTCCCGCGGATTGCGGCATACCCGCCCCCCCCCAAGACAGCGTCCTCAATTTCCGCCTGCTGCCGGAGACACCCACCCAAGCCGCCCGGCTACCTGATCGTGGACCTTCGCTTGCGGCGACCCCCACTGTACCTGCTGCGGGCACCAGCAGTGGGGCTTGCGGGTTGGCGGCGGCAGCTCTCCCCGGCTCTCCTCTTCTCCCCAGGCGATGCAGGGATGACGTCCTCTGGATCCCCACTAGCGCCGGCCATCTTAGCCTTCCTGTGTCCCCAGTGCAACTGCACTGCTACAGGACCACTGATGCTGGGACTTCCTACTGTGATGAACGCTGAGGAAGGCTTGCACACATCAAGGTGAGGAGAGGCCATACTGTGTCCCTGGCTCTAGGCCCCTTTTCCCACCACCTGCTTAAACCCTTTGTGGACCGGCCCTGTGATTAGGGACACTGTTGCTACGACCTCATGACCCCCCACTGTTGTGGGCTGAGTGTATGGCCACAGTGCATTGAGGCAAAGAGGAGCCATACAACGCCCCCTACTCCCAATCTTGGACCCCCTCCTCCACATTTCGCATGGCTGGCTTTTAAATATCCGTCACAGGAATTCTGAAAGCTTCTTAAGTTTATAAATAATGAACCGTATCTCCTGTTCCATCTAATGCTACTCTGATTACTGACACCACCCGAAATGAATCACTTTGTAACTTGTGAATCCCCTTCTACACTACTGCTGATGGGCCCCATGCCCCACTGAACATACCTTATCCCAGCCCTTCAGTGGTTCATTCTCAGGCCATCTCACTTGCATATCACCGCGTGCTGCTCCGGCACTTTATCTGACCTATCCCGACTCATCCAATTTGCCGGGTTGCTACCATGTCTAAATCCGCCACCGCCATTAGAAAGCGGGCGGGGACGGACATATCCCAACATTTCACCAGGGCCGACAAAAACGACAAACAGCCTTCACTCTCTGGTCCCCCTTCACCTAGTCTCTCGGTGTCCGACAAAGAGGACTCATCCTCATCTCCTGCCCTATCAACCAAAGAGGACATCCTAGCTCTGAAATCGCTCATCATGGACTTCAAGGAATCATTGGAGTCCAAACTGGACAATGTGGTTGCTTCCATCAAGTCAGATATAACGCCTCTGTCCTCCAGAACATCCAAATTGGAATCCCGACAAGACACTCTTCACAAGGAACAGAGCGAGACCATTAGAGACATCGACCATTTTATTCGGGACATATCGGAACTACGCGACAAGAACGATGATCTGGAGAATCGCGAAAGGCAAAATAACCTCCTCATATGTAATATCTCGGAAACCATTCTTCCTGCGACTCTCGAGGCATACTTACACAAGCTATTCTCCACCGTTGTGTTGACCCTGGGATCCCGAGAACTACCACTAGAAAGAGCCCACAGAGCTCTCCGGTCCAAACCACATAATGGTGAACCCCCAGGGATGTAATTTTGCGCTTCCTCAACTTTAAAGACAAGGAACTGGTTCTTAATTCTACCTGGAGCAAACCATACATCCTATTTGAAAATGCTAAGCTGCAGTTTTTTTAGGACTTGGCTCCCTCCACGCTACTCAAAAGGAGAGAGCTTAAGGATCTGACATCCGCGCGGAATTCGATACCGCTGGGGGTTCCCCTTCAAGCTACTGATAGACCTCAATGGAAAAACACTCATCGTCAGAGACCCGAGAGAGTGTAGGGACTTCCTGTCACACTTGGAGGACTCTGACTCACTGCCAGCGACAACCTCCGTCCACCAGACGGCCTAACCACTCTTGCATCCACTGATGCCTGCACCTTCTTTTGGTAAAAGTACCTTGGTCCACGTATGACTCGGTTCTATTTGCTTTTGACCATTCTACCAGTTAACGTTTACTGCATATAGGCCCTCATTCCGAGTTCATCGCTCGCTGCCGATTTTTGCAGCGCAGCGATCAAGTTGAAAAATGGCAATTCTGCGCATGCACATGGGCCCTCATTCCGAGTTGTTCGCTCGCAAGCTGCTTTTAGCAGCTTTGCACACGCTAAGCCGCCGCCTACTGGGAGTGAATCTTAGCTTATCAAAATTGCGAACGAAAGATTAGCAGAATTGCGAATAGACACTTCTTAGCAGTTTCTGAGTAGCACCACACTTACTCGGCATCTGCGATCAGTTCAGTCAGTTTCGTTCCTGGTTTGACGTCACAAACACACCCAGCGTTCGCCCAGACACTCCTCCGTTTCTCCAGCCACTCCCGCGTTTTTCCCAGAAACGGTAGCGTTTTTTCGCACACACCCATAAAACGGCCAGTTTCCGCCCAGAAACACCCACTTCCTGTCAATCACATTACGATCACCAGAACGAAGAAAAAACCTCCTAGTGCCGTGAGTAAAATACCTAACTGCATAGCAAATTTACTTGGCGCAGTCACACTGCGGACATTGCGCATGCGCATTAGCGACTAATCGCTCCGTTGCGAGAAAAAAATAACGAGCGAACAACTCGGAATGACCCCCATGGTACGCATCGCGCATGCACTAAGTACTTTCACACAAAACTTTGTAGTTTAACACAAGCTCGAGCGACGCTTTTCAGTCGCTCGAGTGTTCGTTGTTTGATTGACAGGAAGTGGGTGTTTCTGGGCGGCAACTCAGCGTTTTCAGGGAGTGTGCTAAAAAACGCAGGCGTGCCAGGTAAAAACGCAGGAGCGTCTGGAGAAACGGGGGAGTGGCTGGCCAAACGCAGGGCGTGTTTATGATGTCAAACAAGGAGCTAAACAGACTGCAGTCATCGCAAGCTAGGAGTAAGTATCGAGCCACTCTGAAACTGCATGAAATTTTTTAGTAGCAGAACTGCTAACCTTTCATTCGCACTTCTGCTAAGCTAAGATACACTCCCAGAGTGCGGCCGCTTAGCGTTTGCACTGCTGCTAAAAGCAGCTAGCGAGCGATCAACACGGAATGAGGGCCATAATGTATTGGCTGCTGTGTTTGTTTGTTTTTGGCGCCTTTCTATATGTTTTTCATGTTTTAGGCATTGCATTTTTCTACTGATACTTGGTTTTTTTTTGGGGGGGGGGTTCTTTTGCTTTTCTATATGTTTTTCATGTTTTAAGCATTGCATTTTTCTGCTGATACTCGGATTTTTTTTTTATAGCCATTGTTTAGCTCTTCCACAGTACTTAATACAACCGTATATTAACAAATTTGTTACGAGATCTTCCCCGCCTCGCCTTCATTTTTAATGTTTTTCAGTCGGCGTCCTGGTCATACTGGAAATGTTTGGGCGTATGACCCAGAGCGCCTCAATGGGGAGCATACCGACCTCCTTGACAATGTGTTTAAGGAATTAGTGTACAGGTTGCTGTTAACAGGTCTGTCTTGTTTGTTCTGCATATATTCCACCAGTGTTAATGTTTGGTTCTTATTGCTATTGCATTTACTCCAGTTACTTCTCTCCCATGTTCTTTACCCTATGGCCATTGTCAACTCACTTTCTGAATAACTCACCCCTGGAGGGACGTGATCCCTCACTCATTCTATATAACCCACGAGTTCACGTTGCTGAACTCTTGCTTGTAAACACACTCCTCCTCCACCTTATCTCCTTGGAGGGAGTACAGTTATCACCCGGTACTTCCCCACTCTGGACCAGTTGGTCCTAATTTCTGTGCCTGTTCCTCCTCGCTGGTCATGAGGAACCTTAGCACGGACCCCTCCCCTTTCTATTACCCTCTCCTGGTCAATTACCTTTAAATCTTCTCTTTCCTCTGACGGGCCGGGACTCCTCACTTGTTCTCCCTCCCCCCTTTTTTTTATTCTTTTCTCCTTTTCTTCCTCTCCCTCTCTCTCTTTCTCCTCCTCCTCTTAACTGCAACTCACAATGCCCCTGTTGCTGGCGTCTCTGAACGTCAAGGGCCTCAACACTCCCCAGAAACGTTTGTCCTTATTTCGATCTCTTCGAACTCTAAAGGCGTCCCGCCTTAAGAGTAGTCATTCAGGAGACTCATTTTAAAGCCCAGTCACACCCAACCCTTACCACCAAATGTTACCCGACGGCTTTTTATTCCTCGAGCCAACCAAAACATAACGGGGTGGCCATTCTGGTAAACTCTAAAACTCAGTTTACTCTGGGTTCCTCACACATGGATAAGGACGGGCGGTTTATTATTTTAACAGGTAAACTTGGACACTTAGAATGCACAATAGCCACTGTTTACGCCCCTAACTCTGGACAAATGTCCTTCTTCAACTCTTTCTTCTCCACACTGTCCAAAGTAAGAAAAGGCTAACACTAGGTGGAGATTTTAATACCGTCCCGGATACCCAACTAGATAAATCTTCTCACCAGATACCCTTACACTGCGACTCCTCATCCCGATTTCTAAACAAGCACACATGGGAATCCGGTCTCTTTGACGTTTGGGGTGCCCTCAACCCCACATCCAGGGACTACACTTTCTTTTCAATCCCACACCAATCTTACTCCCGAATTGATCTCTTCTTCTGCGGTACCCTGGCCTCCAAACATATATCCGACTCATCTATCATCACCAACCCGTGGTCAGATCACTCCATCATCACCGATACCTTCGATTTTCTTGACACCCCGGCATCCCGACCTACCTGGCGTTTAAACAAAACATTGCTGAAAATCCCCCAATTCCAGGAAAAAATAACATTAGCTCTTGCAGACTATTTCACTTTGAACATCACTGACTCCTCTTGTACCCCACTGATATGGGAGGCGCACAAGGCCATTATAAGAGGTCATATCATTAGTTACGCCTCATACAGGAACAGGGAACATAAACAAAAATTGGCTTCTCTCACAGACGAGGTCCACAATCTGAAAATCCAACACAAACAGCGATTCGCCAGGATACCTTGAAAATGACCCCGGATTGGGGTGGAAACGCGTCGGTACCTTCCAGGTGTGAAGGGAACGCGGAGTCTGAAGCCAGGTGACCAGAGCTGTTTGCTGATTGAATTGGTGTTGGTCCACATCAATTATTCATGCACTGTTTGGGACTGTTTGGCCACAGTTCCATTTATCTCCGGTAATTTCCCTGCATTTACCTTGCACCAGGAGCCAATTGGTGTTATAATTGACTTTTTATTGTGTATATAACATTTTAATTGTAATATTTTATAGACATTATATTAAAACAGACTTCACTATTATTACTTTTGTTTCATTTCCCTATGGTGGAACTGAGTGTGACGTAAATTGAAGTTTGGGAAGATTGTCGTGACTAGGACTTCATCCGTACAGCGCAGGCTAAGTCATTTGCACTCATTATACTGTTTCCCTATTCGCTGACGACATACTCCTCACACTGACGAACCCAACCATCTCTCTTCCCAATCTCTTTTGAGAAATTGTCTATCTACGGCAACCTCTCGGGATATAAAATCAACCAGTCGAAATCCGAGGCCCTCTCCCTACACATCCCCAAACGTATCAAGACCCAGTTGCAAGCAAACTTCGAATTCTCATGGCGGAAACATTTACTTAAATACTTAGGAGTTTTCATAACCAAATCTTACAGCTCTCTTTACCGGGCTAACTACCCCCCGATCATAAACTCGATTCTCAAGGATATTCGCCAATGGGACTCTTACTATCTCTCTTGGGTTGGACGCATTAATGCTATAAAAATGAATGCACTCCCCAAACTCCTGTATTTATTCCAAACACTCCCAATTCAGATCCCCCCACAAACCCTTTTCTCTCTCCAGTCCTCGCTATGTGAATTTATTTGGAACCAAACATAACCTCGACTCCGGCGGGGAACCCTGGCCAAACACTCTCAGAATGGAGGCCCATCCTTCAGCGTTATTTCACTGCGACTAAGCTGAGCCAATTGGTTGCTTGGCACGCTCCGAAGCATACTAAGCGTTGGGTCGACTTAGAGAGTGACTTAATTGGTGTCCCTTCGGTCTCCTTTCTACCTTGGGTTACCGCAAAAGCTACCCTCATTTTAGCCTCCCTATACCTACTGTAGAGCTAACACTTAGGAATTGGGAGCTCCTAAACAAAAAACTGAAATTATCTACTTGCCCCTCCCCCCCAAACTCCTATTTGGAACAATTTGGCATTTCCCCCAGGCCTATCTTCAGCAATGGCCCACCCTTGGATCTCTGCAGGTGTTACTAGGATCCATCACGTCACAGAAACCCACGCCATAAGATCGTTCCCTGACCTACAAGCTACATATGGTTTGCCCAACTCCCTGCACTACCAATATCTACAAATATGTCACTACATTTCCTCTTTACACCTATCATTCCCACTTCAAATGCCTTCCTCTTTTGAAAGGCTTTGTATGCATAATTCCACTGGCAGAGGCGCCATCTCACTCCTTTACAAAATCATCTTGACCCCTGAAACCCCCGCCCTTGAACCACACGAACAGGCCTGGGAAACGGACCTGGGGCTACATCTCGAGGGTGAGGAATGGGAACTTATCCGGGCTGCGGTCTCAAGATGGCCATTCGTGAAAACTCATTTAAAATCTATACAAGATGGTATTTGGTTCCAGACCGCCTGCACAGAATGTTTCCTGGTACTTCAAACCTTTGCTGGAGAAATTGTGATCTGGTAGGCACATTCTTTCACACATGGTGGTCTTGTCCAGTAATCACCAGCTACTGGGCCATGGTCCGAGCCCTCCTTGCCCAACTGCTGGACTTGACGCAGCCTTTTTCACCTGTTAACCTACTTCTTTGTGCCCCTTAGGATCAAGCACCCAGAGACTCAAATAGACTGATCCTCCATATTTCTTGTACGTCCAAATACCAAATAGCACGTAACTGGAAAGCCCCTGACGCACCCAACAGCCAAGCACTAATAAACAGGATTTGGTTCATTGCACAAATGGAATACATCCCTAGTCTTCAACACGATACAGTACAAAAATTCCACTCCACTTGGCTTCCCTGGTACAGATACCAAAATTCACCCCTTCCAGGTCTTAACTAGTTTTGAAACTCAATAAGGACTCATATGATGTCTGTCCCCCCCCTTTTAATTTTTTTTCTTTTCTTCTTTTTCTCTCTTCTCTTTCTCTTCTCTTTTCTCTTCCATGCTCCCTGTCAACTGGGCTCCTGACTCGTCAGAGGTTATTTTTTCTTTTTACGTCTTTTCTTCCTGCCCTACATCTTCCCACCCGCTACCTTTACTTATTTTGACTAGATCTTTTACCACGACTTGATAATTATACTCAATGGACTCACACTCTTTTGATGTTTTCTCTCTTGGTCAATCGTGAATTTTTATTATTATAACACTCTACGTATCGAGTCTCGTGAATATTGATTCATAACATTTCTTTTTTCTTGGAAAATATGTATATTTTTGAATATTTACTCTTTACGGTCTCCCTGACAACATTTATTGCATTTCTATTTCCTGTGTTACCATGTGTTGTTAACCATGTTCATCTCTCCTAATAAAATTTCATGATTTAAAAAACAAAAACAAATAAACACCTCATTGATCCAAGTGCTACAATCAATCTCACCTCTTCCAGCCCGTTATCAATTATGCACCATTGATGTGGTAAATCTATATACCAGTATCCCTCATGATAGGGGACTGGAGGCCATCTATACATTTTTACACAATAATGCAGAGTACACCGGCCCAGATATTATTATTTTTTTAAAGCTTCTGGAACTCACTCTTGATAGGGATTATTTACTTTTTGACAAAAAAAATTTTTTTGCCAACGAACTGCATGCTCCATGGGGTCATGTGTGGCACCCAGTTTCGCAAACATCTTCATGAGCGAATTGGAAAAAAGTTTATTCTTTGCGGATCCGCTGTTCTCAAGACACATCAAGTTGCTCCGTCACTATATAGATGACATTCTGATGATTTGGATGGGCATGGAATTGGAGTTTTCTGAGATGATGCGGAATGTCAATCAGAAAGATTCCGCTATTAAATTCACATTCGATTGTAGTTTTGAAACAATCCAATATCTGGATGTTGCCATCTCGATAGGAATGGATTGTAGTATCAACACCAGTATATATTATAAGCCAACAGGTAGAAACACAGTCCTCAGAGCTAATAGTCAGCATCCGGAATCCATGAAATGGAGTCTACAATTTTCTCAATTTTTTAGAATCAAACGCATCTGCAGTAATGAGGATGATGCTCAAATTAAAATTCAAAATATGGCTGAAAAGTTCAAATCTAGAGGGTACACTTCAGAATCCCTCAAGAAGGGCATGGATAAAGCACTAGCCACCCCAAGAAGAGTAGCTTTAACCTCTAAAAGTCCTGTACAAAAGCGTAACCGCATGATTTGGACACAAGATTTTACCACGGCAAGTACTGAATTATATCAAGCGTAAGGGATCTGGTCTGTGATTGCCAGGGATAAAGAACTCCCGGTCCTGAAAGATACTACATTGATGGCTTCATACAGACGGTGTCGGAATATTAAACACATTGTCGTTCCCAATGACATTGCGTACCTGGGTCAGGAGAGACCGGCACATTTCCTTTCACGCAAACCCGGCAACTACAGATGTACGGGATGTACTACCTGCAGTTGCCTAGAGATTGGCAATTCATTTAACCACCCTAGATCCAGCAAGATGTTTATTATCAAGCATGTATTAACATGTAGTAGTAAATTTATAGTTTACTACATCAAGTGCCCATGCGGGCTATTATATGTCGGTAAAAGTATACGACAATTTAAGGAGAGAATTGCTCTCCATAGATCTAGCATACGTGCCGCTCTCGAAGGTAAGGGAGGTGACTTACCAGAAGCCAGACACTTCAAAAGCTGTATTTACAACGTGTCGGCTATCCGTTATAGGATGATTGGCCATGTTCCCCCCCCCCCCCAGCAATAGAGGTGGAGCCAGGGGTTAAATTCTCCTACGTAAAGAGGCATGGTGGATTCACACGCTCCAAACAGTGCATCCCCCTGGCCTTAAAGAAGCACTAAGCTTCAATTGCTTTCTATGATCAATATCTGCTTACAGCTGGTGTTTTTCTATCACTATTGTTTATGACCCTTAAGCTTTTATGACTTCTACAGTGAGGCTTTGGTATGTAGTGAGATGATTTATACCCTTATGACACTGTGATTTCCAGTATAGAGGTAATTTTTAGAGATTACTTTATTCGATTATAATCTGATACTGGGCAGCAATGCTGTATGCTATTGTGATTTTTTGGTGTCCCATATATTACATGCCTTGAGAGCTATATTTACACTTTGAGTCTCATGCTCTATTTGAATGCTCGCCAAGTAGATCGCTTTTACTTTGTTCAGGTATCCTGTACAGTATATACATATGTATATTTGTATGTTCTATTTTCTAGGGTTGTGTTCTATGTGGTGTATGACTCTATTTCCTGTATTTAGCCGTTACCTAGCAATGGCGCAGCGTGTGTGCTGAGCCGCGCCCCTTACTCATCTAATGGTGATTCCAGGCACAGTGTTGCTCCAATGTCACTACCCGGCGGTGGAGACACGCGGACGCAGCCCCACGAGTGGTGTTGGGTAAGTTATTTTTGTGTGTATATATATATATATATATATTGGGTAGTGGAAGTATGGCGCCACAGGTGTGTGAGTAATAGAACAAATAAAGTGATAAAAATGCAACAAATTCAGACACTCCTTAAGTGATACAAGGCGTCAGCTAACCCTTAAGTATTAGGCAGGGATAAACTGCCTCAATTAGGATATGTAAAAGGGGGGATAAGGGTTTCAGCGACCAACAGTGTCTGATAAAATATGATATAAATATGAGGAGACTTAATGGATACGTATAAAATAATAAAACATTTATTCATACAATATAAAAATAATTAATATCAGGGTGGGTTAAAAGCCGGAGGATATGTACTACAAACTAATACAAGGTAAAAGGATAGCTAAAAAACTAGATAAATGACATATAATAAAAGACAATAAATAATTAAATATCGGATAAGAGAGTGCTGCTTATCTTTAAAAGTGGAGAGTCAATTGAGGTACACCCAACGCGTTTCGTCACTCAGACTTCATCAAGGGGACCCCTTGTTTTTTAGCTATCCTTTTACCTTGTATTAGTTTGTAGTACATATCCTCCGGCTTTTAACCCACCCCAATATTAATTATTTTTATATTGTATGAATAAATGTTTTATTATTTTATACGTATCCATTAAGTCTCCTCATATTATATCATATTTTATCAGACACTGTTGGTCGCTGAAACCCTTATCCCCCCTTTTACATATATATATATATTTATATACATATATATATGTATATATATATATATATATATATATATATATAAAATGTTCTTTGCCAGTGTGCTGGTTGTGTCTTGATAAGAGGGAGCAATCCCTGAAACGTTGACCTTACCGGCGTTGACTCTGTGTATTTCTTCTGAGTGCCACCATTAGTTTGTTTTATATAGATATATATATATATATATATATATATATATATATCTACTATATAAAAGTGAAAATTTGTCCTTCTGTCTGTCTTTCTATACAAATCCACAGTTTACAAGAGAAGATCGTGAAATTTGGCATACGAGCGTATTAAAACACGCCGGAGGCAACTAAAGAAATTAGAAATCCCTAGCATCCCTAGGGGGCAGGACAGCAGCACATAGTATCTCGGGAGACTGCATAACTCCGGAATTGCTGCACCCATGTACTCCAAAATTGGTACACATTTGCCTTACACTCTGTAAATAAACATTGTGGGGGGAAGACACCCCTAGCACCCCTAGGGGTGAGGCAGCAGCACTGGGTATTTCAGCAGACAGCATAACTCTGGATTGCCTGCATCAGTTTACACCAAACTTGGTACACATATGACTTTCACTCTGTAAACAAACATTGTGGGGGTTCAGACACCCCTAGCACCCCTAGGGGTGGAACAGCAGCAGCGCAGAGTATGTCAGCAGACAGCATAACTGTGGAAGGCCTGGAGCACTTTACACCAAACTTGGTACACATCTTACTTACAATCTTGGAACATACTCTGTGGGGTTATACACCCCTAGCACCCCTAGGCGTGGGACAGCAGCAAGAATATTTCAGCAGACAGCATAACTCTGGAATACCTGGAGCAATTTACACCAAACTTGCTACACATATGACTTACCCTCTGGAAACAAACACTGTGGGGTTAACACACCACTAGCACCCCTTGGGGTGGAACAGCAGCACAGACTATATCAGGACATGCATGATATGTCAGTGATGACAGGGCTGCATGTGACAGGGCCAGTGACATGATGTGAGCAGGGGAATGCAGGTAGCACAAACCCACACACAGAGAGTTATATAGTGGAAGTAGCACGGTCCCCCAGCAGCACAAAGTATATCAGGATATCAGATAATGTGCTGCACTATATAAGAAACTGTAAAAAGATCGATAATTTTACAGGGGCACTGACATGATGTGAGGAGGCAGCAGGAAGTCACAGACTGAGAGTTGTATAGTGGGAAGAGCAGGGTTCCTTGGGGGACCACAAAGGGGTCCGGCCACTACACAAAGTGCATCAGGGAAGCAAGATATACCTATATACTAGATCTCCAACCAACATAAATTAATGAATAGCTATTATTTTAATTTACCATCCTCTTCCCGTAGCGAAGCACAGGTATTCAGCTATCTACAACGTTATTTATACGGATGAAAGACAACGTTACACACAGGTCATGTATCAACGTTTCGAAGTCATTTAATACCTCATCATCAGGATGACGAGGTATTAAATTACTTTCGCGGCCGCTCTATTGGAGCATGCCTGGAGCCAGCCCTGCCACAGCATGCAGAATACCGATGCCGGCATCCCAAGGAGATCAGGATCCCGATGATGATATCCCGGCTGTCAGGATCCTAAGTATGCACTGCCACCACAGGTTTAGCGTGCGGGGGGGGGGGGGGGGGTTAGGCACACTCAGGGGGGTTAGGGTTAGGCTGCAGAGGGGGGGGGGGGTTAGGGTTAGGCACTAATGACTTGCCTGCACAGTCTATTTTTCCCAGCGATAGTGACCTGGCGGGGATGTGCATCGCTATCGCTACCTGTGTACACAGAGTGATATGCACTAACTTTCTGAGCGATTTTGACTATATAGTCAAAATCACTCAGATTTATCTCTCTGTGTATATGGACCTTTAGTCCATCCCAACTAGAAGAGTCTTGCGTTTCTACTGGAAAGACCACCTATTTTAGTAGTCTTTATTGGTGTTCAGCATCTCAATAGCACCCTACATCTTCACAAGTTTGATGATATCAGCGGTGTCTCATTATAACACGCTGATACATTCAGAACGTGATTCGGTCACGAGGTCTACACTGGCAAAGCTCAGCTTACTCATATATGAGCTAAAATCTGTTCTGACTTGCTCCCAAAACATAACCTTTTGGAATTCAAATAGATCCGCCCTCTTCCTTGCAAGCAGTTCCCCCAAAGAATTGGTCAGAGTATAGAATCATTGGATACTTTTCCCATAGCACATCAGAATATACACATAATGGACTTGGAAAAATGAAGGACTTACACCCGGGTTCTATGATGTGCCTCTGTACTGCAGACATACACAGAACCTATTGAAACATTTACTCCATAATGAAAAACAGAGGTCCTTATGATACGACCGCAACATCAAAGGACAAGACTGCAGCATAGCCAACCAACTGGACTTACACTCGGGGATTCAGAATTACAGACCAGTGATTGTGTGCGGAATCTTGGCGTTGTCCTGGATGGTGGCTTGACACTTAAACATCAGATATCAGCCACAATCAAATCCTCATTCTTTCACCTGAGGAACATAGCCAGAATCAAGCACTTAATTCCCTCAGATGATATGCCAAAAGTCATACATGCATTTGTATCATCTCGTTTAGACTACTGTAATGCCCTCTACCTTGGTATACCAGCAAAAGAATTGCAGCGCTTACAGCTGGTGCAAAACACAGCTGCCAGGCTATTAACCAACCAGCCCCGTTCTAGCCACATAACACCCATCCTCTACTCCCTTCACTGGCTGCCTGTACGATGGCGAATCATCTTCAAGATTGGCTTACTGAGTTTCAAAGCATTACATGACCAAGGCCCAAGGTACTTGAAACAACTTCTGACCCCATACTGCCCCACTCGATTACTGCGATCTGTAGATGAATGACTTTTAGCAGTACCTAGAATCTACCGTAATTCATCTGGGGGTCGAGCTTTTAGTCATGCGGCTCCGACTCTATGGAACTCACTTCCCCGCACAGTGCGAGAGGCCCCAACTACAGAATCCTTCAAAAGTAGACTCAAGACTTTTCTGTTTATTCAAGCATTTCCATAATGTCCCTTTTAGTATCTTCATGCTTCTGTATTTTATGAAAATGTACTTCATTATTTTCTGTACTATATTATGCTATGTATCTGTTAAGCGCCTTGAGTCCTATTGGAGAAAGAGCGCTATATAAATAAAATTATTATTATTATTATTATTACACATGGCCACACAGAATTGCATTGACTCTACCAGTCTCCTGTACCCAGACCTGTTCTAGCCTCACCTCCATTAATAATATCTTTAGATGCGTCTGGGTAGCATTCTCCTAAAACCAAGCAGTGAGAGGCAGATGGTACACACAGGAGCAGAAAGCTCATATTAATCTGCTCAAGTTTATGGCAGACAAGTTAGCAATCAGAGTTTTAGTGCCCAATCACCTTGAGCACAGAGCAGTTCAGATTGTCTGGACAACAAAATTGTGATATTGAAATAGGGAGGGAGGCACTTGTTCTCACCTAACAGCAGGACACATACCAGACCTGAAAGAACTAGTTGTTTCCCTCTCACGTCAGTATCTATCCTTGGGCACAGTGACCTTGAAGAAATAAATATTTCACCAAATAGTTCAGCTTTCAGTATTCCCTGAATATATTTATTTCATCCCCATCCAATGCTCAGGTTCTCATCTTTGTGTCCCAAGTGTGGACACAGTGCACATACATGATGAATGCAATGGGGCTGATTGGGTGCAAAAAAAGCAAGTAACTTTGTATCTGTTGCAAAGCATGTTACAATGCCACGGGAGCAAATACATTCTTGGTTTTTTTTGTTTGTTTGCATGCAGGATAAATACTGGCTGCTTGTACATGTAGCCAACAAATGCTGGACAGTTCTATTTTTACCTTGCAATTTAGATCTGAGCTTGTGATAGGCACATGACAAATCTATATCTTTCTGCACATTTTACATTTGCCCCACCTGCAGTGCAAAATGGTTTTGCCAAAGTGCACAGTTACTTGTTCTTTTTAACCAGGCCCAAAATCAGGCCCAGTTTCGGGAAACGCCAGGACCCCATCTCCATGAAAATGAAGAGTGGGGTCAGTTTGGTCTTCACCCTCTTAATATTGGCTCTGTTACAATATTAAAAGTCTACCTAAATACATACTTATTTCTCTTAATCATTCATCATTCACTTACCAGAAAAAAAACATTCCATGTGCAACTACTGTACATGGATAAAAGGATTATATAAATTCAATTGGTCCCAAACAAATTATTAAGAAATTACTACCCACTGAAAGAAATATTCCATTGATGATCAGGAGTTGTTAGCAATCATAATGGCTTTGAAGGAATGGAGATATTTGTTCGAAGGGACATTCTGTCCTATAATCATTGTCACAGACCATAGGAATTTAGACTATATCTAATCTGCCAAAAGGTTGAATTTCAGACTAGTCAGATTGGCCCTGTTCTTTACCCATTTTAATTTTGTAGTAACTTAGAGGCCTGGATCTAAGATTCAGAAAGTGGATGCCTTATCCAGATTGTTAAAAAAGATACTAGGCCACAGGCCACATTAAAAATTAAACCAGAGGACAAGGTTATTGCTACTCTTACTTCATCAGATTTAAGGAAACCTGTAATAATAGCTACTCGACTCAAAGATCATTTCAACAACTTTACAATTTGCCTTATTATGTTGCATTTAGGTGTTAACAAGACTATTGAATTAATCTCTTCACACTCCTGGTAGCCACAATTTACCCAAATAAATCAACAAGTTGAACACTGTTCGGAATTTCTCATTCATTGCCCAGTGGCCAGGGCAACCTATAACAGTTCTTTTCAAGCCATGGAACAACACTTTCTTAGATTTTGTCACTGACTTTCTTTTTTCTAAAGGTTTTACAATTTCCTATAGGTTTTCAGCTATTGTGATATTGGGAAACTATACCTACAGTACTGTGGCAAACACCTGTTCTTTCACCTTCTGGACCAACAGTTGTTCCTATTATTTTTGTCTTCCTTTATTCCCCAAGCCTAGGCTTGGGTTTGCCATCAGTAGGCTTCCAAATTATCTGCCCAAGGGGCACTTGAGTTGTCACATGACCATCATCTCAGAGAGTAGGTGCTTGCCCTGCTACCCACTGTAGGAACAAGCTAAGCAAAATGTTTTCACTTTTTCTTGTTCCAGCATTAATCTGGATTCTTGCTCACCACCCAACAAGTGTTGTTATGTGGCAATTTTAATAATTAGAACAAAAAAGTTTATAAATTATACCGTAGATTCCAGAAAACTAGAGTTATCTGGCCATAAACCTAACAGAATCATTAAAACTTCCTGTGAAAATAAACCTCCCTAATGAAAACTTTCAACAGAAAACATCCAGAATAACAGATGTTTATGCTGCTACAGGAAGACCGCTCACTATGGACAACTTATCAACATTGGATAAATAAATTGCAAAATATAATATCCTGTTATTTGTTGGCAAGTGCAGCAATTTCGGTGGTTGGGCTATGAGTTTAAAAGCTTTTTAAAAATATTTTTTTTCCTTAAAAAATGCCACTTAAATCTTTAATTCTAAATTGATGAAATCTTGGTACTGGTTAGACTCATTTACCTATGTATAACGTGCCACACGCTGGGGCTTGTCTAGCCATTTTGCTGCCATGTTTTGCTCGGTTGCCTCAGTTTATTCAGATATTGGGTTAATATTGACTAGATACATTTATATTACAATGCTTACTGTAACACAATATGATTGCAATTACCTTTCTCTTTGTTCTTATGACAAATCAATGTTCCAATATGATTTTAATGGGCAATACAGCTGGCAAAGATTATCACAGACAGCTACATGATTCAAGTAGGAGGTAAGCTTATGACTCTTACTTTTTGGCACAATAGAAGATAAGTGCATAACAGATATGAGGCACTCATGCACAGCATTGAACATTAATTCTGCCAATCAATGTACGTCATTGGCACAGGCTGTGCGCACAGCTTTCCACACCCTTAGAAAACAAGGAAAAATCTGGAAATTTGAAACTGATGAAGAAAAATATTTTTAGTGGTGTTGTAAATTTCCTGGCAGTACAGTAATCAGCACAATTACATGTTTTACACTTACATTTAAAATGCGTGTCATCGTTTAAACCTTATGTTGCAGTACTACAGAAGGAGCGATTAGGTATCTGGATAATATAAGCGTTGATTGGTGGATCATAGAAAGATGCTTCGAGTGCAGATGTTTTGTAATATATAAATGTTGCCTATATTACACTGGAACCAGCGACTACATGTATAGCATAATAGCTTTCTAGGGTAGCACAAATCACAGTTGGAGCGTCGTTCAGCCTATGATATTGTATTTCAATTTGTGATTTTAGCTACAATATGCCTGTGTACTGCGCAATCTGCGTTGCAATTTTACTATATGTAAAAATATGTATAGAAGTGATTGTTGCCATGTGGATTAGAGAAAGGTACTAAAGAGCCTGATGTTACCTGTATGCCACTGGGACAGCTAGTCCATGTATGGACAGTGTATTATTTCCCCTGTCCCTTCACTCTACAATAAGAAGATAGGAAGAGCTGGAACTGTTGCACCATCACAAAAGCATGTCAGATGTTAAACAGGAGAGGTTCACTTCATTTGTGAGGCTGATCCCCTTAATTAACACACAGTAGTAGTGGGCATTGGGGCAGATGTATTAAGCCTGGAGAAGTGATAAAACAGTGATAAAGAAGTGATAAGTGGAAGGTGATAACGCACCAGCCAATTAACTCCTGTCATTTTTCAACCTGTAATGATTGGCTGATGTGTGTTATTACCTTCCACTTATCACTTCTTTATCACTGCTTTATCACTTCTCCATGCTTAATACATCTGTTCCATGAGCAACCTTGTTAGACTCAATAGCAACAAACCAGCAGGTGAAAAGGGGGAAAATACTGGTTATGAAACAGAACTCAAACCAGACCCTTTATTCAAAGCACCCAATAACATCACTTGTAATTTGTGTCCCACACCTCTGGGTCGTACCTGTGCCATGGGACTTTAGAAGTGTTGGTGTGTTCTGCATTGCGGAGAACTGATTGTGGAAACTTTTTCTTCTACAAGATTCGGTCAAGATTTGCAACTGCTAAACATCTTAGTGATCAGCCTGTCAGGAATAGGAGCTGTTATTTCACTCTGACAGTAATCATCAGAGACCCCATGTGCCTGCCATAATAGTGTGACTGGAGTCCGTTCCCTACTATTCTGTAGAGAGAACATTAGCCAAGCAGCTGAAATCAAGACTCTCTGGGGCAGATGTATTAAGCCTGGAGAAGTGATAAAGCAGTGATAAAGAAGTGATAAGTGTAATGTGATAACGTACCAACCAATCATTGTGGGTTTGAAAAAAAGACAGTTAAGAGCTGATTGGCTGGCGCGTTATCACCTTCCATTTATCACTGCTTTATCACTTCTCCAGGCTTAATACATCTGCCCCTCTGTTCTCTAAGCCATCTGTGGACATATCCTAACTACATCACCTAAAGTGAGCAGACTTGGGACGTAGGATTTGTACAAGCAGTGTCAACATAACAAAGGAACCTTGCACTGAGGGTCGCCCTGTTAAAGCATGGCCTAGTCAGCCTAGTATAGAATGCTACTGATTGCTGCTGTTACAGAACCATACCAAATTAGTAACCTCTCCTGCTTTAGACTATAGCACGTGTTTTAAAAACATAATTTATGGTTCCGTGCTAATCCTGTCACCAACATCAACCCATATTTCTACATTAAGGCTTAGAAAGCCACAATAGATACTCTTCATATGTAGGCCATATCTCTGCACCACCAATGTTCTTCTCTGTACCCCCACAGTGCTCCTCCGAGTTTATGAGACGGCAAGTGTCAGCTACATAAAACTGAATATTCACAACTGGACTTTTGTCTAGTTCTGTTAGGCCTTTTCTGTATTTAGTCATTACAA
This sequence comes from Pseudophryne corroboree, assembly GCF_028390025.1. Lineage (NCBI taxonomy): Eukaryota > Metazoa > Chordata > Amphibia > Anura > Myobatrachidae > Pseudophryne > Pseudophryne corroboree. Next base: position 995,410,149 of record NC_086444.1, on the reverse strand, counting down.
AATGACCAAATTCAGTTTATAGTTTTCTGCTCTAATTTTAATTACACAATCACAATTATCTGTACTGAATTATTTACCTTATGTCAAAAAACACCTTCAATTCAACTTTGAAAGATTTGAGTAAATCACCACAGCTTGCTGAAATAAGACAATATTATGATTATTACCAGTTATTAATATAGCGCACACATATTCCGCAGCGCTTTACAGAGAATATTTGCCCATTCACATCAGTCCCTGCTCCAGTGGAGCTTACAATCTATGTTCCCTACCACACATACACGTACGTACGTACGTACGTACGTACGTACGTACGTACGCACACACACACTAGGGAGCCAATTAACCTACCAGTATATTTACAGTATCCATACATGCATGATATGTAATGGAGTCCGAGTTTGCCTGACCTGCGGGATCCTGGCCATACTCGGATGTTTTTTAAAGGAGCAATCATTTACAAGGCAAACATCCAAGTTCATCCAGCATCTCGCACGTCGGGCAAAGTCAGACTCCATTACATCCCACCCTATATATATTATTACAGTGAGCAAGTGTAGTGCATTGTGCTTGACCCTGAAGCCAGTCACACTTACCATATCTGTCCATTGCTCAAATACAGGGGCTAGTTAGACTCTGCACCTCTGATCAGCGAGCACTAACCTTGTTTGGCAGCAGTGAATCTGTTGTCAAATTGTGACAAATATTTTGGACCCTATTGTGGGCCTTTTATTTGTAGATATATTATCACTCTATTGTAACATCAGTGCCCAAATAATTGATTTTCATGTAAGATCATTACCCACATACAACCATAAAACACATAAATAACAAGTAGAGACTCCAAAAGTAATTTCTATAATGCCTACTCCAACATGGAGATTTCCTGCCCTAGAGCAAACTATTTTTTTCTTTCCATTATACCATGGTTGTGATGATGCCATTCAATAACATTGCTCACTAGAGGGACCGGATGTAATGAAGTCCGATCTGACCGGAGGTGCGGGTTCCCAGCCAACTCGGACTTCTTTACATTTGGCCCCAGGACTTCATTTCACATACATCCTTCTCATTCTTGTCAACATTAATATTGAGTAGACTGTAGAGGGTCTTTCACGCATATTTTACCAAAGGAAGGGTTAATATAAACATTTACAATGAAGGCAGCATCTCTAGGGACTCTTTCTTTGATCATGTTAACATTTTTTATTTTAATAACCCTTTGTACATCTATACAAAAGATAATATCACTAATGATAACCTTCCTCTGCTGTTCATTACATAAGCAGTTTCTCTTCTCCAAAATATCTGCTACATTGGTGGTCAAACCACATAAATATTGCTGCAATCTACTTGTAAGTTTAGCAGATTTGGCAGACAGAAAGACGTTTATACTTAGTACTTTTCAAGCAGTTTACGCTTAACGCAATGTAATGTTTATTTTAGCTTGTACTCAGCAAACATATCCTTGGACTGATGAAAACAGGCTTACCAAATTTCGGAGCAATGGCCATTTGTGTTACACTGTTGTTGTTTTTTTTATTCATCTGCATTTTTAGGCTGAAAGTGTCATTATACTAACATACAGTATATGGTAGTCAATCATTAGTGCAAACCTTGTTCTTCTCAGCACTGCTTAGTGCATATACATAATATTGTATTATGGAGATTTTAAAGAGGCTGATTTTCCTGTACTGCCACCTTGTGGTTATATTTTACTTAGCCACACAATACATAAAGTCTACAATAATGCACAGTCTTCAGGATAAATGAAAACAATTGTGTCTTTCCCGCTCACACAACTTCAGCATTTCTGCAATTTAACTTGGTTAAGAGCAAAAAGTGCACAGTTTTATTGTGAAAGTAAACCCTAATTTCTTACAGTATAACTAAGGACACATTGCACAAAGCTGGGCTTGTAATTCCAGCTAGAGAACAATAAAGCATTTTGAAGGCAACCACAATGGAGGTTAAGACCTCATAACATCTGGAAGTTGGGCTTTTTAATCGTGTTTTTAGGGCAACTTAAAGCATGCAGACAAATGTAAAATATCACCCATTCTATCCAACTGGAATACGTTACTTGTCTTCTATATTTTTGTTTGGGTTTTTTTTTAATAAACTTTTTTATTGAAGCATGACACAAAGGTACAATCGAAATAGACGAATCATACCAGAGACCAAATAATGATAACAGAGTCAGTGTAATGGTGCCCATACACTAGATAACTTGTAAATGATGCAATCTCGTTAACAGTTTCCCTTGAACTACCGGGATGCAGTCGTTAGGTCAACACAACTTAGGTCGACAGTCATTAGGTCATCCACTAAAGGTTGACATGCATTACGTCGACAGGGACACTGGGTGGACATGGTCATTAGGTCGACATGTAAGTCGACAGGTCAAAAGTTCGACATGAGTTTTTCACTTTTTAAAAAAAAATTGGACTTTTTCATACTTTACGATCCACGTGGACTACAATTGGGAACGGTAACCTGTGCCGAGTGTAGCGGTAGTGTAGCGAGGCACCTTGCCCTTGCATGGCGAGCAAAGCGAGCCATGCAAGGGGACACGGTGCACTAATTGGGGTTCCCCGTCACTTAACGAAGAAAACGACACCAAAAAAAGTCCAGAAACTCATGTTGACCTTTTAAGCTGTCGACCTGCGACATGTTGACCTAATGACCATGTCAACCTAGTGTCCCTGTCGACTTATAGGGGTTGACCTAATGACTGTCGACCTAATTTGGGTTTTACCCAACGACCCGTACCCGAACTACCAGGCAGCTCCCGGCCGTTCCAGACTCACGATATAGTGCAATACACATAAGACATGTCTTAATGATATTGCAAAAGATCTAGGAGTGGCCGCATCCAGGAGCATGCGGTTGTTAGCTATAGCTTCAGATCTTGACTGCAGCATGGAAGATCAGAACATCAGACCAATGACCTGTGGGACTGCGCATTGTTATCATTCATAGACACAGTGAACAATCTGCACTATTATGAACGATTTGTCCTTCTGATCCGTCGGAAATGGCCAAATCGCTCATAATATCATCTAGTGTATGGGCATCTTTACAAGCTACAGCATTTTGATATTATACAGAGAAAATAAAGTTATATCCACACATTACCAACGTATGCAATAAAGAGATAGTCAAAAGAGAAACCTCACCGTTTCTCATAAAGTGCCAAAATGTCAATGCCTCAGTAGCTTTTCTGATTATCTTTATCCAAACAAAGTATAACTGTCTCCGGAGTGGATGCCAGAGAAAACCAGACATACTGTATTATAATAGTCTCACATCCTTATACTTCTGTTGTTCATATCGTTTAAAAAATACTGCATAGCGTTTTTCCCAGACTGGGCTGCGGCTGTAGCTCCCATCGTAGTTGCTATGGGTAGGAAATCTGGGAAATTGATGTTTGAACTAATGTGTCCTCATACCTATCTAGTTTCTTTTATGTCTCCTGTAACAAATATCTGATTATGTGTATTCCATGCTATGTCCTTTGTGGTTTGTCATATTATCTGATTTATCAGTTACATTATCAGGTAATGGCTTTATTTTAAGCTATGTATATGCTCTTAGTGCCTGTATAATTGTTGACGCTATGCAATTTTTTTTTTTTTCGAAAACAACAAACACTGGGGCAGATGTATTAACCTGGAGAAGGGATAAAGAAGTAATAAAGCAGTGATAAGCGCAAGGTGATAACGCACCAACCAATCATTATGGATTTGAAAAATTACAGAAACTGACAGGCTGGTGCGTTATCACCTTGCGCTTATCACTGCTTTATCACTTCTTTATCCCTTCTCCACACTTAATACATCTGCCCCACTGAGAGTTTAACAAGTATCTATCCAAACAACAGGGAGTAGAGAAAGTCCATATTATTACCACAGAGTAGCTACTGTAAAGGCCCATATAGACGGGCCGATGCGGGAGAGATGTGTGCTGAGCGAACCGCTCAGCACACATCTCTCCCGCCACTCAGCACAGCGCGATCTGTGCTGAGCGTGCGGGGGGAGACGGGGGGCCGCTCACTTCACCCAGCGGGTGAAGTGAGCGACCCGCTAGATTGGCCTGCATGCAGGCCAATCTAGCAGCAGCGATAGCGATGTCCGGAGCCGCGCATCGCTATTGCTGAGGGGGCTACACACGGAGCGATCATGCCAATATTCTAAGCAATCTAATCAGATTGCTTAGAATATCGCTCCGTGAGTACCCCCCTTAATCCAAGTAAGACTATAGACAAGAATAAAGGTTTGGTTTTTTTGTACAGTTTTGGGGACATTTCCAGGATCCTGACCATAGCCACTTGCAGTTTTTACACCTACTTCCATAGATTACATTACAACCAGAAATAACGGGATGGAAACTGAGAAGTTATCTGCTCCGAATTGGGAAAGCCTCTATAAATTGGAAAAACAAAATGATGCAGTAATAAATATAAAAAAACAACAGTTGTAGAACTCACAGGGAATACTGTTAAATACATTACAAAGAAAATGCAAAACATAAAACAATATCTGTTTTTGACCATCATGTTTAGAATCATTCTGTTTAAATACTCAGGCATATCACATATTCAGTAAAATAATCAGTTAAGCAGCTGGTGTTGACACTATATTAAATTTCCCAAAAGCTATTAGACAGCCAGTTTAAAGTTTGCCACATTGATGTAGACTATTAATGCTAACAAACAAAGCCATAACAAGGGGATGCGGTCAAGATCCCGCCGGACGGAATCCTGCCGGTCGAAATACCGACGCCAGAATCCCGACCGGCACAATCCCGACATATTCTCCCTCCGTGGGTGTCCACGACACCCATAGAGGGAAAATAAATTAGTGTGTTGAGCGTAGCGAGGCACCGTGCCCACAGCAAGCCTGCAAGGGGCTGCGTTACGCTCGCCACCCCTGTCGGGATTGTGTGGTCGGGATTCCGGCGTCGGTATTTCGACCACCGGGATCCCGTCCAGTGGGATTTCGTACTGATCCCATAACAAGAACTGTTACTTATCACAACCCACATTCATCAAAGTGGACTGGAGGGTCATCCTGAAGTAAGTCTTATGCCACGTACCCATGCGGCGGCTGATACTGACCATATTGACGGCGGAGGCGTGAGTCTCCGATATAGACAGTATTGGCCCTGCATGCACCCACTATATTTCCTTGCGATGCTGATCCCGCAGGACTGCGCATTGGTATCGCAAGGTACATACATACGGTGCAATATGCACTATATTTACTTCCGATATGGACTATATAGTCCATTTCGGAGGTAAAATCGCACCGTGTGTATGCACATTAAGAATAAGAGTAAGAATAAAGAGTTTAATACAATGAACAACTTATAAAACATGTATAAATATGGATTTATAAATGTTATAAAGCATTGATAAAACTCTCCCAAGCTCAAAGCAATCTGACTGCATGTCCAGTCTTTATATAAATGTCTCTATTCTGACACACATGTGTGTGCATTATTTGCTTTCAATTATTTCATCAATTATTTAATTACTATTGCAATATTAAACACATTAATGATAAACTTGGGCCAAGCCAAAAGTTTAGTTTAAAAGTTTATATGTATATATATATATATATATATATATATATAAAAGCAGGTAGTAAACCGCACACACCTTCAGCACAATGTGGTGTGCAAGGTCTGTATAATATAGAAAAAGAGTCAATCAAAAGTTCCCAGGGGTTCTCATGGTGGAAAGACCAGCACAACCAGCCATAAATTCATGAAAGATTTATCTTCAATTAGCATAACAACACCATCCAGTGGCGTTGTTTTGATAAAGGTCCAAATATAGACCGAAACGTGTCGACAAGAGGAGTGTGGACAGCCATTTTTCATCTTTTACCTTTTCTGGACTTTGTATAAGGTAAAGCCTTGGTTTTTACATTTTTATTGTTCATTTTTTAATTCAGAAGAAGATTTTTCTGTCCGTGTTTTTTGTACATACCTGACTGTTTTTTGAACTTTGTTGTTTGGTATACTCCCATGTGGGGAGTCGCTTGGAATAAAATACAAATATTTTTTATCTTTACGTGGATTTTTTTTTATAATCTATGGAATTGTACATGTCTGGCTGGAAGTTCTACAGAGGAGTTGCATGATAAAGGATAAAAGAAACCTTGATGGGCATGGTCAAAATCACCTAGATTGTAAGTGGGGTACGCCTGTTGGTATTTTCTATTTTCCTCGTATAAAGATACCGTTATGTGCATGTTACTCCACCTACGTTTTGTGAGTGGGGTACCTTTACCTTAGTCCAACACTCTTTATACACAGGGATAAATCGGTTCACCTCTATGGCCATATGAATTATACTCAAGCGCTGTATTATACCTTTGGTATTATTAAATACACATTTTTATAAGGGTATATCCTAAATCTAAGTTTTCATGCTTCACCTCACCTTTTTTTTTTTTTTAATACATTCCTCTCAGTGATTAAAGAGAGGTTTATATATAGTGGGGGCACTAAATTAAGAAACACATTTTTATTTCACTAATTTACCAGTTCAGTCTACACATTGTTTTTTTTTATATTTTATTACATATTTGGCACTGCATTTCTGGTGGCGATCGAGAAGAGTGACAAGCACCTTCCATTGGAGAATCAAGGGAAAAGAAACCTTGATGCACCTGTTATCACCTTCAACCCTGTGAATGCACTGAAGTGGATAAAGATACCTTTATGAGCTTCCTCCACTCTACAAATTTAGTGAGTGGGGTACGCTAATTTAAACACAGCAATATTCGTTGTTTGGTGGTGGAAATCAAAGATACCTTTATGCACATAGCTTCACGTTGAGAAGTGTGAGTTGGGGTACACCCATATCACGTTTCTACACTTATCAAAAGAAAGAATAATTTACAGTGAACAGGGAAAAAATTCTTTGAGAAATTGAGACTATTCTACACATGTATTTTTTATTTTTCATATTATTCACATCACTGGGAAATATCATTGGATGAATATTGGAAGAAGAAAGAAATTTCCTGGAACTACATTAAGAGGGACGTATTGTATCTATTATAATATACATATATGTACATACTGTATAAGGTTTTGAGTATAATGTTATAGCGCCAAGAGCCATATTCCTTCCAACTATTTCTGTACCTATTGTCTGTTTGAAAGTGTGGTGACACTTTAGGAAGGGACGTAGTTGAGGGCAGCTTATAGGCGCCAGTGTGATAGGAGCCCCCTATCTCTTTTGTTTTTGACCATCCAGTGGCGTAACTAGGGCCCCGCAGCCCATGCAATCGCTTGGAGGCGCCCAGGGCTGCGGGGCGCCCTAGCCACCACTGATTCTGTTTTGTGAAGGAGGGACACGGAGGGCACAGCGCGCGCCTCTCCTGTGTGTCCCTTCTGGGTCTCCAGCGGCAGCAGCGTGTCTGTTTAATGACATGCCGTTTGTGAGCCAATCAGAGCTCACGAACGGGCACTTCATTAAACAGACACGCTGCTGCCGCTGGAGACCCAGAAGGGACACACAGGAGAGGCGCGCGCTGTGCCCTCTGTGTCCCTCCTTCACAAAATGTACAGCACAGCAGCGGGGGAGCCCGGAGAGGAGGGAAGGGGAGTGATGGGGGTGTACCTGGCACTGGGGGAGCATATTTGGCACTGGGGGGAGCACATTTGGCACTGGGGGGTATATGTGTACCTGGCATTGGGGGGGGGGGCATAGTTGGCAATGGGGGTATATGTGTACCTGGCACTGGAGGGGCATAAATGGCACTGGTGGCATATGTGTACCTGGCACTGTGAGGGAATATCTGGCACTGGGAGCACAGCCCTAGCAACATGCGTTACCCCCTGGTTACAAGCACAACATCCAGCTCATGAAGTCCCTGGCAACAAGCATTATACCCTAGCAACGAGCATGACATCTGGTGCATGAAACCCCTGGCAATGAATATTACCACCTGGCAACAAGCTTGAAACCCAGCACATGATACCTCTGGCAGCAAGCATAACACCTACCGCATGAAAACCCCTGGCACCGTGCATGGAACCAAGAGCATGAAACCCCTGGCAACGAGTAGGTAATTTAAAAGTAATTAGAAGCCTTACTGTAGGACTTAATGTGTAATGGGCATTGCGGTGTGTGGCATAATGTATCACGGACATTGCGGTGTGTGGCATAACGTATCACTGACATTGCGGTGTGTGTCATAATGTATCACGAACATTGCGGTGTGTGGCATACTATATCACGGGCATTGTGGTATAATGTCTCAGGGTCACTGCAGTGTGTGGCATAATGTATCACAGAAATTGCAGTGTGTGGCATAATGTATCACGGACATTGCGGTGTGTGTCAATGTGTCACAGGCATTGTATGTGCTATAATGTACAGTATCAGGGGCATTGCAGTGTGTAGCATAATGAATAATGGGCATTGCGATGCATGTCATAATGTCTCACAGGCATTACGGTGTGGCATAATGTGTCGGGGGCATTACGGTGTGTGGCATATTGTGTCATGGGCATTATTGTGTGTGGCATAATGTCTAAGGGCCATTGCAGTATGTGGCATAATGTATACTGGGCATTACTATACGGAGGAAAATTACAAATAATGTAAGGGGCATGAATCAGGATTATTTTTTTTCCTGTGGTGGCCAACGTCTGGGCGTGCAGGTTGCAAAACTGGGGTATAAGGTATTCTTTTCCTGCAATGCCACGCCCCTTTATGCAAAGCCACGCCCATTTCAGCAAGGCCATGCCCCTTTTTTGCAGATTCACCACATTACTAGTGGCAATTATGGGGGGGAGGCAGAGAATTTTTTGGCTTGGGGGAGAAAAATTTCTAGTTACGCCACTGACACCATCTCATGAAGCAGTAATAAAGGTATACTTAGCATATGATGACAGGCATAAGCAACTTGGGGCATGGCAACCCCCACCCTGACAGTAGCCGTTTCGGTGCTGGCGCACCTTTCTCAAAGGATCGATGACCCTTTGAGAAAGGTGTGCCAGCACCGAAATGGCTGCTGTCAAGGTGGGGGTTGCCATGCCCCAATCTGCTTATGCCTGTCATCATATGCTAAGTATACCTTTATTACTGCTTCATGAGATGGTGTTGTTATGCTAATTGAAGATAAATCTTTCATGAATTTATTGCTGGTTGTGCTGGTCTTTCCACCATGAGAACCCCTAGGAACTTTTGATTGACTATTTATATATATATATACTGCTCAAAAAAATAAAGGGAACACTAAAATAACACATCCTAGATCTGAATGAATGAAATATTCTTATTAAATACTTTTTGATCTTTACATAGTTGAATGTGCTGACAACAAAATCACACAAAAATTGTCAATGGAAATCAAATTTATCAACCCATGGAGGTCTGGATTTGGAGTCACACTCAAAATTAAAGTGTAAAAACACACTACAGGCTGATCCAACTTTGATGTAACGTCCTTAAAACAAGTCAAAATGAGGCTCAGTAGTGTGTGTGGCCTCCTCGTGCCTGTATGACGTCCCTACAATGCCTGGGCATGCTCCTGATGAGGTGGCGGATGGTCTCCTGAGGGATCTCCTCCCAGACCTGGACTAAAGCATCCGCCAACTCCTGGACAGTCTGTGGTGCAACGTGGCGTTGGTGGATGGAGCGAGACATGATGTCCCAGATGTGCTCAATTGGATTCAGGTCTGGGGAACGGGCGGGCCAGTCCATAGCATCAATGCCTTCGTCTTGCAGGAACTGCTGACACACTCCAGCCACATGAGGTCTAGCATTGTCTTGCATTAGGAGGAACGCAGTGCCAACCGCACCAGCATATGGTCTCACAAAGGGTCTGAGGATCTCATCTCGGTACCTAATGGCAGTCAGGCTACCTCTGGCGAGATGTGGAGGGCTGTGCGGCCCCCCAAATAAATGCCACCCCACACAATTACTGACCCACTGCCAAACCGGTCATGCTGGAGGATGTTGCAGGCAGCAGAACATTCTCCTTGCCGTCTCCAGACTCTGTCATGTCACATGTGCTCAGTGAGAACCTGCTTTCGTCTGTGAAGAGCACAGGGCGCCAGTGGTGAATTTGCCAATCTTGGTGTTCTCTGGCAAATGCCAAACGTCCTGCACGGTGTTGGGTTGTAAGCACAACCCCCACCTGTGGACGTCGGGCCCTCATACCACCCTCATGGAGTCTGTTTCTGATCGTTTGAGTAGACACATGCACATTTGTGGCTTGCTGGAGGTCATTTTGCAGGGCTCTGGCAGTGCTCCTCCTGTTCCTACTTGCACAAAGGCGGAGGTAGCGGTCCTGCTGCTGGGTTGTTGCCCTCCTACAGCCTCCTCCACGTCTCCTGATGTACTGGCCTGTCTCCTGGTAGCGCCTCCATGCTCTGGACACTACGCTGACAGACACAGCAAACCTTCTTGCCACAGCTCGCACTGATGTGCCATCTTGGATGAGCTGCACTACCGTAGCCACTTATATGAGTTGTAGACTCCATCTCATGCTACCACTAGAGTGAAAGCACTGCCAGCTTTCAAAAGTGACCAAAACATCAGCCAGAAAGCATAGGAGCTGAGAAGTGGTCTGAGGTCACCATCTGCAGAACAACTCCTTTATTGGGGGTGTCTTGCTAATTGCCTATAATTTCCACCTGTTGTCTATTCCATTTGCACAACAGCATGTGAAATTGATTGTCAATCAGTGTTGCTTCCTAAGTGGACATTTTGATTTCACAGAAGTGTGATTGACTTGGAGTTACATTGTGTTGTTTAAGTATTCCCTTTACTTTTTTGAGCAGTGTATATATATATATATATATATATATATATATATATATATATACTTTTGGCCTAGCCCAAGTTGATAGATAGATAGATAGATAGATAGATAGATAGATAGATAGATAGATAGATAGATAGATAGATAGATAGATAGATAGGTTCGAGCTATGGCACAACACTGTTCTCATTCAAGTCACAGTGAGTTATGATGCTTTAATGAATCATCCAAGTCATATTGAGTCCTTGAGTAGTGTTTACCATCTGAGACGCAGAAACAAGAGAGGAGTGTTATCCCTGGGAATATATACAGTGTTAAATGTTATATTATTGATATTCAGAATGTTGACAATTTTGTTCACAATGTTGACATATTCTTATTGTTGTCATTTAACATATCGATATGTTCAAAATGTCGATATTATGCATGTCTGCATAAGCATATCAGGAACAGTATGACTTAGAAAACAAACACATGACATGTACTTATCATTACCTGTCTCACATATTGCAATTGCCTGCTAAGTACAGCTAAATCCCCATGCCCTAACCTACAAAGCACTATAGCAAGAAGAACCCTTCTACATTTTGTGTCTGATCCCGTGTTTCGTATACATTTCGTATCTAATCTTTCGGATCTCTAATTTATGCCTATCGTCATCTTGTATTACAGTACTCACATCATTAAGATACTATCAAGATTCCTCCCATGTTGAACCCATTCTCTAACAAGCTCTATCTTGCTATACTAGAAAAGGCCACTACCATTCAAAAGAAGCATGGAGAGAGGGAGAGATGACTTTGTAAACTGGTGATTTTGAGAGAGATGCATAGTGCACATTGCTTAGTAGTACCCTGACTCTTCCTTCTTTTCCTTCACTTGATATTAGCACTATGGTCAAACCTTCCTACTGTTAGAAATGAGAGAACATATTTATTTTTGGCGTGCTGTCTACCACGTGTAAATCCCACATTGACTCATAGTGGGCACACATGCATGTACACACTTATGTGGAGCTCCTGGTCATACATTGATGGGCCTGTGTGGATCCAGGCCAGGTGTTTGTTTTGGTTTTATTTGTAATACCTAAGTGCTATTTGTGGACTTGGTTGTATTTTTAGACTCTGATCTTTAGTTTAATATTGGTACTGCAGTATTACATGTCTGTCTATTGTTGAACTTTACTCTGACTAGAGCTTAAATCTCTCCTAATACTGTAAATAGATAGTTTCACCCAAAGGCATATCTATCATGGATGCAGGGTGTGCAGTGCACACGGCCCCATGGGTTCGCAGGGGCCCTGCACCCACGAATGACCAATTTGCCTCCTGCGAATTGCGCCGGCTCTTTATGTTTCTCACTTGGTGCCATCTTTCTAGTGATGTATTCAGAAAGATGGCGTCGCAAAGGAGCTCACAAAGACCCGTGACACTGTGCCAGGCTCTTTGCTTTCTTCTGCACATGCGCCATCTTTCCAAATTCACCACTGGAAAGAAGGCGCCGTGGGAAAAGCATAGAGAGCCGATGCACTGCACAGGCATCCCAAACATATTGGTGGGTGGGTGTCTGCCACATGGCTTCCCCCTTAGTTCTTATGTCCCTGGTTTCACCCATTTAAAACCATACTAACTTGCATGTTTCGGTGATCTGTGCATAAATGTTTTTATTAATAAGTTTAAAAAAATTTAAAAATAAATCAAGGCATTTAAAAGGTTTTTCTGGTAGCAGATTTAGGGTTTACTGGTAACATATTACAGTATATATCACTTTAGTTTATGCAACTTCTATGAGCAAACAATGAAATAAAAACAAATTTTCCCCATGATTATACACCTGGTTACTGATCACCCGACTAGTGCACCTCACATGGCTACATTGCAATGTAATCACCTAGTTTTCCCAAGAACAACACCACCAAACAATAGTGCTTTAGGCTTCAGAACCCAATGGTAACATGTAGGCTTTTAAATATTTTTGTTAGTTATTTTCTAACAAAATAATACATTTGCACACAAACACAAAATACCCATTTACTTTCTATGCTTGGAGTCAAGGGGGTTATGACTCTGGTTGGAGAGACACATTTTCATGTTCTGGTCAATTTGGAGAGGTTGGAGGTAGCATTAGTATAGGGTTTGTATTTGTACATTCTTGCACAGGTGTATTACACTCACACACAATGAATAAATGTCACATTAAGTGAACGCTGTGGTTGGAAGGGGTTGGAGAGGGAAGAAAGCACTTTTGTTATGTAACAAATTATTTTAGTTATTTATCTATGTATTTATGGTGCTGAATCCAATACAGCTAGTCTGATACTTTATTACTCTTGCACACTAGCATTTTAGTCTGAGGCTATCTTGACCTAGTAACAGCATGTATTTGACAGTTTTAGTGACAGTGTAGATAGTATTTTGATATCCACAATACTACCATTGATTGGGCCTTCTATCACAGGCTGAATGCAGTATGCCGGTGATCTGAGAGACCAGGTCCCTGTCCCTTATTTTGCCATATGACAGCCTGGTCCAGTGGTTGGGGAGTACACATAGGTGTGTGGACAACTAAAAAAAGGTGGGGAAAAAATCATCTCACAGCAAATATAAAAATGAGTGGCATACTTGCCTGGTCACTGGTGCTTACAAACAGGGTTTGGAACAGAAAGGAACAGTCACTTTATCTCTGTAACACTGGATAAACCACTCCACTTTCTTATCCTTTTATGGCCTGGCTATGGCAGAGTTTGGTATGGATTATCTATTTCTAATCCTTCTTCCCTAGAGTCCACCTAAATATCATCAGCACAGTCCACCCTAATCTCATCAGTTAGTAACTAGAATGCACTTCTCATTGCATTTCCTACTTACTGATATCTCATTGGGTACCATTGGGCTACACATTAAAATGACAATAATGATTTACAATGAACAACACTGCAACATTTTATTCACTGAAAATTGTCTGCATTTCTTTGTCTGATTCCAAAGGTATAAGGTGTGCTACGTATTTTCAAAATTAACTATGATTTTTCACAAAATGTATGTGACTATGTGTGAAAATAACCTATTTACATGGATTCTGATCAAATGTTCATTTTTTTCTTTATTTGCCAAAAGTTAAAACATATTCTGATACGAACAATGTAACAAAGAACCATTGTACAATGTTAATTACATCTACAAGTCCATATACTGACTTTTTCACTTGCTTCTGACGACTGGCATAGAAACACTTTAAGGGGTATATTCAATTTTCAATTTGCGGCTAAATCCGCTAGGATTTGGCTGTTTCGCGACAATGCTAATCCAACTTTTTTTAAAGTCGGATTTACATTGTTGGAAACAGAGCAAAAACCTGTCGGAATTGACTGTGAATTCGACAAAACATGTGGATCCGCGGCCGATCCACGTGCTTTACGACAAGTCGGATTTTCTGACTTGTTCGATAAACGGGAGCTTGATTTAATAGGTCGCATTTTTTCACGCACAGAATATCTATTATCTAGTGTTTACAGATCATATATTGGAGCTGTCTTTAATATTTGACAAAGCAGCAATAGAAATGAGCATATTCGGAAGATTACTATCTGTTGATTGGTATGTACTTTTCTATTGTGTATTTTTCCTATGATATTGAATACATTAAAATATTTTTGTATTACTAGACACTTGTTTACTGCTAGAGACCCCAGGTGCGTTTTCTTTGCTTTTTTCTGGTTATGAAGGAATTGCACACACCTTCTATTTAAAGGAAGCAGCACCTCAGTAGTTTATATAGTGCCAAGTGTGACATACTTTAATATTTGCCTTTTCTTTTCCTTCAAACCTTTGTTCTTTTTTTTCTATACACTGCTTGCTGTACTTCCCAGATATGTTCTCGCTTCTCGCTACACTAGGCTACATGATTGGCATAGTGGACCTAGCTAATGCCTGGATTCTAAATACTAATTTGCACAATGATAATAGCCTTAGCAACTTTTGCAAAAGCCAAGAACCGTTTTGAAGTAATAACTTTAGCAGACATGCTTTCACAGCAAAATCACGCTTTCTTAGCAGCCACATGCATTTTCTTCTGACATATACAGCTCATGCTTAGTGTAAGTTCAAATTGTATGGATGGTATGCACAAGCACATACTGTATAACTTTTTGGAGACGGGGGTGATCTATAGAAGCACTAACTTGTGATTGTGGCCAGTTTCATCCAGACTGTATTTTCTCCATATTTACCTACTCCCCCGTATGCTGTCCATGTCCTAGTGAAGCGGGCAGGATAGGGAGATAATGGTGGTAATTGCAGTCCATATGGAGGGGGCCAGGATAAAATAATGAGAATTGCGGTCATTTTAGCCCTGTCCTTTCCTCGAGGACCTGCAATTAGTAGTATTTACCATGGCAGGGCAGGGCTTAATGACATAGCTGTCTAGACTCCCAAATGCCCTGATGCTTCTACTCTTCAGGCTTCTCCTGGGGAACAGTATTCTAAAGTAGGCAAGTACAGATGTGTCTTGCTACATCTATGCTGCATACGCATCGCTAGCCAGCTCCCATTAGAATGAATGGACAGTGGGAGCATGCATATGCGCGCGACCATCAACACATTCAAATACCAGCATGGCTATGCAGGGAGTTGGGAGCTACAATGCAGCCACAACGTAGGAGGACACATTTGTATAATTTATTGTTCAACCTCATTATATTACTAAATCAAGGCACAATTTGGTATAATATTCTTTACTTGTGGACTATGGTTCTGACTTGAAGATGTACATAAACCTGATGGATTATGTACATCTCCAATGGCGGGGAACTGACATTCAATGGACCCATTCTGCGTATGTGCTGATTGACATGCTGCTGGCATTTGGGGACATGGATTGGGCCATACAATGCAGCCACAACGTGGGAGGACACATTTGTATGATTTACTCTTCAACCTTTTACATAATAAATTAAATCTATCTCCTCCACGTTTAGTTAACCCCACTTGTTCTATTGCTTTTATTGATACTTCCTTCATATCTTGTTTTTGACAACGTGATATATGGAGCGAGAGAGGATGTGTACTAAGACCTTTTAGGATATTTCTCCTGTGTTCGGAGAATCTTACGTGGAGAGTACGCGTTGTGCGTCCCACGTATTGTTTTCCACATCCACATGTGATCAAATAGATCACATAGGTTGAGTTGCAATTGAGAAATTTCTTTATTAGATAAGTTTCTTTCGTAGAAGAGGAACTAAAGTCAACACTTTTTCTCGGGGTACACATACATGTGGTACATGCATCTCTTCCGCATTTATGAAACCCAACTGGTTTTGACGGAAGCCATGTTTCTACCGAAACATTAGATGTTTCTGGGTTGGTAAAATGACTATGCACTAGTTTGGATTTCAAGTTTTCAGATTTTCTAAAAGTAACTTGTCCCAGAGGATTTACATGTTCTCTTAGTAACTCATCCAAGCATAACAGATTAGTATTCTTTTTTACAATTTTTCTTATTTCTCTTGCATGGCTGTTATATTGGGTAATAAAGGTGACGGACCTAGATCTACCCTTTTTATCCACTTTCTTATTTTTTGTAGTTAATAGTAGATCCCTATCTATCTTTTCTACTTCTGTTAATGATTGTTGTAATAATTCATGAGGGTAGCCTTGTTCTTCAAAAGACTCCAATATCTTATCCGCCTGTTGTTTGAACTTAGTATTTGATGAACAGTTCCTTTTCAGCCTTACCAGTTGACTTTTGGGAATATTATTTTTCCATCCCTCTAAATGTGAACTCTCATAGTGCAGGTATCTATTTTGATCCACTGGCTTAACATACGTATGTGTAACTAATTTGTCATTTTGTACAGTCAAAGTGATATCCAAAAAATTAATGGTGATTGGGCTGAAGGAACAAGTGAATCTAAGACCGAAAAGGTTATTATTAAGATTTTCCGTGAAGGTGTGTAATGTGATTAAATCCCCCGTCCAAATCATAAATAAATCATCTATATACCTGCCATAGAGGGCCAGGTTCCCCCCGAGCTCGCTCCCCCACACAAGTTGCTCCTCTTTCATTAAAATCCGGCAGCTCAATTTAAAGCATGCATTAACCTATCATCATCTGCTTTGAACTGCAAAATCTATTGACAAATTTGTCATAGTGGAAACTGCTAAACATCATTATCTGCTGCTACTAACTGATCAGCTTCTACTAACTAATTAACTACCGTTTTGGAAGAGACTGTCACGCAAGAGTAATTATACTCATGAAAATTAATTAATTCATAGATAAATATTACTATCAAGGCTTTTCTGACTGAACTGTGATAATTAGGTCAATTATGTTGATTATGCTATATTCTGCAGGATTAATCGGTACCTAGGATCAGTATTTATATGTAATAGTTGTTTTTAAATTGTGTTTAATAAAAAGCACACATATGTTTTAAATCAGCGCTGTTATCTTTGTGTCTTTGGTTCTTCTTAATTAAAGGGTAGAGTACTCTCCCTTTCTTAACAGCTGCGATTTGAACAGAGTGTTCTTTTATATCAATTTGTGCACACACAGTCTATATAGCTGCTAGCGCCAAGTTGGTTGTTGTTTGTGGTTTTCATTGTAAAGTACTTTTTCTTTGGCTGCTCATTGCTATATTAGAACTATGTCACCACTCAGATGTCTTTTAGACAGATTAGAACGAAGGAACCAATATTTAAAAGGGAAAAATTGTTTGGATATGGAGGAGAATGTAGAGGATACTACAGATATGCATAGAATGTTTAACAAACTAGAAAATTTGTGCATTGCTGAGACAAGACATTGGTGGGATCAGATTACCCTCCAGAAATACCTGGACGATGGTCTGATCCCAAGAGGACTAAGAATTTTAAAATCCTCAGCGTTTAAAGAGGATAAAAAATTCTCTGAGGACTGGACCAATGTGCTTGATACATGCTCAAGGAACTTGATGAAATTACTTATTAGCTATCGAGGAGAACAGGTGTCTAAATTACAGGAGGAAATAGAGAAGACACACGCATTGTTAAAAGGTTTTGAAGATAATGTGGAATATAAAGAAAGAGACACTAAAGTTAATATAAAGATTGAAGAATCAGAACAAGAGATAATTTCCCGAAAGGAACATAAATTAGATAGAGATCAAAGGGACTATGAGAGGGGAGAAATTTATAGTTACAACAGAACACGTTCAAATAGTAACAAATTCAATAGTCCCAGAACACCACCTATCAGTGGGAATAAGAAAAATGTGCGATTTCAAGAGCAGGATCAGAGGATTTCTAATAGGAGGGATCACATTAACAGATCTCCCTATTATATGGATAAATACAGGAAAGGGACGAGTAACCATAGTCAGTATAGTCAGGGTCAAAACGGCTATGCACATCAAAATAAATATGCTGCACTTAGAAAACAACAGTCCCCCAATTATGAACAAAATAGGGGTGGGAAAAGAGACAGAGTGACTAGGTATCATTCAGAAATAGAGGATTTCGAGTCTCCAACCCCCAGTCAGTCTTTTTTGGGTCAGCGCCCCATAAACAGGTGGCACAAGGATACCCCGAGAGGTCAACAACAAAAAAGAGGCAGAACAAGAGACGAAGAGGAGTCAGAGGAGGGAGGAGAGATAAAAACAAAAAATCTTTGTGTAAGATAGGTGATAAGAAAGGCATTTTTAATATCTCTTCAAAACAACTTACAAATGATGAAATTAAACTGTTAGAGAGGTCTCAACTTTGCTCCAGTAAATAAACCGAATTTATTTAAATTGTTTGTTGATCTCAATCGTTACACACGTACCCTCTGCCGCAAGAGGTATTTTGCGTTAAAAACCTTAAAACAGAAGAAAATTGAGGGATCGGTAGTTATTTTAGATAAAGATGATCAAAGTGCCATTGAGATTTTAGAATCTCTGGAAGATGAATCCACTGATGGATTGACAATGGACCTAAACCCGGTTAAAATATATGATCAAAAGAGATTCAGAAATAAATCTGATTTTTACCCTCTACAGTTTAAAGGACCTTATATAGAGAGCTTTTATAAAGTGACATTGAATAATTTTAAAACCATGTGTGATAAAGCAGATGGTAAATATTTCAGAGATAATTTGACACACGGTGAGAGGAGAGCGATTGGGTGTCTGTGTGCAGATAAGAAAATAGTGATCAAACAGGCGGATAAGGGCGGCGGGGTTGTCGTTCTGGATACCGTGGAATATATAAAAGAGTCAATGAGACAACTCAATGACGAAAAATTCTACAGGAAGATGGATGGCAACCCTACCGCCCTTTTCCAAAAGAAGCTTAAACACTTGTTGGATGATGGAGTACAGTCAGAGGCTATCTCAAAGGAAACCATGCACTTTTTGTATTGTAGCCACCCAATCACTCCCACTTTTTATTATTTACCAAAAATTCACAAGTCACTTTCTGCACCACCTGGGAGACCTATTATTTCGGGAGTGGGTTCACTTACCAATAATCTCTCTTTTTTTGTTGATTATCACCTACAAGGGTATGTGGAGAAGTTAAAATCACATATTAGTGACACTAAGAGTTTTTTGAATTTAGTGAACGATGTCGTTTGGAAGCCAGGATCTTTCCTGGTTACATACGACGTGGAGTCACTTTATTCTAATATCCCTCACGCATTGGGCATTAAAGCTATTGAATATTACCTGAGAAACGATGTACAAATTGAAAGAAATTTAATGGAATTTATTCTTGAATCAATTCGATTCATTCTTACCCACAACTATTTCACTTTTGATTCTATTTATTATTTACAGACACGGGGGACCGCCATGGGGACCAGTTTCGCCCCGAGTTTCGCAAACCTATACATGGGGCTCCTTGAGGAGCAACTTGTGTGGGGGAGCGAGCTCGGGGGGAACCTGGCCCTCTATGGTAGGTATATAGATGATTTATTTATGATTTGGACGGGGGATTTAATCACATTACACACCTTCACGGAAAATCTTAATAATAACCTTTTCGGTCTTAGATTCACTTGTTCATTCAGCCCAATCACCATTAATTTTTTGGATATCACTTTGACTGTACAAAATGACAAATTAGTTACACATACGTATGTTAAGCCAGTGGATCAAAATAGATACCTGCACTATGAGAGTTCACATTTAGAGGGATGGAAAAATAATATTCCCAAAAGTCAACTGGTAAGGCTGAAAAGGAACTGTTCATCAAATACTAAGTTCAAACAACAGGCGGATAAGATATTGGAGTCTTTTGAAGAACAAGGCTACCCTCATGAATTATTACAACAATCATTAACAGAAGTAGAAAAGATAGATAGGGATCTACTATTAACTACAAAAAATAAGAAAGTGGATAAAAAGGGTAGATCTAGGTCCGTCACCTTTATTACTCAATATAACAGCCATGCAAGAGAAATAAGAAAAATTGTAAAAAAGAATACTAATCTGTTATGCTTGGATGAGTTACTAAGAGAACATGTAAATCCTCTGGGACAAGTTACTTTTAGAAAATCTGAAAACTTGAAATCCAAACTAGTGCATAGTCATTTTACCAACCCAGAAACATCTAATGTTTCGGTAGAAACATGGCTTCCGTCAAAACCAGTTGGGTTTCATAAATGCGGAAGAGATGCATGTACCACATGTATGTGTACCCCGAGAAAAAGTGTTGACTTTAGTTCCTCTTCTACGAAAGAAACTTATCTAATAAAGAAATTTCTCAATTGCAACTCAACCTATGTGATCTAATGTGGATGTGGAAAACAATACGTGGGACGCACAACGCGTACTCTCCACGTAAGATTCTCCGAACACAGGAGAAATATCCTAAAAGGTCTTAGTACACATCCTCTCTCGCTCCATATATCACGTTGTCAAAAACAAGATATGAAGGAAGTATCAATAAAAGCAATAGAACAAGTGGGGTTAACTAAACGTGGAGGAGATAGATTTAATTTATTATGTAAAAGAGAGGCATATTGGATTTTTGTTCTAGGAACCTTAAAACCCGGTGGTCTAAATGATACTGTTGAATTGAATAATATTTAATATAAATGGGTTTACTTGTTTTTATTTATTATTTATTTTTTATTTCATTTTTATTTTTATTTTTATTTATATTTTTATTTTCATTTTTATTTATATTTATTTTTAATTATTTCCACCAGATTTGCAAATATGAATAATGACATGGATATAAATAAATAAGAAGTGATTATAGTAACAATGGAAGTAATAATAATAATAAAAATTATGGGTAATGAAAACTGTGATGCTAACTGGTTTTCATTATTTATAGTCCCTTTGATCAATTTAACATCTCCTCTTTGCATGTGTGAGTGCATTTTGACCTAAGTCAGCAATTTTCTTTGCTTATCAATACAGAGATATAGATGCCGTTAGTTTTAGGTAGTGATAATTGGTTTATATTGTTCACAGTCCCTTGATCAACTTTACATCTCCTCCTTATACATGTGAATATATCTAAATTTATTGTTTGAGCCTATTTAGATCTAATGATTTAATGAGAACTATTCTCCTCTATGCGAAACATCTGAGTGATATACATAATAATGAACAAATAATAGTGAACGCTAATATGAAATAAATAATATCCTAAACTATTAATATAAGATTGTTGACAAATCGATGTTTAGAAATGTTTGGTAGTGTGTGCACTAGCTATTTTTTAACAAAATTTTATGTTATTATACATATATATACGTTTTCTATATATTATATTATATATGTTTATGAATATAGTTTTTACTTCGTGCAACTGAATTCTGTTAGGACTAAGGGGAAATCTAGCGAACTCCTATTGTCTCCTTTGGTAACTAAGTGGAATATATTTAAAACACTTTAACATTGTATCAATGAAGCTAAACTGTTTCTCTAATTGAGACGGGAGACGTAGTCATGTGACCAGTGATGCTCACTGGCACATTGGAGCCCGCTGACGTATGCGCTGCATTCCGCAAAAGAGGCTTGGAATGGACACGTGATGCGCATGACGCCCTTACAAGCGGGAGATCGTCCGCTATTTAAACGCTGGCACGGAGAAATGGTGATATACTTCTCTGAGGAAGCCGCTGAATAAGGGACAGGCGGAGAAACGCGTAAGAGTCTTTTCACCCATTGCCCGGTACCGGTTGCTTAAGCCTTTTCAACCTGCCTAGAATTGGACCACTGTTGGGACACTCCGGATAAGACCCACGAAAAACGGTTATTAAATGCACCAGGAGTCGGGAGATACCAACTATGGGACCGCAAAAGGTTTAATTTGAACCCTTAAAGCAGGTTGTATTTATTTATTTGCTACACGGACTCTTTCATTAAAATCCGGCAGCTCAATTTAAAGCATGCATTAACCTATCATCATCTGCTTTGAACTGCAAAATCTATTGACAAATTTGTCATAGTGGAAACTGCTAAACATCATTATCTGCTGCTACTAACTGATCAGCTTCTACTAACTAATTAACTACCGTTTTGGAAGAGACTGTCACGCAAGAGTAATTATACTCATGAAAATTAATTAATTCATAGATAAATATTACTATCAAGGCTTTTCTGACTGAACTGTGATAATTAGGTCAATTATGTTGATTATGCTATATTCTGCAGGATTAATCGGTACCTAGGATCAGTATTTATATGTAATAGTTGTTTTTAAATTGTGTTTAATAAAAAGCACACATATGTTTTAAATCAGCGCTGTTATCTTTGTGTCTTTGGTTCTTCTTAATTAAAGGGTAGAGTACTCTCCCTTTCTTAACAGCTGCGATTTGAACAGAGTGTTCTTTTATATCAATTTGTGCACACACAGTCTATATAGCTGCTAGCGCCAAGTTGGTTGTTGTTTGTGGTTCACATTCAAAGGACCCATTCTGCGTATGTGCTGATCGACAGGCTGCTGGTATTTGGGGACATGGATTGGGCGGAGCTGAGCATCATTCCCAAAAACAGGTGTGATAGCCGGGCAGCAGCAGATCCATCAGTGATTTTAAAAGCATTGTCACGCCAGGCCGTCTCATCACATAAGCAAGCAGTTTATTCACAGTTCAGACAGGGTTATCACTACAATAACATTTAATTTCTTGTTCTCTCTCCAGCGTAAGATTCACATGGGTTACATCAGGTTACATTTCCTTTCATTTGCTTCACTGGCAATAACAGCATTAACAATGATGTGACAGCATTACAGTACAGTACATACCAGAGCAGTCTCTGGGAATCAGTAGTGCGGCTTCCGCAAACTGAGATTCATTTCAGTGTGCTCTCCCCCATTCGCTAGGGGCTCTATCTAAACGGGATCTCTCATGGACACGTTACTGGGGGCCTTCCGCCAAACGTGGTTTCCTACCACTCACCCAGGTGGTCCGCTCCCGAAGACTCACACCTCCCAACCTGCTTCTTGGGTATCCCTGAAGATGGGGATCCCCTTTGTTCCTGGTTCCTTCCACTGTACTCTGCATACTGTGGCTCGCACACTGCAAATCTGGATATCTTTTGCTCTTCCTAGCAGCACCTACATGCTGTTCTACAATTCCAGGGACTGTGGAGTACCATGCTTGTTCCACAGTCCCCAGACTGCATTTCTCCTGGACACTTAGCCTGTGCCTTCCATCCTCAGTCCTCAGCTCACACTGAATTCTCCCTGTGTCTTTTCCTTGTCCTCTAAACCCCCCCCCCCTACACTTCCTGTTGTAACCCCCTACATGTGGCATTGTCTGCCAGAACTGGTTTTGGGGCCATAAACTCCCCCACTCACTGATAAGAATTAAATGGCTTTTGGAACTTTCCAATATCTGCTAACATTCCAGTATGCAAAACAGGGACCCCTGTTTATTTTTGAGTTTGCTGCTGCTTTTGCGTATTTTCGTACAGCAACTGCATCCAAAGACATAGCTGCTGTACAAACTGCATCCATCGCTGAATCAAGCCCCATGTTGTAATTCATCAGTGACTGACCTGACTGGCTGGGCAAATTTACTTTAAGGACAATTTATGCTTTTAGAGGTCTACATCATTCACACAGTCATTCACTAACTGCTCCAGCACTAATGTGGTTCTAATTATACAAGGAGAGGCCCTCGCTGAGACAGATTTTACAAGTTCTTTCACTTTTCTTACACTTTCCACCCTAGAACCTTTGCTTTGTATGTCTTTGGAAGCTGTAATTTTATTGTAGGAGGCCCTGAATGTCATCAAATATATTTAATCTGAAAAGGCTTCAGGTCTGGATTGAATTTATCTTTAGTATTATAAGGATTTCCAAGAGATCTTCGGCCCATACCAGTTGCTCATTTTTCACTCCGTCCTGTAAGATAAATTGTAATTTATTATTATTTGTAACACTAATGTGTTGACATTCCAAGACGTCTTATGTCCTGACAAAATTTAATCTATTAAAGTGAACCGTTGACTGACTTTATCTGGACTGGATGTCCTTCTAAGATGCCGATACACCCAATGTGGTTATAAATGAAAATCCTGTGAGTGCCGCAGAATTTATCTACAACTATTATTATACTTCTGAGGGCACCAAGGCATTTCTAAGTATAATATCGGTGAGTGCCGGGCAGTAACTGACAACTGACTTTAGAGATACATATTACATATATATATATATATATATATATATATATTTGTTCCAAAAATACGGCACTCTCAGGAAACTTGTCAGATATAGGCAAATAAACTGTGTTCAGCAACAGAAAGTCATAAGATTAAACAGATTCTGGAACTCAGACCCTTCCTCAGGACCATATATAACAAAGACCAACATAAAATAAAAACTGACCCCACCTAAATACCCAAAAGCCCAAATCATACTCACCTGTGGCCAAACTGCACACCCGGGCTACCCTCCCTGCATGGTTATGGCTAAACCCAAGTTGGAGAAAGGACGTCTGATGTAACCAGCAGAAGGAGCCACATCACCAGGGGGAGGGTCATGCCCGAACAGGGTACCTGAAATGTACCTTGCCACCGGGTTACTAAAGGGAGTAGTTGGTGTTGTGGATAGTAGAAGAACTATCCTAATGGCCTAGCTCCTCCCCCTGGTGTCGTGGCCCCTCCTCCTGCCGTCAGAGGTCCTTTCTTCAACTTGGTTCTAGCATCTACCCTCCCTGCACTGCTCAGTCCGTCGCACTTCCTGTTCCTGCAGGACTGGTTACCATGGACACAGCATACCCTGCGTTCCAAATGGCACAGGAAATCTGCGTTCCACCTGCATGGCCGTCTGCACATGCCCAAGGAGACAAACCTCTTTAAAGATATGCAGCCTAGCCAAAGGAACTGAAAAAGATAATGTGCACAAAAGAGAATACATATTTAACAATTAGTAGCAGATTAACAGAAGCAAAATCGATTCGTGCAATATAACTATTATAAATACATGATACACATGAGACAAATAGATCATACAGTATTCCAATTAATCTTTTCATTTAAGCCCCCCGGTGAAATAATATCTAGTCTCATTATCCATTGAGTTACTTTAATTAACAGACTTTTACCACAATCCCCTCCTCGCAAGTATGGGGGAACGTGATCAATTCTAAAATATCTCAGGGAAGCTAAGGAATGGCCTTTCGCCTTAATATATTTTGTGACTGGCTGGTCAATATTTTGCCCTCAAGGGACAATCGGATGGCTGATCTATGAGCAGCCATCCTCTCAGAAAATTTACAAATCATTTGTTCCACGTCGTAGAGGCCACAAGGGCACAGTACCACATAAACAACAAACAAAGAGCTACATGAAAGGACATGGCATATGTCATTGACTTTTGTTTACATGGGGATACTTTAAATATCTGCAAGCAATTAAGTGGCTACAAAAAGCACAATTAGCTCAATGATAACACCCTGGAGGGTTTTTTTTATATACATTCCCTAAAACAGGGCTGCCATGTCGGTGAGTACAAATCTGTCACATAAATTCCTTCCGCGTTTAAAGGAAATTAAACGCAGAGGTCAACCTGTTGATGCTTTCATAAGTGTATCAAATCTTTCTATACCCCCTGTCCAAAGCACAAAGATGTTGTCAATATATCTAGTGTACCATAGTTTATACTGCCTGGCTTTACATATTTAGTTTTATTTTTTTTCACTTTTTAAAATAAAAATATAAATCAGATATATTTCCTCTGGGAAAGTAATATATCTATACTGTTATCCAATATTATAAAAAATAAAAATAAACAAAAGGGGCAAGCTGATTTGCAGATTTTTAGTGCAAAATATCTTTATTAGGTTACAACAAAAAGATTTACAAGAAGTAGACATATTACAAGTAACAGAAACAAGAAGGAATGCATACAGCTGCACAACATAGAATTAATAATGATAAACAATAATCACAATAAATATCAGAAAAATACATAATTAAATCCTCATAAAAGGGAACTCAAAAAATGAAGAAAACAAAAAAACACAAAAACAGGTAAGAGGAAAAACACACAAGGGATATAAGAGAAGATTTACAGATTTTATTATTTTTTTAAAACAACTTTCCCCTGTGTTTTTACGTGGAAAAATTATTGTGCCAGATTTTTTCAATTGGATAGCATAAAAATAAGGCACACACACACACACACACACACACACACACACACACACACAGTGATTGAAAAATGGGTGTGATAGGCCGATTCATTTTTGTAGCAAAAACCTTGCATTCAATTGGATATGCCTCTTATAGTAGCTATACTGTGGATAAGTGTGCCAGTACTTCCTTTGTTCATTTCTGAAATGAATTTTATGATTTATTCTTGTTTCTGAAACTAGCTACAGTATAAGAATTAAATATTAGACAAAAAAAGATGTAGGTACTGTGTACCCATGAGTACCACCACAAAAAAAGCACTGCCCCTTGGACACCTTTAGCTATCTCCCAGTTTATTTCTATGGGGCAGTTTAATTCCAGGTGATGTTACATCACCTCATATTTTCCATTGCACTCATATAGAGGTGTAAGGTGAAGACATGGTGAAATCAAGATGATCTAACATCACTTGGAATTGAAATGGTTGAATTGTCCCCTATGTGATTTGTTCCAGTGGTTTATGTTCTGGACCAACCAAGACAGATATGTTAGGGAACATGGCACATTACCTGGAGGAGCATAGATGATCCACCTGGTGAGATTAAAAGCATAACTTTAAAATACTTAATGTACAATATAGTCAATGCAACATCAGTACTGGTGAGGTGTTGCCAAGCAGACTTAGTATTTGTTGCTATGATGCCTAGCATCCTGATCTCTCCTCACATCAGGGATGGTTTACAAGAGGAGAGGGCCTGTGCGCAAATCAACATGAATATGGCCGTCACACCATTTTCCGCTGGGAATGTCTGCTGCTGTTGCTATGCCGACATGGGGCACAATAAAAGGACACATTCAAATAGGATTCATCTTAATAGCAAGATCACTTTTTTAAATAGGGCAGAGGTTTCCAAACATGGTTCTCAAGGTATGGTCAAGGTTTTAAGGATATACATGGCTCAGCACAGATTGTTAAATCCATGATGCAATACCATCAGGGAGGCGTCTGAATTGCTCCAAATTTATTCTGCAGCAGGACAATGACCTCAAACATACAGCCAATGTCATTAAGAACTATCTTTGGTGTAAAGAAGAACAAGGAGTCCTGGAAGTGATAACATGGCCCCCACAGACCCTAATCTCAACAACATTGAGTCTGTCAGGGATTACATGAAGAGACAGAAGGATTTGAGCAAGCCTACATCCTTCAGACGTTCTTTGTTTCATTCTCCAAGATGTTTGGAACAACCTCCCTTCCAAGTTCCTTCAAAAACAGTGTTCAAGAGTACCTAGTAGAATTTATGCAGTTTTGAAGGCAAAGGGTGGTCACACCAAATATTGATTTGATGTAGATTTTTCTTCTGTTCATTCACTTTGAATTTTGTTAATTGATAAAAAATAAACTCTCTCTCTCTCTCTCTCTCTATATATATATATAGACCAATGCAGGGTACCTTAAACTATTCACCATAGGAAAGGAACCAGGCGGCACTCCAAGGATTTTGTTAAAGCAAAAAAACATGTATTCAAATAGCAGTGCAAAAATATTAATCCAGCATAGTGCAAGCCACCAACGTTTCAACGCCCATCCGGCGTTTTTTTTATCAAGGTGCTATGCTATAAAGTGCAATGTGACAACAGCATGTTTGTTCATGCTGTTGTCACATTGCACTTTATAGCATAGCACCTTGATAAAAACGCCGGATGGGCGTTGAAACGTTGGTGGCTTGCACTATGCTGGATTAATATTTTTGCACTGCTATTTGAATACATGTTTTTTTGCTTGAACAAAATCCTTGGAGTGCCGCCTGGTTCCTTTCCTATGGTGAATAGTTTAAGGTACCCTGCATTGGTCTATAGTTTCCTGAGGAGGGCACCCAGGTGGATGACATTGGGACTGGGAGTGCCATAACTATATATGGATAGATATATATATATATATATATATATATAGTGACAAGAACACTGGAATAGTGTTTGAGGGCAGGTATGTTTGTCCCAGGTTCTTGTCTTACCTGTATTAGAAAAATGAAAACTTCTAGAAAAATGTTTTTTTTTTGTCAGAACCTTTTCAGTTTATTGGAAAAGCTTGATAAGGGCCCTGAAAGAAAGATAGGGACAGTTCCAGACGTTGGGCCCAGTTCGGGTCTTTGGCCTCACAGAGGGCTAATCAGGGTTTCAGCTGTGTAAGTGGGTTATAGGGCTGCTAGCCTGATTAGTGTGAGCAGACTGCCTGGGAAGACTGCAGGATCTCTGTGAGAGAAATACGCTTCCTTATACAAGTGAGCAATACAGTGTTGACTGGAAAACACTGTGTTTTTTTGTTTAGAGACAGTTAGGAACGTTTTGTGTTTAGTTAATGCCGGACAGGCAAGGTATTTTCTTTTGATGTTTGTTTTGTTTTCTGTTTAATAAAACTGGTTGTGGCCAGTTGCACCATAAAAACTGGACTTGTATGACTTCTCAGCTGCTGCCTGCTGCCATCTACCCCAAGAAACGGGGTCCGGTTCCCCTACAGTGTTACAATAAATATATATATATATATACACACACATACAGTTATTTATTCTAAATACCATACATACATATTAAGCTTGTTACTAACACGGATAGTTTTTTTTTCAAATTAATTCTGGCTGGTCAGCTTACTTAGAGAGATGTTGAAACATTTGTCAGAGATGACTAATTAGGCTCTGTGTAGCCAAAAACATTTTGCAGCCTAAAACAGCATTGGGATTTCAGTTTCTGGAGAGAGAGAGAGAGGTATGTAGGATAGATGTAATAGAGTTAATGAATCACTTGATATAAATATTAGTCTAATTCCAGTATACATGGTTGAACAACCAGCAGTCCATATGGTGTAACACCAAATTCATTATTACCATTCTAGTTTAGAATGGAAAGACAAGACTTATCCATAAGATGCTGTGCCACTGAAAGGACTACTGTTGTCCAACCACATAGAACAAATGCTCTCACACAAGAGTGCACGAGATCCAGTGACACTGTCAATTGTTCTCAACATGTCTGAGACTCTGAAGAATAGGCAGTCAGTGTGGTGACAACACTTCCTCTGTAGGTGCGTAATGCGTAGCATACTGGTGCCTTATTTAATCGCCACGTTAGAAGCTTCCCATCCTTGAGCTCTTGCCCGGAAGTGGTATAGATGGATAATATGTCATCTCTCCTTTATTGGCGGTTTCATAGACACCATATTATAGGTGGAAGCCACAAAATATATTTTTTAATGTATTGATTGTTTTTATAATTCATTCAAAATTTTAAAAAATAAAACTGGATTTCAATTAATGTAAGGCCATTTGGCCACTTTGTGTCAGGTTAAATTGATGAGTGGGTGGACCTATTGGAACAACTAAATATAATACATTCATGGGGACATGTACTAAGCAGTGATAAAAGTTGAGAAGTGAGCCAGTGGAGAAGTTGCTCATGGCAACCAATCAGCTGCTCTGTATACTTTTATAGTATGCATATTATAAATGTTACATCAATGCTGATTGGTTAACATAGGTAACTTCTCCACTGGCTCACTCCTCCACTTTTATCACTGCTTAGTACATGTCCCCCTCAAGAGGTTATAAATTCAAGCAAAGGAAGCAATACATAATAAGTTTTAATTAAAAGCTTTTAACGTTTTAATGTTTACTATATGTAAATCAAGTATAGGAATTTAGAAATCCTAACAATCTACTGATAGATAGATATAATTATTGGGTGTGGCCACTCACCAGACTTTGCAGATAAAATAGCTTACATAGCTTTACAAGTCAACATTTTGGTCCGTATTTTGGACATTTATCAAGACATTGTTACAGCTCCAACTCGAAAAGCAAGTGATATTGTCCGAAACGTCAACTTGTGAAGCTATGTAACCTGTTCTGAATAAAGCTATAACTTTCATCTGCAAAATTGACTTTGGATTTCATCATATGAAGTAGCCCGAAGGTATTTAACCTAGGATTTCTACCTGGTTTGCGTACGTTCATGATACTATATTTTAGAAATGAATGAATATATATATTACAGTATGCCTTATGTACAATCATATATGGTTTTCTACATTACTATTAATTACTATTAAGTAGTGATGAGCGGGTTCGGTTTCTCGGAATCCGAACCCCCCCTAACTTCACCCATTTTACACGGTTCCGAGGCAGACTCGGATCCTCCTGCCTTGCTCGGTTAACCCGAGCGCGCCCGAACATCATCATCCCGCTGTCGGATTCTCGCAAGATTCGTATTCTATATAAGGAGCCGCGCATCGCCGCCATTTTCACTCGTGCATTGGAGATGATAGGGAGAGGACGTGCAGCGTTCTCTCAGTTTCTGTGTTCAGTCTGCTTGTGCTGCAAATATCTGTGCTCAGTGTGCTGCAAATATCTGTGCTCAGTGTGCTTGCAAATATCTGTGCTCAGTGTGCTGAAAATATCTACGTTCTCTGCCTGAAAAACGCTCCATATCTGTGCTGCATTGTAGTATAGGAGGACAGTGCAGAATTTTGCTGACCGGTGATCACCAGTATTATATAGCAGTACGGTACAGTAGTCCACTGCTCTACCTACCTCTCTGTTGTCAAGTATACTATCCATCCATACCTGTGGTGCATTTTAGTTGTGCGCAGTATTATATAGTAGGAGGACAGTGCAGAATTTTGCTGACCACCAGTATATAATATATAGCAGTACGGTACAGTAGTCCACTGCTCTACCTACCTCTGTGTCATAAAGTATACTATCCATCCATACCTGTGGTGCATTTTAGTTGTGCGCAGTATTATATAGTAGGGGGACAGTGCAGAATTTTGATGACCACCAGTATATAATATATAGCAGTACGGTACAGTAGGCCACTGCTCTACCTACCTCTTTGTCGTCAAGTATACTATCCATCCATACCTGTGGTGCATTTTAGTTGTGCGCAGTATATATAGTAGGAGGACAGTGCAGAATTTTGCTGACCACCAGTATATAATATATAGCAGTACGGAACAGTAGGCCACTGCTCTACCTACCTCTGTGTCGTCAAGTATACTAACCATCCATACCTGTGGTGCATTTTAGTGGTGTGCAGTATATATAGTAGGAGGACAGTGCAGAATTTTGCTGACCATCAGTATATAATATATAGCAGTACGGTACAGTAGGCCATTGCTATTGATATATTACTGGCATATAATTCCACACATTAAAAAATGGAGAGCAAAAATGTGGAGGGTAAAATAGGGAAAGATCAAGATCCACTTCCACCTCGTACTGAAGCTGCTGCCACTAGTCATGGCCGAGACGATGAAATGCCATCAACGTCGTCTGCCAAGGCCAATGCCCAATGTCATAGTAGAGAGCATGTAAAATCCAAAAAACAAAAGTTCAGTAAAATGACCCAAAAATCTAAATTAAAAGCGTCTGATGAGAAGCGTAAACTTGCCAATATGCCATTTACGACACAGAGTGGCAAGGAACGGCTGAGGCCCTGGCCTATGTTCATGGCTAGTGGTTCAGATTCACATGAGGATGGAAGCACTCATCCTCTCGCTAGAAAAATGAAAAGACTTAAGCTGGCAAAAGCACAGCAAAGAACTGTGCGTTCTTCTAAATCACAAATCCCCAAGGAGAATCCGATTGTGTCAGTTGCGATGCCTGACCTTCCCAACACTGGACGGAACGAGGTGGCGCCTTCCACCATTTGCACGCCCCCTGAAAGTGCTGGAAGGCGCAACCGCAGTCCAGTTCCTGATAGTCAAATTGAAGATGTCACTGTTGAAGTACACCAGGATGAGGATATGGGTGTTGCTAGCGCTGAGGAGGAAATTGACAAGGAGGATTCTGATTGTGAGGTGGTTTGTTTAAGTCAGGCACCCGGGGAGACACCTGTTGTCCGTGGGACGAATATGGCCATTGACATGCCTGGTCAAATTACAAAAAAAATCACCTCGTCTGTGTGGACTTATTTTAACATAAATGCGGACAACATTTGTCAAGCCGTGTGTTGCCTTTGTCAAGTTGTAATAAGTAGGGGTAAGGACGTTAACCACCTAGGAGCATCCTCCCTTATACGTCACCTGGAACGCATTCATCAGAAGTCATTGACAAGTTCAAAAACTTTGGGTGACAGCGGAAGCAGTCCACTGACAACTAAATCCCTTCCTCTTGTAACCAAGCTCCTGCAAACCACACCACCAACTCCCTCAGTGTCAATTTCCTCCTTAGACAGGAAAGCCAATAGTCCTGCAGGCCATGTCACTGTCAAGTCTGACGAGTCCTCCTGCCTGGGATTCCTCCGATGCATCCTTGAGTGTAACGCCTACTGCTGCTGGCGCTGCTGTTGTTGCTGCTGGGAGTCAATCGTCATCCCACAGGGGAAGTCGGAAGACGACTTGTACTACTTCCAGTAAGCAATTGACTGTCCAACAGTCCTTTGCGAGGAAGATTAAATATCACAGCAGTCATCCTGCTGCAAAGCAGTTAACTCAGGCCTTGGCAGCCTGGGTGGTGTTAAACGTGTGTCCGGTATCCACCGTTAATTCACAGGGACTTACAGAATTTATTGAGTTAGTGTGTCCCCGGTACCAAATACCATCTAGGTTCCACTTCTCTAGGCAGGCGATAACGAGAATGTACACAGACCTCAGAAAAAGAGTCACCAGTGTCCTAAAAAATGCTGTTGTACCCAATGTCCACTTAACCACGGACATGTGGACAAGTGGAGCAGGGCAGACTCAGGACTATATGACTGTGACAGCCCACTGGGTAGATGTATTGCCTCCCGCAGCAAGAACAGCAGCGGCGGCACCAGTAGCAGCATCTCGCAAACGCCAACTCATTCCTAGGCAGGCTACACTTTGTATCACCGCTTTCCATAAGAGGCACACAGCTTACAACCTCTTACGGAAACTGAGGAACATCATCGCAGAATGGCTTACCCCAATTGGACTCTCCTGGGGATTTGTGACATCGGACAACGCCACCAATATTGTGCGTGCATTACATGTGGGCAAATTCCAGCACGTCCCATGTTTTGCACATACATTGAATTTGGTGGTGCAGAATTATTTAAAAAAACGACAGGGGCGTCCAAGAGATGCTGCTGGTGGCCCGAAGAATTGCAGGCCACTTTCGGCATTCAGCCACCGCGTGCCGAAGACTGGAGCACCAGCAAACACTCCTGAACCTGCCCCGCCATAATCTGAAGCAAGAGGTGGTAACGAGGTGGAATTCAACCCTCTATATGCTTCAGAGGATGGAGGAGCAGCAAAAGGCCATTCAAGCCTATACAGCTACCTTCGATATAGGCAAAGGAGGGGGAATGCACCTGACTCAAGCGCAGTGGAGAATGATTTCAACAGTGTGCAAGGTTCTGCAACCCTTTGAACTTGCCACACGTGAAGTCAGTTCAGACACTGCCAGCCTGAGTCAGGTCATTCCCCTCATCAGGCTTTTGCAGAAGAAGCTGGAGAGATTGAAGGAGGAGCTAAAACAGAGCAATTCCGCTAGGCATGTGGGACTTGTGGATGGAGCCCTTAATTTGCTTAACCAGGATTCACGGGTGGTCAATCTGTTGAAATCAGAGCACTACATTTTGGCCACCGTGCTCGATCCTAGGTTTAAAGCCTACGTTGTATCTCTCTTTCCGGCAAACACAAGTCTGCAGAGGTGCAAAGGCCTGCTGGTGAGACACTTGTCAAGTCAAGCGGAACGTGACCCGTCAACAGCTCCTCCTTCACATTCTCCCGCAACTGGGGCTGCGAGGAAACGGCTAAGAATTTTGAGCCCACCCGCTGGCGGTGATGCAGGGCAGTCTGGAGCGAGTGCTGACATCTGGTCCGGACTGAAGGACCTGCCAACGATTACTGACATGTCGTCTACTGTCACTGCATATGATTCTGTCACCATTGAAAGAATGGTGAGGGATTATATGAGTGACCGCATCCAAGTAGGCACGTATACTGGCAGGAAAAAGAGGCAATTTGGAGGCCCTTGCACAAACTGGCTTTATTTTACCTAAGTTACCCCCCCTCCAGTGTGTACTCCGAAAGAGTGTTTAGTGCAGCCGCTCACCTTGTCAGCAATCGGCATACTAGGTTACTTCCAGAAAATGTGGAGAAGATGATGTTCATCAAAATGAATTATAATCAATTCATCCTTCGAGACATTCACCAGCAATTGCCTCCAGAAAGTACACAGGGACCTCAGATGGTGGATTCCAGTGGGGACGAATTAATAATCTGTGAGGAGGGGGATGTACACAGTGAAAGGGGTGAGGAATCGGAGGATGAGGAGGAGGTGGACATCTTGCCTCTGTAGAGCCAGTTTGTGCAAGGAGAGATTGATTGCTTCTTTTTTGGTGGGGGCCCAAGCCAACCAGTCATTTCAGTCACAGTCGTGTGGCAGACCCTGTCGCTGAAATGATGGGTTTGTTAAAGTGTGCATGTCCTGCTTATACAACATAAGGGTGGGTGGGAGGGCCCAAGGACAATTCCATCTTGCACCTCTTTTTTCTTTCATTTATCTTTGCATCATGTGCTGTTTCGGGACAATTTTTTGAAGTGCCATCCTGTCTGACACTGCAGTGCCACTCCTAGATGGGCCAGGTGTTTGTGTCGGCCACTTGGGTCGCTTAGCTTAGCCATCCAGCGACCTTGGTGCACCTCTTTTTTTCTTTGCATCATGTGCTGTTTGGGGACTATTTTTTGAAGTGCCATCCTGTCTGACACTGCAGTGCCACTCCTAGATGGGCCAGGTGTTTGTGTCGGCCACTTGGGTCGCTTAGCTTAGCCATCCAGCGACCTTGGTGCACCTCTTTTTTACTTTGCATCATGTGCTGTTTGGGGACTATTTTTTAAATCTGCCATCCTGTCTGACACTGCAGTGCCACTCCTAGATGGGCCAGGTGTTTGTGTCGGCCACTTGGGTCGCTTAGCTTAGCCATCCAGCGATCTTGGTGCACCTCTTTTTTCTTTGCAACATGTGCTGTTTGGGGACTTTTTTAAATCGGCCATCCTGTCTGACACTGCAGTGACACTCCTAGATGGGCCAGGTGTTTGTGTCGGCCACTTGGGTCGCTTAGCTTAGCCATCCAGCGACCTTGGTGCACCTCTTTTTTTCTTTGCATCATGTGCTGTTTGGGGACTATTTTTTGAAGTGCCATCCTGTCTGACACTGCAGTGCCACTCCTAGATGGGCCAGGTGTTTGTGTCGGCCACTTTGGTCGCTTAGCTTAGCCATCCAGCGACCTTGGTGCACCTTTTTTTTTCTTTGCATCATGTGCTGTTTGGGGACTATTTTTTAAATCTGCCATCCTGTCTGACACTGCAGTGCCACTCCTAGATGGGCCAGGTGTTTGTGTCGGCCACTTGGGTCGCTTAGCTTAGCCATCCAGCGACCTTGGTGTACCTCTTTTTTTCTTTGCATCGTGTGCTGTTTGGGGACTATTTTTTGAAGTGCCATCCTGTCTGACGCTGCAGTGCCACTCCTAGATGGGCCAGGTGTTTGTGTCGGCCACTTGGGTCGCTTAGCTTAGCCATCCAGCGACCTTGGTTCACCTCTTTTTTCTTTGCATCATGTGCTGTTTGGGGACTATTTTTTAAATCGGCCATCCTGTCTGACACTGCAGTGCCACTCCTAGATGGGCCAGGTGTTTGTGTCGGCCACTTGTGTCGCTTAGCTTAGCCATCCAGCGACCTTAGTGCACCTCTTTTTTTCTTTGCATCATGTGCTGTTTGGGGACTATTTTTTGAAGTGCCATCCTGTCTGACACTGCAGTGCCACTCCTAGATGGGTCAGGTGTTTGTGTCGGCCACTTTGGTCGCTTAGCTTAGCCATCCAGCGACCTTGGTGCACCTTTTTTTTTCTTTGCATCATGTGCTGTTTGGGGACTATTTTTTAAATCTGCCATCCTGTCTGACACTGCAGTGCCACTCCTAGATGGGTCAGGTGTTTGTGTCGGCCACTTTGGTCGCTTAGCTTAGCCATCCAGCGACCTGGGTGCACCTTTTTTTTTCTTTGCATCATGTGCTGTTTGGGGACTATTTTTTAATTCTGCCATCCTGTCTGACACTGCAGTGCCACTCCAAGGTGGGCCAGGTGTTTGTGTCGGCCACTTGGGTCGCTTAGCTTAGCCATCCAGCGACCTTGGCGCACCTATTTTTGCTTTGCATCATGTGCTGTTTGGGGGATTTTTTAAATCGGCCATCCTGTCTGACACTGCAGTGCCACTCCTAGATGGGCCAGGTGTTTGTGTCGGCCACTTGTTTCGCTTAGCTTAGCCATCCAGCGACCTCGGTGCAAATTTTAGGACT
The DNA here is from genome assembly GCF_028390025.1 of Pseudophryne corroboree. Taxonomy (NCBI): domain Eukaryota; kingdom Metazoa; phylum Chordata; class Amphibia; order Anura; family Myobatrachidae; genus Pseudophryne; species Pseudophryne corroboree. The sequence goes on along the minus strand of NC_086444.1, from coordinate 995,373,485 downwards.
AAAAATAATATTGTGAGGTGTTCAGAATAGACTGGAAATGAGTGGAAATTGTGGTTGTTGAGGTTAATAATACTATGGGATCAAAATGACCCCCAAATTCTAAGATTTAAGCTGTTTTTGAGGGTTTTTTGTAAAACGAATCCAAAACACACCCGAATCCGACAAAAAATTTTCAGGGAGGTTTTGCCAAAACGCGTCCGAATCCAAAACACGGCCGCGGAACCGAATCCAAAACCAAAACCCGAAAAATTTCCGGTGCACATCTCTACTATTAAGTAAATGGAGGTTACAGTAAGCAAATGGAGATTACAATTGTGATTATATAATATTATGGCCAATAGGCCCAATTCAGACCTGATCGCTGTGCTGCAAATTACACTGTCCTGCGATCAGATAGTCGCCGCCCAGGGGGAGTGAAAATTCTTCCCTTGCAAGTGTGCTATTGCATGTGTACGCTGTGTGAAAATTCACCTTAGTTAGCGGACAGCTGCAAAACCGTTCGCATCACACGCACCATAAAATGTTTTTCTTATTCTGTGCAGCGTGTGCAGTCTGTGCGTAGCTCAATACTTACTCCTCCAGTCGGAAGAAATCAGGCTGATCGGGCCCGGAGCTGACGTAACACATGAAAACGCTTGGGAACGCCCGCGTTTTTCCAGACTCTCCTTTAAAACTGACAGTAACCACCCACAAACGTCCTCTTCCTGTCAGTCATCTTGTGATCGGCTGTGCAACGCTGTTTAGCGAAGCGTGTGTACATTGAGGTGCATACGCTTGCATAGTAGTTCGCTAATCGTCCGCTGTGCAAAAACGCACAGCAGCGATCAGGTCTGAATCAGGCCCAGTAGCACCAGGGTTTTTTTCTGTACCCCTGAGGCACTGAGTAAGGAGGTAATAATTTATTAATAATACAACAAGTCCCAGTATTGCCCAGCTACCAAACGTGGCTGCAGAGGCAAGCTGGCACTTGGAGAAAGACAATTTTCCTATCTTTATTGTTGCGATATAATTTATCAAGGTTCCATGGATTACTTCGGTACCACACTGTTAAGTGATGTGTCTAAGCTGCTGTCGTCCTGCATGCCTCTCCATGAACACATGTACTTCTATCAGCTATTAATGACCTTTTGGCGTCCTCCCTAACAAGTTCCCCTCTCGCATAGATGCTGTTACACAAGAGTTTATTTGGGTGTACTTTAGCAGAATACTTATTTATTTAATAATTAGCATTTTAGTTGGGTAAATACTTATGTAATTAATAATTAACTTTTTTTGTTTCAGTGATGAATACTTTTAATAACACCTGTATGGCCCGGTGCAAGGGCTGCCACTGCTATGGGACCTAGAGGTTTAGGGGGGCCTGACCCAGGTTATAAAGTTGCATACCAATTTCCCAGATTAGCCTGCTAATCTCACAATACATTTTCAGTGAGAGGATTGTGTTGTGGATGTTATAATGGTAAAGGGGCACTGTAATGTGGCATAATTTGAACTGGAGGCCACTGTAATGTGGCACAATATGAACTGGAGAGCGCTGTAATGTGTCATAATCTGATCTGCTCATTGTAAAGTGGAGGGCACTATAAGGTTACATACAGTGGTGCAAGTAGAAACTTTTGTTAGTGGTACTGATAGTAAAAAAAATGGGCGTGGTCACATGTCATGAGGAGGTGTGGTCACATTATGCCACACACCGTAATGCCCCTTACACATTATGATAAACACTATAATGCCCATTACACATTATGCCACACACAATAATGCTTATTACACATTATGCAACACACCATAATGCCCATTACACATTATGCCAGACACAGTAACACCCATTACACATTATGCCACACACCGTAATGCCCATTACACATTATGCCACACACCGTAATGCCTTACATATTATATCACACACCATAATGCCTATTACATATTATGCCACCAACAGTTATGCCACTGACACCAGTTTATGTTCCACACACAAAAATGCAACTTAAAAATTATGCCCCAGCGGTGGACTTACTCCGTACCACCTCGTACCACCCTACTTTCAGCACTGGTTACATAAAGACTGTAAGCTTGCGAGCAGGGCCTTCCTACCCCTATGTCTGCCTGTTTTTACCCAGTTTTGTTCTATTACTGTTGTTCTAATTGTAAAGCACAACGGAATATGCTGCGCTACATAAGAAACTGCTAATAAGAAGAAGAAGAACAAGAAGAACTTGTGTACTGTGATGTGGCACAATATGATTTGGAGGCACTATAGTGTGGCATAATATGAACTGAAGCACTATAAGGTAGCATAATTTGAACTGGATGGAACTGTAAGGTGGCACAGTATGAACAGTGGGCACTGTAATGTGGCATAATATGAACTGGGGACCAGGGCTGGTTCTACACCTTGTGGCGCCCAGTGCAAAACTCCCCCCTCCCAGAGGCAAAACAGTTAGTGCGCGCGCCGAAGGCGCGTGGCAAAAAATAGGGTCGTGGCTTCATAGGGGAGGGGCATGGCCACAGTTATGCCCCCAGTAGCTGTGCCACCAGTAGATTTGCCCCAAGTAGTTGATTTGCCCCCAGTTGATTTGCCCCCAGTAGATTTGCCCCCTGTAGCTATGCCCCCAATAGCTGTGCCCCCAGTAGATTTGCCCCAGTAGATTTGCCCCCCTGTAGCTATGCCCACAGTATATTTGCCCCAGTAGTTGTGCCACCTATAGTTTTGCCCCCTGTAGTTGTGCCCCCTGTCGCTGTACCCCCAGTAGTTGTGCCCCCTGTTGCTGTGCCCCTTAGTAGCTGCTTACAAACACACACAAAAAAACTAAAACAATACTTACCAGGCCCGCTCCTGCTTCCCGATCGCTGCTGCTGCTGCTCCGTCTGGCCGCCTGCGGCTCCTCTCTATCGAAGAGACGTCATGGCGTCTCTCCCATAGCAGCACCACACAGACACTAGAGGTCAATAGTGACCTCTAGCGTCTGACAGTTGCGTCGGCTGCAGCAGACGCCCACACAGCCCATGGCATCTGCTGCAGATGGGGAGTGGGTAGGCGGCGGGCGCCTGCGGGGTGACTGCGGCCGCGCCCCCAGGCCGCAGTGCCCCAGGTGCAGGCACTGCTTGCCTGCACCAAGAACCGCTCCTGCTGGGGACACTCTATGTCATAATGTGAATTGTGGATACTGTGTGGCAATGTAAACTAGGGAACTTCAATGGTTCATAAAATAAACTAGGTCACTACTATGATTCAGAAAATTAACTAAAGCACTATTATGGGCATAAAATCAATAACTGCTGTGTAGAGATGTCTCTCAAGAACCATTGGGACAGGGGCCCCTTCAATATGTTGCTATGGGGCCCGCAAGGTTTTGGTTACGACCTTGGGAATACTTATAAAAGCTTCATTCAGCTTGAAATAACAGTAAAAATAAAATCTAAAGAATGCACTATACAATCGGCCCTCAAATATCCAGTAGCTTCTTAGAAACAAACAAAAGGTTTCATAAGGAGACAAAATGAGGTAATCATCTGGCATGATGGATTAACCATTTTTTGTGCATAGTAGACAGGATTGACAGCATGTTAAAAATGTATTACAGTGGATGCTAGGGGCTAGAGACCTCTAGAAAAGCCAGTATTGGTGATTGTGAGAAGAACAAAACTGAGCCATTCCTGGAAAAAATAATTGTGTGTGCCAACCTCTAACCATATGGACTGCCTTACTACATGAGCCCATCAAAAATTTGACCAAACATGCTGCGGGTATTCAACACACAGCCCTCCAGCTGCTGTGGAACTACACAATACAGCATGCTCTAACCCAATTTTAGCATGCCTTAATAGCAAAACTGTGGCAGGGCATGCTGGGATCTGTAGTTCCATAGCAGTTGGAGGGCTGCATGTTGAACACCCCTGAGACAAGCAGCAGGGTGATCTGTTTCAATTGCCATTACATCTGTATTGGTCATGAGAGAGTATATATCATGCCATACCATAGAGCAGGCATGTCCAAACTGCGGCCCTCCAGCTGTTGTGAAACTACATATCCCAGCATGCCCTGACACAGTTTTGCTGTCAGAGAATGCTAAAGCTGTGTCAGGGCATGCTGGGATGTGTAGTTTCTCAACAGCTGGAGGGCCGCAGTTTGGACATACCTGCAATAGAGTGTCGGGACCCGGGCAGCTGATCGGAATAAGACCCTTGTGAAAAAAATAAAATACTAGTACATTTTTAATGAGTACATGTGTTTGTTTTATCAGGAAACACATTAAAAATAAGATCAAATATACAGAACATACGAACAAGTTACACATAATATTATTTTAGCGACATCCATTTCTGTACATTTATGGATTTAATACACTATTAGAATAAAGAAATGGGCAAAATAATTACTGAATTTTATTTTTATTCCCCCGTATCAATACTTTATAAGAAGTGCGCAAGGAATTGTTACACAAACTACATTGTGGTTTGTATATTAGTATTATTCAGGATTAATATCCCAAGAACATTAAAGAAGCAATTACAATGTACTGGAAGCAGAAACAGGAATGTTTGTTAGGCAATAGCAAATTGAACATCAATAGGTAGAACATGTTTAATTACGTAAGGACTCGTATTATAGTATAGCCCATGTGGCCATTATAAAAAATGACTAAATATTTTCTTACCATTTATGAGACTACCGTCACCATCTACTTCAGCTGAATGTGTGGACTGTATAGGCGATGATTGAAATAACCATGAAGTCACCTGAATGGAACGTGTAGCTACTTCTGCATCTTTTCCTGACTTTTCTTTTTTTTTGCCACCACTTTGACATGTTAATTTCATGATTAAAACAAGTCATAAAAAGAACATGGAAATTTATCAAATCAGAAACTTGTTGAGGTAGACAACAAGACACTCAGGGCCTGATTCATATATAGCAAAGAAAACGTAGCAAATTTATACTTTAAAACAATATTCCACTGCAGGGGGAAGAGGTTTTATATTTCTATATAACTATAAATTATAGTGTACAAAATAAAGCTGCCTAGTACTTGTCTGCTGCAGGCAAGAGTACAGTACATTCCCTGCATTTTAGCTTTGCCCCTAAGAAGACCCTCAATAAAACAATAAATTCAATGCAATTGCCATATAAGAACAGAGTTGTCCAGTATTTGTGGTCTGCATGCATATGTAGCCAATATTTTCCCTGCATGCAAAACAAATAAATTAATTTGCACCACTTGCATTGGTTCGTCCAGGTGCTATTTTGCTAATAGCTATTTACACCCACATGTCAGGTCAGGACTAGTAAATTAGGCTAAATGACGCATGCATACAGTCTGAAATTACAAAAATAAGCATGGTTTACATAATTTGTGCAGAATATGTGCATGCTATTCCACTCATGTCAATTCTAGTTTACCATAATCATGGTACACCATTGCCTTTATTTATCACTGAGTGATAAATTTCACTGTGAGTGATAAATTTCACCAGCCAATCCGTTCCTAACTGCCATGTCACAGGCTGTGTTAGAAACATGACAGGAGTGGATTGGCTGGTGTAATTTATGACTCACAGTGAAATTTATCACTCATTGATAAATAAGGGCAATGTGTGCTGACTGAAAATGGACATGGGTGGTTATTCCGAGTAGTTCGCTCGTAATTTTTTTTCGCAACGGAGCGATTAGTCGCTAATGCGCATGCACAATGTCCGCAGTGCGACTGCGCCAAGTAAATTTGCTATGCAGTTAGGTATTTTACTCACGGCATTACGAGGTTTTTTCTTCGTTCTGGTGATCGTAATGTGATTGACAAGAAGTGGGTGTTTCTGGGCGGAAACTGGCCGTTTTATGGGTGTGTGCGAAAAAACGCTACCGTTTCTGGGAAAAACGCGGGAGTGGCCGGAGAAACGGAGGAGTGTCTGGGCGAACGCTGGGTGTGTTTGTGACGTCAAACCAGGAACAAAACTGACTGAACTGATCGCAGATGCCGAGTAAGTGTGGAGCTACTCAGAAACTGCTAAGAAGTGTCTATTCGCAATTCTGCTAATCTTTCGTTCGCAATTTTGATAAGCTAAGATTCACTCCCAGTAGGCGGCGGCTTAGCGTGTGCAAAGCTGCTAAAAGCAGCTTGCGAGCGAACAACTCGGAATGAACATTTACTATATGTTAGGGGCGCGTCTTACTGTGAGGTGTGGTATAAAAGGTTGACGTTAAGAATGCTGACATCAGCATGTTGACATGTTATAAATGTCGACATTCAATATAATGTCTATGGATTCCCATATGGAAAAAAAGGTATGCTGCAGATAATGGAGATACAGTATGTGCTGTGGTCCCATGGCACAGCAGAGCCTATTGGATTCAATGGGGCTGTGATATGCCCATATGCAGCAAGCTCCGGAAATTATAACTTTCCAGAACTGTGTCCATGTTATCATGAGATAACGTTGGCTATATTACCCTTTTTCCCGGATCACTCAGACATGATCGTAGCAGCAAATTTGTTAGCAGATGGGCAAAACCATGTGCACTGCAAGGGGAAGTAGGGGGGGGGGGGGGGGGGGGGGCCGGCAGATATAACACGTGAAGAGAGAGTTAGGTTTGGGTGGGTAATTTTGTTATTTTGCTCCTGTGCAGGGTAATTACTGCCTGCTTTATTTGTACACTGCAATTTAGATTTCAGTTTGAAAACACCCCTCCCAAATCGAACCCTCTAACATGTTATATCTGCGCCCCCCCCCCCCCCCCCCCCCTGCAGTGCACATGGGCCCTCATTCTGAGTTGATCGCTCACTAGCTGCTTTTAGCAGCAGTGCAAACGCTAGGTCGCCGCCCTCTGGGAGTGTATCTTAGCTTAGCAGAAGTGCGAACGAAAGATTAGCAGAATTGCTCAAAAATCTTTTCCTGCAGTTTCTGAGTAGCTCCAGACCTACTCCTACATTGCGATCACTGCAGACTGTTTAGTTCCTGGTTTGACGTCACAAACACGCCCTGCGTTTGGCCAGCCATACCCCCGTTTCTCCAGCCACTCCTGCGTTTTAGCCTGACACGTCTGCGTTTTTTAGCACACTCCCGGAAAACGGTCAGTTTCCGCCCAGAAACACCCACTTCCTGTCAATCACTCACCGATCAGCAGAGCGACTGAAAAGCGTCGCTCGCCCCTGTGTAAAATTGCATAGTTTTGTGTGAAATTACTTGGCGCGTGTGCCCTGCGGCCCATACGCATGCGCAGAACAGCTGATTTTTAGCCTGATCGCTATTCTGCGAAAAACGGAAGCGAGCGATCAACTCGGAATGACCCCCATGGTTCTGCCCATCTGCTAACAAATTTGCTGCTACGATCAGGTCTGAATTAGGCCCCAAGTCATGACCTGGTAATAACCAGGGTTATTGTCACAGTTGAAAAGGTATTTGAATCACACATAGCTCAGTCACTCTCTCTTTCTCACACTGTGGGATTGAGCAGACCTAGATCATATTATTCCCCCGAAATGGTAAGTACGGTATATATCATATCTCCTATATATCATATCTCTCCTCTCTCCTCAGTGTCCCGCGGTGGGGGACAGTTGGGAGACTCCTGTCAGTCACTGTTCTATTCACGGGAGACAGACGGACTGGGAGCATGCCAGCAGCTCGCAGAGCTCTGGGCATGCCCCCACAGTGACGGAACACGGGAATGTGGCTCGCAATCACGGCACTCCCGTGAAGCCAAGCCCCCTTTTGTATAGGCCACACCCCCTTTTGGACCAGGGAGTTCCTCCTAACCATTTCCCTATGTCGGGAGGTGTGAGATACACACATGGCAAGCTAAGGGAATATGGATAATGGCATAACATAGTGGTTCTCAAACTCAAAGTTCATGCTTTCCAGGTCACTATATCTACTTCAGCTTATGGAAACAGATTCTCACCAAGTAACAGGGTGAGCCCAGCTTTGTTAGATAGAGAAATACTTCGCTCTTCCAGAACATTGTTAGTGTGATTTATTATAGGTATATTTCATCTTTTTAGAAGAAGAAAACCTTATATCATTCAAATTTCGATCACAGTTCTTCTAACAATAGAGAGACACATATATTTTTGCTTAACGGAGCCAATCAGTTTGATTTATATCACCTTGTACAATCAACTATATTTGAATTGGATGGATTATCCTTTTGATAAATAGATAGTATCTTTATCTTGTTTCAGTTCCATTCTTGCCTCTTAGCCCCTTATTTTTTGAGGAATACTAATAAAAGTTATATTTTAAATACTATAATATTACACAATTTACTACATAAAGTGTGCCCCAGAAGAGACGTGTAGTCTTTCTTCTTTTCTTCCTTGGCTCCTGTACTATACGGGAACCATACAATTTTTCTGTACCAGTTTACTGAACTACCTCTGGGAGCACCACCAACCCAGTGCCTGTTATGAATTATTCAATTACATGGCCATATGTTGGTTAACGTGATAGCTATAGGTTTATCCTATATCAAATAAATCAGTAAGTTTTCAGATTGAGAGATCCTGTGCAGACTCTATCACCCCCCTTTTTTCTAATGTTTTAAAAGATCCACAGGTAGAGCTGATTATTTCACTTGTGATTCTGTGAGGAGACTGGAAAACATGAACTGTTTGGGGGCCTGAGGAACGAGGTTGAGAAACTGTGGCATAGTACATAGATTAATATGTGAAATAGATGGCTTTAATGATAATGACAATTATGTGGTGTAGTATATATAGTATAAGCTGAATACAATATGTGCTGTTTGTTGTGGTTTTGATAGCTGTGGCAGCAGTGTTGATTTGAGATGGTGATTTAGGTATTGGTATTCACTTGTAGATATATTTGATAGAGATGTAATAGTGAAATGTAAAGTGCATAGTGCAGTGTTTCCCAACGTTGTTCCGCAAATCACACACTAAAAGTCCAGGTTTTAGTGATATCCATGATTGAGCACAGAGGGTTTAAAATAACTGAAGTACTAATTAAGTCATTGTGCTTAAGTATGGCTATCCTTAAAACCTGGACTTTTAGTGTGCATTGAGGACCATTTTTGGTAACCCCTGGCATAGTGGAGTCAGCGTACATATTATACACTGTTTTATAGTGCGACATCACTACTGTCATGTGCTTTTCCCTTTAATAAGAGTAAAATCTGAGACTGTGAATACTGGCTGCATTATGATAGTATTGTGACGTTTGTATAATGTAGTATGTTTTCGTAGCTATAATTATAGGCTGGAGTCAGAGTTTTAGGACTGATGGATCTAACTGTAGTTATGGAGACTGTGGTGTCATGGGAGCAGAATTGGTTGCAGCCTGGAATGGGACAGAAGGGTATTTTAGTACATTCCAAAATTGAGTCTATGGGGAGGATTTATTAAAATGATTTTTACTAAAACAATGTAAAAAGGGTGTTTTCATACCCTTTTCAAATTATTTTGTATCACCTGAATGTATTAAAGAGCTCCAAACTCTTTAATCCACTTTAGTTTTTGTAATAAGATCGCATTTCGCATACTTATAATAGGAAGTGCGATCTGACCAAACTTACAAAAAAAATTAAATAGCATTACCAGAGGGCTCACTGTGATATGCTGCCTCCTGCACAGCCTTCTCTGCCCGCAGGCAAAGATAACTGTGCAGGGACCCGGCCAGTGTGATCAGCTATGTGTGTCTGACACACAAGCTGATCACTGTGTAAAAAAAATATGTGGTTTTGTTTAAAAATATACTTACAGCCCCTGGTGATCGGTGCTCCAGTGCGCTCCTCCGGCTCTGGTCTTCTGATCTCCATCTCCTGCACTGGAGGAAGGTGCTGCCCCTTCTTTCAGGAATAGAGACTTTCCCACCGGCTACGCTTCCAATAATACAGAGGGTAATACACTGGGAGTGACAATTATGTTTGCTAAACATGTAGTTCTTTCTGACGTAGTGAGCCACCACTTGGTACTGGGTAGGGCTTTGCTTTTGAATTGTAAGATCTTCGGCAATGACTTTACTTTTTTTAATGTTTACGCCCCGAATAGGGCCCAACCAGCATTCCTAGACAAAGTGTTGAACCTGGCTCAGTCCCATATTAAAGGGGTTTTGATTTTTGGTGGCAACCTGAATTGGGCCTTGGATCCTCGGTTGGACTCCTGCACCCCGGTACTCCGACAAGTTGCATCGTAGGGTTAGAAAACTTTTTCATAACTTTCAGCTTGTTGATGTATGGCGTACCCAATACCCTTCTACACGGGACTACACTTTCTACTTGCACCCTCATAATAGTTACACTAGGCTTGATTATTTATTTCACATAGATTCTTCCACCTCGCTGAAACTTCTGCCCTCGGTAATATTTCCTGAACGGACCATGCTCCGATCTTTCTGAAACTATGCCTCTCCACGTCGCACCCAAATTCATATACCTGGAGATTGAATGACTTACTCCTCCAAGATCCGTACTGTCAACAGCAAATTAGGGAGGCACTAAACGACTATATCGAAAAAAATGATAAAAGGTCACCTTTTGGGAGGCACACAAGTGCGTAATAAGAAGCAAATTTATTCAGTTGGGTGCCTATTTAAGAAAGCAGCATCTAACAGCTAGAGAAGCCTTGAGAATGAAAATCCAGGCTCTTGAACTTTCACACAAATCTGTCCCCTCTACAGAGGCTCTTCACTCTTTATTAGAGGCCAGGAAGGAACGTAATTCCTCCATGATAGATAAACTTAAAATGGACGCTCGAAAATGTCGCAGTCGCTACTTTCTATGGGGAAATAAACCTGGAAGGTTATTGGGAGAATGCGAGAATAACAAGCTGCAACAATTATTGCTCAGGTTAAGTCCTACAAGGGGGTTATGTGTAACACAACGAAAGAAATAGCAGCAGCCTTTTAGCTCATTTATTACCAATTGTATAACTTGCGGGACTCAGTTGGGGTGGATGTGGTAGACTCAATGAAAACCTTGATTAGAGCGTATCTTAAGGAGGTGAATTTTCCTTCTCTCCTGAAGGAAGAGGTGGAGCAGCTAGAAGCTCCCTTTACTTCTTTGGAATTGAAAGAGGTAGTTAAATCTACTCCTAATGGTAAGAATCCGGGCCCTGATGGCTTCTCCATAGCATATTATAAGATGTTTGGAGATGACTTATCCCCTATAATGCTCAATGCTTTTAATCAGATATCAGATCAAACCCCCTTCTCTCCCACACTTTAGATATTCCTAAAGAAGATTGAGACCTGACCCAGTGCTCCAGTTACAGTTCCATCTGCCTGTTGAACGTTGATGTGAAGCTCTTTGCAAATCAGTTGAAGGTGTTCCTCCCAAATTTGGTCCACACAGACCAAGTGGGATTCGTCCCTGGTCAAGAGGCCAAAGATAATACCACTAAAGTCCTGGATTTGATTCATTTTGCCACCCGCTATGATTCTCCCTCTATTTTACTTTCAACCGTTGCAGAGAAGGTGTTCAACAGGGTGGATTGGGACTTCCTTTTAGGAGTTCTGCAGCATGTGACTCTGGGGCCAATAGGCTTTCAGAGAATTCGGGCATTATACGCTAGACCTTCAACCCGGGTTCGTGTCAATGGGGAGCTTTCGGACCCGATTCTTATTGTGAATGGCACTCATCAGGGGTGTCCGCTGTCTTTATTGATATTTGTTTTATGCATGGAGGCCCTGGCGAGGGCCATTCGACAGAATGTTAACATTACAGGAATGAAAGTGGGTAATAGAGAGTATAAACTCGCTTTATTTGCGGATGACCTTCTTGCAGTAATTTCCCACCCGCTGACTTCTATACCTAACCTCCTTATGGAGTTTAAGCAGTTTGGAGCCCTCTCAAACTTTAAAGTTAATTTAGTCAAGTCTGTAGCAATGAACCGGACATTAAATCATATGAGTTTGCAGGTCCTCCAAAACTATTTCCCCCTTCAAATGGCATCCTACGCAGCTAAAGTTTGGGGATAACGTTAAATAGAGACCTTTCCCAAGTCCTTCATTCCAATTTCCCTCCCTTATTTGCCAAGCTTCAGTCAGACCTCGCTACTTGGGGTGGGAAAAGAATCTCATGGCTAGGCAGAGTAGGAGTCATCAAGATGAACATATTACTTAGAATCTTGTATCGCCTTCAAACTCTGCCGATTGCTATCCCCAGTTCTTGGTTTTCCACTTTACAGAGTAAGATTAGGGATTTTATCTGGTCAAGGTTAAAGCCTAGGTTTAAACATGAAATCCTTTATAAAAGAAAACACCAAGGGGGACTTCAATTACCACATTTCCCCTCATATCATTATGCAGTGTTCATCACAAGAATCATGTAATGGAACCGTAAACTAGATATAAAACAGTGGGTGGATATTGAGTTAGCTTCGGTCCCGTTACTCCATTCAGAGTCACCCTGGCTAACTAAAATCCCCTTGGTTTCGCATCCACTTGTAGGACCTACTTTTGCTTGCTTGCCCTCCCAACCCATTTTCTCACCTTCTCCATCTCCGCTCATGCCATTATTCAACAATCCTGAGTTTCCACCAGGCGTTCAGTCCTCGTCATTTAGATTATGGCAAAATAGGTGTATTCTGAGGGTGTACCAACTATTTGACTCCTCGGGCGTATTGAGTTTCCCTACTGAACAAATTAATTGGGACCTGCTAAATAAATACATTTGGAGATATCTTCAGGTTAAGCATTTTCTTCTAGGTTTGTGAGCGCCTGCAGCATGTAGTCGGGCAACAACGCCGTTCGAAAACTTGTGCCTCTCTCAAACCTACCTGCGTCACTCCCTTTTGACAATTTACAAATTGTTAATTGATAGGTCCTTTCCTTCTCAACCTAAATTTATTAGAGATTGGGAGTCGGATCTTGAGGGATTGGTAGGTGCAGACAACTGGGAGGAAAGTTTTAGCAATACTTTTTATTCTTCAATTAATGTCCTAACACTAGAAACCCACTATAAGGTCCTTACTCGGTGGTATCACTGCCCTAGTAGGTTAGCTAAAATTTACCCGGGAGTACTGAAAGTTATTCTTAATGAGGATTTCCCATTCTGCCCAAGGTTTTGGCTCTTGAATCTTTTACGCAGACCTCGATCTCAATTTAAGAAAACATTGCTTCGTCATATCCTCAGTGCTTCAAAAGCAGTCATCCCAGTTCATTGGAAATCTAGTGTTGTTCCTAGTATGCAAGAATGGTGCGCCCGTTTAGATCCCTGTATGGTTATGGATAACCTTACTCTGACTTTAGAACTGAAAAGACAAGATTTTACGGCTATTTGGTATCCATGGCTGGTATATAAAGAGTCTGACCACTACAAATCTTATTTCAAGTAGGTGGTTTCAATTCAGTATTATTTCTTTTGGAGTGTTATACCACGTACACAGGCTGATCGTGGAATTGGTGGGGTGTGTTACCTTGTTCTTTCTCTTTTTCCTATCCTTTTTTCTTTTGCTTTTTACGCTTTTCTGTATTTTCTGTCGGCTTTGTTCTTTTATTATTTGCTCTTCTAATATTACTATACCTGATTCCTGGTTATAGCCTGTTGACTCAGGGTAATGCGGTTTTATATATTATGTTTGAACAAACTAGAGGTTTAGATGTCTACTGCACCCTAAGTGGCTGCAAAGTGATAACCTAAAGAGTCACTCAACCTTAAACACAATATACACAAAACTCAAAAAAAAAGATCACTTCTGCGCACACTCATTCACACTGATGTTTTGAAATAAAATACCCCGTGGTACAGTCCTTATAGTCCTATTAGATCGGAAAGCTTTAACCAGTTCATTTGTGGGGAAAGTACTTTCAGTGTGGTTCTTGTTTCTCTCTTTGATCCAACATCCCTCAAATAAAAACAAAAAGATACGATTGTGTAGTATGTCTTTATATATCTTTATAGGTATAGATCTTCTATAGTGTCCTCTTTCTATAAAGGTTTCAAGTGATCAGGGTGAAAGAATGGCACCATTACTCACGAAAAAACATGTTACATTCCTCACATAAAGGAATCTTTAAAGCATTGATTCCTAAGGAGATCTTTCATCAATAGGTGTTAGTCTCACAGATCCTCACACAGAGAAGAGAGGGGGAGTAGGGCGTACCCGACTCAGACCTAGAAAAAGACACCCTTTGGTGTTGAAACATGTCAGAGAAGTGATTGTCCAGGAGCTTCCTATCCACCCCGATCTTTTGAGCATCAGTACGGTATACAGAACTAATACCCGGGTTCCATTCACATGGTTTTGTTTGACATGTCTATGCTTCATATGTTTCTGTGATTTCGGTGTTTCTTTACTGAGGTTCTTCCTCTAAAGAAACCACTATAAATACATCTGCAAGCTCTAAATTGTGAGTCGGGAATGCCCTACTTTTATCTGTTGAGTGTGAGTCCGTGGGGAAGTCAAAGATATCTTGATATATGTCCTGTATTATAAAAGGATGTGAGTACGGTACGCAGTATATGTTCAGAGGGGAATTTTGGAACTTGTTCAATTTTAAAAACCTACTACACATAGGAATCGATGATTTAGAGATTCCTTCATGTGAGGAATATCACACGTTTTTACGTGAGTAACGGTATGATTCTATTACCCTGATCACTTTAAACCTTTTTAGAAAGATGACACTGTAGAATATCTATCCCTATAGAGATGTCAGGAATCGGGACTTAGCGTCACAGATCTTACCAGTGCGCAGCCTAGTCCGGCTCCGGTGGTCCTGCAGGTGTCATGTCGCCACTTGTTCTGCTTCCCACTGTGCTGGCTCCAGTACCCCTGAACTCCATTCCAGCTCACCGCTATCCTCCCCGCTGGCCGCAGGTACTGGGCGCCGCCATGTTGCCGATGATCAGCTGACCGCAACTCTACCAACCACGGCTGTCGGTTCAGTCACATGATTACTGCCCAATCACTGTCCAGCAAGGGGGATAAAGGGGCTGGGCAGGGCCCTAGCAAATCGTCCAGAACAACGTCGCTTCCTAGCTGCGTCTAGACTCAGACTTCAGGGTTCACTCCTTGTGCCCTGAAGCTCTTTAAACTACCTGTGATTCCAGCTCATTGTATATCATCAGCACAGAGACTTCAGCTCTTAGCAGCATTACCAGCACTGTGATTTCAACTCAAAGCAATTATTACCAGCACTGTGATTTCTACTCACTGCAGCAATACTATCATTGTGATTCCAGCTCATAGTAGTAACACCTGTGCTGAGTTTCCTGAAGTTAAATAATCTTCCAGTGTGTCCTTGAGTGTGCTGCTGCAAGCATTCCTGAAACAGCTCAGTCCAAGTGCAAGCTAATCAGTGTGAATTCATGTGAACTGCAGTTCCAGTTGTCTCACCGGATTCCAGGTCGTTTCAAGCAAGTCGGATAATTAACTGACTCCAGTTCCAGTTGTCTCACCGGATTCCAGGTCGGTTCAAGCAAGTCGGATATTTAACTGACTCCAGTTCCAGTTGTCTCACCGGATTCCAGGCCGGTTCAAACAAGTCGGATATTAACTGACTCCAGTTCCAGTTGTCTCGCTGGATTCCAGTCCGGCTCAAGCAATCCAGATATTGAACTGATTCTTTTGCCAGTATATTTCATGTAATCTACAATAAAGCATATCAATATTAACCTCATCTTCCTGTGTACCTCATCCGCAAGTCTTATCTACGCCCACCAAGTTTCCTGCACTGTGTGCCCACCACAGAACCACATATTGATTCTAACTTGGATACACAAAATACCAGAGTTCTGACAAGAGATATATAAAGACAGACTACACGATCTGATTGGATCTTTTTGTTTGTTTTTATTTGAGGGACGTTAGATCAAAGAGAGAAACAAAAACCTCACAAATGAACTGGTTAAAGCTTTCCAATCTAATAGAACTATAAGGACTGTACCACGGGGTATTTTATTTCAAAACTTCAGTGTGAATGAGTGTGCGCAGAAGTTATATATTATGTTGTTTATCTTTCTGATATATCTGGATTTACTATACATAGCCGCAACTGGCTTTGTTTCCTGTTCTTATAGGTGTCCTGTACTGTAGGCTTAGATACAACATGTTGTGAAAAATTACTTGCTTTGAGTTTAAACATTTATTGATGTATGCCTTGTTCATACTCTTTAATAAAAATCAATTTGCAAAAAAATAATAATAGTATATTTGCTTTAAGAATATGATATTAAATCTGAGAAGGAAACAAACCCACTTTTACAAACCTATAGGCTACTTTTCACCATATTCCCCGGTGAGGACTTCTGGTATTCTCACCTCGGTGTCTCTGGCCACTCATGTCTCTTTCCTGCTCCTCCTGCATACTGCCATCACTTTTCTAGGGGGTGGATGTGTGGCTTTTGCCAAAAATTGATGTCACAGTGGTGGCAGTTTTATAATTCTTAAGGAGAGGTGCTATGCTGATCAGCCGGGTTGATCAGGGTTGTATTATAAGGGTTGTTAAAAAAGGTTATGAAATATTATAAAAAGACTTATCCAGGACTTACATAGTGGCTGTATCTGTGCCAGATATTGAAGGACTGTGCAGGGATGTGATGACTTGCTCTCCTCTCTCCTTTCATTGCAGGTAACTACACCGATCCCTTGCAGTTTTGGTCTGTTTAGAAAATTCATCCTGCAGTTCAAATATATTATATTGGGTAACAACACCAATAATGTTTACATCAGCAGTTATTATGTATACTAGGATGACACTTTATTTAAACTTTTTAAATTGTTGGTAATCTGCTATCAGTGTTCATGCTAGTGGAGTTTATTGCATCCTCTGTAACTGTTGGTGGGGTGTTAGGCCTTGATTTTGAATTATTGGACACACATGGATAGAATCCATTCTTAAGGAGAGCTGCTGGGCTGCTAGTCCATTTAAACGTACAGTATGTACATATGTTTCTCTCTCACATCCTCATGCAGTCTAGGAACAGTTGTTATACAGATGTATCCTCATACAGCGTTGCTCATAGCGCACTATTTAGGGTCCTGTGTCGCAAGTTGGAAATAACGTTTCGGCGTGCGTTATGTCCCGCGCCATGTAATACACAGTTTAACCGCTGGGTGGCAAATGCTCCACGTTGAGACTACAGTGCTGAATACAATGCTGTGGCAGTAAACAGTGATCTGTGAAAGGCTGGCCAATCACGTTCTTCCCTTTATAAAAAAAATCCCTTTCCACAAATTACAGTGCCACGCTGCCGCCCGTTCAGTCAATTAATTTTTTCATTACATTGTGTACAAAATACCGGATAGCATTAATATGACTCCCAGATGGTCTACAGCCACACTGCCGCCCGATCACGCTAGATATGGATATTGTTGTTATAGTATTAGCATAACAGCATTCATATTTTGGACTAGCTTCGGCAGAAATATTGAATGCAAAGTGCACTGGGTCCCTACTGTACCTCATGAATATGACTACCAGATGGTATCCGTATTCAATCCGTTTAATTTTTTTTTTTTAAGATACAACACATCACATATATACTCGGAGGGCCTGCCTATATCGTGGTCGGCTGTGGCCTAACGAGAACAGCGTCCGCCTGCAATGCTTGCACTCATGGGTTCGATACCCATTAGTGCTTGATCACTGTTAGGGACAATGTTAAAGTTGTGGCCGATGCGTTGACCATCATTTTTTTTTTTTGTGTATTTAGATATTCTATTCTAATACAATAAAGTTTTTTGGTGTATTGCTACTTCTCGTTATATAAAAAAAGTCAGCTTCTACTAAATACAAGGCCACGCTGCTGCCCTGTTCACTCAATTCATCTAGTCGTTACATTGTGTCATGAATGCACAGTATGACTACCAGATGGTCTCCAGGCACACTGCCGCTCAATCACGCTAGAGTGTGTACAAATTGACGGGTAGCATAAGCGTAAGCAGCTAGCTTTTTTTATTTTAAAGCACCAAGATACAACACATGACATGTACACCCGGAGGGCCTGCCTCTACCATGGTTGGCTGTGGCCTAACTAGAACAGCAGCCGCCTGCAATACTTGAAGACACGGGTTTGATACGGAGTTCGGCACCCATTTATTATTTAATTTTAATTTATTTATTTATTCTTTTTTAATACAATTAAGTTCTTTGGTGTTTTAAGTTTCTACTTCTCGTTATATAAAAAAAGTCAGCTTCTACTAAATACAAAGCCACGCTGCGGCCCTGTTCACGCTATTCATCTAGTCGTTACGTTGTGTACAAAATGATGGTTATATTAGCATAAGCAGCAATCCTATTTCGGACTAGCTTTGTGTCTCTGTTGTTTCAAATGGGCAGAAATATTGAATGCAAAGTGCAACTGGGTACCTACAGTATCTCATGAATGCACAGTATGACTACCAGATGGTCTCCAGGCACACTGCCGCCCGATCACGCTAGCTATGGATATTGTCGTTACAGGGTGTACAAATTGCAGGATCACATTAGCATATACAGCATTTCTATTTCAGACATCCTTTCTGGTCTATTTGTTTCAAATGGGCAGAAATATTGAATGCAAAGTGCAACTGGGTACCTACAGTATCTCATGAATGCACAGTATGACTACCAGGTGGTCTCCAGGCACACTGCCGACCGATCACGCTAGTTATGGATATAGTCGTTATGTTCTGTACAAATTGCCAGGTAGCATTAGCATAAACACTCCATGTTAACTTGCTATCAAATACTGTATGACAAAGGATGACATTATTTTCAAAATTCTGATACAGGTACATTTGCATTGTTTTCGACCAATAGCAGGGCAGACCCACCGGCAATGCACACAATGGCAATTAGCAGCATTGTCTAAGGTGTCAGCCGCTAAGAGCTCACACAAATGAGTCTTCCTTTTTGATAATTGGTATTACAGACTTGGTGGCACCGCAGACAGAGTGGCCACACACTTTATAGACACCTCATACTGTATAAAGCCACTTTGTAGACACAAGAAGCTATCCATTCTGCATCTTACAGTGTAGACTTGCTACTGGATTCGTCTCTTCGGCCGTATCACCCATACAAGCCCTTGAGATACATTCTGCCGCTTCTGCTGACTTCAAAGTCAAGTTGTTGCTGTATTCTACTTTTTCTACCACAAACTTTATCTACTGAAGGATATTCTCACTGGTATAGTAAGCACAGGTCATTTGTACATTATACAGTATGCCACTGATTTCTGCATTTACAGTATACACTAATGCTACGTCCAGTTACATGGCAGTTACTGTAGGATCTGATTGGCTGGTACTTTGGGGAACATCTACTAAGCAGTGATAAAAGTGGAGAAGAAAGCCAGTGGAGGAGGTGCCTATGGCAACCAATCAGCTGCTCTGTATACTTTTATAGTATGCAACTTATTAATGTTACGTTAATGCTGTTTGGTTGCCATGGGCAACTTCTCCACTTTTATCACTTTATCACTGCTGAGTACATGTTACCTTTTATCTCCTACCACTGTATCATACTGTACCTCACAACATTACCCTCTCCACTGGAGGGACAAAATGCTTTATTCCTGGAATAATTAAATTACCTGTGGGGAACTACAGTGTACTGTAGATATTTGAATATGAAGGTGTTTCACCAAAGGTGATGGCTAGCATTAATTAACAGTGTGCACTGTTGCTTTGTCCCAAGTAGATTTGCCCCAGTAGTTGTGCCCTCTGTTGCTTTGCCCCATTAGTTGTGCCCCCAGTAGATTTGCCCCCTGTTGCTGTGCCCCAGTAGTTGTCCCCCCTGTTGCTATGCCCCCTGCTATGCATGGCAACCCTCCCCCCAGTCAAACATACTGTATTTCTAAACAATAGACGATGTCTCCTTTCACTCCAAAAGAGTTAATCCACTTTGCCCAGAATACACATCCATATGCAGATACTGAATTTCTAAACAATAGATTACTTCTCCTTTTACTCCAAAAGACTTACTGCAATCCATTTCTACAATGTGATACAAACAAGCTGATCAGGCCGGCTCTGATGTTACACACTCGCCCAGAAAATGTTTGGGAAGGCCTGTATTTTTCCTCAGAAAACGGGCAGTTACTACCCACAAATGTCCCCTTCTTTAAATACTGTATTTTGTTTGAATTCATATCATTGTTTGGATGGCATTAGTCCTAGAACACAATGAAATGCATTGGTGTATTAAATATTGTATTATCACCCAAGATTGCATGGCAGAATGCAGTCACATTGGGTGAATGTGTCACATGGAACAGGCAGGATCATACTGCATCTAACAGTATACTGTACTTCTTATTAGGCTCATTCAGATACTGTATACCCAAAATAGAAGGGATAAGCAAATACAGTACATTGGGCTCATTTATAAATGAGTACATCGCTGACTGTGTGTGGGCACCCTCCTTTCCTGTAGCTGTGACTGTCGCTGCTATCAAACTGAGCACTAGAGACTGTGGCAAAGTGCCAGAGTCTACAGCGCGTGCATAGGACTTTGAAAAAATGGCACAGTGGCCATTTTTCTGAGTAGACTCTGGCACTCAGAGCGCTAGCAGCAGTGGTGACGGCTACGAGAGAGGACGGGGGCCCAAACATGGAGTCTGCAAATTCCCATGGTACTACTGTGTAGCATAACGTGAATAATGTCCTGTACATTACTGTGCTCTGTTATGTGAGTAAGTCACACTATTGTTGTGTGCTGTAATTTGATTTGGGGTACTATTGAGTGGACACGCCCCTTTTTTGCCACACGTGCCTTCCCTATTTCAAATATGAGGGGGCACCAGTTCTTTACTTTGCCAGGGCTGCTCTGACCCCAAAATACAACCCTGCGGGCTAGTCACCCCGCATACCATATCTGTGTGCCTGATCGTTTTGCAGGGCTACGATCGGGCCGGAATTAGCCCCTTAGTCATGAAGTAGTGACAAAAATGAAGAAGTGGAGAAGTTACCCATGGCAACCAATCAGATTCTCTGTATTATTTTATACTATAGTATGCAATTTATAAATGTTACCACAATGCTGATTGCTTCACTTCTCCACTGTTTTCACTGCCTAACATGCTGCTACAGTATGTTCTACATTAAATCCCAGCCCCTGGCATTGTAATGTGGCCATGTCTGCGACTCACGTCTACTGTACAGTATGTACTGTAATTTAACACTCGCCAGATATTTACAGTACTTCACGAACGAGCTTGCACCCCCTCATACAAAGCTCTGTAGTACTCTAATTGAACCATAATTTGCTACTGTACTGTTACTACTGTACTGTGCATGTACTTGAGTCTTATTATTGTGTATTGTAGAGTGCACTGCATAGTGTGAAGATGGTGAAAACCAAAGCATTCTATTCTGGATCACAACCCCAGGGCTGGTGAGAGACCTTCTGGGCAAGGTGACTCACCTTCAAGCGCAAATTGATGGACTGACAGGAAAACTGGATGGACTTTGTAGTGATAACAGCAAGAGGGGGGGAGAGTTTCAAGGCTTGTTACTGATATATTATACAGTGCACTGTAGACTCTCTACTAAGGGGGAAAATAACACAAAACAGAACTGTAAACTAGAAAAAGTTTAATAAAAAAAAAAACATGAAATAAATAAACAAAAATTAAATGTTGTGCAAAATAAGCTCAAAGATTCGGTTCACCACCGCCCACAGTATCAGAAACAATTGCCGGACTTGCTCAGTGAAAATAAAAAACAATGTACAGTATTAGAACAGTAACACAGGTTGAGTACTGTACAGTATACTGTACAGCACTTCAAAGTTTATGAACAGTATGCATGTAAAATAACATTATTATTATTATTATTATTACTGTACCCCTCAAAAGATTGTCCGGCCCATAGCCCCTCTGTTCATGTCCTGGTTGGCCGGTGGAGGTGGGAGCCGGAGGGCACAGTGGGCCCTGGTCTGCCTGGAGGCCTGTCAATGTTGAAAAATAATAAAACACATTGGACCGTGTACAGTAGTTACTGTATCAAACACATTGGTCACAGCATTAACATTGTCCCCAGCAGTGATCAAACAGAAGCATTCACCCCCCCAGTAATCAAACACATTGTTCCCAGTACTTAGCAAAAACCGCAGGCCCGGCAGTAACTTTTGTGGCAGTAAAGCATAACACAGTATACAGTACTTACCATACCCTCTACCTTTAACCCACCTTTTCTGCAGCCTAACTCCAAAAACTCCTCCACAGCTTAGCCCTAACCCTCCCTGCCATAGACTATCCTTAACCTCCACCAACGATGCCTAAACTTAACCATCCCTGGTGGTGACTTAGCCAAAGCCCTCTTCCCTGCAGCCTATTGACTTAGCTTACTTATTGAGGGTCCGGGAATGCTGGAAGGTGGAGTGGTGGTGGTGGTGGTGGAGGTGGAGGAGGTGGGAGCCGGAGGGTGCAGTGTTCCCAGGTACGCCTGGAGGTCTGTCACTGTGGAAAAATAATAAAAATCATTGGTCCCTGTACAATAGTTACTGTATCAAACACATTGGTCACAATATTAACATTGTCCCCAGCAGTGATCAAACAAAAGCATTCACCCCCACAGTAATCAAACACATTGTTCCCTGTACTTAGCAAAAACAGCAGGCCCGGCAGTAACTTTTGGGGTAGAAAAGCATAACACAGTATACAGTACTTACCATACCCCCTACCTTTAACGTTTTACTTTAAATGAAAAAAAAAGGACACAATAAAGAGAGTACAGGACTTACTGGTTGCTGTGCTTGTGCCTGGTATGGCTGTATTATCCTCCGACGTTCTGGGTACAAAAAATAATTACAGTGCCCTTAGACACAGTCCTGCACATACAGTACTGAATACTGTAACAGTAATTTCATATTATCAAACTGTAAATTAATTTTCACACCCCCTCTACGCACACAATTTGAAGCCTTACACATAACAGCCTTACAAACAATGCCTACAGTAGTACAGTGCCAGATAGACATGATATGCCCCCCAGCAGTGCCAGCTATACATGGTATGCCCCCACAGTGCCAGATACAGTAATGACACGTACTGCATCAGTACACACTGTAAAGACAAAACCCATATACAGTACTGTAGTGTAAATTGGGCCAATTAGTTATGCTTTGTGGCAGACCATGTGTACAGGTGGTGGCTAGTGATCATCTTGCTGCCATGATGATGGGCCTATTTTGATGTGTAGGCCTGGAGCTGTAGCTCCATCCGCCCCATTGTTAATCTGGCCCTGTGTACTGTACTAAACAATAATAAAGCGCAGTACTGGACTGTACTTACTCATTATCAGAGACAGCCGCAGCAACTCCAGCTTCCTCGGCTGTGTGGAGACCAAGTCACTCCACCTCCGCTGGAGTGACCGTATAGATCGTGACTTTTGGTATTTAAAGAGAATTTCACGGCGGGCTCGGTTATAAGCCCGCCGCTTCTCACGATTATTGGCCAATGGCCTGTCCCGCCACCTCAATAGGATGAGGAGCTCCCCGCGTAGGTATGGGCTTTCATGGGTCGCCATTTTTCCTACAGAAGTCCCTAGCATGACGCATGATGCTGGATGCACCTGACAGATAGTAGGATAAATAAATAAATAAATGAGCTGTGTGCCCCAACTGGGGATCGAACCCAGGGAGCTCGCAATGCACGTGCCTTACTCTAACCACTAGGTCACCGATATCTCTGGTATCAGCAAGCACATTTTTAAAATATAATATACTGAATAGGGAAACATGGACCCAGTGGCCCTCCGGGTGTATACTGTATGTGATGTGTTGTATCTGCTTTAAAAAAAAAAAAAGCTAGTCCGATATAGGAATGATTGCTAATGCTAACCGCCAATTTGTACACACTGTAACGACAATATCCATAGCTAGCGTGATCGGGCGGCAATGTGCCTGGAGACCACCTGGTAGTCATACTGTGCATTCATGAGATACTGTAGGTACCCAGTTGCACTTTGCATTCAATATTTCTGCCCATTTGAAACAAATAGACCAGAAAGGATGTCTGAAATAGAAATGCTGTTTATGCTAATGCTAACCGGCAATTTGTACACAACATAACGACAATATCCATAGCTAGCGTGATCAGGCGGCAGTGTGCCCGGAGACCATCTGGTAGTCATACTGTGCATTCATGAGATATTGTAGGTACCCAGTTGCACTTTGCATTCAATATTTCTGCCCATTTAAAGCAAATAGACAGAAAGAATGTCTGAAATAGAAATGCTGTTTATGCTAATGTGATCCTGCATTTTGTACACAACGTAACGAGTAGATAAATAGAGTGAACATGGCTGCAGTAAGGCCTTGTATTTAGTAGAAGCTGACTTTTTTTTATATAATGAGAAGTAGAAACTTAAAACACCAAATAACTTTATTGTATTAAAAAAGAATACAGTAAGTAAATAAATTAAAATAAAATAATAAATGGGTTCCGAACTCCGTATCAAACCCGGGTCTTCAAGCATTGCAGGCAGCCGCTGTTCTAGTTAGGCCACAGCCGACCATGGTAGAGGCAGGCCCTCTGGGTGTATATGTCATGTGTTGTATCTTGGTGCTTTAAAAAAAAAAAAGGTAGCTGCTTACGCTAATGCTAACCGCCAATTTGTACACACTGTAATGACAATATCCACAGCTAGCGTGATCAGGCGGGTGGCGCCATTATTTTTACCTCTGTGACAAAATGGCGCACAGGGCAAGAAGGTTCAGTAGTAAGGAGCTACAGTTTCTTGTGCGGCATATTAACAGGCCCCTGGCCAATAATGCTGAGAAATTGGCAGCATATGAATGTGCCAGACAGGAGATCCTGTCTAGACTGCACAGGGAGAGAGGTATCCCGGCTCTCCAGAGGAGATGGAGTGACCTGGTTAGACGGGAAATGCAGAGGCTGCAACTATTGAGAGCCAAAGTCACTAGAGGTACAGTACAGTGATTTTTTTTATTACTGTCATTACATTTTTATGTACTACAGTACAGTATACTAAAAAGTATTACTGTACAATACTGCAGCCGAGTCAGTATATTATAATTATTATTACAAGTACAGTAAGTACAGGGCTTGCTCAAGGGGTCTGGTACTGTATGGAAGATCGACAGTAACTACTGTAGGACGACAGTGTCTAGATCGACCACTATTGGTCGACACTAAGTACTGTAGGGCGACAGGGTTTCTAGGATGACAGGTTCTGCAGATCGACACGATCTGTGTCGACAGGTGAGATGGTAGACATGTATACTGTATTTATAGTATAATTTTTTTTTTGGGAGGGGGTGACGATTTGGTAGGGATTTTAAATAATGTTTCTTTTTCACAGAACGTAGGCCCCGCCTCCACCCGTCTAGCCAGGGAGCTGATCCTCTGGAGGGCCCCAGTGGCACCCTCCCTCCCTTGCCAGGTAAGTACAGGGGCAGAGGGTTTCGCCTTGACAGTAGATGCTACGTTACTGCCGGGCCTGCTGTTTTTGCTTAGTACGGGAACAATGTGTTTGCTTACTGTGGGGGGGGGGGTTTGATACAGTGACTACTGTACAGGGGCCAATGATTTTTATTATTTTTCCACAGTGACAGGCCTCCAGGTGGACCAGGGCCCACCGCGCCCTCCGGCTCCCACCTCCTCCACCTCCACCACCACCACCACCATCACCACGACCATCTGGCACTCCCGGACCCTCAATAAGTAAGCTAAGTCAATCGGCTGCAGGGAAGAGGGCTTTGGCTAAGTCACCACCAGGGATGGTTAAGTTTAGGCATCGCTGGTGGAGGTTAAGGATAGTCTATGGCAGGGAGGGTTAGGGCTAAGCTGTGGAGGAGTTTTTGGGGTTAGGCTGCAGAAAATGTGGGTTAAAGGTAGAGGGTATGGTAAGTACTGTATACTGTGTTATGCTTTACTACCCCAAAAGTTACTGCTGGGCCTGCGGTTTTTGCTTAGTACGGGGAACAATGTGTTTGCTTACTGTGGGGGGGCCAATGTGCTTTATTCCTGTGGGGATGAATGCTTCTGTTTGATCACTGCTGGGGACAGTGTTAATGCTGTGGGCAATGTGTTTGATACAGTAACTACTGTACAGGGACCAATGTGTTTTATAATTTTTCCACAGTGACAGGCCTCCAGGCGGACCAGGGCCCACCGTGCCCTCCAGGACCCGCCACCACCCGTCCACCCATCCTCCACTGGAGAGGCAAGCACAGCCCTCCCCATAGTAGGTACAGTACTTGTTTTTGTTACTTTGTGAGTTTTTTTAATAAGGGCTAACTGTATGCATACAGTATACTGTATTTCTAAATTGTTGAAAGTGTGTGTGTGTGTGTGTGTGTGTGTGTGTGTGTCTCCCTCCTCTACACAAAAGACTTCATTATTCCCTATTATACAGTATACAGTATCACCAACCTCATCTCCTCCCACCCTCCCCGGTCTGTCTTACTGAAAACTGTGCTACCATTTTTTGATCCACAGTTCGGCAGGAGGAAGCAGGGCCAAGCAGCCCTTCAGGCCCCAGCACGGACAGCTACGAGTGCTGGAGCAGCCCTGAGCCCCCGGAGCCAACCCTTTACTATGCATCCTGCTCCTCCGATGAGGAGGTGGCAGCAGCACTGCATCCTGTATGGACCAGGCCTCTCCCAGGCTGTAAGTACTGAACTGTACTGTACATCATGTTCTGTTGTTAATGATGATTTACAGTATGATGACCCTATGGATTGCTGCCCTAAGCAAATTTGTATCTTCCCTGAAGCGGCTCAGTGTTGATAGTGTGATAGTATACTGTACGTAGTACTGTAGATACTGTACAACATACAGTAATACTGTAGTTGTCAAGCCATCTTACTGCTGGTCTTCCCCTGTTTTTCTGTATGGATACTGTACAGTACTGCACCTTTCTACGCATGCTGTCCAAAGCAGAGTAGTATACAGTAGCTACAGTACAGTACAGTAGGTACTGTAGGAGAACACAGATTTATCTTTTGCATTAGTGATTGATTTGTTCTTCGGGCACTCCATGGTGCAGCACATTACATTACAGTACACAGAATTTTGGGCTCCAGCATCAATAATCTTCTTACTGTACTTTATTGGTGTTCACATGTGCTGCCGTATGATATTGTATAGTATTTCTGTATGCTGTACTGTATTACTATCATTTCAGAAAGTGAACGATCATTTCTTTATCCACAGTGCATTCCCCCATACTACCAGAGGAGGAATCTGAGGATGGGGAGTGGCCTGAGACTCCTACACTACCATGTAAGAACTACTGTACTGTACAGTACATTACGGACTGTACTGTCTCTAACTTTTAGTAATACTGGTGGTCATTCCGAGTTTATCGCTAGCTGCATTTGTTCGCTGTGTAGCGTATGCAATGCAATGCGCAGGCGTGTCGTACGACGGTTCCATGCCGTTTGAATGGAATCCATCGACGATTCCATTCACACGGCAGAACGCAAGAAGACTGACATGAAGGGAGCGTTTCTGGGTGTCAACTGACCGTTTTCAGGCAGTGTTTGGAAAAATGCAGGCGTGTCGGAGAAAATGCAGGCGTGGCTGGACGGTCGCTGGGCGGGTGTATGACGTCCAATCCTGACACGAATAGGCTGTAGTGATCACAAGGGCTGAGTAAGTTCAGAGCTACTGTACTCTGAAACTGCACAAACTGTTTCTGCAGAGCTCGGCTGCACAAGCGTTCGCACTCCTGCAAAGCTAAAATACACTCCCCAGTGGGCGGCGGCAAAGTGTTTGCATGGCTGCTAAAAACAGTGAGCGATCAACTTGGAATGACCTCCACTGTCTCTACACTACAGTACACAGTGGAGGATTTACCACAAGTTAACCAAAGCATCTTTTTAGGTCCTGTAGGTCTCACGGGTCTCTGCTTGCCATAAGAGGCCAACCACAAGGCTGTATACACTATAGGACATTTCTGGAGTATTTTGTACAGTATAACATACAGTACATTAATTTTGCATATAATTTTAAATTCCACAAAGGTGGGTGTGTAGTGGAGGGGGTTGGATGGACAGTGTTATTAAGTACAGTATTGGGGATGCTGGATTGTTTGAGGGAGGGGTGCACTAAATCTGCATTTTGATTAGGGCCCCGTGAGGTCTACGGTAGAGAACTAAACCTACAGTATAGCTCAGAGCACTGAACTGTACTGTACAGTACCTTCTCTACTGTAATTTAAATAAAACACCACATGTGCAGTGTACATTATTGTAAAGTGTATCTCATGCCCCGCCTTTACCTTCTCTATCCATTCACTGTATTGTGACAGTGCACTATTTTTTTACAGCAACGCCTGTAGAAGAGGTAGACCTCCAAGGTACAGTACTGTAATTATTAATAACTTTCAGTATTAAGATCCCTCGTGGCTGTTTACAGTATCAAGTGGGAATAATCTTCAGACTTCTGCAATGCTTGCTGAATCCAGTACAGTACAGTACTGTATGTTAAAATCTACTGCACTAAAGTACAGTATTTTAATGTATTCGCCATTCACCAGGTCAAAATCCAGTAAATACTGTAAGGTTGCCATTCATGTATAACTACAGTACCCCCAACATTGCCTAGGATTTTGACTTCCAAAATACTGTAGCCCTAGTAATGTACAGTACTGTGTATTTTTTCCAGTGGGGAGTGGTAGGGCATTGTGGGGATTTCCTTGTTGCATTTCATATGTACTGTATGTTTATTCATGGCAGGGTTTGGGGAGGCACAGTAAGAGGAGGGTGAGACAAGCTGCCTCAGTAGCCCTCTCCTATCTGTAATTACAATACAAAGTATTAATGTGCTGTATACTGTATTATACTTTACTACCCCAATATTTGCAGCCATGCAATGCTTTTGTACCTACTGTATGCTGGGGTGTAGGGCCAGACATGCTGGGCATCCTCCCGCATGTCTGTGAAACTGATTGTAGAACTGATCGTAGATGTGCTAAATGTAGCACATCTACAGTACATCTACGATCTGATCTGAAATAGGCCACAGGTGCGATGTGCACCTTGTGAAATTTAAACCATGTGGGGGTGAATGCTTGTTTGATCACTCCTGGGGACAATGTGAATGCTGTGGCCAATGTGTTCAATACAGTAACTACTGTACAGGGGCCAATGTGTTTTATTATTTTTCACCATTGGCAGGCCTCCAGGAGGGCGAGGGCCAAACATGGTCTCCAGGACCCCCCAGCACTCCCGCTACTACCACCACCCAACCACCCACCTACCCACTTCATGATGCCGGCACATCTGTACCGTCAATAAGTAAGCATTCCTGCACTGTACATTGCTGTACATATACTGTACACGGAAAAATACTGTAAAGTATAGGAAAAGTCTACATTACTGTGTATGGACACCTCTGTCCAGTAAGAACTTTACTGTTCTGAAAGAATCCAGCAGGACCATTGCTAGGTGTGGGTGAGCCATTGATAAACTTGTGGAGAAAGCCAGAGGAAACAGTAGTCATTTTAGGGGAGACTAACTTAAAAGAGGCAGGTGCGATCAGGTTAGGGTTAGGCTGCAGGGGTGGGGGGGTTTAACATTGACAGTAGATGCTACGATAACTGGTGAGGGTTAGTATTGCAGTGTAAGGAGAAGAGGGAGTTTAGGGATAGGCTGCAGGGAAGAGGGGTTTGGGTTAGTCACCGCCAGGGATGGATAAGTGTAGGCATCACTGGTGGAGGTTAAGGTGAGTCTATGGCGTGGAGGGTTAGGGCTAAGCTGTGGAGGGGTTTTTAGGGTTAGGCTGCAGAAAAGGTGGGTTAGAAGGTAGGGGGTATGGTAAGTACTGTATACCGTACTTACTGTACCTACTTTCAGGATTGTCACTATTGAGTTGCCTAGTATTGTACAGTACTGTATTCTACTGGACTGTATACTGTATTATGATTTACTACTACCCCAAAATTCCCTCTGAGTGACACTAACAATACTGTAGAAATGTACTGTACATCCCGAAATGACAAAAAAAAAATTTTTTTTTTTCAGTCCCACCACAGCCAGAATCCGGCAATCCACCTCCTCCCGGTAAGACATTTTTTGTTAAGTTAAGGTTCATTTCACCCCTGTTTCTCAACCTTATCTGTATCTAGATCTTATCTGTATCTTATCTGTACAGTACTCAACCTGTATTACTGTTCTAATACAGTACATTGTTTTTTATTTTCACAGAACTCCGAAGACTAATGTCATTGGCAAACACCCTGTTTGACTACATTTATCGTTCTTTGTAAAAAATATTTATTATTACTGTACAGTATTTATTGTTGTTCATTTAGTGTATTACAGTACATTTTTATCCCAGGCAAAAGTGTTTGTTTATTTTTTGGTTTCACATCACACTTGATGAACCTCTTCAACTGTGCCCAGACCAATTCAATAGGATTCCTGTCCAGTGACCTACAGTACACTAATATACAGTATATTAGCATACAGTACAGTAATTCAATCAATACAAAGTCAACTACAGTATATACTGTAAATACTGTACATACCGTACTGTATTGTACAATAATTAGTGAATACAGTAGATTAGAATGATACTCACTCTGGCAGTGTACATTGCCAATGTACTGTATTTGGCGGTATGTGGTGCCAATTTATTCCTCTCTTTCATGAATTTTGCATTTTTTACACCCAACAAACTGCATTTGGCTCAGTGTACATTAGTTCAGTGCATGGTGGGAAGAAGATAATAGAAATACAGTATCGTTAGTACAGTAGTAGTATTCGGATGTTCACAACCTGTCACAACAATGCTTAACAAAGTGTCTCTCTAAGTCTGACGTTTCAGATACAACCTACAGTACAGTACAGTATACTGTAGATGTCTGAAATTGAGTACTGCCAGGCAGGGGCGAAAGTAAAAGTTTGATTAGCCCCATAGCAAAACCTTGAAAGCCCACCCTGCTAGTGTCAATATCAAATCCCATGCAGGAGAGAGAGGAACAAGAAAGAGAAGGGGGAGAGAGATAGGGTTTCATGTTAAAAAAGAGTCAGGAGCGAGAGAGATGGTGTATATGTAGGAGGGGCCGGGTGTGGGCCAGGTATCTATTACACTTACCGAGGGTGGACCTTCTGCTCCCCTTTGGATGCCCTGAGTTCCCCTCGGGGGCGGCTCTGGCTCGCTAGACTGGAATGGCTGGGAGTCCTGGATGGTTCCTGCAAAGGAGACAACAACCTACATATGCACGGACTGAGAGGAGGGGAGGAGGGACACCCACGGGCGAGCTCAATAATAGGTCATCATTGGCACTTGTGGCCTCAGACTAGATGCCCATGAGGTGCAGAAGCACCCAGTGCAACCACGGATGGAAACGCCCACGAACAGGGAGAGGGGTGGGGAATGGGGTGACAAACTTACGTAACACACACGGCATACAGGTATGCTCACCTGACTCTATCTTGCCCACTTGCATGATGAGCGATCACACTTCTGGTACCTAGGACAGGAATACGCAAGAGAAAGCGGCGCGGGCGGAGGCACACACAAGCAAGCAGCTCTGTCACTGACTGGAACTTTGCACAACTAACAGCCTACTTGCGAGGGGAGCCTGACTGGGAAGTAATGCGTGGAGGCGGACCTCGACTGGGTTCCTGCTGCCTAGCGCCTAAGCGATGCCTGCGGCCTGACCAATCTACAGACCCCTAACCACTATGAGGTGGAATATCGCAGAACGCTATGCGCACAGGAAATACTGTACAATGCAGAAACATACAGTGACATACAGTATGTACAATACTGTACCTACAGTCTATAAGAATACAGTGACACACAATACCTACTCTAGGAGAATACAGTGACACACAATACCTGCAGCCTATGACAATACAGTGAGACAATACCTACTCTAGGAGAATACAGTGAAACACAATACCTGCAGCCTATGACAATACAGTGAGACAATACCTACTCTAGGAGAATATAGTGAAACACAATACCTGCAGCCTATGACAATACAGTGAGACAATACCTACTCTAGGAGAATATAGTGAAACACAATACCTGCAGCCTATGACAATACAGTGAGACAATACCTACTCTAGGAGAATACAGTGAAACACAATACCTGCAGCCTATGACAATACAGTGAGACAATACCTACTCTAGGAGAATATAGTGAAACACAATACCTGCAGCCTATGACAATACAGTGAGACAATACCTACTCTAGGAGAATATAGTGAAACACAATACCTGCAGCCTATGACAATACAGTGAGACAATACCTACTCTAGGAGAATATAGTGAAACACAATACCTGCAGCCTATGACAATACAGTGAGACAATACCTACTCTAGGAGAATACAGTGAAACACAATACCTGCAGCCTATGACAATACAGTGAGACAATACCTACTCTAGGAGAATATAGTGAAACACAATACCTGCAGCCTATGACAATACAGTGAGACAATACCTACTCTAGGAGAATATAGTGAAACACAATATCTGCAGCCTATGACAATACAGTGAGACAATACCTACTCTAGGAGAATATAGTGAAACACAATACCTGCAGCCTATGACAATACAGTGAGACAATACCTACTCTAGGAGAATATAGTGAAACACAATACCTGCAGCCTATGACAATACAGTGAGACAATACCTACTCTAGGAGAATACAGTAAAACACAATACCTATGCAGAGAGGGAGCCTCACTGAGGGCTTACCTGGACCACTGGACAGCAGGGTCAGAAGTAGTGTCAAATGCAGCAGCAGCAGCCGAACTCTGGACAGCAGGGATCCCAGGGCAAAGTGCCGCAGAAGCCCGAGGAGCAGGAGCAGCAGCAGGATGGTGTCATGGAGAAATATGAGCGAGGGAGAGAGAGAAACATGGGGAGAGAGGGGGTGGGAGAGAGATACAGTTTCAGGGAAATTAGAGAGAGGGTGGGAGAGAGATACAGTTTCAGGGGAGAGACAATGTCAAGTAGAGAGATACCAAAGATTGTTATACTGTATATGGTAATATCACAGGCTTATGTTCTTCAACTCTGCTCTTCTTCCTTCTTCTCAGACCCTTCTCAGTGTGAGTACTGTACTGTACGGAGTGCTGAGAGATGGATATTTAAGGTACTGCAGGGAGGAATATACAGTATGTGATGTCGACACTGAAAGGAGGGAGATGTGTTGTGAGGTGGACAGTGAAGGGAACATTGAGTCAAGTGAGAGGTACTGGAGAAACTACATAGCAGTGGCATGACCATTTCGTTCAATGATGACAGACAACACTCTGTCCAGATGGTTTATGTAATTATTACACTGGGCAGATGTCAGTACTTCTTCCCAAAATTTATTTATCCCAGCCATAAGTTCTTGTTTATTTCTTGGTTTCACATCACAACTGATGAACCTCTTCAATTGTGCCCAGACCATTTCTATAGGATTCATGTCCGGTGACCTACTGTATACAATAGTACATAAAAATAAATTATTAGCATACTGCACAGTACAGTAATTCAATCAATACAAAGTCAACTATAATAAATGCATATTGCACAATAATTAGTGGATACTGTTACTGTACATTAGGATAATACTCACTCTGGCGGTGTGCGTTGCCAATTTATTCCTCTCTCTTCCATGAATTTTGCAGAAGCAGAATGTTTAGGGTCGTTATCTTGGAAAACTCTGCGTCTAGATGGATAGTATTGTCTGATAAATGGCATCAAACACTTATCTACTATGTGTTCTTGGAAGAAGATCTTATCCATAATCCCTACAGAGATAAGAAATGTTTGTCACTAACAAGAACACATTGCAGTATTGTACTGTATACTGTCATTTACAATACAGGAATGAAAAAATATTATTTGTTCTGCATTGTTTAGAACTAACACTGTACAGTACCTTCAAAAATGCACATAGGTCCAGCACCCATGCGAGATATACCTCCCCATACGTGGACCTTTAATGGAAACTTTGCATGTGGTTTCACTTTCAATGAGATAAAGTTACGTTTGCGGAAGGACATTCTTGAGAACCTCTCCATAGAAACAGAAGTTTCATCTGTGAAAATTACATCATTAAATTTTTCACCACTGTCAATCCACCGTTGAGCTTGTTCAACTCGCTTTTCTTTATTAACATCTCTGATCATGGGATTTATCCTGTGCAAATAAAAATGTGGACAATGCAGTCACTCAGTGTATTGTTAAAGACTTACAGTATTACTAAATAAATTAGGGTTGGTGTACAGTATTTTACAGTACATTGTCTGACCATAACTCCATCCCATTTCTCTCCGCATCCGTTTGATACTGGAACATGAGATGTCCAGATTATATTCTGAATGAAGAATGCATCTTATTTGTCCAGCAGTGCGCTCATCATCCGCACGAGTTAATTCTTCAACAATCTTTTTGACTCTCCTACAGTAATACACAAAAATTATTGTACAGTATACAGTAATTATAGAATTATAATTATCCCAGTGTCCCCACAACAAGCGGCACTGGGGAGTGGGAAGAGCAGCACTCCAGGTGGTCATTACATGTACTGTAACTTGCGCTACAGGAACAGTACATGTAACTGACACTATAGGTGGCATTAGGTGTACAGTAACTGCCACTACAGGGGGTCATTACGTGTAACTGGCACTACACAAGGCATTATGTGTAAATGGCACTATAGGAAGCATTACGTGTAACTGGCACCATACTGGTGGCATTACGTGTAACTGGCACTATACTGAGTCATTACGTGTAACTGGCACTACAGTATACTGGGGGCATTACGTGTAACTGGCACTATACTGGGGGTATTACTTGTAAAGAGCACTACTGTGTTCATTATGTGTAAGGCTGCCAATTGTGTGTGTAGGGTGGTGTGATAATGTGGTATACAGTATATATTTATAATGTAATAACATAATACTGTAGTTGTGAGGACCCAACCACTTTTCTAGAACCACGTGCGCCTTCGACTCACACATTGGGAAGATTGGAGGGCACTTCAAAAGATCTTGCTCAGAGTGCTAGTAGGCCTGGAGTTGTCTGAGTACTTTGGGGTCTGTCCTTTAATCACAGTATACAGTACTGTATACACAATGTCATCAGTAGCAGCCCACCCCCATGTACTCTAATGTACTGTACTGTATTTGATGTTCCTAAAAAGTGAGCTGAGGTTTGCGTTCTTGTGCTGCTGAGGATGTACTGGAGAAGCCAGTGCCTCCCCAGCCATTGACCTCACCGGACATCACTGATCTACTGTACAATGAATCTGTAAAGTACAGTACTGTATCTACAGTCTTCTACTGTACTTACAATGTGCATTTAGAAGGAGTTCTATATCTGCAGCGCATCCTCATAAAAGCATGATTGCGCACAGTCTGTAAATGAACTACAACACCACTTTCTTTAAGCCAAGCCTGGATCTGTCGTGTTGTCTTGTTTTCTTTTTTCATCTTTGCAATTATCTGGCTTATAGATTTGCTGATTTTTACGGTTATGTTTGACATCAGGAACTAGGGAGACAAGATAATGTACAGTAAATACTGACCTGTACTGTAATTTTTGGCACTCCATTATATATTTTTTTTTACAATATACTGTACAGTAGAGTACAGAACTGTGTACAGTATTATGGATGTTAAAACAATTCAATTGCCCCTCGTGATGTCTGCGAAACGGTGCTGCAGTTTCTTGCACACAGTGCTAAAATGTCTACTTGCGGCACTGCAAATTACTGTACATACTGTACAGTAGATGTGCATCTATAGACATGGCTAGTGTACAAGGAAGGAATACACGGACATACGGTACAGTGCGGGGCTTAGCTACTGTAACAGGAGAGAAGAGAGGCATGTTCGGGGACAAAATTGACATTTTGTCTTCCTACGAACCTGCACATGGCTTGCTCTTAGGACCTGCTAGGGTCAGTAGCGGCTCTTGCCATGGGCAAGCAGGCTTTTTACCCAGGAGCGCCGCTGCCCTGAGGGTGCCACCGCCATGGCAAGAGCAGCTACTCCTGACCCCCTCCCTGGCTGCAGCAGGCGCCGTGGGCTGTGCGGATGCCGGCTGCAGCCAGTGTCGCTGACTGACTGACTACAGAGGGCACTGCTACAGAGGGAACAGCTACTGGGGGCAAATCAACTGCGGGCACAGCTACTGGGGACACAGCTACAAGTAGCACTACTACAGGGGGCACATACTAGGGGCACATCTACAGGGGGCACAACTACTAGGGGCACAACTACAGGGGGCACATACTGGGGACACTGCTACAGGGGGGACCGCTACAGGAGAAAATCAACTGGGGGCACAAGGGGCACAGCTACAGGGGGCAAATGTACTGGGGAAAAACAACAGGGGGCACAACTACTGGGGGCAAAGCAACAGGGGGCACAACTACTGGGACACAGCAACAGGGGGAAAAGCAACAGGGGGCACAACTACTGGGGGAAAAGCAACAGGGGGCACAACTACTGGGGCATAGCTACAGAGGGCAAAGCAACAGGGGGCACAACTACTGGGGGCAAAGCAACAGGGGGCATAGCAACAGGGGGGACAACTACTGGGGCACAGCTAAAGGGGGCACAGCAACAGGGAGCAAATTTACTGGGGGAAAAGCAACAGGGGGCACAACTAATGGGGGCAAAGCAACAGAGGGTACAAGTACTGGGGCAAATCTACTCGGGGCAAAGCAAAAGGGGGCACAGCTACTGGGGGCAAAGCAACAGTGAGGAGGCACAGTGAGGAGGCACAGCTACAGGGGGGAAATCAACTGGGGGGCACAACTACTTGGGGCAAATCTGGGGGCATAACTGTGGCCATGCCCCTCCCCTATGAAGCCATTCCCCATGTTTTTTGCCTAACTGTTTTGCCTGGGGGGGGAGAAGAGGGGGGGAGGGTTCCAGTGGAAACTTTCACACTGGGCGCCACATGGTGTGGAACCAGTCCTGCACGTACAGTATGCTCCCACAGTGCCAGATAAACGTACTGTATGCCCCCACAGTGCCAGATACACGTACTGTATGCCCCAAAAGTGCCAGATACACATACTGTACAGTATTCCCCCATGTTTATTTTACTATTAAAGGCAGCATTTTTAGGTACAGTAGATTCACATTTAGAGGTGGCAGCTACTGTATCCCCTACAGTATACTGTACAGAATGCTGTGTTCCTGGACTTCCCTCTTAATTAATGCTAGCCATCACCTTTGGTGAAACACCTTCATATTCAAATAACTACAGTACACTGTAGTTCCCCACAGGTCATTTAATTATTCCAGGAATAAAGCATTTTGTCCCTCTAGTGGAGAGGGTCATGTTGGGAGGTACAGTACGATACAGTGCAGTAGCAGCAGGGGGCTTAGGGGTCTATTTACTAAGCCTTGGATGGAGATAAAGTGGTAGGAGATAAAGGGTAACATGTACTAAGCAATGATAAAAGTGGAGAAGTGAGCCAGTGGAGAAGTTGCCCATGGCAACCAATCAGCATTAACGTAACATTAATAAGTTGCATACTATAAAAGTATACAGAGCAGATGATTGGTTGCCATAGGCACCTTCTCCACTGGCTTTCTTCTCCACTTTTATCACTGCTTAGTAGATGTTCCCCAAAGTACCAGCCAATCAGATCCTACAGTAACTGCCATGTAACTGGTCGTAGCATTAGTGTATACTGTAAATGCAGAAATTAGTGGCATACTGTATAATGTACAAATGACCTGTACTTACTGTGCTTACTATACCAGCGAGATGATCCTTCAGTAGAAAAAGTTTGTGGTAGAAAAAGTAGAATACAGCAACAACTTGACTTTGAAGTCAGCAGAAGCGGCAGAATGTATCTCAAGGGCTTGTATGGGTGATACAGCTGAAGAGACGAATCCAGTAGCAAGTCTACACTGTAAGATGCAGAATCACAGAATGGATAGCTTCTTGTGTCTACAAAGTGGCTTTATACAGTATGAGGTGTCTATAAAGTGTGTGGCCACTGTCTGCGGTGCCACCAAGTCTGTAATACCAATTATCAAAAAGGAAGACTCATTTGTGTGAGCTCTTAGCGGCTGACACCTTAGACAATGCTGCTAATTGCCATTGTGTGCATTGCCGGTGGGTCTGCCCTGCTATTGGTCGAAAACAATGCAAATGCACCTGTATCAGAATTTGGAAAATAATGTCATCCTTTGTCATACAGTATTTGATAGCAAGTTAACATGGAGTGTTTATGCTAATGCTAACCGGCAATTTGTACAGAACATAACGACAATATCCATAGCTAGCGTGATCGGTCGGCAGTGTGCCTGGAGACCACCTGGTAGTCATGCTGTGCATTCATGAGATACTGTAGGTACCCAGTTGCACTTTGCATTCAATATTTCTGCACATTTGAAACAAATAGACCAGAAAGGATGTCTGAAATAGAAATGCTGTATATGCTAATGTGATCCTGCAATTTGTACACACTGTAACGACAATATCCATAGCTAGCGTGATCGGGCGGCAGTGTGCCTGTAGACCATCTGATAGTCATACTGTGCATTCATGAGATTCTGTAGGTACCCAGTTGCACTTTGCATTCAATATTTCTGCCCATTTGAAACAACAGAGACACAAAGCTAGTCCGAAATAGGATTGCTGCTTATGCTAATATTATCCATCATTTTGTACACAACGTAATGACTAGATGAATAGCGTGAACAGGGCTGCAGCGTGGCCTTGTATTTAGTAGAAGCGGACTTTTTTATATAACGAGAAGTAGAAACTTAAAACACCAAATAACTTTATTGCATTAAAAAAGAATAAATAAATAAATTAAAATAATAAATGAAGACCCGGGTTCGAACTCCATATCGAACCCGGGTCTTCAAGCATTGCAGGCGGTCGCTGTTCTAGTTAGGCCACAGCCGACCATGGTAGAGGCAGGCCCTCCGGGTGTATATGTCATGTGTTGTATCTTGGTGCTTTAAAAGATAAAAAAGGTAGCTGCTTACGCTAATGTGATCCTGAAATTTGTACACACTGTAACGACAATATCCATAGCTAGCGTGATCGGGCGGCAGTGTGCCTGGAGACCATCTGGTAGTCATACTCTGCATTCATGAAATACTGTAGGTATCCAGTTGCACTGGGTTGAAACAAAAGAAACACAAAGCTACAGTAGTCCGAAATACAGTAGGATTGCTGCTTATGCTAATGTTATCCATCATTTTCTATACAACGTAACGACTAGATGAATTGGGTGAACAGGGCAGCAGCGTGGCCTTGTATTTAGTAGAAGCTGACTTTTTTTATATAATGAGAAGTAGCAATACCCCAAAATACTTTATTGTATTAAAAAAGAATATCTAAATACAAAAAAAAATGGTGAACGAATTGGCCACAACATTAACACTGTCCCTAACAGTGATCAAGCACAAATGGGTGTCGAACCCACGAGTGAAAGCATTGCAGGCAGATGCTGTTCTCGTTAGGCCACAGCCAACCACATTACAGGCAGGCCCTCTGGGTGTATATGTGATGTGTTGTACCTGAGTGCTTAAAAAAAATAGTCCAAAATAAGCTACCCGGCAATTTTGTAACGACAATATCCATATTGTAACGACAATATCCATAGCTAGCGTGATCAAGCGGCAGTATGGCTGGAGACCATCTGGTAATGACTGAAACACAAAGCTAGTCCGAAATAATTCCCATATAAAGGGAAGTGATTAATGGTTCGTCATTGTCACAATAAATGTCAGCCAATCAGCAGGCGGCGCATTGAAGGGTCCGTTGGCTATTTGAGGCATGCGCTATAGAGTTTAGGAAAAGCGACATCTGGTGGACAGAAAGTAGAGTGAACATTACAATTATAACGTGACGTCACATTTACAACGCAACTTATAACAGGAGTTAT
Source organism: Pseudophryne corroboree (assembly GCF_028390025.1). NCBI lineage: Eukaryota > Metazoa > Chordata > Amphibia > Anura > Myobatrachidae > Pseudophryne > Pseudophryne corroboree. The sequence continues at coordinate 995,333,750 of NC_086444.1, read as the reverse complement.
AGCGCAAGGAGCTGGCGCGAGTTACATGGCGCACGCTATGCGGTATGCAGCAATGATATATCAGGATACATCTGTATCATGATTTGCTTGCGACTGTAAATACCTGGGTTTGCAATTTTACTTAGTTATGCACAGTCAACGAAAGCATGCCTGGTGTTTACATACGCATATACAGTGTCACTTTCACTTATAACCAACTAATCTTTTGCCTCACTGGTAGCCTTTATTAATTTGCCAGTATTCCTTTAGATGCAATCTAGGGTAAGCTGTGCTGATCAATTTGCCCTCACATACGTAAATTGTTCATAATACTAAGTGTTTGTAAATGAACAGCCGAACAACACCAGTAATCAGCTATTTGAATGTTTAAATTTAAATATTGCAACTTTTTACATTCCAAGCCTAAAGAACTGTACTTTTATCTCAAATGAACCATGTACAACAGATTAATTTTCTTCATTGTACTCCATAGTTTTTTCTCTACAACAATAACATCCTTCATTCTCCCTGCTATTCACCCCTCTGTACACATTGCTGCCTCAATTATTCACTCCCCTCTTATTAACACTCATGAGATTTTTACTTATCTCTGTATTTTGACAATAACATCCACAACCGGTCACCATAAAAACATTTATAAACCTCCAATTGTATTTATCTCTCTCTCCTGCTTTTAGCTGATGACATTTCCCCAAATCCAGGACATAATCACTTGCTCCACTCACACCCACCTAGTTCACACCAATATAGAAATCCAACCAACCTCATAAACATCACGTCTCCCTGTACCATCAAAATCACTAAAATGTGCCTTATGGAATACACGCTCCGTTTGTAACAAATTAACATCCATACATGACCTCTTTATATCTAAACAACTTCATTCTGCTTGCTATAGCAGAAACATGGCTCACAAAACCAGACACGGCCTCCCCTGCAGCACTATCACATGGTGGTCTCCACTTCACACACACCTCCAGACCTGGTAACAGTAAAGGAGGTGGGGTTGGATTATTACTTTCCCAATATTTTGCATACACAGTTATACTGTACCACAGGGAACATCACTCACATTCACATCATTTGAAGTACATCCCATCAGGATTTACACTCCTTTATCTCTACGTGTTGCAGTTATCGCCCACCTGGGCAACCCAAACAATTTTTGGAAGATTTTTCTGCCTGGTTCCCTCACTTCTTGTCCTCTGACATCTCCACCATCATCATGGGTGATTTCAATATTGCTATTGATAGTCCAAAATCTGCTGCTCATGCCTCCAAACTACACTCCCTAACCTCCTCTCCCGGCCTCTTCCACTTGACTGACTCCTCATCAGGAGGACCACTGCCTTGATCTAGTATTCACCAGACTATGCTCAGTTTCTGAAAACACCCCTTTCCGTCTCTCAGATCACAAACTTATCACCTGCATGCTCCCCACCATTACTTCAAACTCAGAGTCATTGAAAGAGGGAAAAGAGTCACTGAGAGAGGGAAAACACCCCTTTCCCTCTCTCAGATCACAAACTTATCACCTGCATGCTCCCCACCATTACTTAAAACTCAGAGTCCTCTAATCCTCCTCAAACCCGCAGAAATATTAACACAATTAATTTTCAAGAACTGTCCACCTCTCTGCAACAACTGCTCTCACCTATTTCTGCATTTACTTTTCCTGAGACTGCTGTATCACACCTGAACCAAACTCTAGAAATAGTTCTTGACCAAGCAGCTCCAGCTATCCATCACACTCCACGTAGGTCTAAATGTCAATCGTGGCACCCTAAATTAACAAGACAACTACAAAAACTCTAATTGAAAGTTGAACATCAGTTGCGTAAATCTTGTATTCCAAGTGACTTTCTCACATATAAGACTGTCTACCACTCTTATCGTAATGTACTGGACTCTGCAAAACAAACATATTTCCAAACTCTCATCTCTGCTTAAGCCTCTAACCACAAATTACTTTTTAATACATTTAAGTCACTTCTGAACCCTCCCTCACCCAACACACTAGCCACTATCAAGGCGCAAGAGCTTTCTTCCTACTTCAAGTACAAGATTGATAAGATCCAAGATGAAATGGTATGCTCTTCCTCAGCCAGTAACCTGCTCAATTATCTACCTGAACCCTCTGGCTCTCTCTCTTCATTTGATCCCACAAATGAAGATGAAGCGTCAACACTCTTCTCATCCTGCTACTCTACTACCTCTCCTCTTAAGCCTATGCCCTCACAAGTAAGTAAATCTCTGTCTCCTGTGCTCATCCCAACCTTAACTAACATCTGTAATCTCTCTCTCTACTGGTATCTTTCCTTCACTGTTCAAGCATGCACTGATTACTCCCATACTGAAAAAACTAAATTCTGACCCTAACTCTCTCTCAAACTACCGTCCCATCTCTCAGCTCCCATGCCTCTCCAAGCTACTTGAGAGACTTGCCTACACTCACCTCACACACTTTCTTAAATCACACAATTTATTTGACCCACTTCAGTCAGGCTTTCGTTCCCAATAATCCACAGAGACAGCACTGACTAAAGTAGTGAATTGTGTAGTCACTGCGAAGTCCAAAGGCCATTACTCACTTCTCATTGTTCTAGATCTCTCTGCTGCTTTTGACACTGTAGACCATTCCCTTCCCATACAAACACTACAATCCCTAGGTCTTCAAGACACAGTACTCTCTTGGCTCCTATCCTACCTATCTAATCGCTCCCTCAGTGTACGCTTCTCTGCATCTACCTCTTCTTCGCTACCTCTTTCAGTTGGAGTACCACAAGGCTCGGTCTTAGGTCCAAAGATAAAGGATATACTGGCGCCGGCTGTTGATCCAAATAAATGGGACAGTAAAACAGTTTAAATAAAATATTCAACCATTTATTACATATATAAGAAATAAGATAAAAAGGTGTCGTGACTCTCCAACTGTACTAAAAACAGTATCACATGAATAACCACATAAATCCCACTCAATAGATAAACTGTGCACTGCTTCTGGATAGGACTCAGTCCTCAGTGTAACCATCAGTTCATTTGTAAGTGTTGATATTACCCGGTCCTTGATATGCTCCTGAGGAAGCTGGCATGCATTAGACCAGCGAAACGCGTTGAACCTGAACCCACAACCACTTACCACCAGAATTGTACCCACCAGTGCTCTTTTCTGGTAACAATTGGACTTGTTGCCTCTATTGGATTCTACAAATGTCCACACATTGGGACCCGGACTACTCCCCTGCTTCTATCTGGATCTCCATTTGCAGTAGAGATTCCTTGGGGACTACACTAGCAAGGACCGGGTAATATCAACACTTACAAATGAACTGATGGACTGAGTCCTAGCCAGAAGCGGTGCACAGTTTATCTATTGAGTGGCATTTATGTGGTTATTCATGTGATACTGTTTTTAGTACAGTTGGAGAGTCATGACACCTTTTTATCTTATTTCTTATATGTGTAATAAATTGTTGAATATTTTATTTCAACTGTTTTACTGTCCCATTTATTTGGATCAACAGCCAGCGTCAGTATATCCTTTTTCTTTGGGCTTACATATTTCCAGGGGTTGACCTCCCCTATACATGCTGCCATTGACCGAGCACTCATATAATTTATTTTCTCGGTCTTAGGTCCTCTGCTTTTCTCAATCTATACCTCATCTCTTGGTAAACTAATCAGCTCTTTTGGATTTCAGTATCATCTGTACACAGATGATACTCAAATCTCTCTCTCTCCTCCCCGGATTTGTCACCATCTGTATTGGTCAGTGTCACTGAATACCTTTCTGCTGTTTCATCTTGGATGTCATCTCGCCACCTCAAACTTAATATTTACAAAACAGAGTTACTTATATTTCCACTGGCCAATAGTAGTTATCAACCTGATATATCTAACACTGTTAAGAACTCAACAATCAATCCTACCCCACAAGCTCGCTGCCTAGCTGTTATACTTGACTCAGAACTGTCCTATGCTCCCCACATTCAATCTTTCTCAAAATCATGTTACATGCATATAGAAAACATATCCAAAATACGACCATACCTTACACAAGACACTGCAAAAACTGTAATCCATGCTCTCATTATCTCCCGCATTGATTGCAATAATCTTCTTACTGGTCTAACCAAAGAGAGACTCTCACCACTACAATTCATTTTGAATGCAGCTGCGATGCTAATCTTCTTTGCTAGACATTTATTGTCTGTAGATCTACTCTGTCAGTCCCTCCATTGGTTACCTGTATTCTACTGTATTCAATATAAAATACTTTTACTCACACATAAGGCCATTAACCATACTACACCAATGTACATCTCTTCGCTCATCTCAAAATATATACCAACCCGACCTCTCCACTCTTCACAGTATCTACGTCTCTCACCCACACTCATTACTTGCACCCATGCACGATTGCAGGACTTTCTTCGGGCTGCACCCACTCTGTGGAATGCCCTACCATGCACAATAAGACTCTCCCCTAGTCTCCAAACCTTCAAGTATTCCCTGAAAATGTACCTCTTCAAGCTAAATTATCACATTCCAGAACTGCTCACTCAACCTTCATAAGCTTTCCTATCCGATTATATCCCCACTGTACAGTCGGCACATATACTCCACATGTTTTCTCTTTCTTCACTTTCCCTTCCTTCTGACCCTGGTTCAGCATTGCTGTAATGTGATATCATGCAGCCCACCTAGAACCTTTGCAATCCGATGGATAACTATGCAATAGATAGCACCTATCCTTTTGTATCAATGCCTATTTCCCTAAAGATTGTGAGCTTGAGAGCAGGGCCTTCCTACCTATATGACTGTTTGTTTATTACCAAGTTTTGTTTTATCATTGTGTCCAATTGTAAAGCGCAACAGAATTTGCTGCGCTAAATAATAAACTGTTAATAAATAAATAAATAATGATAATTACAGAACCTATTTATACTCACTCTGAGCACCCTTAGTGGCAGAATACTTGGTCCAAAACCTAATAATCAGAAATCATTAATTCTACCTTGCTTTTCCATGTATCAGATCCTACCTATTAACCTTTAACAAATTTAAGTCTGTAATACTGACCTCAGCCTGTTAACCCTTTAGGAATCTACACTTATGACATCTGCTTAATTAGAGGGCCATTTTGCAGAGGCTCCTGATAAAGATCGTGATTTTTGGTAGACTCTGTGGGTAAAATTTACTAAGCCATGGATTGTAATTGCCGAAACTTCTGCAATCCAACAATTTACTAAGGCTAAAACAAGTGTTAATTTTGACAAGGATTTTCAAGTTAGTTTTAAGGGGAAATGTAATAGGGTGTGAGAATTTGAAAGTGAGAGATTTTGGTCGAATTCTCCTGTTTGTTTGTTTTTTTAAAGTGGCAATCATTTACATGGGAAAACTAGGCTCATTTTACCATGTAAATAATTGCCACTTTAAAAAACAGGACAATTTGACCAAAATCTCTCACATTCTGATTCTCACACCCTATTATATATCCCCCTTAGTCTTAGTCACTTACTTAGAATTGTAGTTGGGTTAAAGTCACATTTTAGTCTTTTTCTTTTGCTTCGTTTTAGTCAGTGGATCTCGGTTTTCATTTTAGTCTAATTTTAGTCAATATTTTCGTCATAACTTTTGCAAATAGTTTAATGATACTGCAATTGATTTTGCAGAAGAACATTTCTCTAAAATTCCCTGAGAAGTTTGCATACCTTTAACTCTGTGTTAATTAATCTAGGCTCAGTGGTCTGAGAATGTGCTACATACTAAATCTGACTTACTGTTGTGATCTCATAAATTAGTGGTTCTCAACCTCGGTCCTCAAGTACCCCCAACAGTTCAAATTTTCCAGGTCACCTAGCAGTTGAACAGGTGTATTCATTACGCACTGACATATTATAAAATACCCACAGGCGGAGCAAATTATTTCACTTGCAATCCTGTGAGGAGACCTGGAAAACATGAACTGTTGGGGGTACTTGAGGACCGAGGTTGAGAACCACTGCCATAGATCATATACAAATAAATGCCTTAAGTTTGTTAGTGCAATAAACAATCCTTTTTCCTTCACACAGGTCATATTCACATATTTATTTTCTGCAAATATCTAGAAAAACATAATTGTTCTTTAATTTAATTTAAAACCCTAATTCCAGTGTTAATTTTGACAAGGATTTTAAATTTAGTTTTAGTCACCTTTATTTTGCTTTGTTTAAGTTAAGATTTAGTCGGTGGATCTGTATTCATTTAAGTCTTATTTTAGTCCTGAAATAAATTGTAGTCGACCAATACTTTTAGTCAAAATTTTCAATGACAAAATCAACACTGTCCAAAACCACTGAGAGAGCACACATGAGAATAGAATTGAATATCAACGCACCATCAATGTTTTAGACCATGGAAAGAATACATAATTTTTCAAGTTTCTGAAAACCGCCAGCAAACCTGCCCAAGCAATAGACCTATAGCAGTAATTGAAAAAAATGTTAAAAAGAGTGTGCACCCCCCCCCCCCCCAAAAAAAAAAAACAACAACAACAAAAACAATAAGCAGCTCTGGACCACTGAGCCTGCTCTGATATAGGAAAATAGTGGGAGAAGCGGTGTTGGGGTTCGCCTTATCTTCCAATAACCAGCACCAGGCTGAACCAGCCAGGGAGATAATGCTCTAGCCTTGAGACACCTGCAGAAAAAATGGGGTCCCCTTCCCAGTGGGTTCTAAATGACACCATACCAGCTGCTTAGTAAATTTAGCCTTGTATTTGAACACTGCCTGAACGAACCCTACACTGACATACAGAATTCTTACAGTGACCCCTTATGTTTTTTTTTAACCATATTGTAGACTAGCTTTTCTTCCCATTCTTCGCACAGGAGTTTCTGATTTTCACGGTTGTAAATATAAATGAGTGATAAATCTTAGAGATGTAGATTTGAGTCTTAGTGTAAGTAAATATTAATCCATGGTTCTTGGCATTACCCAAGGAGCACCCATAGCAGATATGGTAAAAAGTGACAGGAACATTTTTGTAGTTTATTACATTCTACACACTGGAGGTGCAATTCAAATGTCCCTTTGGACGTTATCGCTCACTTAATGCAAGGCACGCATTGGTAATGACATTATGTCAACCCCCTTTCCATCCCATTAGGGGAGGTTTATAAAAATTTTAATTACATATTTTTCCTATTTCCCACCTGAAAAATACCTATGTTAAATTTCAGCTTTCTAACATATCGAGAAGTAAGAGAATTAGTGATGAGTCAGTCAGTCAGTGAGTGAGTGAGGGCTTTCGCATTTTTATAGTTTATTACATTCTACACACTGTAGGTGCAATCCAAATTTTGATCTGATTGTCCATTTGGGCGTTCTCGTTCATGCAATGCAAGCCACGCATCAGTAATGACATCATTATGTCAACCCCTTTTTCATCCCCTTAGGGGAGGTTTATTAAAATTCTAATTACATAATTTTCCTATTTCCTACCTGAAGAATACCTATGTTAAACTTCAGCTTCCTAGCATATCAGGAAGTAAGAGAATAAGTAATGAGTCAGTGAGTGAGTGAGTGAGTGAGTGAGTGAGTGAAGGCTTTCGCATTTATATATATACTAGCTGGAGTACCCAGTGTTGCCCGGGATTTTAAGAATGTCTTTTTACAGAAATAAATTTAAATATTAAACACATAGTATAAATAACATTGTAGACAGCTGAATACCATTGCTTTGCTACGGCATGAGGATGGTGAATTAAAATGATAGTTGTTCGTTAATTTACGTTGGTTGGAGATCTAGTATATAGGCATATCTTGCTTCCCTGACGCACTTTGTGTAGTGGCCAGACCCCTTTGTGGTCCCCCAAGGGACCCTGCTCTGCCCACTATACAACTCTCAGTCTGTGGTTTCCTGCTGCATCCATTCCCCTCCTCACATCATGTCAGTGCCCCTTATATAGCACAGCACATTATGTATCTCCTGATATACTCTGTGCTGCTGGGGGACCGTGCTACTTCCACTATATAACTCTCTGTGTGTGGGTTTGTGCTACCTGCATTCCCCTGCTAACATCATGTCACTGGCCCTGTCACATGCAGCCCTGTCATCACTGACATATCATGCATGTCCTGATATAGTCTGTGCTGCTGGTCCACCCCTAGGGGTGCTAGTGGTGTGTTACCTCCACAGGGTTTGTTCCCAGAGTGTAAGTCATATGTGTAGCTAGTTTGGTGTAAATTGCTCCAGGCATCCCAGAGTTATGTTGCCTGCTGACATACCCTGTGCTGCTGTTCCACCACTAGGGGTGCTAGGGGTGTCTTCCCCCCACAGTGTTTATTTCCAGAGTGTAAGGCAGATGTATACCAATTTTGGAGTACATGAGTGCAGCAATTCCAGAGTTATGCTGTCTCCTGATATACTCTGTGATGCTGTCCCGCCCCTAGGGGTGCTAGGGAGTTTAAAAAAAATTTAGTTGCCTCCGGCGTGTTTTAATACGCTCGTAAGCCAAATTTCGCGATCTTCACTTGTAAACTGTGGATTTGTATAGAAAGACAGACAGAAGGCCACATTTTCACTTTTATATAGTAGATATAGATATATATATATATATATATATAGAGAGAGAGAGAGAGAGATATTTTATGAGAAAGGGTTCTACAGTACACTATGAGCAATTGTCTGGCATTGGGGGACAATGCACTTTTCATCATTCAAACTTTTCTTTTTCTTCTGTTTAATAGGAGAATTAATTTCTATTGATTTGTACAGAATATTAACCGTGTTACATTGAACATGATACAGTTCCTTTTTATTCAAATAATCATATAGTCGAAGAAGAGTAATTTGGGGCAGCATCTACTCTCATAGAAGACCTGAATAACTGGGATAATTCAGAGTTGGAAGTAAAAGGATAAAAAGAAGCATAATCGCGAAAAAAGTGTACCCAGGATGGATATGTCTCATCCGCACATACTTGTAACTCCCTATGGCAGGTACAGAGGATATGCTTTCTAATGGACCGCCTAATACAGTAGGTGCAATTGTGCATACTTGCCATTCTGCTAGGCCCGCATTTGCATGAACACGCCAGCAATGAACTTTGCCTATGTGAGGACGCCTCTTCCCACTCCAGCTCTACCTCTTCAGTCAACGTACCCAATTTGCGTGCAGGTCTGCATAGCTACGTTTGTGGACGCTCAGTTTCTGAGCACATGCAGTGCAAATATACTGTATGCAAGATACGCATCACAGGCGTACATTTAACTCTAGATCAGCAAATAACTACATTTCAACTGGTGCGCCTATTAAAAGCAATAAATATTCAGTCCATCTGCGTTGTAAACACTTGCTGTTCTGATTACCTATTTGCATAACAAGCTTTATACAATGGGCGTGTCGGGATATGTATATATATGAACCCTCATCTATTATACAGCCTTTCGGGAACTCAACTGGTTGTTATATCCATTTTACTTAGGTAGATTTGAATAAGTCTTGACACATTCTCACATGCCATTTGTGCTATCATATGCCTATTCTTGCACAAGTCCACTCATTTTACATGGGAGTAACATAGCCTAATATGATGGTAGCATCTAGAAGGGATACACACTTTACAACTTCTAATGTGGGAAGCACATTTGGTTCTGTGGGACGTGTACCATATACTGTATGCTCAAATTTGGACATGTGATAAAGGGTTGTTTACGATATCCTGGCGGTCACCATTGACGGTCACAATCCCCAAAGGACAAAATCCCAGTGAATTTTGGTGAGTTTTCTAACCCTAACCCACCCCTCCCGCAGCCTAACCCTAACCTTCCCCTTTCCCTAAAGACCTTAGGGATGGTGACCACTGAGATCCTGACTACATCCCATGATAAAGACTCACACTTATTATGTAATTTAAGACCTTAAAGATGCTAAAATAAAAAAAAGTTTTAGCGGACAAAAATAAAACATGCTACATTAACGAAAGCTGTGGTCCTAAGGTTAAAGCAGGACTGTGATGGGACCTTTGCACCTTACATTATGTACAGTTTAATGCTACAGAGGGAAACATATATTACAGGGGTACTTCCAAAAAGAGGAAAGTGAGCTTGCGCTTAAATATTTTCTCCACGGACAAATCATAGCATTCACTTAAAATAATTGATTGAGTTGTACATGCTGTCACTTTATACTGGCTTGTTCTGGAACATTAGAGCAGAAGACGGCATGACTGCTATTCATATTAATAGTAGTTTATTCTGTGTAATATAAAGCTCTATATACATATGCTGCTGACTACATTCTTCTAACAATCTCAACAAAATATGTATTGTAAGTTTTCCTACAAGCTAGATTCATTAACTTGGTTAAATATGCTTAAATATGATGGCACTTGTATTTTACGTTTCGTAGCCTCATCCAGTCTCTCAACAATAACAGTAAAAGTTACTAAGTCTCATTTTTAATTAGTATAAGAAAAAAATATTGCACTGGAAAAGCCCTAGTAATTTATTTCCCCCAACTGACCTTTTCGGTATTTCCTACTTCAAACCACTTCCGTGCGTCAGTAAACATCTTCCACGTGTAAAAGCCAAGGCTGCTTTAATCATCCCCTCAATTGCTCCATGCACAGCTGCTAAAGATTAGAAAATCATGTAAGAGAAACATGCTTTGCCATGGAAGCTAACTTTCGTTAAAGAGTACAATACGAATGTTGATATACCAGCTCTGATATTTAGTCTCGCTGGCTTTAATCACTAACCTGCTTTATCCGAACAATGACTAAAGATAAGAAAAACTTGTTCAGCAGCAAAAATGATTTAGGATGCCCAAACAAACAGCCGGCCCAGATAGTCTTCCCTCATTAAAGATAGAGATGTATGCTGACCACTGTGTTTTGGTTTTTGATCTGTATTCATTTTGTGTTTCGGTTTTGGCTTAATTTAAGAAAACCATCATCACTTGTTTTGGTTTTGGATCTGTATTTTATTCAAAAAATGCTAAAAACAGCTAAAATCACAGAATTTGGGCCTGTTTTTGTTCCTACAAATTTCAGTCATTTCCAGTCAATTTTGACCACCTTAAAGTTCATTAAATTGTTTTCACCAATATTGACCAAAGGCTGCGTGTAAGCTAGCTTGTTACTTTGTGACAGAGCAGCAACACAAACACACAGCAGTTTACAGCACATCCATGAAATACTGCCACACAGCAGTGGCAGAAAGGATAAGTGGAACAAGATGGAATTGTCCTTGGGTCCTCCCACTCACACTTATATTGGATAAGGGTGGGGGCTTGGTTGCTGAAATGCTTGGTTTAACTTGTGGCTGAAGTTCTTGGTTTGTTTGGGTCCCCACAAAACAAGCTACCAATGGGCTTAAGGCAGCTGACTGTGTTGTTTTGTTACTACACTGGGAAGATGTTGTCATTATCATCTTCATCAGTGTTAAAATCATCACACAATATTAATTCATCCAACTGGAATCCACAATTATAGAAGTCTCTGTACTTTGACATAATTGTCAGGAAAGGTCTTCCTCATGGAATTTGTAGTTAATGTTTTATGAACATCAACTTTTCCACATTTTGAGGAAGTAGCTTCCTAAGCCAATCACTCACAAGGTTCCCAGCTGTTCTGGAAACTCTTATCCCAGTATAGACTGGAGGGTGGGCAGCTTAAGTACACCAAAGCAAGACCAGAGGCCTTTGGAATCACTTAGGTTCTTTCCTGCTGTAGTTGGCATTGGAGTGGGTTGTTGACAGGGTAGAAGAATTTACAGTTATGGAATCCTAAATGGAGGATACAGATCGCTTGCTTTACAATAAATACAGTAGTATGTAGCAAATTTACAGAATTACTGTAACCTTTCACACACACAAGAGAAAATTGCTCACTAATCTGATTGTAACATGACCAGAAGTGTATTCAGGCAGCATGTACTGTATGTGAGGGATGTAGTTAATATCCTGGCGGTTGGGATCCTGGTAATCAGAATACCGACGCCGGGATCCCAACCTCCGAGAATGCCGACAGCTGCACCAGGGCTATTCCCACTCGTGGGTGTCCTGCAATGTGGCGAACACAGTGAGCCTACAAGGGGCTTTCTAGCGCTCGCCCTGCTGCCGGCATTCTGATGGCCGGGATCCCAGTGCTGGTATACTGACCTCCAGGATCCCGGCTGCCAGGATTCCATCCCGAACCCATATGTGATGTTGCTATTTTCACTCCCGTATGGCTTCCTATAATTATCACTTGCACACTGTGTACATTTACCATTACTGCTCATTTCTAAGGCTGATGGACTTACATTTTTTTCATAAAAAATGAAATAGAGGTACTGTAAGAGAAACAGGCTTGTGTTTAGTAGGATTCGCAGAGTGAGTACATACTGGTGAGAGCCCAGAACTTCACTTGCGCATAGAGATTAGTGCTGATTTAATATTAAATTCACACTTTCAGATTTAAAAAGCATATACTGGGAAGGTTGTGCAATGCATCTCTTCAGTAACATTTCACCTAACATATAAAAACACAATTAGAAAATGTATCACATAGGGGATTAATTTTAAAAGCTTGCCAAATAGTTACACATCTCAGGCTATAAGAAATCATGGACGCCGTTTTATTGCTGGTGTAAATTACAGCATGACGTTGGAACAGACAATTACACAAATAGACTTATTCAAGCATATATTTTAGTGCTGGTTTTAGAAAAGTGAAGTTATTACAGATTTGATGTATGTTGTGTTTTATGAGATTAAGAGATAATATATTGGAATCACTCTGGATATATTATATCTGCTGAAGTAAATACCTCTTATGTTACATCATCCCATCAGTGTTAACTCAATAACTAATCTACTATGTCAGAAATAAGCAAACATACTGTTCGCTAGCTGTCTAGAATTACAAAATCCGACATGCCCTTAACAGTGGTTGGAAGGCTTGCATGCTGGGACTTGTACTTCCACAATAATCAATTAGGCATTGGTTGCTAAAGTGCAGACTCTATCAATCTGCAGTACTTCTAACAATTTAATATGTCGACATCAAAGTTAGAAAAATCTTTCTAATGACCCCAAGGCCATCTTAACAGCACGTTAGGTCCTGGGCAAAGTAATGCACTGGGGTCTGTAGCCACACATTTACGGGAACCTATTAAACAAAAACCATAACATGCCTCAGCTGCGGTACTGCACCCTCTCTGCACATGCTTCCATACAGTGAATGGCTGTCAGCACTCTGATTGCTGGATAGCTCCAGCCATCCACCAGTCAGCATGCAGACAGCCATTCACTGGAAGAATGCTGCTTTGATGCTCTGATTGTGTGACCACCACACACCCCAGCTAGAAGGCCCCTAGAATTGTGAGTCCCTGAAGAGCTGCACAGTATTCCTATACGTTAAGATGGCCCTGCACATTTCTTCCCACACTAAGCAAACCTAGTTATTGCAACCTTTCACTGGAATTTAAGCTTTCCTATGCCCTTCATTAAAGAGAGGGATAGTTTCTCAAGCATCTTATGTTCTTCTAATAATTAGGCACCAAAAACTGTAACCCAAATTATCATATATTTGTAAAGCACTGCACTACATGGTGGTACTAATACTTTACCAAACACTGCCAATGAACATAGCAGTGTGTTTATAGATCACAGGGAAAACAAAATAAACACCAGGGAGAAATCTACTGAAGCCTGGGGAGGACATATCAACTCAATATACTGTAGATAGGTTCTTTGTTCACATTGTCAGACTTTATTCTTCTCCTAGCCCCCCCACGAGATATGCAGGAGAAGAGAAGCAGGTGGCCACTGAGGGTGGGGCAGGATAAGCTGTATCGTGATGCCCCCATCACCAAGCAAAGCAGTGAATTGCAGCATCCCACAGGAGGTGCATGAACATGATGATGCAAGCAATTTGCTGGGAAGTGGGTGGCATACGGGAGGGTGAACTGCTCTCCTGATCATTGAGCGCATACAAAAAGACGGCCCTGACTCACACCCTATTACATTCCCCCATGGTGTATTGTTGGACCAATGACATAAATTGGTTGATTGCATAGGCTACCAAAGGCCTGATGTGAAGCTAGTGACAGAAAAGTATTAGATTATTTCCTATATATTCATTAGTTTTCTAACTTTAATTCAGCTCTAGTGAGATTGCCAGAGCTGACACTACAGTGTTTCCCAATATAGTAAAATATTGCTGAGGCAAAATGCCTCAAAAAACAAAGTCTGTTAATAGCAGTGTAAGGGTGGCGGTACCGTGTAGTGTCTGCTGCCGTGCAGGTGTACCGCGCTCCTTACCTCAAGTTTTCTTCCTCTGTTCCCGACCGCGCGTTCACTTCGTCTGGTGAAATCCTTCCTTTGGACGTCAAGACAGGGACTCAGCCTGGAGGGCCCGACGGCTAGGGGAGAAATAAACACTATCACCGTGTTTCCATTCCTTCCGCGACGGGGAAGAGGGCACATCGGGGTGGCCGCAACGTTCACCGGTTAGGTGAATGTCATCACTGGCCCGCGGGCCTCAGCCACCCAAACGTCACCTACTCGGCACTTGCGCACCTAGGTGAAAGTGAGCCCACTAGGCCTAGCGGGGCCTCGCAAACCGACGCTCAACGCGGACTAGGACACACACACACAGAGTATACTCACACTGGCACTCTTGTCAGCTTGCCTGCCACGGGTCGCTTTTCCTGGAAAGAGAATGACAGCAGCCTCCCTACAAACTAATAAATGGGCAAACAATGAAACTGAGCCGATTTACCATAAACTCTAAACAGTGCAACCTGGTTAGCTACTACACCTAACTCCAGCAAACAGTACAAGCACGTACAGGAAAACAAAATGACCATTGAACAAAATGTGAGTTACCTCTAGTCCGGTTGGTGGAAGATTCAGCCGCTTCGCGCCGGTCGACAATTGCCTGCGCAAACTAATTCCCTACGGGGGCCACCGCCAACTCCAGAGTCACGGGATAGGCCGTGTGAGGCCGGACAGTCTCTCCACAGCCTTTCCGAATACTAAAGCGGTGTACAAAATACGAGGGCGAGCCAGCCCTCCGCCCCCGCCCCGATTGAGCTACCGTACAGCCCACCCGCTGGGGGTACCCCCCCCCCCCCCCGATCTCTACTGTGAACTTCTCCCATGGTGTGCCCACCCTGGAATAGAGCTCCCTACAGCAGATGCCACAATCCAAATCCTATCTAGCTTCCCCGCGGCCTACTGCCGATATTGCCCCTCGGGCCTATTGCCCGCCTATCTAGGGCCACAGGCCTAGTGCCTGCCTACCAATGGTGGTGTAGTCCTGGCCTAACGCCAAGACTACTTATACAAGTTGTGGACGCTTTTCTCCTATCTGTGGCACAGGCCTAATGCCTGACTGCAGCCTCAGGCCTCGCGCCTGCCTACTGGGGAATAGTAACCTTGGCCTAATGCCAAGATTACTTATAAATGTGGGGCCTTCTCCTCCTAACTACTGCTCAGGCCTGTTGCCCGTCCGTGGCCACAGGCCTAATGCCTGACACCCTGGTGGTCTAGGAGGATAAGCTGTTGGCCCAAGGCCACCTACCCAGACTGTAGGGAGAGGCTGCAGTGGGGACCTTCGTTAGCTCTTTTGCTGCCCACACACTGCAGCACTCTTCGCCGGACCTCCGCCGCTGGATCCCGGGCTCCGCCTCCTCTTCTTCCTCGGCCGCCACTTCCTCTTCTTCCCGCCGCCGGCTCTTCCTCCGGCGCCGTGTCTTCTTCCGCTGCCTTCTTCTCTTCTGGAGCTCTCTACCGCTCCGGCTCCGGCGCCCGACAGAGCTCTCCCGCTCCGCAGCATCTGTTATATGATGCTGGGAGGGGGCAGAGCTATGACGCGACGAGCCCTGATTGGCTCGTCGCGGCCCGTTCCTATTTGCTGACCGGGCGTGAGCCCCGAATGGTTCCCGCCCGGCGCCAAATTCAAATGTTTGTGACGCGATTGGAGGGGCTTGAATCCCAGCAGATGCAAGCACCTCCGTCCGGGAAGCTCGCCGCGCTGCCACATCCCGCCGTGTACCGCCGCCGCCCACCCAGGGAAGACGGAGGTAAGAGACCTCCCTTGTTCCCCCAGCCTGGTGCCCGCTCACATTCCCCCCCCCCTTGTTTCCTTTGTATTCCATACAAAGATGCGAGCTGTCGCCCACTCAAAGTTTGGATCTGCAAAACGGGGGGCTGGCACTCCCAACATCGTTCGGGTGGAACGCCTAGGCAGAGTATCTGGGGGCGAAACAGATCCTTCTGGATCCGCGGTCTCTGCTGATCCTTCCGACGGCAAGGGCTCTGGTGTTACATCATATGGAGGAACCCACCAATCATCTTCATCCAGTTTAGGGGTGGCTACTGGAACCGCTTCAAGGGGAGACACATCCTCGAAGAGGCAAGGGCGCAGCATGTTCCGATGTAAAGTGCGGACGTGTCCGCTTCCGTCTTCTGCCTTCACCTCATATACCGGGTTGTCAGGAGACACCCGCTGCTGTACAATATAAGGCATCACCTCCCATCGCTCGCTCAACTTGTTCCCAGGTCGCTTCTCTCGAACTAGCACCCTTTGACCCTCGGCAAACGGTCCTCCCAACGTCCGTCCAGGGCTAGGATGCAGTTTGGACCCAATGTTCCCCGCCGCCACATCCCTGGCAAAGTTTAGGCACCGTTTCTGCTCCTTGATCCATCCACTGTGCGTCCACCGATCATCCTCCACGGGTAGGGACAGATCAAGGTCTTGCAATTCTTTCCCTGGTCGGCCAAACAGCAAAAAATATGTTGAGAAACCAGTGGTCCGGTGTACCCTATTGTTATACACCCATACCAATTCCGGAACGAAGTCAGGCCAGCACCGCTTCTTTGTGGCCTCTAGGACCCTCAACATCTGTAGCAAAGTCCGATTAAATCACTCAGGTTCCATTTCCCTGCGTCCTTGATTTAGGCATGCCATAGGTGCGGCACAGCCGCTCCATTACCCAGCACCTTGATCAGAATGGATGCGCTCCGGGCAGCCATATCTGCGGATAAAATGTTCAACAATAGCCTTGGCCGCCGTGTCAGCCGTTTGGTCCATGGTAGGGACAACTACTGTAAATTTAGTAAAGTGGTCGGTCATCACAATAGCATATTGATACCCTTGCACCGACTCCCCTGTCAAAGCACAGTCCACCATAAGGAGTTCAAGGGGTCTTGTGATACTAATGGTCTGTACCGGTGCCCGCTGCTCGCCACCCTTCGTGACAGCACATCTTCTACATGTCTGGCATACCCCTTCAACCAGTGCCTGCAAGCCTGGGAAGAAATACTGACGACGGATCCACTGTAACGTCTTCTCAGCTCCGAAATGGGCCCCTTCTTCATGCGCTTCGGTCACCAGAGCACAGGCTAAATCTTTAGGGAGAACGATCTCCCACACCTTCCGAAGCTCCTGCTCAAGATAAGTCTGACGACATAACACCCCTTCCCGTATGGCCATCCGATCCCACTGATGTAGCAGCTTCCTACCCCATGGGCTAAGTTGTAGTCTTTCCGAAGAGGAAGGCCAGTGATCCCGTTCCTTCCACCTGTGGACACACTGCACCTCCTGATCCCGTCCTTGTTCTATAGCCCAGTCCGGCAAGGTCTTCTGTAGTAAAATTCCACACATCATCTTTGGTTCTGCCAAAGAGGGAATCATCCTGGCAAGGTCAGGGATCTCCTGTCCTTCTTGCTCCTCATCTGTGGGACCAGTAGGTAACTCCACTGGATAGCGGGACAGGGCATCCGCATTCGTATTCGTCTTTCCTGGTCGGTATTGAATTTTGAATGAGAATTTTGCCAAGCGAGCCACCCAGCGCTGTTCCAGAGTGCCCAACTTGGCTGTATTCAGGTGTGACAAAGGGTTCTTATCTGTGACAACTTCAAAGTCGGCGGCGGTTAGGTACTCCGCAAACTTTTCGGTAATCACCCAAACGACCGCCAGTAGCTCCAGCTTGAATGAACAATAGTTGTCTGGATTCTGCTCTGATTCTAGGAGGCTCTGGCTCCCATAAGCAAACACTCGTTCCTGGCCCTCCTGTATCTGGGAGAGTACAGCCCCCAGTCCTTGGTGACTCCCATCGGTGTATAATATAAAAGGCTTATCAAAGTCGGCATAAGCCAGTAATGGAGCCTGGGTAAGGGGCCTGTTTCAGACAAGCGAAGGCATCCTCCTGAGCATGAATCCATGCCACCGCTCTGTTCCGTACATTGGTAGCAACACCTCGCAGTAATTCATGTAGTGGTCCCGCGATCTTAGCAAAGTCCCATATAAACCGCCTGTAGTAGCCCACCAATCCAAGAAATGCTCTCAACTCCGTCACATTGCCCGGAGTCTTCCACCCTTGGACTGCGGCAATTTTGTCGGGGGTGGGTCTCACCCCTTCCTCCGAGACCACATGTCCCAGGTATTCCAGACTGGACTTCAAGAGATGGCATTTCCTTGGTTTTAGTTTGAGACCGTACTGCTCTAATCGTTGGAGCACTTGTTCCAATCTATGCAAGTGTTCCTCCAAAGTAGGGGCAAACACTATGATGTCATCCAAATAGATAAGAATTGCCTCAAAGTTTAAGTCTCCGAGGCAGCGCTCCATAAAGCGTTGGAACGTGACCGGTGCATTGGAGAGCCCAAAGGTCATTCGACAGAAATCAAAGAGTCCCATGGAAGTGATGAACGCTGTTTTCGCCTGATCTTTTTCCGCCACGGACACCTGCCAGTACCCACTGGCCAGATCCAGCGTGGAAAAATACAGAGACTTTCTCAAAGCAGCCAGTGATTCCTTGATACGGGGCAACGGATAGGCGTCCCGAACGGTGCAGCTGTTCATTTTCCGATAATCCACACAAAATCGAATCGTCCCATCCTTCTTCACCAAAACAATCAGGGCAGCCCATGGACTCTTACTCTTCTTGATGACACCGTTGGTCAACATTTGCTGAATCATAGTTTTGACCTTCTGGTACAGCTTTGGGAGAATCTGTCGATATCGCTCCCGAGCAGGCGAATTGTCTCCAGTGTTAATTTCATGCTCTATCTCCGTTGTGTGACCAAAGTCTTCCTCGTTACGTGAAAATTATTTCTGTTGTGCCCACAGCATCTGCTCCACCCTGTTTACCTCTGCTTTACTAAGGCCCTCCAGTGATACGTCCATTTGTTCCAGACTTACTCTCCCATTCCATTCAGCGGTTGGCTCTTGTTTCTCCGCGATGGTGACGGCCAACGTTCAAGGCTCACATGCATCAGGCCTTAGGGTAACTCTGGGGCCAGGTTCGATACCATCCTCAGGAATAGCCTCCAGATGGGCCAACACCGATCTAGCAGGAATCTTGATCAGAGAGTTTCCCAGGTTGCACACGCATAGGGGTACAATGCCATCCCTCACTACCGCTATGGCTCTGGCAAGCAGCAAACCGGCCTCCACTTGTCTGAACCAACAAGGTTCTATCAAAATCTCTCTCCCTTCCAACCGCTGCTGCGAACGGACGGGCAATTCCAGGACCACCTCTCGTCTTGCTGGGATCCTCACCTTTTGATTATGACGTGTCTTGATCAGACCTAGAGGATGCAAAGACTCCACGGAGGCGGCCTCTTCATTCTGCCAGACGACTCCTCTGAAAAGTTTGTTGTACTGGTTTCTGTACTCCGAGGTACTTCCAGTACTGTGGACCCTTGTCTTGAACGAGAACTTGGTCCAGACTCCGAAGGATGTTCATCCCTAGGATCACCGGTCCATGTTGGAATTCTTCTCCACTGACCACTACAAACCTTTTCTTCCCGAGGGATTGTCCATACACCTCCACCTCGATCCACACAACCCCCTTTACGGGAATAGGGCAATTGTTCGCAGCCTCGAGGGTCACCCAATTCCCGACACTGGTCGTCGTAAGATGGGCATAGTCTTCTTTAAAACATTTTTCAGACATAGTGGACATTTGTGATCCCTTATCCAAAAGACAATGTTGATCCCTCCCTCCCAACTTCGCTACTACAGTGGGACACTCACCAAACAAATCGGATGAGTTGACGACATCTACTCGCTCGCCTTCCCCCCCGCAGATTGTCCCGCCACCGCGAGGGACCTCAGTTTAAAGGTTTCCTGCGCCCTTATCTGCCACATCGGCGGACTGGGCAGTCTTGAGCAAAGTGTCCAGGCTCCTCACACTCCCAGCACACCAATTCACGGGATCCCCTTGGGCGCACCTCCTCTCCCCGACGTCCAGTAATCTCCTGTTCTCTTCTCTTCCGAGGGGACTTTTCTTTATAACGATCCTCGTCATCCCAACCCCTCTTCTGTTGGTCGACGTCTCGACTCTCCGCCCATTCCACTCTCTGCCTTAATTGGGACACCTCTTCCTGGACGAGCAGTAGTGTCATGGTTAATTTTTTGATGCAGCCCTCCAAAGGACTAACCTCCGGTGTCCGAACTCTATCTACCAGTTGAGCTTGTTGTGTGGACACGGCGCTGGAACTAAATTCCGCATTTTCTTCCTTCTTCAGCGCCATACCTAATACTTCAAAGAAGGTAAGCTTGTCATCCCCATCGACCTTGTCTTGGAGATAGTTCCGCAGGGACCTACTCCTCAGTTCACCAATTAGGATACCCCTCAAGGTTGAATCCATCATCAATTCCTCATCCTCCCTTGTCTGGATCTCGGTCATATATTCCTGTATCGCATTGGCGAACTGGGAGATGGTCTCGTCCTCCCTTTGGACCCGCGCAAAAACGCCCTTTAGAATTTTGAAGATGTCTACCAGGCTCCTCCTGAGCCTTTTGGGGCGTACCCGTACCGTCTTCCGGGTGTCACCAGTTAGGACCTTCAACGCCAAATTTACTTGTACGCTCTATGGGATCTGGTAAAGTTCGATAGTGGTCTCCAGCTGTTCGATCCATTCTGTCAGGGGCATATTTTGTCCATCAAACTTGTCTAGATGGTTCGGGGCCGCCCCAATGGGTAGCTTGGCCCGAAACTCATCACTGTCACTCTCCGACTTGTCCTTTCGGTCCATCCTTGCAAGAGGATCCTGCCGACTATGCCAAATCTAAGGGTGGCGGTACCGTGTAGTGTCTGCTGCCGTGCAGGTGTACCGCGCTCCTTACCTCAAGTTTTCTTCCTCTGTTCCCGACCACGCGTTCACTTCGTCTGGTGAAATCCTTCCTTTGGACATCAAGACGGGGACTCAGCCTGGAGGGCCCGACGGCTAGGGGAAAAAGAAACACTATCACCGTGTGTCCACTCCTTCTGTGATTGGGAAGAGGGCACACCGGGGTGGCCGCAACGTTCACCGGTTAGGTGAATGTCATCACTGGCCCGCGGGCCTCAGCCACCCAAACGTCGCCTACTCGGCACTTGCGCACCTAGGTGAAAGTGAGCCCACTAGGCCTAGCGGGGTCTCACAAGCCGGCGCTCAATGCGGAGTAGGACACACTCAAACAGAGTATACTCACACTGGCACTCTTGTCAGCTTGCCTGCCACGAGTCGCTGTTCCTAGAAAGAGAATGACAGCAGCCTCCCTACAAACTAATAAATGGGCAAACAATGAAACTGAGCCAATTTACTCTAAACTTTAAACAGTGCAACCTGGTTAGCCTAACTCCAGCAAACAGTACAAGCACGTACAGGATAACAAAATGACCATTGAACAAAATGTGAGTTACCTCTAGTCCGGTTTGGTGAAAGATTCAGCCCCTTCGCGCCGGTGGACAATTGCCTGCGCAACCTAATTCCCTACAGGGGCCACCACCCACTTCAGAGTCGCGGGATAGGCCGCGTGAGGCCAGACAGTCTATCCACAGCCTTTCCTAACACTAAAGCGGTGTACAGAATACGAGGGCCAGCCAGCCCTCCGCACCCGCCCCGCAAATGGCCCCGAGCGAGCTACTGTACAGTCCACCCGCTGGGGGTACCCAGCCAGAGAGGGGGATCTGTATTGTGAACTTCTCCCATGGTGTGCCCACCCTGGAATATAGCTCCCTACAGCAGAGGCCACAATCCAAATCCTATCTAGCTTCTCCGCGGCCTACTGCCGAAATTGCCCCTCGGGCCTATTGCCCGCCTATCTAGGGCCACAGGCCTAGTGCCTGCCTACCAATGGTGATGTAGTCTTGGCCTAATGCCAAGACTACTTATACAAGTTGTGGCCGCTTTTCTCCTATCTGTGGCACAGGTCTAATACCTGACTGCAGCCTCAGGTATTAGACCTGCCTACTGGGGAATAGTAATCTTGGCCTAATGCCAAGATTACTTATAAATGTGGGGCACCTCTCCTCCTAACTACTGCTCGGGCCTATTGCCCATCCGTGGCCACAGGCCTAATGCCTGACACCCTGGTGGTCTAGGAGGATAAGCTGTTGGCCCAAGGCCATCTACCCGGACCGTAGGGAGAGGCTGCAGTGCGGAGCTTCGTTAGCTCTTTTGCTGCCCACACACTGCAGCACTCTCCGCTGGACCTCCGCCGCTGGATCCTGGGCTCCGCCTCCTCTTCTTCCTCGGCCGCCACTTCCTCTTCTTCCCGCCGCTGGCACTTCCTCCGCCGCCGGGTCTTCTTCCGCCGCCTTCTTCTCTTCTGGAGCTCTTCACCGCTTCGGCGCCCGACTAAGTTCTCCTGCTCCGCAGCGTGTTATATGATGCTGGGAGGGGGCGGAGCTATGACGCGATGAGCCCTGATTGGCTCGTCGCGGCCCGTTCCTATTGGCTGACTGGGCGCAAGCCCCGATTGGCTCCCGTCCAACGCCAAATTCAAATGGCCGTGACACGATTGGAGGGGCTTGAATCCCAGCGGATGCAAGCCCCTCCGTCCCGGAAGCTCGCCGCGCCACCACATCCCACCGTGTACCGCCGCCGCCCGCCCGGGGAAGACGGAGGTAAGAGACCTCCCTTGTTCCCCCAGCCTGGTGCCCGCTCACAGCAGCATGACCTGCATTGTGAATTATAAAGAACAACCTATTTGTTAATACTGTATAGGGTCTGTTATTAGCAGCATGACCTGAAGTATGAATTATACAGACTGACCTACTGTATATGTGGACACTGTATAAGGTCTGTTGTTAGCAGCATAATCTGCACTATTAATTATGCAGACCAACCTACTGTATGCAGTGACACTTTCATATTTGGAGTAATCCGTTCCAGTGCACAATTACTAAAATGTTGTGAAACTAATGTTCCTTGGTATATTCTCGCCTGCTATTAGCAGTATAAGCTATACAGATACACTAATGCATTAACTAACAATGCAATAACTCTGTTTTATGCTAGAACAATTAATTCCAGTATAAAGTAACTGTGATTGAAAGATATATAATACAACTGTTTGAAGTGTCAGCTCACTTATATAATTGTGGTGTAAATATGTCTTTGGAAAACCAGGGTGCACAATTCCCTGTATAAGGATTAGTCTGTAATTGAACAGTTGTCACTACGCAAGTTATTACAGATACACATTGTTTCTCATACTTACCGGTTACATGCAAAAATGTAAAATGAGACTTATTAACATTCATTGAGAAATAATAACAATGTTTGTTAAAGTCATCAAATAGCCATATCAGTCAAATGTTTATCCGTTACCAACTTGAAAGAAACTTGTTGCCAAATGACAATGACAAGTTATTCATTTACTCTTACACAGGGCCAAATTCAGAGTTGATTGCAGAAGCAAATTTGTTAAAGTTGGGCAAAACCATGTGCACTGCACGAGGGGCAGATATAACATGTGCAGAGAGAGAAAGATTTGGGTGGGGTGTGTTCAAACTGAAATCTAAATTGCAGTGTAAAAATAAAGCAGCCAGTATTTACCCTGCACAGAAACAAAATAACCCACCCAAATCTAACTCTCTCTGCACATGTTACATCTGCCACACCTGCAGTGCACATGGTTCTGCCCAACTGCTAACAAATTTGATGCTACGATCAGGTCTGAATTAGGTCCCAAGTCATGACCTGGTAATAACCAGGGTTATTGTCACAGTTGAAAAGGTATTTGAATCACACATAGCTCAGTCACTCTCTTTCTCACACTGTGGGATTGAGCAGACCTGGATCATATTATTCCCTGAAATGGTAAGTACGGTATATAACATATCTCTCCTCTCACCTCGCAATCATATACAAGTGTAGACTAGTAGGGGTCGGACTGGATTTGAAATCGCAAGGAGTTGTATATATACCCTTGCGAGTGGACCAACAGTGTGTAACAACAGAAGGATGCCTAATAGGGGTGCTTGATGTAAAAGTTGGTGGCGCTCCCAGAGTCAGTGGTATCAATTATAGTAAACAAAGAAAAAAGAAAGACTCTATGTTGGGGCACACTTGATGGATATGAAATATGTTAAAACTTAACTTTTATTATGGTTAATCATAAAAGAAGAATGGAAACAGACTTACATACAAAAAACAGTCACCTTAGGTGGGGTTGAATGGTATTAGTATAAGGGGTTGACATGCCCCATGTTGACACCAAGCAAATTGTTAAGTGTACATAACAAATTCCAATATGCCTCTGGTGAAAAATATTAAAATCAAAGATATGTAAAATATCTTAGTATATCAGGAGTGTAATATCGTTACGGAGGAAAATGTTTTTCAATAATGGTAGATATACTCCTTGATATCGGCTCCCTCGGTATTTGTAATGTTTGCGCTATTGAAGCTTCTTTCTCTGGTAGGTGGTCTTGCAAAATTGTAGTTCTAATTGGTAGAATAGGTATAGAGGTAAGGCCAGTGTTGCAAGTGTGAGGGTACGCTCGGGTACGGAGTACCCTTAAGAATGTGGCAGCAGGTACGCAGTACCACCTGTCACACACTTTGCCATTGCCACAATTATAATGTGCCACAAAGCAACAAGACCATGGTGCTTGGCAGCATGATGGCTCCTCCCACTTTGTCAGGGTTACTGGGAGTGCGACAGTGGCTGTATTTTCCTGTTATAATGGAGTCATTACTCTATATTGTTATTAAATTGGGGGCATTACTATATATTTCTATTATACTGGAGGTATCACTATATATTTCTATAATACTGGAGGCATTACTATATATTTTTAGCCTTGCCTCCATAATCCCCCCCAAAAAGGGGCTGTATCATATAGCCACTCCCACTAGCAGCATGTGGCCACGCCCCATCACAACACATGACCATGCCTATCTTTTGTCACTCAGTACCCATAAGAAAATATTTCTACTTGCACCACTGGGTAAGGCCAATGTTTTCTCCACCACTTCTGCTGTTTGTTGATTATTGGAGCTACTGCACCTGATATTCCAAGGTAGTCACCTGACCTTGTACTGATCAGGCCTGTCACTGCTTTGCTTCCAAGATCAGACGGATTTGGGCGTAGCCAGTGAAGTATGGCAGTAGTACTATGATTCAAACAAATGAGAGAGCATGTGGTTTCGGCATTTATACCAAGTTGAGAACTTCTGCTCTAGTCTAAAGTCTACATTTATATAGTCACTGTTACAGCATAATGATACAGAATCGAGTGAACCATTGATGTATGTTTAAATCTGAAGTTTGTGTTCCGAGCCTGGAGCGGTGGCTGAGAGCAGGAAACTGGGAGGTTTTATGAAGTTCCTGTGCATGAACAGGTTACAGGAAGTAGAATGTTGGATGTTCTGAGCTGGATGCTGACTCAGGTTTGGTCAGTTTTGGGCTGGGACCAGTTATACTGAATGACAGGCTAGGAGTGGCTTCTAGGCTGGGACCGGTTATGCAAGATGCTGGGCAGGACTGGTAAAACTGGATACTGGGCGGGGGCCGGTTATACTGGACCAAGCGGGAACTGATGCCTGAATTAAGTAGGCTGAGTGGTAAAGCTGGAGACTGGCTGGGAGCAATAGTGCTGTGAACTGGTATCTAGCAGCAGTAGCTCTGAATCAACAGGCTCATCTGGGAGAACAGGAGCTGAGTGATATGGCAATGTAGCAACGTTGCACTTAAAAAATTACCAGTGTTACAGGAAGCTCTCTTATAGGGCTTGCATAGCTCCAATTGCTGTTTCCAGTCATGGGACCCTGTGCTGGTGTGCCTGTGGTTAGCAGGCAGTCAGGTGCTTGGAGGTAAGATGGCGGCGCCCAGGAGACTAAGTTGTGGGAGTTGAACGGGAAAAGACGCTGGGAGCCTGAGAATGAAGACATCGGGGGCAGACTGATGCACCAGAGGACTATGGAGACCCCTAAAACCCCTGCAGCAAGTGAGCAGACCAGCGGAGAGGTAAGTGCTGGGGACAAGGAGGTCGAGACCTGACAAACTATCATATCAGGTAGATGGATCAGCATCCACTGTCTCATCCACAAAAACCAGCACTTTTTAAATCTAAGGTCCACCTAGCTCTATCCTAATTGGCTGATTTTTAAACCCAATTATTTTTTTCTCCTGAGTTTTACAGGTTCTCTATGTGGCTTCTCTGACCGCAGCCCCATCCTGCTCTCCGCCAACAATTAGACCTGTATCTCCTAGTAAATCCCCAGCTCTGCTACTTATCCCTCCCTGTAGTGTCACCCTGCCACGTAGTGTAGACTCCATTGGGAGCACAAGTTTCCATGATTGCGCATCTGCATTTTTATGTAACAAACTACTATATTCCACTGTAAAGCAGAATGGCTGCCAAGAACCAGTGAGTCATCTTATCATTTACCTAAATATTGGTCTGCATTCAACAGATTTGCACATGGTCAGTGACCAGTGTACAGTCTCTTACTAGCATGTAGTGCCTACTTTATAGCCACACTTAGGCATCCATTTGAATGAAAAAACCCACAACCAAAATTTGGGGCTTTGCAGCAGTGCCGTAACTAGACATTTTAGCTCTGTGTGCAAGAAACGTCATCGGCGCCCCCACCCCCTTATGTAAAGTAGGGACAGTGCGCGCCGTAGATGTGCGTCAAAAATATAGCGGCATGGCTTCATGCGGAAGGGGTGTGGCCACAAAATAATACCAATTCATATCACGGTGCACGGTAGTCTCAATTATTCAAATTATGCCGCACATTAGCGGCATTCCACCAGGAAGAGCACATTTTAAACATTACGGTAGGTAGAGTCCCTTTTTACACATTACGGCAGACCGAGTCCCCTTTTACACGTTACGGCAGGCAGAGTCCAACTTTTTACACATTACGGCGGACAGATTCCCCTTTTTACAAATTATGTCAGACAGCGTCCCCTTTTTACACATTACGGCAGACACCATCCCCTTTTTACACATTACGGCAGACAGAGTCCCCTTTTACACATTACGGCAAACAGAGTCCCCGTTTTACACACTACGGCAGACAACGTCACCTTTTTACAGATTACGGCAGACAGAGTCCACCTTTTAACACATTACGGTAGACAGCCCCCTTTTTACACATTATGGCAGACAGCATCCCCTTTTTACACATTGCAGCAGACAGAGTCCCCCTTTTTACAAATTACGGCAGACAGTTCCCCTTTTTACACACTACGGCAGGCAACGTCCCCTTTTTACACATTAGGGCAGACAGCGTCCCCTTTTTATACATTACGGCAGACAGAGTCCACCTTTTACACATTAGGTAGACAGAATAGATAGGTAGATAGATAGACAGACAGACAGGACTCGGGAGCCGCAGCAGCGCACTGTAATTGGTGGCGGTGCCGCTGTAGCTGTCCCTCTCCTTCCACAATGGCTTGTCGCCGCCGCTGTAAATGCTGGGATGAGGCCAGCCTATGTGGAAGGAGAAGGACAGCTGCAGCGGCGCCGCCACCAATTACAATGCGCTGCTGCTGCTCCTGAGTCCCCCTCCCTCCTCCTCCTTCTCCCCTGCCCCTGGAGCTGCTGCTCCTCTCCGCGCACACGCAGGCGGCTTGTAATGAGTCAGTTTGACTCATTACAATGCCGCAGACTAAAGTCCCCTTGGAACGGAGATGCGGCCAGTTGCGCTCTCAGGGCGACTGCGCTGTGTGCCAGGCACACCTGGCACACACATAGTTACGGCCCTGCTTTGAACAGAGAGCAGATGAAAGGTTATGTTTATAAACCTTCTACAGTAACCCATTTAGCTGAGAAAAGGGTATGCTGTAGTTGGATTTCCTTTCAGGTCTGTTTCACTGATTTACTGCCTGTACCTTATCTACCTGAGACTTGGCTGAACCTTATCCATAACATAGTCAATATATTTATTCTACTTCATGGCTCTTGCACAATTGCTAGTTTTGCCATCAACAATATGGTTCTTGATTACCTTAAGACAGCTTTGACGTTGAGAAGGCGAGACAAAACTGGGAGTGTATTACAAAGTCATTTAAATATTCAGCGGCATAATCTCTATGAGGCTTCAAACACATATCTGTGGCCCTGCAGAAGGTGGTAGGGGTCCCATGTACCCCAAATACAAGTAGCTTATACTGGTAAAGTCTAAAAAGCATACTGATGGTCTGTGCCTTAGCTACCTTCGTAAGGGAACATTTTCAATACTATTTTGTTAAACCAAAGGTGGTTAAATACTTGCTGCTGGCTAGGTTTTCAACTAGTGTCTCCACTCTAGTTATAAGTCATTGCAAAAATGTACAGTATTTTCTAAATCTATATCATTTACTTGATGACTTCTCATTTTGTCAAGCTCCACTTTTACGACTATTCATCTAGCCTCTGTTATTCAATACTGTTCCTAGTTTACAATCAAACCCAGAGGAGTCAAGGGCCCCATACACAAGGACAATAATGCAGATTTCAGGCATTTGGCCCGATATATCGGATGAAATCGGGCATTTTGGAGGGGTTTCCGATCCGATCCGATGCGCGTTCCCGTGTGCATCGGATCGGATCCTCCAGATTGAATGTGCTGCACATTCAATCACGTCCGAACCCGCAGGCATGGCTGGGATCGCCCATGATACATCGTATGCAAAAGGACAGCATACGATGTATCTTGGGCGATCCTGCTCCCCGGGAGGCTGCCGGGGTGATCGCCTGCGACATGTCAGACGGACATGTCGCAGAAGTGTATGGGGCCCTTAACAATGTCAGTTCTATTTATTTGGTGCACCTGGAAAAAACAGAAAAGACATATCTAATCTGGTATACCATTTCCTGCTTGCTCTCCTTGATTCGGTAACAAGCTAGAGCCTGAGAAATTCAGACTATTCAACTTTAGTTCCTACCATCTTTCATACTGTGTTTTCCTCTGGAATTTATAATGTACTGAATGTAAGAGCTCTATTTAACCAAGAAACAGTGCTGCTAGCTGTATAAGTCATATCAATGAAACACTTTACACCACTGAAAAGCCATAATAAATGTGGCAGCCATTTTCTCGAAGTGATTATATTGTAAGGTCTCCACCATGTTGGTTGAGAACTCTAATACAAAACATTTGAAAACTATATATCATCCACTAAACACATGATCTCTATGCCAATATAATTATATCACTTATCAAACAATAAATATATTTTTCTATATATATATATATATATATATATATATGCTATATAGCTACTTTGTCCATGTATTTTTAGCAGGTCTTGATTAAGAGTTGTACACTATAGCACAACTGCAAGGAAGCGGCTGTGCAGTACCGTACAGCTCTGATGCAAACAGAGCCGTCTTAACAGCAGTGTAGGCCCCTGGACACAGCAATGCACTGGGGCCCCTACCCATCCCCCAGCAGTAGGGGTGGGGGGTGCTGTCAGCAGCAGCTTTGATGTCCCGCGGGTGGTAGGGGGTGTTCTATCTTTCGCTCAGCATATAGGACCTGGAAAATTATTTCTGCTAATTACTCCTTTACTGCACAGATGGGCAGGAAGAAGAACACTAAACTGTAGAAGGGGACATTTGGCTGAATGAAGTGGCCCTGGTACGTGACTTCCAGGGTGGTAGGGAATGCTTAATACGTAGGGGAGGGGTGGATAGTGGAGTGGGCTTAATATTCATAATTTTCTGGTGGGAGGGCAGCTTGCTTTACTGCAGATATCTCTGGTTCCTGGAAATAGATTTCTTAGCTTTAATGGGATAAAAAAAACTAGAGAATTACACCTTTCAGGAGGTTCTGGGGACTTGGGGATCAGAGATCAGAAGTCAGAGCAATACACCAACAAAAATATAAAACTGCATACCAGGCGTGTGGAGCTGGAGCAGGGACCAGCTGCTGGAAGGCTGATATCTCTGGTTCTGGGCATAGTAGAGATAAGCTGCCAGTGTTCCCTAAAAGAGGAGAGTCCCAGCTTTTAGAGTATATCCTTAGAAAAACTCTAAGTCAGACAGAACCCGAGATATCTGGCTGGGAAGAACAATTAACAGACTTGGATGGGGACCACTGCTTTGAAGTCAGATATCTCCGGTTCCCCAGGGCCGATTTTCAAAAATCTGGTACCCCTGGAAAGAGGGGACCCTCAGCTATCAGCCTAGGGCCCTTCTACTCGTGGGGCCCTTGGGCAAGAGCCCATTGAGCCCATACGAAAAGACGGCCCTGGATGCAAATGCAGCAGGAGGTGTCTGGGGAAAATAGATGCCTCCTGACTGCTTCCGTGGTTTCAAGATGCACCATCATATCACATTGCATGAGCATCAGTTATCTGAGTAATCTTCAGGTTACTCCAATTTCCTTCTCAGATCCACAGCCAAGGTCAGTATATCTGTGACGCCAGGAGCAGACACCTCAGCACTCCCAGAAAACAGAGGCTACACACCTCCATTTTGAGGAACAGGTATGGTCGCCGCCCCTCCCTGCCCCAAATGCCCTCAGCCTGTTAATCAGACTGGGGCTTAGGAGGCACTGCGTGCGGTGTCCCCACCATCAGACTTGTATGCTAACCATCGGGTTAGCATACAGGTTTGAATTAGGCCTTAGTTCATCTTTGAAATAGTCTCTGTCGTTCCTCTTAATTAGTCCCTCCACATAGGGCATATCTCTCTATAAATAAAAACAGAAAGGGGGCACAGAATAGCGACGCATGCTTAAACAAAATATCTTTAATACAGGTTGGGTCTGATATGCCAGCGGTCGGGATGCCGGCGATCAGAGTACTGACCATTGCATCCTGATGGTGAAAATCCCGACACAGGCATGGTAAGTATATTTACATTTTCTTACTGTGCCCCTTACCCTCCCTTCCTGCAGCATAACCCTCCCTGGTGGTGTCTAAACCTAACTCCCCCTTTCAGCAGCCTAAACCTTACCCTCTCCCCCTCCACCCCGCAGCCTAACAATAACCTTCCCCAGAGTTTCCTGAACCTACTCCCCCTCCCTGCAGTCTAAATCTAACCCCCCTCCCCGCAGCCTAACTCTAACCCTCCACCCACAGCCTAAATCTAACCCCACCCCCCTTCTCCCCACACTTACCTCTCTGGCAGCTTTGCAAACACTTGTTCAGGCGGGATTTCGGCGCCTAGATTGTGATCATAGTCAGGATGCCGGCGTCGGCATTCCGAGCAGTGGCGGAATTCCTGTGTCGTTATCTAGAGTGCCAGAATCCTGAGCGGATCCCATTTAATACAGATTAAAAACATGTACACTCAATAATTAATGAAGTGTATTGAATTTAGTAGTCTTGTGGATCTTGGGAGTCTCATTGTATGTACACAAACACCATACCTATGGAAGACAAAAACTGAAGTGCAAAAAAACTGTTTAATTGCACTAAACACATAATTTCAACATACTGTACACATGACCCATCACAAAAATTCAGAATTAAACCATTAAGTTAGACACTAAAAAAGAAACAAAGTTACAACTGGTTAAAAAATGTGCTAAATATGCAGTAACCTTGAAAAAGCTATAAACAAGAAAAGTGTTGGATTGGTTGATAGAACCATGAAAATCACAGTATGAAAAGGAACGTTATTGTAGACTTACGATTGTTAACTCTCTTTCTGCGAGGTACATTGGTTCCACAGGAAAACATTGGGGGTGTAGAGTGGATATTGATCCAGAGGCACCAACAGGCTACAGCTTTAGGCTGTCCCAGGATGCATTGGGGCCTCCTCTATAAACCCCACCTCCAGCTACTGGAGCTCAGTTT
Source organism: Pseudophryne corroboree (assembly GCF_028390025.1). Lineage (NCBI taxonomy): Eukaryota > Metazoa > Chordata > Amphibia > Anura > Myobatrachidae > Pseudophryne > Pseudophryne corroboree. Next base: position 995,301,746 of record NC_086444.1, on the reverse strand, counting down.
CATTAACCAGTCAAATGCAGGAGCAGGCAAGAGAGAAGGCAGATGTTAGTCACATAGAACCACATTCAAACGACAGGAAAATGTACCAGCGGGTAATGCCATACAAACCCATAGAAGCTAGGTGCCTCGCAGAAAGAGAGTTAACAATGGTAAGTCTACCATAACTCTCCTTTTCTGCAGCAGGATACATTGGTGTCCACAGGAAAACATAGGGGATGTCCTAAAGAAGTTCCTCAAGGGAGGGGATGCGCCTTAGCGGGCATGAGAACCCGGCGTCCAAAGGAAGAATCCTGGGAGGCGGAAGTATCAAAGGCATAGAACCTAATAAACGTGTTAACCGAGGACCACGTAGCCGCCTTGCACAATTGTTCTGTGGACGCACCACGGAGGGCCGCCGAAGAGGGTCCAACAGACCGAGTAGAATGGGCTTTAATAGCAGCAGGAGCTGGAAATCCAGCCTGCGCATAAGCTTGTGCAATAACAATTCTAATCCATCTGGCCAAAGTTTGCTTATTTGCAGGCCAGCCACGTTTGTGGAAACCAAACAGTACAAAAAGGGAATCTGACCTCCTGATAGAGGCAGTCCTCTCCACTTAAATATGGAGAGCCCTTACCACATCCAAAGAACGCTCTTTGGAAGACCAGTTGATCGCTCGCTGCCGTTTTACGCAGCGATCAGGTCAGTACTGCGCATGCGGGTACAAACGGATCGTTGCTGGGCGATAGATTTAATGACGAATCCATTTGCGGACCGAAAGGAGATTGACAGGAAGAAGGCATTTGTGGGTGTCAACTGACCGTTTTCTGGAAGTGTTTGCTGGGCGGGTGTCTGACGTCAGTTCCGGCACCAAAAAGACTAAAGTGATCGCAAGGGCTGAGTAAGTCCAGAGCTACTCAGAAACTGCACAAAATGTTTTTGTAGAGCTCGGCTGCAAAGGCGTTCGCACACTTGCAAAGTGAAAATACACTCCCCTGTGGGAGGCGACTATGCGTTTGCACGGCTGCAAAAAATAGCTAGCGAGCGATCAATGAGGGCCAAAGGCTGGAACCACAATCTCTTGGTTAAGGTGAAAAGATGACGCCACCTTAGGCAAATAACCCAGTCGAGTTCGTAGAACTGCCCGGACACTGTGATAAATCAAATACGGTGGACGACAGGACAAAGCACCTAAGTCCAAAACCCGTCTTGCAGAGGCAATAACCAGCAAAAACAGGACCTTGGCCTTGAGCCATTTAAGGCTTGCCAACTCAGGTTCAAATGGAGACTCTTGCAGGGCCTTTAGTACAACAGTCGAATCCCATGGAGCCACAGGAGGGACATGGGGAGGCTGAATCCTAAGTATGCCCTAAGTGAAAGTATGAACGTCAGGTATAGACGCAATTTTTCTCTGAAACCATACCGACAAGGCAGATATGTGAACCTTGAGGGTGGCCAGACGAAGACTTGGGTCAAGGCCTCATTGCACAAAAGCCAGGGTTCTGGATGTACTGAATCGATATATATCATAATTCTTATCAGCACCCCAGGGGAAGTAAGAATTCCAGACCCTGTAATAAATCCGGACAGATGCCGGTTTGCGGGCTTTCAACATAGTCTAGATAGCCACTTCAGAAAGTCCTTTGGCCCTCAGAAGTGATGCTTCAAGAGCCACGCCGTCAAAGCCAGTCTTGGCCAGGTCTGGGTAGACACAAGGGTCCTGTACGAGGAGGTCCAGGTGTTGAGGAAGTAGAAGGGGTCTCTCTGTCGATAGATCCTGCAGGTCTGAGAACCACTGCCATTGAGGCCATGCTGGGTCGACTAGAAATAGTATTCCTCTTTCTTGATTGAACTTCCATAGTACCCTGGGCAGGAGACACTGGAGGGAACATGTAGGGCAGCCAAAAGTTCCATGGAACCACCAGTGCGTCCACGAATGCTGTTTGGTCCTTGATCCGAAGAGCAGAACCTTGTGATTGTGTCAAGACGCCATGAGGTCTACGTTAGGTAGACACCACCTGTCCACTAGGAGTCAAAAGACTTCTGAATGAAGACTCCACTCTCCGGCGTGCACGTCCTGGCGACTGATGAAGTCCGTTTCCCAGTTCAGGACACCCGGAATGAACACTGCCAATATGGCTGGTATACGGTGTTCCGCCCAAAAAAGGATTTTTGACACTTCCATTATTGCCATACGGCCTCAAGTACCACCCTAATGGTTAATGTATGCCACTGAGGTAGCATCTGATCGTACTTGAACAGGCCTGTTCTGTACTAGACCTCAGCTCCAGAATATTTATTGGAAGGAGTGATTCCTCCTTGATCCAACGACCTTGAAAAGAGTTTTGCTCCAACACCGCTCCCCATCCCCTCAAACAGGCTTCTGTTGTAAGCGGAATCCAGTCGGGGACCCAGAAGGGATGGCCCCTGCTCTTGCTGGTCCTGGATTCACCAGTTCAGTGACAGGCAAACCTCCAGAGTCAAAGAGATCATGTGAAATCTGATCCAATGAGGCAGGCCATCCCACTTGTACAGGATTAACCTGTGTAGTAGGTGGGAATGAAATTGAGTGTACTCTACTATGTTGCAGGTCAATACCATCAGGCCAAGTACTTGCATTGCTGAGTGTACAGACACTCTAAGACAACTGAGGAATCTTCAGGACTTTTTCTGGAGACAGAACCAGTCTTCTGATTGCGTGTGTCCAGAAGTGCCCCACCAAGTGCACCATGCTCTGAGCTGGGACCAGCGAGGACTTCTTCTATTTTATAAGCCAGCTGTGGGCTTGCAGGAATGTTACCTTCAGATGACAGAGGAGGACTTCGTGGGAATTTGCCAGAGTCATCAGGTCGTCTAGATACGGCAGGATGCTAACTCTCTGGCGACGGAGATGAGGCATCATAACAGCCATGACCTTGTGAAGATCCGAGGATCTGTAGCCAGTTCAAATGGCAGAGCCTGGAATTGGAATGGAGGTTGCCATTAGCAAACCGCTGGTGCAAAAACTGCTGGTGCGATATGGCAAAAGGTATATACAGGTATGCACCTTTTATAGCCAGGGATACCATATAGTCTCTGGGTTCCCTAGCCAGTACAATGGAGCAAAGTGTTTCCATATCAGACCTGGACAATCTCACAAACTTGTTCAATGATTTCAGATTAAGTATAGGCCGGAAGGACCCACTGAGTTTCGGGACAGAAACATGGTCGAATATTAACCTATGCCTCTCTGGGACCTAGGTACCGGCACAATCACTCCTGTACTCAGGAGGGAACTCACCACAGTTTGCACCTTTAACAGATCCAAAAGAAGGGCTGTAATTGCAAAACTGGCGAGAGGGACGTCTCTTGAACGACACAGAATACCCGTGAGAGACAACTTCCAGTACCCATCCGTCTGAAGTAGTCCTTAACTAGAACTGTAGAAGTTGGCCTCCTACCCTGGGATCCCCCAGAGGGAGGCCCGCCACATCATGCAGCAAGCATGTCATGTTTTGAAGCAGACTGACGGGCTGCCCAGGATTGTTATGCCTTGGGCTTTGTGGTTTTGGGAGCACAAGATTGTCTCGGGTATTCCTGACCTTTTGCATTCTCTTAAGGCCGAAAGGAACAAAAGGTGGTACCTATTTCCTTCTGTCCAGAAGGATTAGTAGTGTAGAGAAAAGCCGTTCAGACACTATTTTATTTAGGTCTACCCCAAACATCATGTCCCCAGTAAAGGGGAGTACCTCCAAGGTCTTTTGGCATTTAAGTCCACTTTCCATGAACTCAACCACAGTATGCGGTGAGCCAGGACAGACATATCCTCGGGCAGCTCTTCCTCTAAAGCCTGAACCCAAGCCTAAATACCTTTTGCAGCCCAGGAGGCAGCTATAGTAGGTATATGAATGGCTCCAGTAAAGGAGTATACAGACTTCAGGCATCCCTCCACACACTTATCTGTCAGTTGCTTCCGTGAGGTGACAGTGGCGACAGGCAGAGATAATGATACCACAAGGCGGGTGACGTGAGAATCCACCAACGGTGGAGTTTCCCATTGTTACATAACTCTACAGGGAGAGAATAGCGAGCCAAGGCTCATTTTGGCAGAGGGAAGTTCCTACCTGGATTAGACCAGGGTTTCTGTCTGATGTCCACAAAATGATCAGAATGGGGTAATATAGTTTTAACCACCTTCTGCTGTTTAAACTTATCAGTTTTCTTTGCCACATTAGTGGAATACTACTGCAGAAAGAAGCAATTATAAACTGATAACCAATAACCTCGAAAGAACCAGTGCGAAGACAGGATTTGCAAATGGACACCTCCTTGGTGTTGATTATTATCTCCAAGCTTGATTAAATGGTTGATGCAAATATCACCCCTGCTGCATCTTTGTATGCCGCAGCTGTGCAAAAATATTAATAAGCCACAGGAGGCATCTTATATAAAAGGTCTCCAACTGTTGGCTTCTCTGAACTGCTAATATTGGATCAATATCACGACCATCAGTTGCTGCATCTTACATCTGAGTAATGCTGCCCATACACCTAAAGATTTATTGCCAGATCTGGCTGGTTGGAATGAAAACCTGGTAATGGAGACACAGCATTGTGTAGGCAGCTTCCTGTCAGAGCTCCTGCTAATATCCTGATCTATCTCCTGTTTCCCTGGTGTTCTGTGGCTGAAAATTTCTGCAGGAGTGCAGTACTCTCCTCTGCACCAGCAGTGTGAATTTGGGGATCCTCTGTGCCAGGAGTCCTAACTTACTGGCTGGTGAAGTCTGTGACTGGATCCTGAGGAAGACTCTGCTCTCAGTGTGGCTGTTGCTCCTGCTGCAGCTCTGCCCTCACTCAGCTGCTGGGGCCAGTGTGCTCAGGGCTGGTGAGCTTGTATTATACACAGCACACATTCCACTGCCTGTCCCCTTCTCCCCTGGTGCGGATATTACTGAGCACATAGTATTACAGAGACAACACTCCCTGTGAATTTGGGACAGAGCTTTAACTATAACCGTAGTGCAGGGAAGAGCACTGTATGCCTGGCTCCCTCTCACATCTAGAACACATTTCCTGGACTCACACGCCTATGTTCTTTGGATGAGCCGAGCTCCTGTGTGTATAACTCTGCTCCCTTTCTACCAGTGGATCTTCCTCTTGCTCCTACAGTATATTGCTTCTTCCCCCTGCAGCCATGTTTAATCCTGTTCATACTTCTGAACATTCGGTCTCAATCATCCTGAAGGCTATCGCGGAATCCGAGCAAAGGGTTCTTAATATGTTTGGAGTAGAGACTGTTGCAGTAACTGGTTCTCCTGTGGGGTCCACCTGCCCGCCGGTGCTGCTACCCTCGGAACCTTTGGGGGAGCTTGTATCTGTGATGCCTGCCGCTCCGCTACAGTCGATGCTTAATGCTGGAGGTTCCTCCGACGAACGCATTGTGAACAAAATGGGGGAGTTGCGGATTCTTCCTGCGCATATTCACCGTTATTTGCAGTGGGTGATGGCGCGTGGGATGTCGGTGACTGCCTCCGTCTCATCGTTGGTGACCGTATGGACCTCCATTGCAATTTTCTTTGAGGGTCCGCAGTGTGACCTCCTTGATAATGGGGGAGAACGGTATTGTATCATTTCGCAGTTAATTGTGATGTTTGGGAGAGGGATGGTTCTCCATTCTACATTTACCGTGGAACTGTGGCCTATCCTCTTATCTATCTGGCTAATGCTGTGCGGGATGGTTGCTGGCTCCACTACCTTCCTGACTACTGTTCGTGTACCGCTAAATGACTTGATTCCAGAGTGGGCTTATCCTCCGGACTGATTTTCTTTCTTTCCAAGTCTGTATAATACCTCACTGGTAACCGGGTCCTTGGCTGTGTTCTATTTTATTGTTGATACTTTCTTAAATACTATGTTCTATTGTTTTTTGTATGTCTTACCATTGATATAATTTCGTTATTTGATGGTTCTAAGACACGTTTTATTTGACCATCGCTTATTTAAGGGTTACATATTTCTATATACTGTTGTTCCTGTAGGGTGCTACCAGCACTATTCCTTATATTTCCGGGTCGGTTATCATATCTCTATATTTGCATTTTCATTTTTTATTTTTTATTCTCATATGAGGGAGATCTACTCTATTTACTGTTCGGCGATATTTCTTCTTTTTTTTTTTTTATTTGCTCCAGTCACTTATTTTTTATTTATCCTGGTATTAGGGAAGGGAGGGAGGGGGGTGTTAGACAGTTAGGTCACGTAGTTTAATGGGGGGCGGGGGGGTTGGGGATCCAGGTATACCTAGGTTGGGGATAGGCTATACAGGGTGGGGGGTTTTGAGGTGGTTTGTTTTGGGGGGTTTTGTTATTTGTTCTGTATTGTAGGGATTTTTGTTTTATCTCTAGGAGCAGCAGAGGTCTTAGGATTTTAATTATTTATCTTTTTTTTTCTGTATACTCAGGCAGGTGTTTTATCTATAATTTGCAGTGCCAATACTTTTGTATTTTTCTACGCCTCATGGGTCAGTCTTTTTTATTTTTTTATTTTATCATTTTATCCTCAATGTGTGAGCTCACATGGCGCCTGTGGGCTCTTACTCTTACTGCTTATTGCTATAATGTGGGGCGTATTGTATATCCTGTACTATTAGACATGTACTGCAATTGTATTCTGTGTCTCCTGTCTGACCGTACTTCTGATTGCATCCTGCATACTTTACTATACCTGCCGGTATTGTTTGTTTTATATGTATACTTTTTTTTATTTTTTTTCATATTATTCTTTTTGGGATGTTCATTTAAAACTTTCAATAAAAAATACGCAATTTAAAAAAACCTGGTAATGGATGAGAGCAAATGACAATTGACCATTTGCTCCTAAATGTTGTAAAACTGACAAAAATGGTTGTTCAGACAAATTGTTTAAATTAAATGGATTTAACAAATTTGTCTGACCATTTTTGTCTGTTTTCCAGTGTTTGGGAACAAATGGTAATTCTCATTTGCTCTTATCAGAGCGGCCCTAACCAATATGATGCCCTAGGCAAGATTTTGTCTGGTGCCCCCTACCTAGCACCACTGCTAGTTCCGCCTCTGACCCTGCACTCCTTTCCCCGCACCATCACCCCTCACCTATAGCAGTCCTCATTTTGGTGCCCCTACACCCTAAATTTTAAATAGGAACAGTGTGCACATTCGACGCATAGCCCAAAAAGGGGTGTGTTCTTGCTGGGAAAGGGCATGGTCACACAATAGTAACCCCAATTCAAATTACGCCACAGAGTAGTGCAACTTTTTTCACATTTTATCATACGATAGTCTCCCTAATTCAAGCATCATACAGTAGTAACACTTTACTTTATATACGTTACTCCTTACAGTAGTGCCCCTTATTCACATTACTCACACTGAATTGCTCATTATTCACATTACACCACACCATATTGCTCTTTATTTACATTAGTCCACACATTAGTGCCCTTTCTATACATTATGCCACACAGTAGAGCACCTTATACACATAATGCCACACATTAGTAATGCATTTATACACATATCACACAGTAATGCCCGTTACACATATGACACACATTATTAATGTTCTTAGAAACATAATGCGCATTACATATTATGCCAGCCTTTATTAATGTCCTTATACACATAATGTCCCTTTTACATATGCCGCACATTATTAATGCCCTTATACACATAATAACACACATAATGCCCCTTACACATATGCCGAACACTACTGCAAAACCAACCTACCCGCACACAGCTCTCACATGGCCGCTAACACTGTGACCTCTTCCTCTGCTTGGATACAGATGTGTCCTCATACATCTTTCCTCAATACGCCATGCAGCAGGAGATGCCTGGCGTGAGTCAGCTGGCAGCTCTGCTTATGTTGGGCACCTATTTTTTGATGAAAATGCATTTTATTTGTGTAGCTAGGATGCACAAGCAGCTTCTGCTGATTAAACTGATATGCGGCATGCCTATATTCTGTGTGTGACTATGGCTGTAATCTGCATACAAAATGCTACGTTACAGTGATTTCCAGGAATACATTGTAATATAGCATTTTGTATGCAGATACAGCCGCAGTCATAAGCAGAATATAGGCATGCTGCATATAATTTTAATCAGCAGAAGCTGCTTGTGCCCCTAGGTATACCAGATGCCCTAGGCATTTGCCTAGGGCCAGTTCTGGCTCTCATCCATTACCAGGTTTTTAGTACAACCAGTCAGATCTGACAATAAATCTATAAGTGTATGGGTAGCTTAACTCTAAGGTTATTCAATGTCCACTAAATCTAAGCTGTCGTGGCCAATGAATCTGCATCTGAAACAGTACACCCACAAAATGAAGATGACACTCCTCTGTTTTGTACAATGCTCCCAGTAAAAAACTCCCAAACGACCACTGCATGTCAATCATGCTGCAACTCACAGTCCATTATGACTGATTTCGCAGCTGAATCGAGGCACATGAGCACTGCGTCTCTAACCCATGTGCAGTCCTCAAAACATCTCCCATTTGCAAATAAAACAGCGTTCATCTCTGATTCACAAAATCATCACCGAGTACCCAAACACAGCCGTAGAATGGCTGCTGCAGAGAATCTATTTGCTATATGTGAGCAAAAGGCATATATAAGCCACAAGCCCGTGGCAGGCAACTTTCCTTCGTGGTCCATTTTCTCTGGAACCAAACATTTTCGAACACTGCTCCCCAGCCCTGAAGACTGGCATCCGTTGTCAGTATTTGCCAATCTGCTATCCAAAAGGGTCTCCCCTTGTCTAGATGGTCCGTCTGTAGCCACCAAGCTAGTGACCTTTTTATGTTTACTGGAAGCTTTATCATCTGTCTTTTTATTGTCTGATGTCTTCAATTCCATCTGGTTAGAATGAGGTGCTGTAGGGGTCTGGAGTGGAATTGTGCATATTCCACCATGTCGAACGTTGACATCATCAGATCCATCAGTCGCATTGCTGCATGGACTGATACTGTCTGACTGTGCAACAATTCCTGAGTCATTACCTGTACCCTGGAGATCTTCTTTTCCGGTAAGATAATTATTTGTAGACTTGAATCCAATATGGCCCCCAAGTGAACTATCCATTGTGATGGATTCAGAAATCTCTTCTTCCAATTTATGAGCCATCCATGTCTCTGTAGACAAACTATTGTCTTTTGGAGATGATCCAAGATTAACTCCTGGGATTGAGCCAGGATTAAAAGATCGTCGAGGTATGGAAAAATTCTTATCCCCTGTTTGCGGAGATAGGCTGCCATAGCCACCATCATTTTGGTAAATACCCTGGGGGCTGTTGCCAGCCCAAAGGGCAAAGCCTGGAACTGAAAATGTTGCTGGAGGATGGCGAACCTGAGGTAACGCTGATGGGACCGTGCTATGGGCACATGCAGGTAAGCATCCTGTACATCCAGAGATACCATGTAATCTCCTGGTTCCATGGCCAAAACTATGGAGCGTAACGCCTCCATGGGAAACTTTGGAACCCAAATGTATTCGTTTAACCTCTTGAGATTGAGAATTGGTCGGAATGATCCATTTGGCTTCTGGATCAAAAACAAGTTTGAGTAAAACCCCCATCCCCTTTGTGTCAGGGGTACTGGGATAATTACCCCAGACTGAAGCAATTTCTGGACTGCTTCTTGCAAAGCCCTGGCCTTCGACTCTATACGAGACGGGCTGGTGCAAAAGAACCTTTAAGGAGGTTGCCTCTTGAAAGGGAAACCATAACCGAGAGATACTACCTTCTGCACCCAAGCATCTGTCATCGACTGCTGCCATATGTGTGCAAAGTGAAGGAGTCGGCCCCCAACCCTGGAATCCTCCAGGCGGAGGCCCGTACCCTCAAACTGATGGCTTCTGCTCTGGTTTGGAAGCTGGCCGTCTAATGGCCCACTGCTTCCTACCCCTAGCTGATTTATTGTACTGGGGTTGGTTAGCCTCAACCTATCCTTTAGATCTACCTTGCCATCGAAACTGCCAAAATTTTGACCCCCTCGGTTTAGGGTTATAACTACCCGGAAACTTAACCTTTTTGGATTCAGCTTCCGATTCCAAAATATCTGTCAATTGCTTTCCAAACAGAATATTCCCAATGAAAGGCAACGCTTCCAGAGCTTTCTTGGATTCTGTATCCGCTTTCCAAGTACGTAACCAGACTGCTCTACGAGCGGCTACCGTTAAGGCTGATGCTTTAGAACCAATCGTACCCATATCAATTGCTGCTTCTTCCAAGTATTGCGCAGCTTGTTTTATATAGCCTAGCTGAGACTCCTGCTCCCTAGAAGGTGTGGAGAGGCCATTCTCTAGTTCCTCTGCCCATTCTACCACTGCTTTCGCCATCCAGGCTGAAGCCATAGCTGGCCTTACCACAGCCCCTGAGAGAGAAAAAATGTTTTTCAAGAATCCATCCACTCTTCTATCTGTGACATCATCCAGTGAGGTAGACGGCAATGGTAAAACAGACTTATGCACAAATCGTACAACATGTGCATCTACCTTAGGAGGAACTTCCCTTTTTGAACAGTCCCCTGCTGGAAAAGGATAATAAGAATCCCATTTCTTCGGAATCTGATACTTCTTATTGGGTGTAGCCCACGGTCCTTCCATAATTTCCATCAGATCCTCTGACTCTGGAAGCTCCGTTCTAACCGATTTTGGACATTTAAACATAGGTGCCTTAGATTTTGACACTGCTTTGGCTGGTTCCTCCAGACACAGAATAGCCTTCATGGCATCAATAAGCTCAGCTATATCCTCTGTGCTGAAGCCCTCCAACTGATTATCATATGGGGTGTTTGAATACACTGTATCGTCATCTGTTGTATCATCTTGTGTAGTCTGTAACATCGATGTATCTACCCTGGTATTAATAGCCTGGCTACTTGTAGAAGCTGTTGGCATCAAACCATAAGAAGGGAGCTGAATGTATGGGTTAATAGTGTAACCTATTCCCGGGGGTGGAACGGCAGGTGTTAATTGTCTGCTATTGTAGACAAAGTCTGTGCAAACACACCCCATGGAGGCTCTACTGGTTGCTGCACTAGGGCCTGCTTTTTAGTTTGCTTACACGCAAAACAGTTAGCACATAACCCCTCATGAGTAACATACTGGGCTATTCCATCCAAAATCCCTATCTTACAAGATAAACATGTTAAGGGTGTAGGTTCCCCTGATAAAGTGTCCTCGTCACTTTTGCCGCTCACAGACATGGTAAATAATCTGTTTTTACAAAAGCTATACTCTCTGTGACTGAAAATCACTTATATAGATATAGAAGTGATATCAATCTGACCACAATCCGTGCACCTGATTGAGGTTCAGAAACAATACTTGACAAACATATAAAAGTCAGCAATCACACTAGCAGTCAGTCACATGTTAATTATTAGACATTGTTATATGAGAATATAATCAACCACAGAATACTTTTCTAGTATGTAGGATTACAATTAATGGACTTCTGTTTTAAACAGCTACTATCACAGGTTTTTTCAGACATGTTATGCAGAAAACAACAGTACTGTACAGGTCTCATATGCATTGTGTACCAAAATTAACTATTCATACTAACAAGTAGATAGAATTTTAGTACTGTATAACCCTTACTCAGAGTGGGATACAGGGAGACTAACCCCACTTCCAGAATCGATCAATACACCCGAAAGACGCTGAGTGGATTCAGACGCTACTGGTGTACACTGCTGCTCCGGTAACTGATAAGAGACACAGCCGCTCAATAACGGACCCAGACACTCAGAAAACGATGAGTGTAAGCAGACACTCCTGTCTGCGACCCGGTCTCAGCGGCCCCTAGTGTACACAATCACAGCGTCTAAGCTGCGAACGAGTACCCTCGTGGTAGCGTCTGAGACGGAAGTGAGGTCATCAGTTCATGGACAGGAGACGCACGGAAACTGGTCATGAACTGGGGGGAGGGGCGACCAGGAGAGCGTCTGACTCCCCACTGCTGACATGAACCACAAGGATCCCGGCCTCAGCCTAGTCCTGGCACCTATGATCCCTGCAGCATAGCGCTGGAGCAATTAAGAGTGGCTGCGCATCAGCCACTGTTTGGTAGTCTCCTCCAATACAGTGCGGCTGTGTCCGAATTCCTCTAGTAAGTGGAACCGATGCCTTACCTTCTCCCCATGCTCCGGCCACAACCTGGTAACGTCTGCTGGACCTGCTAGAACATCCGAAACAGACACCCGTTAAGACAGCACTAATACCCGCGGGTAAGCGTTGTTGCGACCTGGTGGGGAGTTGTTGGAGCGACTCTTTCCAGCATGCGTTTAAGACGCTTTTAGGAAAGATCACTCAAAACATAGTAAGACTATAAAAATAAAATAACAAAAGCTTAGGGCTGCCTTAACAGCAGCCCTGTGACCATGGTCCGGCTCCTGCCGCACCAAACAAAATACTGATTTGACTGAGTCGGTGGGCGGGTTTATATGGAGGAGCCCGATGCATCCTGGGTGGCCAGAAAGCTCGTGACTGTTTGGTGCCATTTCCGCTGTCGCTCCGGCATATCCCAATGTTATCCTGTGGATAACCTGTGGACCCAGCCGGAGTAAATTCTATTTTAACTGTACAGCCATGGCCAAAAGTCTTGAGAATGACACAAATATTAATTTTCAGAAAGTCTGCATATACTCCAGAATGTCATCAGATGAATTGCAAAAATTGCAAAGTACCTCTTTGCCATGACAATGAACTTAATCCCAAAAACATTTCCACTGCATTTAAGTCATGCCACAAAAAAAACAGCTGACATCATGTCAGTGATTCTCTTGTTAACATATGTGAGAGTGTTGACGATGACAAGGCTGGAGATAACTCTGTCATGCTGATTGAGTTAGAATAACAGACTGAAAGCTTTAAAAGGAGGGTGGGGCTTGAAACCATTGTTTTTCCTCTGCTAACCATAGTTACCTGCAAGGAAACACGTGCAGTCATCATTGATTTACACAAAAAGGGCTTCACAGGCAAGGATATTGCTGCTAGTAAGATTGCACTTAAATCAACCATTTATCGGATCATCAAGAACTTCAAGGAGAGAGCTTTAATAGTTGTGAAGAAGGCTTCAGGGCACTAAAGAATGTCCAACAAGTGCCAGGACTGACTCCTAAAGTTGATTCACCTGTGGAATTGGGGCACCACCAGTGCAAAGCTTTCTCAGGAATGGCAGCAGGCAGGTGTGAGTGCACAGTGAGGAAAGACTTTTGGAGGATGGCCTGGTGTCAAGAAGGGCAGCAAACAAGCCACTTCTCTTCAGGAAAAACATCAGTTACAGACTGATATTCTTCAAAAGATACAGGGATTGGACTGCTGAGGACTGGGGTAAAGTAATTTTCTCTGATGAATCCCCTTTAATTTTGTTTGGGGCATCTGGAAAAACACTTGTCCGAAAAAAGAAAGGTGAGCGCTACCATCAGTCCTGTGTCATGCCAACAGTAAAGCATCCTGGGACCATTCAGGTGTGGGGTTGCTTCTCGGCCAAGGGAGTGGACTCACTCACAATTTTGCCTAAGAACACAGCCATGAATAAAGAATGGCACCAAAACATCCTACAAGAGTAATTTCTCCCAACCATCCAAGAACAGTATGGCGACTAACAATGCCTTTTCCAGCATGATGCAGCACCTTGCCATAAGGCAAAAGTGACAACTAAGTGGCTCGAGGAAAAAAACATTAAACATTTTGGTCCATAGCCAGGAAACTCCACAGATCTTTTTTTTTTCCCCCAAAATATTTTTATTGAGGTCAAAAAGACATATTAAATCATAACAGGTAATGACATATAATTCGACTGCACCCGGGATCACATTAGCCACCTGGAACAGTCGTACATGGAAAGCAAAAGAAAATAGGATCTGAAACTCAAAACGAAGAACCTCATATTTTCACTTTTTATATAGGAACATCTAGATATATGTTATATCATAGTATTGTATAACCAAGTAGCAAAATTAGTAAACATAAAATATAATGGAACAGCTATTGTGTTCCTGTTATTTAGCAGATTCTTTGCATAACAGTAAAACACATTAATGCGTCTCCCCCTTTGGGGAACGCTAAATCCTAAAACAATAAAAACACTAACAATATCAACAACATTTTTAACCGTACCTGCCAGGGTCAGGGGGCCGCCGACCCATCCACGGAGATATCAACAGTGCGAAAAGAAGAGGTAGACGATAGATATCCAGTGTTAGGGAGTAGGAGGAGGGAGGTGAAAGGGTTTAAGAATCCAGTGTGGGCAATCAGAACTGAGATAGTAAAAGGGGATAGAAAGCAAGAAGAGAGTAAGGGTAGGGAGGAGAGGGGGATGGGGGGTGGTTATGGAAGAGCGATGGGGGGGGTCATCCGCTAGAACTTGGTGTCCGTACCAGGTGGTGCAATGAAAGCTTTGTTTAATGGCTGTTTTTGTCGGAATAGGTAGTGTGTTGATAAATCGTCGCCAGCAGTGAAACAAAGTGGGGGTTAATATTTCTTTATTAAGGGAAGTCTCCAGCCAGTCCATCGTGAATAGGAATAGCAGTCTAGAGGTAGCTAAAGGTAGTGTGGGAGGAGTATCGGATATCCATTGCTGTAAGATGGCCTTCCTACCCACCGCTGAGAGGATCATAGTTAGTTTCGTGTCTCGAGAGGGAATGTCGTGTTGGTCACGCACATAGCCGAATAGCGCCCATGAGGCAGTACACTGGAAGTGCAAGCCCAACTCGGCAATTCCGTAGGTATGTAGCTCTGCCCAAAATTTTTGAATGTGGCGGCAGTGCCAGAAACTCCACAGATCTTAATCCCATTGAGAACACAGACACTATGACACCCTGCAATGCCCATTTCAAGCACAAAGAGAACTGGTCGCACATAGAGCCCACCTCAAGATGCATATGCTTAGTGCTGTGCATGCGCAGTGGCTACAAGTCACTAGATGCGTCTGCATTTGAACTTGTGTCTGAATCAGGACCAAGACCTTTATTTTTCAGTGTATAATGCATTAGGCAAAGAGGGAATGTAAATTATTTGACAGAGGCGCTAGTCTAGATTAGCCAATTTACTGATCTCCTTGATGACCATGCAATTCAGCCACTATGAGCCCCTACTTTGTTAGACCTGCAACTACATTTCCATTAAATAAATCTATGTGAAATAAGGATTTTACCCAAAGTGTAAAAGTGTTTATTTGACACCAGTGCATTAGTACTCCTAACTTAAAAATGAGGTTCTCCGTGACAGCGCCAAGTTGGCACTCTCATTTATTGGGTTCTCCCCTCAAACATTTAATCTAATGTCGTTAGACAAGCTCTATAATGATGAATGAAAGATAAAAGCTGTAAGATGATGTAATAAGTTAAAAGGCTTGTGCTAATCTTTGGAAAACTTGGGGGAAAAGAAATAAAATGTTCGGAACTAAATTAAAGTAAGAGTTTCATTAAATGTGTACTTTAAGGGTACACCCGGGATGAAAAGAAAGGAACATAGTTGTTCCAGCTGCTATAATCTTTTTTTTATACATATTTTGTGGTTTTTCAATAGAATGTTTTACAGCTTGTTCAAGCCTTAGAAATAAATCAAACAGCTCCAACCCATTCCATTCTCTTTACAAGGTTTTCACTCACCACTGGGAAGATAAAATATCAGTTTGGCTTGGACTGCAGTGGAGAACATCATTTCTCAACACAGGTGGCCTCTCTTTTTTCTCCCCACTTCCTCATCCTTGCCATCAGAATTACCAGGGGCATCTTCTGGACATCTAATACATGCGTAATAATACATGAAAAACATACAGCTGGTTGCACTCTTTAGCTTCAGTTTTCCTGGACAGGTCTCAATTTCATATTTTTTTTTTTTAATAAAGTAATTTTTATTCAATAATATGTAGATTGAGTTACAGACATTGCATATCAACGGCATATCACATCATCACATTAATCACATCTATCTTCGTTTACATACATTTTGTCAGCCCGTCTGAACTTGCAACATCTGCAACCAGTATATTAATCAACATATCCGTTTTTTAATTTTTACCCTTAAACTAACCCACAAAAGGGTACATAAAAAGAAAAATAAAAAGAAATAAGAAACATAGGAAGAACATAGTGAGAAATAGTCATCTGAACTAGGACCTTATCAGTCGCATATGTATTAAGGCAAGCCCGCAGAGCTGCGCTGTCAGCCTTTTAGACATACATCATTATATATTAGATCAGTGGCACAATAGCTCTTCGGTATCCTCTATGATTGAGGGACTAGGTGGGAGTGGGGAGATTCCAACCAGCGAGACCAAATTCTTTCAAACTTGGCCGCTGCGTTCTGTTTCATATAAATATATCTTTCCTTGAGTATTGTGTCGTTAACCAAGGTCTTGAGTGCAGAGATTAAAGGACCGCTAGGGGCCATCCAGAGTCTCGCAATGCACACCTTAGCCAAGGCACATACATTGCGAGCATATAGATCGACCGGGCCAGTCTCAGAAGTAGAGCCTCCTATCCCCAAAATACAGAATTGTGGGGTAAGCAGTCCGCCAGTCACTCCAGTACTCTCCAGCACCGATCTAACCCCCGACCAGAACACCCGTAGTCTTGGACAATCCCACACCATATGCCAAAATGTTCCCATATCCGCCTCGCACTTAGGGCAGAGACCAGATCTGCCAGTCCCAAAAGAGGCCAGTCTAGCTGGAGTCATATATGTTCTATGTAGAATGAAGAATTGGATTTGTTGGTATCTGAGGGACTTGGTGACCGTGGCGGGGTATTCCAGAGCAAGAGCCCAGTCCTCCTCGCCCATGAGACCTACATCCTCCTCCCATTTTCCACGGAGACGTGTCAGCGGGTCCGCATGGATTTTGGTGAGAAGATATCCATACGCAAGGGAAACCATCTTAGTTCGACCCAATGTAGTTACAAAGGTCTTGATGGGAAATGGGAGGATTCGCGGGGGGGAATCCGCAAACTGGGACTGGAGGGCATGTCGAAGTTGAAGGTATCTGAAAAAATATGAGTTAGGTAAGCCAAACTCATCTTTCAGTTGCTGAAAGGATTTGAGTGAGTCATTTAGGTAGAGTTGGGAAATAGAGACCACCGATCTAGGGGCCCACACCTCCCGTCCCTCAAGCGCATGCAACTCAGGAAGCCAGTCAGAGTACCAAAGGGGGGTGTCTGGGTCCAGGTCGACGTACCCTAAGAGGTCTCTCAGGGCCCGCCATATTTTTAAGGCCTGAAAAATAATAGCGGGAAGGAACCGGGCCCCGCTCCCACTCAGCAGCACCTGTATAGGAGAGAGGTGAGGAAAATAGCAGCGGATAAACTCGCACTGCAAGGTATCATCACCAGAATCCCGCACCCATACACTAATATGAGTCAGCTGAGCAGCGTAGTAATACATCTGGAAATTAGGCAAGGCTAGGCCGCCATCAGAGCGCAGCCTAGTAAGAGTATTTAATTGTATCCTAGGTCGTTTGTTAGCCCAAACAAGTGAGGATAGAACACTATTTAGTTTCCTAAAGAATGTTGGATAGATATATACAGGGGATTGAAGTATAATGTATAGGAGTTTGGGCAGTATGATCATTTTGATGAGATTAACCCTGCCAGACACCGTCAATGGAAGCCTACACCAGGTTTTGGATTTGCACACTATCTGCTGCATGGTCGGGTCCAGATTCAGAGGGATGAAATCAGAAGGGTCATTAGTTATTTGGATTCCAAGGTATTTAAATTGTGTTGTCCAACATAATGGTAGGGAAATTTTTGGAACAGTAGGAGGGAGGCCTATGACTGGCATAATATATGATTTAGACCAGTTGATCAGAAGACCCGAGTGAGCACCAAAGTCCTCAATTACACGCAGCAGAACGGGCATTGACCTGGCGTAGTCTTGCAAAAATAATAACATGTCGTCGGCATAAAGTGCTATCCTATCCTCGCGTGAGCCCGTGCAAATTCCCATAATATCTGGGTGTGATCGTATCAAACAGGCCAAGGGCTCGATGGCCAAGGCAAACAGTGCGGGGGATAGGGGACAGCCCTGTCTGGTACCCCGGGACAATTGAAAGGAGGGGGATACATAACCATTCACCAAGATCCTGGCACTCGGATGCTGGTACAATAATTTAGTCCATCTGATATAGTTGGGCCCAAAGCCCATACAAGACATCACCTCCCATAAATAGGCCCATTCAATACTGTCAAAGGCCTTGGCCGCGTCCAGCGAGACCACAGCCGAGTCAGAAGGGAAGTCACGTGGGAGTTGTAAAATGGTATACAGTCTACGTAGGTTGATAGATGTGGACTTCCCAGG
Organism: Pseudophryne corroboree; assembly: GCF_028390025.1. NCBI lineage: Eukaryota > Metazoa > Chordata > Amphibia > Anura > Myobatrachidae > Pseudophryne > Pseudophryne corroboree. The sequence continues at coordinate 995,283,445 of NC_086444.1, read as the reverse complement.
CATGAAACCAGTCTGATCTGGATGAATGAGGGAGGTGATCACTGTATTAAGTCGTACTGCCAATATCTTTGCCAGGATCTTGGCGTCGGTGGGGATTAGGGATATCGGTCTATAGGAATCCGGAGACCTAGGGTCTTTACCGGGCTTCGGGATCACTATTATAATTGCCTCTGACATAGAGGGGGGAAGTTCGTTATTGGAAAATATATCTAAGAATAAGGCATGGAGCCTGGGCCCGAAAAAATCAACGTGAGTTTTGTATACTTCTGAGGGAATTCCGTCACACCCCGGGGCCTTGCCGCTGGGAGACATACCAATAGCCGCAGTCACCTCCGCGAGCGTCAAGGGTGCTTCCAGTGCCTCACGGGCCTCGGGAGGGAGCACCGGTAGCGAGATACCCGCCAAATAGTAGGAGAGATCCATAGTGGAGAACGTCAATTGTGAACTGTAAACTTTGGTGTAGTAGGATCGGAATAGCTGCGCAATGTCCGGTGTGGTGTCAACAAAGGACCCATCCCCATCGGACATTTGTGTAATTACAGTCCCAGGGCGATCCTGATGTATCAGCCGGGCCAGGAGGCCACCCGTCCTATCAGCCTGCATATAAATATTAGTGGCCCTAAAGAGGAGGGACCGTGAGTTTTTATCGGTCAGGTGGGCAAGCCACGCCGACTGGGCCACCAGCCATCGTGTTTTCGTCGTGGGGGTACCATCTAGCAAATATTGAGACTCTAAATCTCTGGCGTCACTCTCCAGGGTCTTCTCCCTTTCTCTAGAGGACACTTTGTGAGCTGCTATGCGTCCTATATAAGAGCCCCTCAGAAAAGCCTTAAATGAATCCCATACCATAGTTCCCGGGGCAGATCCTGTGTTGTCGCTAAAGTAACCCTCCCACTGAGTCTCCAGGTCACCACAGTCACCCAGCTGAGTCAGCCAAGATGGGTGCAACTTCCAATAAGAGTGTCCCCTCTGACCCTTCACAGCTAGAGTCATCAGCAAGGGGGAATGGTCAGAGATCCCTCGGGCCTCATAACGGACGTCAGTGATCGCAGGGATAAGGGCGGGGGACACCAGTACCAGGTCTATTCTAGAAAAGGAGCCATGTGTGCCGGAGAAACAGGAGAACTGACGGACTGCAGGGTGGCGAAGCCTCCACACATCAACCCATTGTAGATTATTCAAAAAATCAGCAAATTTGGTATACCCACTGCCCACCATCACATCATTCGGAGACCGCCATCGGTCCACAGAGACATCTAATATATTATTAAAGTCGCCCAGACATATCACCGGAGTGGTAGGGGAGGAAGCTATAAAAGATGCAGCTTGCTGCAGTACAGCGTATGAAAAAGGAGGGGGGACATACACTGCTAAGATGTAATATGGCTGGGAACTTAGTTTGCATTCCAGAAACACAAATCTGCCATACGTGTCAGTTTTGACCGATATTAACTCAAATTGCACCGTTTTCTTAATCAGAACAGACACTCCCCTGGAGAAGGAGGAATGAGAGGCATGATAAGCCCATCCCACCCAGGCCCGTCTCAGAGATAGCAACCTATTTCCCTGCAAGTGGGTCTCGCTGAGGCATGCAATGTCCGGGTCATATTTCTTAATCATATTTAGAACCAAAGAACGTTTGATTTTGTTATTTAGTCCCCGGACATTCCATGCCAGGAATCTCAAGTTACTCATGACCCCAGGTATATTCTATGTACCACACGGATAGACATCGCACAATATATATCCAAACATCAGCACCATTAGCCATAGCGACATATATCTCATAGGAGCTCTGCGTTATAAGCCACAATATCTGGTATATCAAACATCCCAGTTTTAGAGAAAACATAGATATGAAAAATAATAAACTAAAGAAAAGAAACCAAAAACAACAAGAAGAGCCGCAACTAGCAGCTTCCCAACCATCCCTCCCCTCCCCGTACACCACCCCGAACTCCGGCATACTTATATCCCAAAACGCCAAATCCAACTACCAAATGCTAAGAAGGCCCAGATTCTCAACTTAACCTAAACCCTCTAAACCAGTAGCACCTGAACTTGGAAAAGTCTTGAGCCACCAATGCAAAAGGTGGGGGGCTCCCCGAATTGTGGTCGTCTCCTCCGGTGGTCAAGATCCCGGCATCTTCAGCGCGGGGAATCAGTCCGGAGCTAGCTGACGAGCACCCGGCGCATATCCGTCCAGCCACTGGGCCGTCTCTCTAGGAGAATTAAAAAACTTGGTCTCCCCATCCGCCACCACTCGGAGCCGAGAGGGAAACAGCATGGAGTATGAGAGGTTGAGGTCCCGCAGGCGTCGCTTGATAGGCATAAACTGGGCCCTGTCCTTCTGAACGTCCGCGGCAAAGTCCGGGAAGGCCGACACTCTGACTCCGTTGCGGACCAATGGGCCCTTTGTGCGGCCAAGGCGGAGGACCGAGTCACGATCCTTATAGTGCAGGAATTTGGCGATGAAGGTGCGAGGAGGGGCACCAGGAGGTAATGGCCGAGATGGTATCCTGTGCGCTCGCTCCACCGTGAATTGTGCCGTAAAGGACTCAGCCCCATATATCTCTTTGAGCCAGGATTCGAGGAAGTCCTCCGGCTGCGAGCCCTCCTCTCTCTCTGGCAGACCCACAAATCGGACATTGTTTCTGCGCAGTCGACCCTCCATGTCTAGGAGCTTGGTTTGGAGAGATGAGACCTGCTGGGTCACTGCGGACACGGATTGCTTAAGGGGGCCACACACATCCTCCAAGTTGGAAACACGCGTCTCCGCCTCACCCACTCTCTCACGTATACGTTGAACATCTTGTCGTAGTAAGGAGAGGTCGCACTGCACCTTTTCCATCTTATCGGAGAGACGCTGCTCACTGCCCGCTATAGCTTCCAACACCTGCTGGATAGACGGCGCCTCCGCTGTCATTGGGGAGTTGGTGATAGACGCTGGAGGGGAGCTTGAGTGTGTTGGAGAGGCACCCTGAGGTGGAGCCGATGACCCCTTGGGGTTGGGTTGCCTAGTAAATCTTTCCAGTTTGGCCGCGGCCGCACTCCGGCCTCCCCCAACCATATTGACAGATGTCGGTCACCCACTCCTCCGAGCAGAGTTGTAGTATAAAGTATAATTAGGAGACAGCAGGCTGTATGCTTTTAAAGCCGGGAAGGATCTTTGGTTCCAAATATCAATGGACAAGAGCACAGGCTTTGTGTAAAAAATAAAAAATAGTATATGATATTGATGTTATTGAGGGGAGAATGTCCTGCAGCAAATTCCAGGTAGAAGCAGAGTATTAGTGTGTGTCACACTATGAATTATTAATGTAACACAAGAGTGCATTGAGTTGCAGTGTGCATGCAGTCCTTGCAGGGTAGGCAGGGATGTCTGTGTGCTGAGACTGTCTGTTGAACTGCACCCAAAATGGCCACCGGGCTTTTAATCACTTCACCCCTTCACTGGAGTACCTGTGCCTTATTGTGTAGTCAGGAGTCTCAGGTCCTCATCAGCCAGGTACAGGAGGGCAGGAGGGGTTTCAGTGTCCCCTGCAGTGTGCCCAGCGTCAGCCAGCGTCGCCCGCCCGTTCGTCCGTCCGTCAAGAGGGTCCTGTAGCCGCGCGGCCGGGAGCGCCAAACTCGAGGCCGGGGGGTCCGGAGGAGTCACAGGCCTCAAAGCCGGAAGTCGTCCGCCGCGGTCAGACAGCGCCCAGAGACCCCGGACAAAGGTGCCCGCCGCTGCTCGGAGGTGAGGGGGGACCAGCACCGGGGGGTAGACGCTCCGGAGGGACACAGGATAGGTGCAGGATATATAAAATCGGGGAGCTCCCGGGATCCGCTGCTTACTCCCTCACCGCCGTGGCCACGCCTCCCTCAATTTCATATTTAATCAAATTTTGAAACCATTCTGATAAATGCTTTACGTTAACGGAGATTGTTTAAAGGATGTATCTGTCTTTGTAGTTAACCTGGTCAAAATACCAATAAAGTGTTAGTGAAAAGTTGTTGATTGGCACAAAAATGAATAAAATAGAATGGTTTGCTGTATAAAAAAAAGGGATACACAACTCTTTCTGACATTCATGATGTCGGCAAGCAGTGCACTCTGGAATGCTGGCGACAAGTGCGCTGGAAGTACAACTGTAAACATGATGGATAATAATCATGTTTACAATTGTGCTGCCGACATTCGTAAAATGCTTTAAATTGCATTCCACACTTGTCAGTCTCCTGGTGCCAGCGTTCACATTCAGTTTGTCAACATTTTGAATATCAAAAAGACGACCACATAATTAATAAAAATATTCTACAAGGTCCAGCTAATGTAATGTTTTAAAAGAATAACTAAACCTTGAAAGAGAAAACAAAACAAAAAGTTTACTAATCTAATGATTTACCCAAGACATCACACAGGCTGATATGCGAAGACATTTTTCCACGTGATTCTGTCTGCAGCTCTGGATGAAAACTAGGGCTGTGTAGCACTTTGATGCAGGGGAAGGGTATTGCATTTGGAAGGTCAAATCAAAAGCGCCAATCAAGAGATTGCAGCTACTGATTGGTCTTCCCGCTGTCAGGATCTGTGTTTGCTTTGGATTTGTGACAGGTGTCAATGTGTGTACAGCTAGATGGTGTATAGAGAACAAGTTCCTCTTCATAAAAAATAATCTTTATTGGATACAGGTTATGATTAATAGACACAGCAACAGTCTTTCTTTACCAGAGAACAAACAAGTACAGAAGAATAAAATGGAGGGCGCTGTCAATAGCCGCTGGTGTAGGGGGTGGTAGTCCCCAATACGTGGAAACACAGAAAAAACAAAAAACACCTGTGCTCTGTTGCTGATAAAAGGGGTATATCCCTCTAATAGATTAAATAAAAAATAATTAATAATCAATAAGGACGGTAGGTTTAAGTTGAATTAATATATAATCAATTTAATTAGAATAATGTCTAAAAACATAAGATGTCTTTCTCTCAAATTTTACCCGGACGGCACCAATTGGACTCTCTCCTTTGGACATTACCACTTACGGTGAGATTGGAGACATCCCTACCTGCATGGAAAAGCTTGCACTTTGTGCTTAAAAGGGACCTGTCGAACTCTACCACTCACTTGCAATTATATTCGTGGACTATATTCTGGAGGGAATCCTAGCCTGGGGTATGATATATTTCTCCTAAGGGGATTGGTGAATGTTCTTTGACCTATGAATTTATTTATTGAGGTGATTTTATGTGAAAGACATCTTATGTTTTTAGACATTATTCTAATTAAATTGATTATATATTAATTCAACTTAAACCTACCGTCCTTATTGATTATTAATTAATTTTTATTTAATCTATTAGAGGGATATACCCCTTTTATCAGCAACAGTGCGCAGGTGTTTTTTCTTTTTTCTTTACCAGAGGGCAGACAAATATGATTACATATAAGTGACAAAGTGCCCAGAAGTACGTTGATTGAATTCCTGTAGATAATGGATGTATAATAGAACAAATGGCACAATGGCAAGATCAGGAGAAATGCGTAACTTGGAGTGAGTGGCCTTGCAGAAGAAATCCTGGATGAATTCACGAATACTGCTAGCAGAGGAGATGATAGCTGAGCATGAGATGTGTACCCTCACTTAGGGGAGAAACTGGAAATAGTCTTTAATCTCAGATCTATGAAAGAACTCGCCATTGTAACGCAGTACATTATGTAGACGGCGTCAGGAAGCTGGCGGTTATCTGTAGTGCACTGAAACTCTGCAACAGATATAGACGAAGACTTGTGTTATAACTGGAACAGGCTGAGACGTGTAGTGCACAGCACACAGGAGCATGCTAGAATTTATAGTGCACAATGTAGCTGAAGCAAACTGACTTGTAGTGCACTGAAAACAGGAACAGTAGAATATGCTGAGACTTGCGTTAATACTTGTAGCACAATAGACAGGAACAGCAGAACGTTACCTGTAGCACAGGAACAGCAGAACCTGCTGTGACTTGTGCGGACACTTGATACACCTGCTTTCATCCCACCCCCCTGTGCCATTGTAAAGTGGGTAACTAAACATATTTGCTGGCTCTATATTGCAAAACAGGATAAACAGCTATCTAGACTCATGGGTCCAGCTATGAAGTAGGGTTACAATATTTTGGAAGAGAAAAAAGATGGATACATTGCAAATAACATTGTAAAATGGCACTCAACACCCATTCACACAAACCGTGTGTCAGCAAATTCAGACTCAAGTGCCAAACTGTGAATTCCATTCCATAATATTAGAGACACCACAGCACAGTTTCCAAAGTATGAAGTTAACTTAAACTATTTCATAGTATTTTAGCTACCACCTTTCTGAACACTGGCATGTACAGACAGTAAGTGCAGCCATGCCAATTGTAAATAAACCTATGTCTCTCTGATTATGCACTGATGCAAATATGCTGACAATTGAATAAATATTTATGTCTAATATCAGTGATAAACTGCTACCAAATATTAACAAGAGAACAATTCCTTCCCTACTCTAGGGGGGTCATTCCGAGTTGATCGCAGCTGTGCTAAATTTACACTGCGATCATTCACACTGACAGGCGGGGGGACACCCAGCACAGGGCTAGTCCGCCCCGCATGTCATAGCCACCTCTCACCCCCCCCCCCCCCGCAGTAATGCAAAGGTATCGCACAGCGGCGATGCCTTTGCACTTCAAGAGTAGCTCCCGACAGTGCAGCTTTAGCGTGCTGGCCGGGAGCTACTCGTCGCACCCCGGCCTGCAGCGGCTGCGTGTGACGTCACACAGCCACCGCGGCCTGCCCCTCCAATGGCCACGCCTGCATTCGCCACCCCACTCCCCCTAAACGGTGGCTTAACGCTGCCGTCCAGCCCCCTCCCACCCAGTGACCGCCTCTGCCTCAGTGGTGATCACTAGGCAACGATGGCTGCCATGCGCCTGAGCACTGCGACGCAGTCGCATACGCAGTTCCGACCCGATCACTGCGACAAACTGCAGCAAGCGATCAAGTCGGAATAACCCCCTAAATTCACAGGAAAAATGACATTGATAAGATTCTAAATTCTTTAGAATTTATACATATAATAATATATAGCTATATATACATACATATACATACTGTATATGTATGTATATATAGCTATATATCCAGACGTGTCCCCAGCACACCACAATCCACACAGGGTACCTTGCTCGGGTGCCTTCCAAGGGGGTAAGTGCCCCCAAATTTGCAGACAGCGACTACAGGTATCACTCAGAGACTGTATAGCCGTGAAAACCCAACAAGGTGCTTTATTTAGGTGTGGATCATTGGGTTGGCCCTAACTAGGTCGACAGTCATTATGTCGACCACTATTAGTAGACAGTGACTAGGTCGACACCTGAAATAGGTCGACATGGTCATGAGGTCAACATGGAAAAAGATCGACATGAGTTTTTTTTATTTTTATGGGTGTCGTTTTCTTCTTAAAGTGACCGGGAACCCCAATTAGTGCACCGTGTCCCCTCGCATGGCTTGCTTCACTCGCCATGCTTTGTGCAAGGTGTCTCGGTCTGCTACTGCTGCACAGGTTACTATTTCCAATCATAGTCCACGTGGATAGTAAAGTAAGAAAAAGTTTTTAAATGTAAAAATAAAAACACCTCATGTCGACCCTTTCATGTGTTGACATTTGCCATGTCGACCTACTGACCATGTTGACCTAATGCATGTCAACCAACAATGGTCGACCTAATGACTGTCGACCTAAAGAATGGATACCGCTCTATTTGTGGTCAATGTTTCAGGGATAGTATATCCTTCCTCAGGACATATAAAAACACTGTAAACAAACGGTGTATATATAAGCAAAGGAACACGTATTTTATATATATATATATATATATATATATATATATATATAAAATTGTCGGTTCAGCACTCCTAATTAAAAGATACCGTGACCTGCGTGCCCGCGTCAGTATTGTATATGCTCCAGTGGTAGACACCCATGAAGAGGTGTATTATCACCACACGGCACCGCAGGTTTTCAAAAGAAGCTGGTGTATTTATTGATGTTTCGGAGCTACAAATGCCCCGTCCTCAGAAAAATAGCAACAAGTAATACAAAGAAAGTGCTTACCTTATAAACCCCTCTTATCCCAAGTGAAGTCCTCCTTCCGCCCGCTGTGCCGGGACTCCGCCGCTTGGATGAACAGTGTGTCGCCTACCGATAACATCATCCCAGCTGTAGACATGGCGACACTGTAGCTTCCTCCCAGCCGCGGTCAGCTGCAGAGGAAGGAGCAATAACATATTAACAAGTGTACACCCGTGAACTAAAGCATTTTACATAAAAAAAATATTATACATAAAAACCTGATTATGTATAAATATGGATGAGATAGATGTAAAAAATGAAGAGCCTGCCTTTGGAATGGGTCACTGAGCTGGCAAAAAGAGGATACATAGTTAATCTTTACAATGTATGAGATACATAATGATATACATAGTATCCAAAATCACTATACTAAGTAAATATATTGTTGCTGTTTGCTCAGCTCAGATGAGCCATTCCACACAGCTAAATGAAGGAAAAGATAATGCTGAATATAACTAAAGTGATATAATTAGAACAGTAGAATTAAAGCAAAGTGTCCAGGAGATCCGTTCATTAAGTCCTTTAGGAGCCACCATGTCGAGACAATAAATCCACAATGCTTCTAATTTTAAAAGAGCCTTGTCACGATCTCCACCCCTATTGGTGCTAGGGATGTGATCGATAATTTTATAACGGAGTGAAGTGAGTTGATGTCCATTGTCCTTGAAATGTACTTCTACAGGTTGATACATTTTTTTACCCATCAATGCTGCTTTAATAGCAGACCGATGGAGGGCCATTCTTTCTTTGAATTTTCGTGTGGTCTTGCCCACAAGAGACCACAAGGACACACTATGATGTATACCACAAATCTTGACTCACAAGAGAACATGTCGAATGGTGAAAGTTTTAGCTGATTGTGGATGGTTAAAAGTGTGGCCTGGGAGAAGGAAATTGCAAGTTGTACAATTTGGGCATTTGTAAAATCCTGGACGTTTATAAGATGTTATCGAAGCCCGTGATATCAGAGTAAACCAGATGATCTCTGAGGTTCTGTCCTCTTCTATAACAGGTCATGGGACGTACAGTACCGTGTGAAAGATAGGCAAATCCTTGTCCAGTGCTACGATTGGCCACAGGGCTTTACTCGCTTTAGGAATCACAGCACCGGAGGTGTCAAAGGTGGTGATCCAAGGGAAAGTATTATCTTTCTTTTTAATTGTGGATGTTGGACATAGGAGTTCTTCACGTTTTAAGCCCAAAGTTCTTGCCTTGCAATTTTCTAGCAGCTGTAATTTATAGCTCCTTTGATAAAATTTAGAAACAATTTTATCAAGGTTCTTAGGGATATTCTGTCTATCTAGCAATATCCTTCAGTTGTCTAATGATTCTTTACCAGCTGCTGGAAGTCAGAAATCAAGACACAAACACGTAATCTTATGTCAAAGCTGATTCTGAGCTACGCTCGTTTATTTCTAGGGGTCTATATAAACAAAGTTTCACATAATGAATACATAATGCATACATAATGAATACGTCACAAAAGGGGTTTGGTAATAATTACACATTTCCTCAGAAAAATATAAAACATTCTAGCAAGCATCATATGATGAAGTTTCTGCATATCAGCAAGTCTTCATGAGTCTTTGTATCTTATAGTTGTTCCTCAAGGTTTCTTCGAGGTTGTACGGCTGGAACATTCCACCTCTTGTTACTAAAACTTGTTGGCATTGAGACTCATCTGCCTCATATCTGCTATAAGCTACTTAAGGTTTAAAACACATATTTTTCTTATATTTGATTTTCAATCCTCTAATTTAACCCTTACATTTCCCTCCTTTTCATAATATAAAAATATACCAAAGTTGCCAGATATAGAGAGAGGGTTTCCTCACCACCCTATGGTACCTACTTATGAACTACCCAGACAATCCCTGAGTAGCAAGGGCATTAACCATTCAATACCAATGATGGCTCAGATTTCCCCCTTCCTACTCTAGCAGTGTCTTTTCTTCATATGCATTGCGCAAGCGTGCAAATTTCTTTCTGAGGGAACAGGACATATAGCAATTTATAAAAACAAGTATCACCATAACAGCTATAATTGCCAAAAGCAGGTGTTAAATATATAAAACAAACTTTTTGATTGAAGGAGAATATCCATTAAATATATCCCACCAATGGTGTTCCAAGTTCTCCCTCAGTTTGTGTGCTATCTTTACTTTTTGATTACCTTCCACTACAGTCTGCACAAGAGCCTGATTGTTGGAGTAAATAACTTCCTTTAAATGTTCTTCCAATTTTCCGAATAATTTATAAGGACTTTATAGCAATTAATATTTGCCACACTGCCTGAGAATGTGAGTGTGGCATTGGGAGATTCTATTATAATCATATTTGCGGTCCTTCTGGGGATATTAAAATCTCTATAATAACGCCCCCGGAAGTGGTAAAATTAACTATTACACATGGTTGATGGGCGGGGCAAGTGAGGTGACCTTTCTGGCGAGGTTTAGTGTCATTCTTCCAGCCCCACCTGCCCTCTGTCCCCCTTTCTGCCAGCAACTGTAAATGTACTGCTGGAGACCATGCCAATATACTTGTTACCACACTTGCAACAATGAAAAGTATATACAGTTTCATGATGGTGGTGTTTCAAGAGTCACACTTGTCTTTTTGCAGTGAGAGGTGTGTACCTAGAAGTATCTTCCTTGGAGCTTCGCTGAAGTGGGTGTGGTTAGTAACACCTGATAAGGTCCTTCGAATCTAGGTTCAAGCGCTCTACAGAATCTGGTTCTGGAAGGGGAGAGAAAACTAAGACATGTACATTACTTAACTGATCAGTTAAAGCATTCATATATCCTAGAAAATCTTGATTTTTATGCTGAAGTTGTTGTGGATAATAACATCCTGTCCTAGGTATACTTCCAAACAGTATTTCATATGCAGATAGGCCAGTATATCTGTCTGGCATGGTCCTGACACTGAACAAAGCTATTGGTAGACATTCTGGCCTCGGTTTCTTGGTTTCTGCCATAACCTTCTGTATCTTAAGTTTTAGGGTATAATTTAGGTTTTCCACCCTGCCTGAGGCCTGCGATCTTCTATAAGGCACATAGAAAGCCTGCTGAATCCCCAAGTATGCCATGATGCTTCCCATTATTTCCCCTGTGAAGTGTGTACCCCTATCTGACTCTATAACTTCGGGTACCCCAAACCTACAAATCACATCACTTATTAGCTTCTTTGCTGTGATTTTAGCATTTGCTTTGGCCACTGGCCACACCTCAGACCACTTGCTAAAAAGATTGGCACATACTAGGGCATATTCATAGGGGCAGGACCTGGGCAACTGTATATAGTCAATTTGTAGTCTCTGGAATGGGAATTGGGGTAGTTCCCAAGGCTGTACGTGTCTTCTGGCTTGGATTATGTATTCCACAAATCCAACAGTGTTCCTGCAATGTTCTGCTGCTCTTTATCCAAATCCAGGTGCAATCCAAACCTTGGAGACTAGTGCAGTAATTTGTTCTTTTCCTGTATGAGTTTTTCCATGTCTTGGTAAGCAAAGTCTGTCTTGACTTCTCCATACTCCATCTTCCTGTTCTGTTCCTTTCTTTTTCCAGGCTTCCTTCTTATTCTCTCCTGCTTGGTTCTGAAGCTTACTATATAAGTATAGCATAATCCGGCATTTGGTCTGGCACTGGGATAGTTACTGTATAGGCTTGCCTTTTCTGCTGGGGGCATTTTGCTGCCCTCTTGGCTTTAGCATCTGCCAAATTGTTGACTCTTGTTTCAGGAGTATTGTTTCTTGTGTGTGCCTGGATCTTAATTACTGCCACTTTGTGTGGCCCTTGCAGAGCTCTGAACAGGTGCCTGATTAATGAAGTATGTTGTACTTCTTTGCCACTTGCTGTCTTGAAGTCTCTGCTTTTCCATAAATCTTGCGTCACACCCCATGCATAACGGGAACCTGTGTAGATGTTGGCTGTGGTGCCTTCTGCATTTTCCAGAGCTTTAGTGAGAGCTATTATCTCTGCTGCTTGTGCTGACAAGCTGGAAGGTAAGGAGCCAGAGTCAATTACTTCTGTAGATGAAGTGACTGCATACCCTGTATAGGGAGTTCCATTGTCATAATATCTGGAACCATCCAAAAGGAGTGTGTATGCTGGATCAGGCAAAGGGACATCAGTGACATTTGGAAGACCTTGGCCAGTATTTACTAAAAATCCGAGTTTGGCCGATTTGTGGGGTTTTTTTTCTAAGTCCCAATCCGGGAATTTACTAAGCACCAATCTCGGCAGTGTCTGGTCTATTCGTAATGGTTTGAATGACCGCCTTCCGAAATACGAATGAATAGACCATCGGTCAAATGCGGCTGTTATTTCATACAATACGGGCATTCACTATTCATTCGTATTTGGGTGTTAGTCTCTGAGTGCTCAAGTGCGGGTCTGTTTTTTTTCCGATTCGTTAAAAAAAGCAGCAATAAAATAGACCTGCTTTTTCCAGTCGAGTTTGGATAACCATGCACGGATCAGTGAGATCTGTGCATGGTTATCTATGGGAAAGGGTCTGTTCAGTGTAAAAAAAAAAAAAAAAAAAAAAAATTGTGTGGGGTCCCCCCTCCTAAGCATAACCAGCCTTGGCTCTTTGAGCCGGTCCTGGTTGAAAAATTATGGTGAAAAAAATGACAGGGGTTCCCCCATATTTAATCAACCAGCACCGGGCTCTGCGCCTGGTCCTGGTTCCAAAAATACGGGGGACAAAAAGCGTAGGGGTCCCCCGTATTTCTGAAACCAGCACCGGGCTCCACTAGCTGGGGAGATAACGCCACAGCGGTTGACCGAAAGTAACCTCACCGCTGACCGCAAAGTTCCCACCATTGGCTACAATGGAGCGCATAGGCGCTACATTGTATCACTGCCGTGTGCTGCCTGACAGACACTACAGGAGCACACAGCCAATCAGGAGGGTGCCACGACGTGGCGCTTCCTGATTGGCTGAAGGGACCCTCTTTGACATGAGTCAGGGGGGGTCCTGGCAGTCGGGGAAAGGGGTCCCATGTGTAAACATGGGACCCCTTTCAGTGCGTGGTCGGGTTAGCGTTTTATTTTTTTGCCAAGTACGTGGATTATTCAAAGGCCGGATTCTTCACTGGATTATGTGAGTATAATTTTTATCACAGGTACCCCTAGGATTCTACATGGAGAAGAGGACCGAGCCTCGTGGGAATATAGGTAAGTATGTGTGTATGTTGGTGTGCATGTATGTAATAAAGTTGTACTGTCACGGTGTGTGTGTCCTGTTTTTATTGGGGTATTTTTTTAGTAGTAGTACTACAGGTACCAGCGGGCCCGGTTTTCCACCGCATGCTGGTACTTGTGGTTCTCCAAGTACCAGCTTGCAGGGGAGGCTTGCTGGGACTTGTAGTACTGTTCTAAAAACAATATTCACATTTTTTACACATGGCTATCAGCCCCCCATCCGCCGCCCTTGGATGGGGGGGGGACAGCCTCGGGCTTCACCCCTGGCCCTTGGGTGGCTGGAGGGGGGGACCCCTTTATTGAAGGGGTCCCCACTCCTCCAGGGTACCCCGGCCAGGGGTGACTAGTTGGGGTTTTAATGGCACGGCCGCAGGGACCGATATCAAAGTGTCCCCCGGCTGTGGCATTATCTCCCCAGCTAGCGGAGCCCGGTGCTGGTTTCAGAAATACGGGGGACCCCTACGCTTTTTGTCCCCCGTATTTTTGGAACCAGGACCACGCGCAGAGCCCGGTGCTGGTTGATTAAATATGGGGGAACCCCTGTCATTTTTTTCACCATAATTTTTCAACCAGGACCGGCTCAAAGAGCCCGAGGCTGGTTATGCTTAGGAGGGGGGACTCCAAACAATTTTTTTCAGAATTTTAAAGACTTTAAAGAACTTTTTACGGTACACAATGAAGTCCTGCACGGATCTCACAGATCCGGCCGGGATTCCTTGTGTTTTTTCAGGCAGTGTTTTACTCATCACTCCCGTAAAACACTGCCTGATATTACGAATCACATCGACATCGGAAAAAACGATTGTGCAAAACCCGGCAGCTTAGTGAATGATCGTATCAGGATTCAAAAAGTTGCAGTAAAATGCACCCGATACCATTCGAGTTCAAACACCCTTCAAAACGGTCAAAACACGAATATTAGTAAATAAACCCCCTTGACTCTCTTGTTCCATAAGGGAGAGGCAATCATGGAAATTTTGAGAATAGGTTTCATTCTCTTTATCTTCTTCTATTTCTCCTTCATATAACTCCTCTTCTTCATCTTCATTATTTGTTACTATCCCTTCTTTTGAATCTTGTGATTCAACAAATGCTGGTATCAGTGTAGCAGGGTTGAGGGTAGTACATCTTTTGATGATGAGATTGGAGGCACTGAGAAGTGCTACTTCATATTTGGTGAGTCTTGCTGCAGACAGATATTTGGTTCTTGCCTGTTGCAATATTCCTGTAACTGCATGTGGCACCTGTATAGGTAGCTGATGGTCCAGAACAATGTCTGTGCTTTTGTCTTTTAAAATGGCTGCTGCTGCTACTGCTCTGACACAAGATGGAGCTCCTTTAATGATAGGATCCAAATTTGCAGAGTAGTATGCTACTGGTCTTTGCTTTGTTCCATGAAGCTGTGTAAGGACTCCTGTTGTATGGCCCTTTTCTTCATGGCAAGAGGTTAAAGGGCATGGTATAATCTGGGAGTCCCAATGATGGTGCAGATAGTATAGTTTGTTTGAGACTCTTTACAGCTTCTGTCGTTTCTTGTAGAGTAGGATGAGGTCTTTTCTTCTTTGTGCTGTCATATAAAGTCTGAATGTGCACTGAAGCCTAAGGAAACCATTCTCTACAGTATCCTATAGTCCCAAGAATGCTCTCATCTGTTTAGTGGTAGTTGGGATGGAGCTTCGACCATCAGCTTCTTCCTTTGGTCTGTGAGGTGTCTAGTTCTCTGTGATATACAATGTCCCAAGAAGATCACCTTCTCTTGTACCAGCTGTTTTTTAGTAGGAGACACCCTACAGTCTTGTTGAGCCAGAAATGTAAGTAGAGAAACAGTCTGATCTTTGCATTTGCCTTCATCTGTAGTGGCAATGAGTAGGTCATCAACATACTGCAAAAGTTGAGTGTCATCTGGATATACTGGTCTCCATGCTTGTAACACTGTAGACATAGCGTCTGTAAAATCTAAAGGGCTTGTAGCTCCTCCTTGTGATAGCCTTGTCCAACAATATTGTGTACCAGAATGTGTGAATGCCAGCATCTGCTGTGAGTCTTTAGTGATTAGTACGGAGAAAAATGCATTTACTAGATTGATGACTGTAAACCATTTGGCTTGTGGTGGTATTTTTGGTTTAGCAAGGTGTGGGGATTATGGACAATGGGTGTATACACCACCAGTCTCTCGTTTATTTCTCTTAGATGATGAACAAGCTGATATTGAGGGATCCCATCACTTCCAACTTCCTTCTGATTTACAGGAAATGAGGTAGTGTTAAAAGGTGAGTGACACCTTGTGATTAATCCCTTGTGGATATATTCCTGAAGTTGTTCTGTGATTGCTTCATTTTGCGAGGGTATAAGTGGATACTATTTTATGGAGACAGGTATGGTTCCTGGCTTGAGTACCAGCTGAACTGGTTGAACCTTGCGCAATCCCACATCCGTCTTGCCCTTGGACCATAACTTCTGAGGTACCACATGTAGCCATGAAGGCAAAGAATGTTGTATGTCTTCTGCTTTTTCTTCCTTCTGGACATGATAGACTTGAATAGCTGCTTCCATTTGCTCCCTCGTCTGGTCTGAGAGGTTATTACTATAAAGTACACCTTGAGTTGTATATCTGATTGAAGCTTGCATGAGGCTTAGGATGTCAGCACCCAATAAATTTACAGGACAAGTTGCTGATACCAGGAATTGCAATGTTACCGGGGTGCATTCGTCTTGAATCTGCAATGTAGTTTTCTTGCTTTTCTGGAGTGTGACTGAGCATCCTGTAAGTCCTGTAGCATCAATTTTTTCTTGGCTAGTATTACAGTCAATGTACTACCAGGTAGCTGAATGTCCACAGAAGTGGCCATTATTTGGGGTGACAGCAGGGAGTCTGTTTTTCATGCTTGATGGGGTTTATCTTCCGATACTTTAAATGATGACTGTCCATCTTGCTGATAAAGTGGGTACATAGGGTGGTGAAGTTTGTGTACTGTCCAACTCTTCCTCCCTCCTTTTTCTTGTTTTATCTTGTACCACTGCCTGCCATATTATGCATGTGTCTATCAAAGCTGCTTCTGTAGGGAAACCTGCTCTTTTAAAGATTTTGGAGATCCCCTTCATGGCTTTCTTACCCTCCATTTCTTCAACTGCCTCTCTGGGGGTCTGTCCCTGACTCTTGCTACCCTGTGCACCCATTTTCTGGTGTAGCTAATCCTAAAATATCCCTTTAACGTTAAAGTATTGGGCTGCCTCCGCATTCACTTGTAGCTATGCTAGTGAGGGTAAGTACTCAGTGCAAATAGCCCTGAATATGTGACAGTATTACTTTATCACTTATACACCTTGAGATACCTTGTCTTTGTTAGCATGCTCCACTCATTTGCTTAAAAATAATTTACACAGCTTTAATCTTCTAAAGCAGAACAGGAATCTTCAGTATGCACACACAATGTTTGCTTCTTTTCCCATCTAGCCCACTGCTGTCGTCTATGCCAGTAATCTGTCTCCTCACCTTAAACCACAAGAGTTCTTATGGGTTCCGGCAGTTTATGAATGCTTTGTCTACACAAGGGCATACCATATTTTGGTATGAAATTCAGTGGCAAGTACAACAGCACCTCTGGCCACACATGTCCCACCAACGCAGTTAAACCAATCTTATCTAAATGAGTATTAACAGTACAATAAAAATTTCCTTTATGTAACAGTCAAAATCTGAAACTTCAATTATAGCCTCTATACGGGGGAACACAGATACAATAAGAAAAAGACAGCTTCAATACAAAAACATGATCAATGTTGGTATACAAGCTGGTTATGTCTAAGGTGACCTTTTTATGTATTGTCTATAAGGAGCGTAATTTGTGCCTATTAATGTACAGTAGTATCTGATCTCCTGTGTCACATTTGTTTATACCTCATATCTATAGACATGTATCTACTTGTTTTGGTTAGAAATGGTACCGGCACCACTTCCAGTTTTGGGTTCCTGGGTCCAGATGGTGGAGTCGTCCTCTATAAAAGCTATGTGACACAGGTGGTAAGTACAAAACCTGGCATTATGCTGTTATTTTATTGGTTTTTGTAAACCTTGAGCCCATCTGCGCCATTGCTATGGTAGCATTATGTCACTTTCGGTCGCGGACGGGGCTGGCATGCACACTGGGCATGGCGTAGTATAGGTGAGCTCTATCTGTACATTTATTTAGGTATAAATGCTTTTTATCGGTCAGTTGTCCATGATTAAGGTGCTATAGCAGCACCAAAATAGCTGTTAACCTGTTTACTGATTGTGTACTTGAGGCGGGCATATTTACATTTCTTTAACACCCTGACATACCTGCTAAGTATTTTGTGCTGTTTATTGCCATGGCTCTTGCTATGATGAAATGGAGACAACTGCTTCCAATCCCAGTGCATGTGACCACACTTCCTCACTAAAAATGGTATATTCTGCAAGTGAAGTACAACATATAAGCAGATATCTCTGCAATCTGTCGTTGAATAATTCTCAATGAAGTTGGCATTGTACATAATTTAAGTGACTTTGAACAAGGCTTGATAGTAGGTGCCAGAGAGAAGAGTAATGTCATCTTCGCAATCAACACGAAATTTGAATTATCACATGCAACAATTTTTTGCAGTGGCAGATGAAAAATGTAAGACAATCACGGATAATGTCATCTGGCATGCATTGTAACATCAGATCAGTGTCAGACATTGCCGCAAATAGCAGAATTTAATGCTGGGGCCTCAAGTAACATCAGCATTTGAACAGCGCAACATTCCCTTTCTTCTATGGGATACAGGAGTCAATGGCCCACTCGCATCTTATTGCTGACCACACAGCACAAGTGACTGCGCATCGCCTGGGCATGTGAAAACCGCCACAGGACTCAGGAGAACGTGTTGTCTGGTTTGACGAGTCAGACCCTAATGATACGGCAGATGCACTATTACGCATGTAAAGAAAACCCTATGAGGCAAGGGACCCCACATGTCAACAAGCGACAGTCTAGGCTAGGTATGGCAGTTGTTATTATGTAGGGTGTTTTCATCCGACACGCATTAGGACTCCTGATACATCTGCAGATATCACTGGCTGCCTGTTGTCACATATCCATCATTGCAGATCATTTGCGCCCCTTCATATCATGCATTCACTCAGATGTCAATGCACCACCACAGAGGTCCATAGCCAGTAGATTATGGCTGGAGTTTGGCACTATAAGTTGGTCCCCGCGTTCGCTGGATTTTAACCTAATAGATTGAATGTTGATGGCAGTTCAACATGCTATCAATGGCCACCAGTGAATATTAGGGAATTGTGGACCATGTTTTCTTGAAGGTATAGTGGAAACTGTAAGTGGCTGATAGAAAACTATGGGGGTGATTCAGAGCTGATTGTAGATGTGCTAAAATTAGCACATCTACGTTCAGATTCTCTGACATGTGGGGGGGGATGCCCAGCACAGGGCTAGTCCGCCCCGCTTGTCAGGCCCTACCTCCCCCGCTCAGGTGCGAAAGCATTGCACGGTATTGATGCTTTCACACCCACCGAGTAGCTCCCTGCCTGCATTGGCAGGTGGCTACCCTCCAAGTTTTGGGTTGCAGCGGCTGCATGTGACGTCACGCAGCCGCCGCGGCCCGCGCGCACAAGAGACAGGGCTTCAGGGTGCGAATGCTGTTGTAGCAGCAATCATCCCTAAATCAGGCCCTCTATGTATTGTGCACATTATTAAAAGTCTTAGGTCTAGGTTATTTATCTGAATCTTTAATGTATAGTGAAACATGTCTAACACTGAGTTAATTTAGAGCAGAAAAGGACTTGCGTTAAACCACAGACTACCTTTGCGAGTGGTTAATATGTTTAGCTAAAAATAGCTATTAAATGGTCATTAGTATATATACCTCACTAACAGCCCCTCTATGCTAATAGCATATTTAAAACCAAAAACATGGAGAATACATTAAAATATAGTACACAAATTATGAGGTACAATGTAAGTTGGTGCTATATTGCATTCAATTATTTGAAAACATACATGGCTGAAACAGCATAAGAAAAAACTCTACAAATAATACACTTGATTAACAAACACTACAAACTCCCCAAACACTGCACTTGCCCATATAGAGTTCAACTCCTTTCATAATCAATGCCTTAGAAAAAAATCTCTGGAGATACAGGATCTTATTCAGCTTCAATTGCAGTTTTTCTATTTTAGCTAAACTGCAACTGGCTGCGATTGCATGCTGGTGGCCGCCCAGCCTGCAAATACCCAGCACCGATGAGTGGAGCTTCCACAAATTGCTGAATTGGAAAAGCCTCGCTGCGTAGGCAAGTGCAGGGCAGGCATATTTTCACTCTCAGCAGTCGCATGTGACAATGGCACCTTCCCGCACCGATTTTCCCAGCATTGCCCCTGCAATGCTAAGTCGACACCCACTCACCGCTGTCAATCATGTTGCATTCGCATCCTTCTGGGATGCAAATGAAATATTACAAAGTTTGTGAAACACTGCACTCAGCTCCTGATATCTGACCGTAAAGAATGTCAGTGTTATCTCTGTGTATATGCAGTCTGCACTCTAATGTGTTATATATGGGAACTAAATATGTCATAAATTTCTGTCAAACAGGTAAAAAAGGCATAATATAGGTACCAAATCATTTTTAATGAGGAGTCACAATGCTCCTAACAGACAACTTGTTAATGCTGTAAGTTATCCTGTTACAATAAGAGGTTAATTCTGTCCATGCAAATGGAGTGAATTAGTTCCATACAAATTCCCTGTCAAAGTCTCTGAACACTAATAACGTCCAGCAAAATTGCTGCACCTAAATGATCCGGTTAACAAAGTATATATTCAAGTGCTGATCGCAAATAAATGTACTTTAAAGATGATATTGCGCCCTGAACAGAGCAGTCCTTGGTGCTGCTGACCGCAGTAAATGTTTAATTAAACAGTACAAATGGTATAAACGTGTGGTGGGGGATATATGTTCTGTGGGTGCGGCGTCCCGTAACCCTCAGGTACATATACTTACAACGAGACCACCGGCGGCTGCGGCACTTCCGGGTGCCGCAGCCGCCGGTGGTCTCGTTGTCCCGGAGGCTCACTCATCAGTGTGCAGGCTTGCACACATCGGATCAACACACGCCTGGGACCGGAACGGGGTGAAAGGAAGCGCAACAGGAGACGGGAGACGAGGACGATCAGAAGAAGAAGGGCAAGTATATGTACCTGAGGGTTACGGGACGCCGCACCCACAGAACATATATCCCCCACCACACGTTTATACCATTTGTACTGTTTAATTAAACGTTTACTGCGGTCAGCAGCACCAAGTACTGCTCTGTTCAGGGCGCAATATCATCTTTAAAGTACATTTATTTGCGATCAGCACTTGAATATATACTTTGTTAACCGGATCATTTAGGTGCAGCAATTTTGCTGGACGTTATTAGTGTTCAGAGACTTTGACAGGGAATTTGTATGGAACTAATTCACGCCATTTGCATGGACATTATTGTAACAGGATAACTTACAGCATTAACAAGTTGTCTGTTAGGAGCATTGTGACTCCTCATTAAAAATTATTTGGTACCTATATTATGCCTTTTTTACCTGTTTGACAGAAATTGATGA
This sequence comes from Pseudophryne corroboree, assembly GCF_028390025.1. Lineage (NCBI taxonomy): Eukaryota > Metazoa > Chordata > Amphibia > Anura > Myobatrachidae > Pseudophryne > Pseudophryne corroboree. The sequence goes on along the minus strand of NC_086444.1, from coordinate 995,262,464 downwards.
CATATTTAGTTCCCATATATGACACATTAGAGTGCAGACTGCATATACACAGAGATAACACTGACATTCTTTACGGTCAGATATCAGGAGCTGAGCGCAGTGTTTCACAAACTTTGTAATTTGCCTAGTAGGATAGATCACCTACAAACATTAGCAGCTCGCCAAATTCACTAGACAGTATCGCCTCAGTGCGCAGGTGGTAATTCTCTACGATTGCAAATGAAATATGTCAGCCCGCGTATTCCCGCCGATGCGTAGTACAAAACAGGCCGGGAGTATGCTAACGCAATGTATCTCCGACCCGGGCTGAATAAGGTCCACAGTCTCATTGATACATACAGACATATCCTCCTGCATCATTGCTGCAGTCACATTAAACAGCCCTGCTAGTTGCGCCTAGTTACGCACTCGTTTACTAACATCGGGCATCATTTTGAGCATTTTTCCACAAAAATTGGTCTTATTTGCATCGCTATGCACAAGCAGACTCTGTTGATTAAAATGATAAGTGTCATGCCTATATTGTGTGCAACTGCAGCTCTATCTGCATACAAAATGTCACGTTACAGTGTTTTACTGGAAAAGTACTCTATTAATGGGAAAGAAGCAGGATACAACTGCCACATGCTTCCACTTATTTCAGTGCAGTGTACATGCATGCCTCCCCCCCCCCCCCCCCCCCCCCCCCCGTCAATGGCAAGAGCATATTGACATCACCACCTCTGCCTCATGTACAGCAGCAGAAGGAAGAGCCATGCAGCCAGAATACGAGCAGGACAGTGTGCAGTGCAGGCAAAGACACAGGAGTATCAGGTTTCATCGAGCTTCCCAATCAGAGGAGAGATAGGAGTGGGGAGAGGGCTGTAAGTGTCCCAGGGATCCCAGCTTCTCCCCTCCCCCCCCCTCCCTCCATATTAGGGTTGCTATATTTAAAAAATAAAAATCCAGGACACACTGGGGTCGTGGCCAGTTCCGGGGATGTAGTTTTGAATTTGGCGCTGGCTGTAAGCCAGTCGGAGCTTGCGGTCAGCAGAAACTCAGGACTTACTGCAACCTCTCCATAATGTGAGCAGGAACTGACATACCAGCCCTCACATAAGCATGTGCAATCACCATTCTAATCCATCTGGCCAGGGTCTGCTTGTGAGCAGGTCAGCAACGTTTGTGAAATCCAAACAAAACAAAGAGAGAATCAGATTTTCGAATAGAAGCAGTTCTCTTCACATAGATACGGAGAGCCTGTACCACATCCAAAGACCACTCTTTGGGAGACAAATCAAGAGAGACAAAGGCCGGAACCACAATCTCCTGATTAAGGTGAAACGAAGAAACCACCTTAGGCAAATATCCGGGACGAGTCCTTAGAACCGCCCGGTCTTGGTGAAAAATCAGATATGGGGAACTACAAGACAAGGCACCCAGATCTGACACTCTTCTAGCAGAGGCAATAGCCAGCAAGAACACCACCTTAAGGGAAAGCCACTTAAGGTCAGCTGAACCCAGGAGGCTTCTGCAACGCCTCCCAAACCACCGACAAGTCCCAAGGAACCACAGGCGGGACATAGGAAGGTTGGATATGCAACACACCCTAAGTGAAAGTATGAACATCAGGTAAAGTCACAATTTTTCTCTGAAACCACACCGACAAGGCAGAAATATGAACCTTGAGGGAGGCCAGACGCAGGCCTAAATCTAGGCCCTGCTGAAGAAAAGCCAAAAGTTTGGCTGTACTAAACTTGGAAGCGTCATAATTATGAGATGCGCCCCAAACAAAGTAGGAATGCCAGACCCTATGGTAAATCCGAGCAGAAGCCGGTTTCCGGGCCCGCAACATAGTTTTAATGACCTCTTCAGAAAAACCCTTAGCCCTGAAAACGGAAGCTTCAAGAGCCACGCCGTCAAAGACAGCCGGCCTAGGTCCTGGTAGACACAGGGGCCCTGAACGAGGAGGTCTGGGCGTTGTGGAAGTAGAAGTGGACGCTATGACGATAGGCCTTGCAGGTCTGAGAACCAGTGCCGTCCGGGCCACGCCGGAGCTATGAGAAGCAGAGTTCCTTTTTCTTGCTTGAACTTCCGAATTACCCTGGGCAGGAGTGACACCGGAGGGAACACGTACGGCAGCCGAAACCTCCACGGTACCGCCAGCGAATCCACGAATGCTGCTTGAGGATCCCTTGTCCTTGCTCCGAAGACCGGAACCTTGTGATTGTGTCAAGACGCCATCAGATCTACATCTGGAAGACCCCACTTTTCCTCTAGAAGTTGAAACACTTCTGGATGGAGGCCCCACTCGCCGGCATGCACGTCCTGACGACTGAGAAAGTCTGCTTCCCAATTCAAGACTCCCGGAATGAATATTGCCAATATGGCCGGTAGATGGCGTACCGCCCAACGTAGAATCCGTGAGACTTCCATCATTGCCAAACGGCTTCGAGTGCCGCCTTGATGATTTATGTAAGCCACTGTGGTGGCGTTGTCCGACTGTACTTGAACAGGACGGTTCTGAATTAAATGCTGGGCCAGGTTCAACGCATTGTAGACCACCCGCAATTCCAGAATGTTGATCGAGAGGAGAGATTCCTCCTTGGTCCACCGACCCTGAAGGGAGTGTTGCTCCAGCACCGCGCCCCAACCTCTTAGACTGGCATCGGTCGTCAACAGGACCCAGTTGGGTATCCAGAAAGGACGGCCCCTGCACAATTGTTGGTCCTGGAGCCACCAAAGTAGCGACAGACGGACCTCCGGAGTCAATGAGATCATTTGAGACCTGATCCGGTGAGGCAGGCCATCCCACTTGGCTAGAATCAGCCTCTGGAGGGGGCGAGAATGGAATTAAGCATACTCCACCATGTCGAATGCTGAGACCATGAGGCCCAGCACCTGCATTGCCGAATGTATTGACACTTGCGGACGAGAAAGGAAGCAACGAATCCTGTCCTGAAGCTTCAGGACTTTCTCCTGAGACAAGAAAAACTGCTGGTTGTGAGTGTCCAATAGCGCTCCCAGGTGCACCATGCTCTGAGCAGGGACCAGGGAGGATTTCTTCCAGTTGATGAGCCACCCGTGGGCTTGTAGAAACGGACCGTCATATCCAGATGACGTAGGAGACGTTCTGGGGAATTTGCCAGGATTAACAAGTCGTCCAGGTACGGCAGTATCCTGACCCCTTGACGGCAGAGTACCACCCTCATCACCGCCATTACTTTGGTGAAGACTCGCGGAGCCGTTGTTAAACCAAAAGGTAACGCCCGAAACTGGTAATGGAGGTTGCCAATAGCAAACCTCAGGTATTGCAGATGTGACACTGCTATAGGAATATGCAGGTAAGCATCCTGAATGTCCAGGAAGACCATGTAGTCCCCAGGTTACAAGGCCAGAACTATAGAGCGAAGAGTTTCCATACGGAACTTGGAAACCTTCACAAACCTGTTCAATGCCATGAGGTTGAGAATGGGCCGGGAGGACCCATTCGGTTTCGGGACTAGAAACAGCGGAGAATAGTACCCCCGGCCCCTCTGAGCAAGAGGCACCTGTACTACAGACTCCTGAGAGTCTGTACCACCGAATGCCGAGTGTTTGCCTTTGTCTGGTCCGACGGGATGTCTGTCTGGCAAAATCGATGAGGGGGTCGGTTTTTGAAGGCTATGGCGTAACCTCGAGTGACGACTTCCCGTACCCAGGCATCTGAAGTGGTCTTCAACCATTCCTGGGTATACCCTAGAAGCCGGCCCCCCACCATGGGATCCCCCAGGGGGAGGCCCGCCCCATCATGTGGCAGGCTTATCGGTCTTGGAAGCTGGCTGATGGGCAGCCCAGGCTCTTTTGGGCTTCGGCTTACCAGGTTTGGAAGTGCGTGCCTGATTGTGGTACGCCTGACTTTTTGCTTTACCTGAAGGGCGAAAGGACGTACCTTTAGCCTTCGACACAGTAGGAGCGGTACTTGGCAGACAGGCAGTTTTGGCAGTAGCCAAGTCATCCACTCTCATTTAAGTCCTCCCCAAACAGAATATCTCCCTTGAAAGGGAGTACCTCCAGGGTTTTTCTAGAGTCCAGATCCACAGACCAGGATCTCAGCCACAATATCCGGCGAGCCAGGACTGACGTAGTAGAGGCCTTGGCTGCTAGGATATCGGCATCCGAAGCCGCCTCTTTAATATATCGAGAAGCTGTGACAATATATGAAAAGTATTGTCTAGCATGGTCAGAGGAGATTTCAGCTTCTAACTCCAAGGCCCATGCTTCAATAGCCTCGGCAGCCCATGTAGCTGCAATAGTGGGCCTTTGTGCAGCACCCGTGAGGGTGTAAATCGCTTTTAGACAACCCTCCACACGCTTATCCGTACGCTCTTTTAGAGACGTGATGGTAGTGACAGGCAGAGCTGAGGAAACCACCATCCTAGCCACATGTGAGTCCACTGGAGGAGGCGTTTCCAAATTCTTAGACAGCTCTGGCGCGAAAGGGTAGCGAGCTAGCATCTTCTTTTGAGGCACAAACTTCGTACCCGGGCTTTCCCAGGGTTCCTGACGTATATCCACTAGGTGGTCAGAGTGAGGTAAAACTTGTTTAACCACCTTCTGACGCTTGAACCTATCTGGTTTCTTAGGAGGGACGGATGGCTCGGGATCATCCGTAATCTGTAGAATTAACTTAATAGCCTCCAAAAGATCAGGAACATCCACATGTGAACTACCCTCCCCATCAGCTGTATCTGAGTCAGAACCTGTGGAGTCAGTGTACGTGCCGTCTTCATCAGACGAGGTGTCAGTGACAGCAGTGGATTGTGAGGAGACAAGCACTCGCTTAGAGGACCCCTTGGACTTAGACGAGCGATGGTCAGACTTTTTAGTAGTCAGGGACTGGTTCAACTTCTTTAATTGAGCAGATAAATCGTCCGCCCACGGCGGGTTAGCTGCAGGGACCACATACGGTTGTACCGGCATTGGGGGTCCCATAGGGGGTGTTAGCTTATGAACTAGCATATGTAGAAGCATGGAAAAAGCGGCCCACGGTGGGTCAGCATGTGCCTCCGTTGCCACCGTCCCACTGGGGGGCAAGGAGCCCCCAGAACCAGAGCCCACAGCTGCTATATTCTCCTCACATGGGTCTGTGGCTTCAGCAACACCGGCAGTGTGTTCAGCCCCAGAACCATTACCCTCAAAAGCAGACATGATATAACTTGCAGTATGAGTACAATTATCAGCAGCACAATACCTCTAGCCCAAACCCCTGCGCAGTGTAGTCAGCACCAGCAGAGATAAAGGAGAGATATGGTGACTAAATCACCGAGAAAAATACGTAATACAGTATATCTTTGTGAAAATCCTATATTAGATAAAACCTGACGCACCAAGCCCCCTCAGGTTATAGAATATAGGGATAGCAGGTTGAGTGAAAGACACGAAATGGACACCACTCAGCTATCAATGCACACACAAATAGTCACAGTCTGTACAATGCAGAGGTTATTACTAACAATAATACTGCACTGGACTAGCTTACACAGCTATATAACAATAGATATAACAGTACACAGTAAGAACTGGATGTATATCACAGGGTAATTGTACTATAAAACCCTGACTAAATGCACTCTTTCTTAAATATCACTGTCTAAAAAGGCAGGTAGAATACTAAAGTGTCATGTAAAATCACAGCACTGACAACCAGGCGGCTTTACACAGGAGGATTTGCCCAAGCAGTCCCAGGAACAGTGAGCTGAGGAATAATGGCGCCGCAGACACTGACAGGGAGTGAGGAAAAGACAGAGATGCAGCTCCAGGGCGGGAACACTTGCTAGAAATGGCGCCCTGGGGCTGGGGGAGGGGCTTCAGGTCTAAGCCTTATCCCCCTGCTGGCAAAACCACCGGGTACTGTGGGCGATATAAAAATCGGTTTAGAGAGAAAACCTGACCTGCGCCCATGCCCTGGTGATCTAGTGGGATCGCCTGTACTGCCACAGTGTCCACCGCCAGCGCGCGTGGCCCGCCTCCCACTGACCGCGCCGGATCGCGATAAAGACCGGGTCCCGCAAGCGGGACCCACTTACCACCTCCCGAAGCGCGGCCTTGCGATCATGGAGAGCCCCAGCCGTGTGTGTCTAACGTGAAGAAAACCGGATCCTCCGCTGTAGGTACCCGGTAACCAGGGCTCGGGAGTGTACAGCTGCGCTGGGGAGAGCTGGAGTAGCAGCAGTGAATGTCTCCTGACATTTACCACCGCTGCTGCCCTTGAAGTCTTCACTTTTCTTCACAAAAAAGCTCTTTTTAGGGCTGCCTGGAGCAGTCGCCTTGTTAAGTGCCTGCTTACTGTGCAGTAAGGCGGGGTTATGGAGGAGGCGGCGCTGTGCATTCTGGGAACAGTCAAATCTTTGAGCCTGTCGGTGCCTCGGATCAAGATCCTACTCTACACCCCATTGTTCAATCCTTGTGGAGACCAGTGTACCCCGCAGCAGAAAAAAACGGTAGATTCCGGGAAATCCGTGACATATAGCATTGCTATCCCATACACAGCAGGCTAGATTGATGTGTCTGGGTCCTGTGTAAGCTGTAACCTGATGACAACATTGAGGGCTGGGGAGAGAGAGATACACAGAGTCCTCCTGACCCAGTGTGTAAGTAGTACAAAGGCTGCACCTATTCTTGCATGTGACAAGACAGAATGATACATTTTATTTTCTATGTGTATTTTAAAGTTGTTTAGGTTTTCTTTGCTCTAATGCAAGAAAACCTTATAAAATAGTTGTCTCTCAATTTTCTTTATTATTTAATATACACAATCTCATATACAGCACACTGCTGCACTTGCACTGTGTAGTCCCATAGTGGGGATGGGCAGGATGATAAGCAGGGTTGGAGCTGACAAGTTGTGGAGGGCTGGAGGAGTGGGGATGGGCCACTCTGTCTTAAGTACCTCGCCCCCTTTCCACACTCCGACCCCAGCTCCACTCCCCCCCCCAAGGGATCTGTTACTGACTAGCTCTGCTCCTTTCAATGTATCAGATTGCATACTACTGCCCTTCTGATTTAAGATGCTTCTATACAGGATGCAGTGAAAATGGCCAAAATACAGGCGCTGGAATCCCGCCCGCCGACCAGAATCTCAATTTTCATATGCCGACATAGGTAGGATTCCCAGTGTCAAAATACAGACGTAGAGAATCCAGATCGTCCCGCCGCGCGGGAAGGGGGGAGGTTAGATTTAGGCAATATTAGGGGGGTTAGGGTGTAGGGACGGAAAGGTTAGGGTTAGGTACCGGGGAAGGGGGGTTAGGATTAGGCACCTAGAAGGGGAGGTTAGGGTTAGGCACCAAGCACGGAGGGTTAGGTTTAGGCAGTGGGGAAGGGAGGGTTAGGGTTAGGCATCCCCAGGGAAGGTCAGGCACCCCCCACCAGGGTTAGGCACCCACATAGGAGGATTAGGGTTAGGGACAGGGGAAGTTAAGGGTGCAAACTACTGGCCTGTCGGGATTTTAAAAGAAGGGATGCCAATGTCGGTATCCTGACCATCGGCACCCTATCCATCGGCTTTACACTCTGAACCCTGCTATAAAATGTAACTGTGCTATGGACAGAAATAACTGATGGTGGCAAGATATAACCAGCAAAATCTTCCCTATGTGAATTGTTCTGTGAAAGGTACTTGCACCGGTGAGGCGCTTATTCATTTAACAGATTTAAATCATGTAATATTTTTTTCAAAAAGTATTATTTGAATAGTATTAGAATATTTTTAGAATGCTGCACACACTTTCTTACTGCTGAAAGATCAACACACTAAACAAAAAAGTGTTTTGTTTTTGTATTTTAACTCTGCATCATCCCTCTACATAGTCTCCCTTACTGCCAGAATAAAAACCAAATATATATATATATATATATATTTATTTTAACTCCACATCATCCCTCTCCTCAAACTCACCAAACCCCCCACAAAAGAGCTGCATTTAAGACAGGAAGGGGAAATAATACAAGTAAATTGTTAATAATCATTTTAATTTGATATTTAACCATGTTTTTCAACTGACTCACTCTACCACTAACAACAACTCTGTTTGACATTTCCCACTCATAGTTAACTAAGTATTTGTTTTATTTGTGATGAGCAACAAAATAAATAGGTTAAGTATTGGTTAGAAAATAAGAAATTGAGACTTGAAGCATGTTCTTATTACAGTACTTTGTGATTAATTTGACTTATGAGGGCGCTGTCTTAATTTAGAACATATTTGTCATGGCAAAGACCACTCAAAGAATATCACAATGCAGTCACTCACTGCTCACTAGGACAGAGTGGGCTTCCAAATCTAGACTATCAATGCTCTCTATTTGTGAAAGGGGTAGGCTATGCAGCAAGCTACATGCAACATTGCATCAAGATATAACATCTCACATTTAGAATGTAGAGGAACTTTAGATTAGAAAAAAGAAATAAACTACATATCAAGAAAATGCACAAAAAACAACTTCCATTTCAATCTATATAATGTAAAGAGGAAAACCTTCTGGGTAAATATGCACAATTTCACATCAAATTCTCAAGTCTGTAATATGGTACATCCACCTAGTCTAACCTTTAATGTGAGATAAAGCCTTTTAAATATTTATGCCCAGATTGATCATGTCTTGGAAAATGATAAATTGTACAGTGATAATTTAACAACCAATCAGCACCTGTCATTTTTCAAATACAGCCTGCAACATGGCAGTTAGGAGCTGATTGGCTGCTACTTTATCACTGTGCAATATATCACTCCCTGAGGCTTGATAAATCTGGGCCTTAGGCTTCCAATACTTCCCTTCAAAAATGTATTTTTAACTACTTGATAACTCCAATCCCCCCACTCCCCCTAGACTACACTCTTCTGGAACCAAATCTCTACACTCAAGTATCTTTCAGTTCTCTGGAGATTATTAAACCTCCTCTCATACTGTCGTCCTACACATTCTGCTCAGATATCCATAGAGTCTTTTCTGCACAAGAGTACAGGGTGATTTAAAAGACGCAGTACACCCTTTTGTTTCAAAAACTGTGCAGGAAATGGGAAAACGGAATACTCCAGTATGTACCGAACATGGGCGCCATCTTGAAATTGGCCATCTTGAATCTAAATCAGTTGTTTCAAACGGAAAGGGGGTCATGTAACATGTCAAACAACATCAGAATTTGCTGAAAAGAGTATTCCTGCAAACAGATTTGAAATAGCAGTTATGGTTCAAAAGTTACAACACTTTCTTTGTTGCAGGTAACTAAATATCGCCTTGACAAGAGAGAAGAGAATTGAGGTAATTTTGATGTCTGGAGAACGAAGTTTCCGTGTCAAAGCTGCAGATTTTAACAACCAGCACCCAGAAAGACCTCCAATTTCACATAACAGGTGCCTAATTTCAAAATTCCAAGAAACTGACAAGTCACTGAATGGTCGTCCAAAAAGTGCAACTGACGAGACAACCTCAACAATGGTTTTGGCATCCTTTGTGAAGAGCCCACAACGCAGCACAACGGCCACACATTAAATGACTGTCCTTTACGGAGAACAGTTCAGCCTGTAATTCCCCCCCCCCCCCCCAAAAAAAAAAAAAAAAGGGTTGTAACTTTTGAACCATAACTGCTATATCAAATCTGACTTAGACTGAAGATAGACGATTTCAAGATGGCACCCATGTTCGGGACATACCCTGAAAGATAGCCCACCTCACTGGAGTATTCAGTTTTCCCATTTCCTGCACAGTTTGGGTGTACTGCGACTTTTTTTTTTTGTGTAAACTGTTTTTATTAGTCAAAGCAGTATTCAAAAACATTACAGAAACATTTTCAAAAACAAAAGGAGGGCATACAAAAATATCGCGTAGCATATATACATCAGTGCACCACACATAGAGCGCCCTTAGCCGAAAAATATCTGTCTGCATTTCAGACAACATTAAAGCTTATAAAAGAAGAGCATAATATCAAAACAGCATCAATGAATGGGAGAGAGAAAAAAGAGAGAGAAGAGAGGAGGAAAAGAGGATAAGTAAGGGAAGGTTAGGGTGGGCAGGGTCCGGTGTGACAGTCTGCATAGTGCGGGCAGACTATTTGGGGAGCGTATGGGCGGTCCCCACCAATCCTGAGTCTGGGCCACAGTACAGAAACAACGTTGTCAGAATGTGAGTATGGGTATAAATAATGATACAGGTATGGATATGGGCCCGTTTACCAACATGAGGGGGGTTATGTCGCAATATAGGACCGATACTGCGATGTGTCCTTAAAGTCGTACCAGGGAAACCAAATAGCTATGAAGTTAACTGTTTTCCCAGATGAGAAGGAAACCAGGTCTTCCATGTCTAAGAAGTGATCAATCTTTGTGAACCACATTTTAATTGAGGGTGGAGAGGTGGATCTCCAAAGAATTGGGATCACCGCTTTAGCAGCGTTGCAAAGGTGTCTTAACAGGGAATGTTTGTAGGAGTGTGACCCTGCGGGGGTGTGATTAAGGAGCCAGAAATCTGGGTCTCTCGGGATTTCGTCACCTACTATCTGTTCGGTGCATTTAAATACTTCTGCCCAGAATGGAGTTATAAGAGGGCAATCCCACCAAATATGTATAAAACTCCCTGGGGCATTTTTGCATCTCCAACACATATTCGAAAGAGAGGGAAACATTTTATTGAGAACACGAGGGGTCCTATACCACCTATATATAAGTTTATAAAGGGTCTCTAGTGTCGAGATGCATAAAGAACTCGCCTGAGCGTTCTTAAACACGGATTCCCAGTTAATTTGAGTAGGTAGCCCCGACAATTCCCTCTCCCAGGAAGCCAAAAAGGTAGGAGGTTGTGGGAAGAAATTTTCCATAATCAACGTATAGATTTGTGAAATAGTATGCGTGGGTGAACTGGGGGAGATACATAGTTTCTCAAACCCAGTGAGGTCCCTAGTTACGTCAGAGAAGTTCTTAGGAGATGATACAAAATGGTGGACCTGCAGGAACCTCCAAAACTCAGCACTGTGTAGGTTCCAAGAGGATTGAACATCTGAAAAAGAGCGCACCCTACCCGAGCTCACCAGCTGACCGACTCTAAAGATCCCAGCTTCTGCCCATGGGGCGAAAGCAGTCCCTTGAAGGCCAGGGGCAAATTCGGAGTTATAGAGAAAAGAGGTTAAGGGGGACCATTTGGAGGATATATGACTCTGGGATCTCAGCTTGGCCCATAATCTGAGCGTGGGAGAGACCGTGGGGTGTGACACCTTCGGGAGGGTAGGAAGCCAAGGTGCAATTTCAATATAATGTGGGAGACAGCCCTCCTCTAGGAGGACCCATTGTTTGCGATCCTTGGCACGTGTCCATTCCAGTATCCTATTCAGGTGTACCGCGTGGTAATAGTTAGGGATATGTGGGAGTTGTTGCCCCCCTTGATGTTTTCTCCTGAACAAAATGTCATGTTTAAATCTAGGTGTATTACTACCCCATACAAATGTACGGATAAGCCTCTGGACATCCCGAAGCCATAGCAGGGGGATGTGTATCGGAAGGGTCTGGAGAAAGAATAAAATCCTGGGGAGGGCGTTCATTTTAACTACGTTGATCCTTCCGAACCAGGACAGTCTCAGCTTTTTCCATGACAGGAAGTCTAAACGAAGCCTAGACAATAAGGGTTTAAAATTTAGGGAGAACACTTTGGATAAGTCATTGGTCAGTAACACCCCTAAATATTTTAATTTATGATCATGCCAGGTGAAGGGGAAGGCTTGTTTCAGGCTTTCTACCATAGCAGGAGGTATAGTTAAGTTCATGGCAATAGATTTGGAATAATTTATTTTGAAGTTAGAGAGAACTCCAAACTTCTCAAACTCCACCATTAAGTTTGGCAAAGAGGTGACCGGATTCGTGATTATTGCGAGTAGATCATCGGCATATAATGCCAGTTTGTATTCGGTCCCCCTTACCAACAAGCCCGAAATATTTGGGTTAGCCCTAATGCTTCGGGCTAGTGTTTCCATGCAAAGGACAAAGAGCAATGGGGATAGCGGGCATCCCTGTTGCGTACCGTTGAAAATTGGAAAGGAGTCAGAAAGGGAGCCATTAATCCTAATTTTGGCGGATGGGGAGGTATAGAGGGATAGGATTCTGTGGAGACAGATGCTACCAAGTCCCAGATGCCTCAACACTCCGGTCAAAAAATCCCAGTCCACCCTGTCAAAAGCTTTTTCTGCATCAGTCGACAGTAGGACAGATGGGGATGAGAGCTGGCCGGCATAGTGAATCATGCTGAGCACTTTGGAGGTATTGTCCCTGGCTTCTCGGCCTAAAACAAACCCAGCTTGATCTCCATGTATCAAGCCAGGCAACAATAGTTTAAGGCGGTTTGCAATCAATTTAGCGAAAAGCTTTATATCAATATTTAATAGGGAGATTGGGCGGTAGCTGGAGCAAAGACTGGGGTCCTTACCCTCTTTGGGTAGAACTGCAATATGGGCTTCGAGAGATTGTGGGGAGAAGGGCGATTGATCAGATATGGTGTTAAAGGCTCTTGTGAGTATAGGGATTAATTTCTCCTTAAAAGCTTTGTAATAGGCAATGGTATATCCGTCGGGGCCGGGACTCTTGCCATTGGGAGAGGATTCAATAACTCTCTGAACCTCCTCAGTAGAAAACGGGGCGTCTAGATCTTCTACTTCTGTTGCGGTCAGTGTGGGGAAGTGTAAGGTCCGTAAATAGTCAGCTATGGCTTTTTGATGGGACGACCTGTCGATTCTGCCGGTTGGGCCGGAGAGGTTATACAGAGTGGAGTAATATGTCCTGAAGGCTCTGGCTATGTGGGATGTCTGGTGTTGGGGTTGGCCATGATTGTCTTTAATTGTATGAATAAAAGTAAGAGCACGTTGTTCTCTAAGTGCTTTGGCCAGTAATTTTCCCGGCTTATTGCCCCATTGATAGTATCTGCTACGGCACTTCCGATAAGAAAACTTGACTCTATCTGAGAGTAGCTTATTCAGAGCCGCCCTAGCAGTTTCGAGATCGGCGTAGTGTTGTGGGGTTTGGGATTTTTTATGTAGAAGCTCGAGAGATCGTATTTTAGACAGTAAATCTTCTCGGAGTTTCTCCCTCTGTTTTTTGCGAAAGGATCCTATTTGAACACAAACCCCCCTGATGACACATTTGTGGGCTTCCCATACTGAGACTTTGGAGATGTCATCTAAGTCGTTGGTACAAATATAAGAGTCCAGAGCGTTGCCAATTCGGGACTTACAGTCTGCATCTTGCAGGAAAGTGTCATTAAAACGCCAGGACCATTGGCGATGTGCGTTGGGAGGTAAGCGTATGGTGAGGTTGACTGGGGCATGATCGGACCATACAATCTGTCCTATGGAGGCATCAGATAGAAGGTGTAAGTGTCGGTGACTCAAAAATAAATAATCAATCCTGGAATATGTCTGGTGTGGGTGTGAGAAATAGGTGTAATCTATATCAGTGGGGTGTGTCGATCAGCTGGTGGTCGAGCAGAGCACGTCTCATTCCCCTATGCTCCCTCTCTGGCTTGCAGGAGATCTTTTTAGAATTGTCCTGGCGAGGATCCAGGGTCCAATTTAAATCACCTCCCATCACTACCACCCCCTCCAAAAGAGGTTCCGCGTCTTCTAGAACTGAGGATAGAAAGGAAGGTTGTTTAGCGTTAGGGGCATATATATTTAAAAAATAGAAACGTTGGCCATGTATGTCGCATTTCACCAGCAACCCCCTACCCTCAGCTATTCTGTGGGAGGCTACATTGAGGACAGGCAGGTGGCGGGCAAGTAGGATGGCTACACCTAGTGTCTTACCAGCCGAATTATTGGACAGGAAAACATGCGGTTAATAGTGACATTTTAGGGACGGCACGTGTCCCATCTTGAAGTGTGTTTCCTGAATAAAAGCAACGTCTATTTTCTCGTCTCTAAGCCATTTAAGAAGTTTAGACCTTTTTTCAGGGACATTCAGCCCTTTGACGTTAAGGGTAGTTACGTGTAAATCACTCACCCCCATTATCAGTCAGATCCAATCGTTTCACGATAGTCTTCTCTTCGGCAGACCCTGGGAAAGGTGAGGGAAAAATAACAGGGGGGGGGGGGGGGGAGATAGGAAAAAAGGAAAAGCAAAGAAATAGAAAGAAAAAGCTGCGGCGGGGGAATCTCTGCCAAAAAGTACTTTAACATTAAACAGAAGTGGTGTTACTACAAAAACTGCTGCAAAAAGGACAGGAGCGGAATCCTGCCGACTCCTGGTCCAAAGAAACAGAAGATGCAGCATATTGGGGTCCTTCGGGGGGCTCAGGACAGCGACCACTCCCAAAATAGAAACTCGTTAAAAATACTATATTACCGAGGTGTGCATTAAGCACATGCGAAACATGAAAAATAGAGCATACAAATATATAAGTATATATATTGGCATAAGAGTGTACAGATAATCCTCAAGTTATCAAACCGGGTTTCAGTAGACTTCAGCGTCTGTACACTATTATCCATCTACATAAACAAGAACAACAAAAAATAATAAATAATAATAAAAAAAAAACCGATCACATTGGTGAGCAACACATTGCACTATAAAGAGAAAAACTCAATGTATAACATATTCAGCAAGCAAATTTACATCCACTCGGGACAAGGCATCTCACTCAAGGAGCCTTCGAAGGTCGTGGGCCAGGAGTGGATCCCCGCATCCGCGGGGTGCGAACTTGCTGCCACGCGTCATCTGGAGGGAGCACAACAGGCAAGTCCGGAAGGTGATGAAAGGCGTCCCAGTCAGGAACCGGAACCGGAGGGATACTCAGGATCGTGAAGAAAGCCTGTAAGTCCGACGGTCTAGAAAGACTCGCAATTTTGCCACCATGAGAGACCTGGAGGGAGAATGGAAAGCCCCATCTGTATTTCAGCTCGAGCTTCCTGAGAGAGTCTGTAAGAGGTTTCAAGGCGCGCCGTTGTTGTAAGGTTGACCAGGCAAGGTCAGGAAATATCTGAATCTTGTCGCCTTGAAAGTCAATGCTGTCCAGTTGACGGGCCGACCTCATTATTTCCTCTTTTTGGGCGTAATAGTGGAGCCTACAAATCACGTCCCGTGGTCTGTCGGAGGGCAAGCCTCGAGGACGAAGGGCTCTGTGAGCTCTATCGAATATAATGTCTTTGTTCGGGTCCAGGTCAATAAGTTCCCCAAATATCTTAGATAAGGCGTCTACCAGGTCTGTTTGCTGGACGCTCTCAGGCAGGCCCCTGACTCTAATATTATTTCGCCGGCCGCGATTATCCATGTCCTCAATGCGTGACTTTAAGAAGGAGATATCGTCCCGTTGGTGAGATAGCACTTCCCGAAATTTAGTCAGAGAGTCCACAGTAGACGATTCATGGCGTTCCAGGACATCAACTCGAGTCGCGATTTGAGACATATCTTGTCGGAGCGCTGTCACTTCCTGAGTGATGGTAGATAGTAGACGAGTCTCCAGGGCTGAGAAGTCCTGTTTCGTAGGAAGTGATCGTACATGAGACAGTATTTCACTTATCTCCGCAGACAGAGAGAGGGCCTGTGGGGGCTCCGGAGTCCCAGGGGAGGCCATGACGTCCACCGGATCGTGTAAACTCGAGAAGGTCGGGACGTTAGAAGGAGCAGCGGGGGTCGAGGTCGGAGAAGTTAGGAACTGACGTAGATCTGATGAGCGTCGATTCGCGGGGGGTGGGATCGCGTCCGGCTTAGTCTTGGCCTTCTTTTTTTTCTTTATCCCTTTCACCATGAGATCGGTCTTTAGATAAAGCAGTTTAGAATTACACTTTCACATATCCTCGGCACTATGAAGCATGAGGGCCGTCACCGTGCAAGAACCCCCCTCGTGGTCTTAGGGTAGCATCAGGCAGGCATGCATGAGGCTAAGGGCTCATTCTTTCACTTGCAGCACCCCTGATATAACCCGATGGGTGTGTAGTTACAGGACCCCAGGCCACTGAGCAGGAAGTCAGCCAGCAAATGTACTGAGTTGTTAAATGGATGGATGAATGGGTGGATGGGTGAGGGGAGCACTGTGACTGTTATTATAATGTGCCCAGGCCTATATGGTCCAGCCTTGTGGGTCCCCCCCTGTCCCTTATACACAGGTGCTGCAGCTGCAGAGAAAGCTCAGCACCTTTCACTGACTTCAAGATGGCCGCCGAGCGTCCCGTCCGACGGGTTGCCGTGTCCCCGCCGGGCGGATACACAGCAGTGGGAGCTGAGAGCAGTGAGACACCACTAGCCGCGGCAAGCGGCCGACGGCAGCAGTGGTTATGAAGCTCCGTGTAGCGTCCACGGCCCGAGCAGCGGGTCCCGGAGCCGTCCCCGGCCCGATGCCTAAATCGAGGCCCCGGCTTCTCCAGACCCGCAGGCCGCAATCCGCGGGAGCAGAGGAAGTAGGGCGGCCCAGGAGGCGCAGATGTAAGGGGAATGAATAGTTTGGGCTATGGGTCTAAGGAGCTCTCATCCAACACGTCTGCCTCCTTCAGACCCCAGACCACGCCCCCCCGTACTGCGACTTTTGAATCACCCCGTACATTTAAGTAGTAGGAGCCCTAATACCTTGTATCTCAAATCTGGAAATCTAATATAGGAGATATTACAATATCGCACCGTGCTTCCATTTCCTTATTCTATTTCCCTCCCCAGCAATGGTTACTCACCTTCAGGCTCCCTGTCCTAACATCCTGTATTAGTAATACTGGGCATACACTATACAATTATCTGTCAGATAGTCTGTGATTGGAATGAAAACCTGACAATGGATGAGAGCAACTGACAATCGACCATTTGCTCCCAAACACTGGAAAATGGACAAAACCTGTGCATGATTTAACCAATTTGTATAAATGACAGGTTTTGTCCATTTTCCAGTGTTTGGTAGCAAATGGTCGATTGTCAGTTGCTCTCATCCATTACCAGGTTTTCATTCCAACCACAGATTATCTGCCAGATAATTGTATAATGTATGCCCAGCTTAACTCATTAAACATTCAACGGTATTTAAACAAGTATCTGGAATATTTATACTGAACACTCTAAAAATCCATCCCTTTCTTGGAAAACCTTGAAGGCTGCAATTTGCGGAGATACTGTATAACTACTTGACAACTAATAAAAAAAAAAAAGGATAAAGCCAAATGACAGAGAGAAGCAATAGTGACATACAGTTATACAATACTGTATACTGCCTGTCGTGTTTGACTAATTCCTCCCTTGAAAAATCTATTTGGGCACATCAGGGGCAGAATGTAATACTGTAGCTTACGAGATGCAGGCTGTTCGGGAATTTCTGCGAGTCTACCTGTATTTTTAAAGCAGCAATCATTTACAAGACAAAACCAGGTCATATTTTTAAAAGTAACATTCATTTACAATGCAAAACCATGTTGGTTTTGCCTTGTAAATGATTGCGCCTTTAAAAATGTGAGCAGACTCGCAGGAATTCCCTCTCAGGCTATTACGTTTTGCCCCAGCTCTCATATCCTCTTAAAAGCTCAAACTCAATTAGACTACACTGATAATACATTCTGCAGATGGTGGTACAAAAATAAAACAAAATGGAGGTCCAAGTGCAACATGATCAAGGAAGCAAATACACTGTAGCAATTAAAATGTATTATTTGGAAAACCTCTGCACTAACTTAGAAAGAATTACATTTGTATTTCAAATCTAGTACTCTAATTTAATCTGGATAAAACTGCTCAAGACAAGTTTCTTCATCTAACTCTCCAAACTCTAGTCAACCCAAAAATAAAATGTTGGAGCAGGAACCACTCACACAGATTACCTTCACTGTAACAAACATATAGAATGGGGGGAGGGGGGGAGGTAAGGGTACCGGCGACTAGTGTTGTTTAGAATAAAGTCACTAAACCTTAAAATTTATGAGCCAAAAAATATATAATAATACAAACAAGTTTTTAATAACACATAAAAGTGGAATAAAACATAAAAAGTTTTTTAAAACATTGGTAAAGCATAAAGGTCTTTGTAAAAGGTAAGGAGTTCTGACTTAACTTAAAATAGGCAGGAGGGTCAGTGCAGGGAACCCTGCAGGGAAGTCCAGGGAACACACGGAGCTCACTCACCGGACCTCTCTGGCTGCTTCCTCGGGCTGTACACCTCCCGGCGGCCATCTTAAGTGAGGGGAAAAAGCCTGCAATTCCACTTGCCACCAACGGCTGTGGTTCCCTTACTGGCCTGATCTAGGAAGCACCAATATTTGTGCACTTCTGGAACGATTTGTGGCTGGGGTAAGCAGGAGAGGGCAGAAAAGTTTCTGGATCCTTCACACTTTATGCCATTTTGCTATATATTTCTTTTATATATTCTTTTTATTTTATTTTTATTTTCATTTTTAATTTTCTTGTTATTCGTCCCCCTCTCTGGAATATTGCTCTCTACATGTTGGAGACCATCACTACTGGGCACCTATCCTTATTGGCCATCTGACCTATTACCAGCGGTTGTCCTGAGGCCACATTCAATTTTATTAAAGGTCAGACTCTGTGAGGCTATAAAAACGGCTGACCATCCTTACTTTATGGAGTTGGAGCTCCCACAGCTGGTGTAAAATTGTATTGCAGTTCATTTATTTTCATACACGTTCCTGTACGTCTTTTATACCTTGTCATATTCTACTGCTTTTTCACGCCATAAGCTCCTCATAATGGATAAGTATATGGCTAAAACTCCCAGAAATCCCCATGGTTCACATGCGAATAAAGGCCGGGGTCGGGACAACATTCCTGCAGAAAGCCCTCAGTCGCCGGCATCTGGTCCTAATAATAGCCCATTGAGATGCTCATCACTTACTACAACAAAGGATCCTGCCAAATCCTTTACAACGCATGAGATTACTGACATATTGGCTTCACTTTTGGATCAAAAATTAGCCCCTTTGAAAGATTCGTTGGATTCTGCCCTTATCCAGTTGAATCATCATGACCAACGGTTATTGGAGGCGGAGCACAGAATCTTTGACCTTGAAGATGATCTAACAACGGCTAAAACGGCGCTCTCCGAACAAGACAAAATAGTGACGTCCATGCAAGAGAAACTTGAACATTTAGAGAACAGAAACAGAAGAAGTAATGTACACCTTATAGGACTCCCGGAAACGGTGAAACCTTTACGAACTGATGAATCTGGTATCTCAATGGCTGCCGAGAGAATTGGGATGTGTATCAGACTCTAAATCAGTGCTGACTGAACGTGTCCACCGTATCGGTCCTGATCGACGGTCTACTAAAGATAGGCCCAGACCGGTTATCATGAAAAAACGGACAAAAAGAATTTTCTCCACAAATGGAGAAAAGTAGAAGCGCTGATATGAAAATATTATAAATAAATATACAATACAGCAATATATGCAATTTTTGATTTTTGATTTATTAAGACAAAAAAAATTATTATTTGTATTAATACCGGCCGGTAAGTATAATCAAAGATGTTCCATTATTTATACAATCCTAAAAATGAACAATTTAAAAACAGATCGATTACTGTATCTAAAAATCAATAGCAGAGCTATAGTGCAGAATGTCCTTTAGAATACACACGTATCTAAGTATTAATGATTTATTGTACTCGTGCGTGTACCCAATTTTATAAACGTGGTCACTCTTCCCGTCCACTGGTAGCAATTCGTTTTTATGTGGACATATCAGGAAATCAGGTGGATATAAACTGCTTAATGACCAGAATATATATTGACTTATCCTGTGAAAATCACAGTGTGAAATCTTCTTAATCACTGTAGCATGGGGGGAGCAAAGTAATGTTTATCCATGGAAATGGAGATATTTATTTGATGATGAAGGAGCTTATAGGCAACAGTTCCACACAGACGAGGTATATATAGTATAGTGCTCACCTCGTTATTTTATGCTCCGCAATGCCCCACTCCCGGACACAGCTGCCGGCGCCGCTTCAGGCGCTCGTTTCTCCTGCAGCCGTCCCGTGATGTGCTTCCTCTATATTGTCGAGCTCCACAATGCACGTAAGTCGTTCCTCGTGCAGCACGTTCCCGGATCGGGCTGCCGGCGCTGCCTCAAGCGCTCAGATCTCCGGCAGCCGTCTGGTTGCTTTTCCCTCTATGCTAGTGTCGGGCTTTGCACTGCACCCGAGCCGCACAGCAAATGCTAGTCCCAGTGCCGTTCTCTCCTCGGATAGTGGTTTATTTTCAGAACATATAAACCATAATACCATAATCATCTGGTCATATGGTGAAATGGATGAACATGCCGGCTTGTAATAAAAAGATAAGGGAACGTGCTGCACGAGGAACGACTTACGTGCATTGTGGAGCTCGACAATATAGAGGAAGCACATCACGGGACGGCTGCAGGAGAAACGAGCGCCTGAAGCGGCGCCGGCAGCTGTGTCCGGGAGTGGGGCATTGCGGAGCATAAAATAACGATGTGAGCACTATACTATATATACCTCGTCTGTGTGGAACTGTTGCCTATAAGCTCCTTCATCATCAAATAAATATCTCCATTTCCATGGATAAACATTACTTTGCTCCCCCCATGCTACAGTGATTAAGAAGATTTCACACAGTGATTTTCACGGGATAAGTCAATATATATTCTGGTCATTAAGCAGTTTATATTCACCTGATTTCCTGATATGTCCACATAAAAAGGAATTGCTACCAGTGGACGGGAAGAGTGACCACGTTTATAAAATTGGGTACACGCACGAGTACAATAAATCATTAATACTTAGATACGTGTGTATTCTAAAGGACATTCTGCACTATAGCTCTGCTATTGATTTTTAGATACAGTAATCGATCTGTTTTTAAATTGTTCATTTTTAGGATTGTATAAATAATGGAACATATTTGATTATACTTACCGGCCGGTATTAATACAAATAATCATTTTTTTGTCTTAATAAATCAAAAATCAAAAATTGCATATATTACTGTATTGTATATTTATTTATAATATTTTCATATCAGCGCTTCTACTTTTCTCCATTTGTGGAGAAAATTCTTTTTGTCCATTTTTTCTATACTGTGGGAGGAGCATACCCACTATAGAGGCTGCAGATATTTAAATATTATCAGCTGGCGCTGGGTGTTTCTTTTTAACACATTTTTTCCGGTTATCATGAAGTTCTTAAATTACGCTGGTAAGGTTCGTCTGCTTGATGCCTATAGAAAACGTTCCACTCTCAAATACCAGGAATCCAAGCTCCTACTTTTTCAAGACTTCTCATATATGGTGGCTGCAAAGTGACGAGTTTTCCCCAATATGCAAGCACATGTTGAGATGGAGCTTCGATTTGCATTACTATATCCTGCTAAATTAAGGGTCACATATTCTGGAAAATCTTACTTCCTAGACACTTCGCAAGCTGCAAAAAACTTTGTGGACTCTTTGGCTTCTTCCCGCTTGTCCAGGATGGACGTTGCGGATTGACACTACAGAGTTGCATTGTGATGTCATCTTCAATTTCTTGAACATTCAGGTTACAGATGACCGTATTTTATTCGAAATGTGCTCAGTATATTTCAGGTTGTTTAGTGCTTAAATATGATGTAATGTTTCATAGCATTTGGTGGAATTCTTTTAGGACCAAAACTTTGTATAGAAAATCTTCTATACAGTTTTATTTTTTTCTTCTTTGGCTCATTTGCCCTCTTTTTCTATATATCACCGATCTCATTCCTTCTTTTTCTTCTTATTCTCACTCAGCTTTTAAAATGCTCTAGTATTAGATGGCCTTCTGGTTCGATATCCCTGCTGCTACTCTGGTATGATCATGTCTTGTAATGTTATGCTGGGATGCGACTCAGTCGGAAATCCTCATGGGTTCATATAAGGTTAAAACGGTTTTTGATAATTGTTGACATTCTAATTGAGGTTAACACACCTGGTATATTCCTACTAAATGTGATATGTTTATGTTTCCCCCTGTTGGATTGGTATTCGTCCTCCCCTTGCCCGCTCGCTGGGACGGGTAAGGGCTCACCAAAGAGAGTTGTTAATTTTATGACTTGGCCTAGGATTGGCATCGGTTAAATGACAACAATTGTTAATCGCCATACAAAGATAAAAACAGATCTCAAATTAGTAACTTGGAATGTGGAGGGCTAAAATTCCCCTATAAAGAGAAAGAAAATTCTGACCCACCTAAAACGTTTACGGCCAGATATAGTTTTAATACAAGAAACACACTGCAAAAATTTCTGACCCTAATGTGGTAAGGGATTCTTGGATAGGAGACTTTAAAACAGCATCTTAAACATCTAAACAAAGAGGGGTCATGATTATTTTTAGCAAATTTCTTGTTTACAGTATTAGTGACTGCTTAATAGACCAGGAGGGAAGGTATCTGTTTTTGAAATTGAATATGCATGGTCTGCCTTACATAATAGCTAACATTTATGCTCCCACGGGCCCACTTCTTCACGGATATTTATGCAAAGCTACAAGAATGGGCAGAGGGCGCAATTATTTTGGGTGGGGACTTTAACTGTGTTCAGTTGACAGGATTGGACAGAACTACCTCTGCCAACGCCCATGGTTCGGTCGCCCCCCCCCCCCCATCGCTTTCCTTATTGACCAACTCGATGAGATTGTGCTATCCCTGGAGGTGCCAACATCCTGATTCCCGTGAGTATACGTTTTACTCAGATCCCCATCATTCCTTGTCCAGATTAGACTATTGGCTAATCACTGATACTCTTCTGCAACAGGTAGTGCACTCCCAGATAGATCCTATTCTCCTTTCTGACCATGCTCCGGTGTGGTTCACTTTAAGGTTAGACACTCCTATACCACACTCTTACAACTGGAGGTTTCCAGCCTACATGGAAAACTCTTCAGACTTTCGCCTGCATCTAGAACAGTCATTTCTAAATTATGAGACTGATAATATAGAACATATTGAAGACAAATCTATTTTGGTCCGCCTCGAAGCCGGTAATACGGGGTCAGATTATGGAGTATGTCTCCAGGAGACGCAAGGCACTTAACAATCAATTAAATGATCTTAGTCACAACTTAGCTAAAACATATAATTTACTTATTTCACACTACTCACTTGAATCGCCAGGCCTACCTTGCAGCTAACCAGAAATATGATGCCCTATGTACCGAGCGAGCGAGTTTCTCTTATGATATTCGTAGGAACAGGTTTTTTAGAACTGGCAATAAATCAGGCCGATTATTGGCAAATTTAGTTCGGTCATACTCTGCTCCTTCACGTATCACTCAATTGTATATTGATCCTACCTCTACTGTTATGGATACTCCGGCTATCTCGGAGGAATTCTTACGATACTATCAAACTTTATATCAGTCTCCTCCTGACCATCCGATGGATGGTTTGAGATTTCTGGAAAAAGCAGAACTCCCGGTTCTAACGGAGGAAGAGAAAGAATCGCTAACGGCACCAGTCCAGGAATCGGAATTATTATCTCTAATCAAATTATTGAAAAAAGGGAAATCCCCTGGACCAGATGGGTTTGGGGCAGAGTACTACCGAATGCTTGCTCCCTGTTTGATGCCACACTTGCTAGCTCTTTTTAATTCATTATTGCAAGGAAATCCAGCTCCGACCGGTTTTGATGAAGCTAGAATAGTGGTCTTTCCGAAACCAGTAAAAGATCCTAAATATGTTCAATCTTATAGGCCGATATCCTTGCTAAACCAGGACTTAAAGTTATTTACCAAATTATTAGCGTTTCGACTTCAGCCCATTCTGCAGCAAATTTTACATCCTGCTCAAAATGGGTTTGTTCAAAACAGAACTTCAGTACATAATATACGTACTTTGTTGGCAGCGATACATAGCTCAAAACAATCAGAGTGTCGAAAAGCCCTTATAGTCAGTTGTGATGCCGATAAGGCATTTAACCACGTCTCCTGGTCTCATATACTGCGAGTCCTACAAGCCCAACACTTTGGTACGGAGTTTATCAATGTCTTTAAAACTCTATATGCCACACCACAGGCGTTTATCACGATTAATGGATTAAATACAAAATCATTTCAGTTACATAGGGGGACGAGACAGGGTTGCCCCCTCTCCCCCTTGTTATTTAATTTGGCTTTAGATCCGCTCATACGCACATTCATAAATGATGTGTCCTGGAAGTGGGCTCTCATGACATAAAAGTATCCGCCTTTGCGGATGATATTTTACTATATTTCAGCGATTCTATAACGTCCTTTCCCTCACTATTGACCAGTTTGCCGAATTTCAACTTAATATCAGGATTTTTTATTAATTTTGATAAAACAGAGGCACTGGCATTGGGTGGAGATGCGAGGGGGGGATGGGATGGTGCGTTCCCATTTAAATGGGCGCATAATTGTATAACGTATCTTGGTATACGTGTATCATCTAGTCCCTCGGAAGTGTATTCTTTAAACTTTTCTACATTACATTAATAGGATGATTGAGAACTTTACGTGGTGGCAACACCTGCCGATCTCATACTTGGGTAGGTGCCATTTATATAAAATGGTATATTTCCCGAGTTTGCTTTACCCAATACAGATGCTCCCATTCTTGCTATCAAAAAAGGATATGAAAAAAGAAATGACTGATTGCGCTATCTCTCCAGGTGCGTATATGAATAAAGACACGTTTAAATCACCTCTCTGGTTTTTATTTTAGTGCAAAAGTTATATCTCACACAACAATATATTAAAAAACTCAATATGCATGCATACTCATTAAGAACTCGTTCTAAAAGTTATAATATTATTTCTCTGTTTAAACATCCAGTGCTCAGACCTGTTAGGAACAATTGTTAGTTCCACTAAAATAAGTGCAGCATAGCTTGTATTTCCACAGCATTAAATGGTGTTTTTCCAAAGATAATAGAACTCAGTCCTTTGTATATAGACACAGTTTCCACAACATTAAATGGTGTTTTTCAAAATGTAATGGAACTCAGTCCTTTGTATAAGGCACAGTTCTTATTCATATACTGGGCATAGTCCATAAACTGACAGTTTATTCACTGTAATAAGCCGCTTACTGCCGTGTCCGTGAATACAGACGTGCTGGGGAGATCCTCGCTGTGCACAGCAGCAGTGTTTACTCTCCCTTTCCCCGTCTGTCCTCCGTGGTGGTAGCGGTACTGGATGGTCTCTACCTCTCAGCGTGTTGGGGCCGCTTGTATGTGGACGCTTGCAGAGCAGACTCTCCACCTGGCTGGCCGCGTCTCCTCTAATTGCGGTTCAGCTTAGGCGGCAGGTGTGTGAGGTCTCGCTGGTTGTCCTTAGCTCCCAATCCGGCAGGGCAGATCCCAAATTGTGGTGTCGCTTGTCACTTGGCAGGGTGAACAGCAATTTATTAATTTTGATAAGACGGAGGCACTGGCATTGGGTGGAGATGCGAGGGGGGGATGGGATGGTGCGTTCCCATTTAAATGGGCGCATAATTGTATAACGTATCTTGGTATACGTGTATCATCTAGTCCCTCGGAAGTGTATTCTTTAAACTTTTCTACATGACATTAATAGGATGATTGAGAACTTTACGAGGTGGCAACACCTGCCGATCTCATACTTGGGTAGGTGCCATTTATATAAAATGGTATATTTCCCGCGTTTGCTTTACCCAATACAGATGCTCCCATTCTTGCTATCAAAAAAGGATATACATACAATAAATAAAGCCATTACTAAAACAGGATTTTGGTACTCACCGTTAAATCCTTTTCTCCTAGTCCGTAGAGGATGCTGGGGACTCCAAAAGGACCATGGGGTATAGACGGGATCCGCAGGAGCTTGGGCACACTAAAAAGACTTAAAACTGGGTGTGAACTGGCTCCTCCCTCTATGCCCCTCCTCCATACCTCAGTTATAGGAACTGTGCCCAGGAGAGACGGACAGTACAAGGAAAGATTTT
Organism: Pseudophryne corroboree; assembly: GCF_028390025.1. Taxonomy (NCBI): domain Eukaryota; kingdom Metazoa; phylum Chordata; class Amphibia; order Anura; family Myobatrachidae; genus Pseudophryne; species Pseudophryne corroboree. The sequence continues at coordinate 995,236,577 of NC_086444.1, read as the reverse complement.
TGTTTTAACTAAGGGCTACCAAACTACCAGCCCACACCATAAACATACCGTACAACCGGAATGACGCCAAACCAGATAACAGTATGCATAAAACTCCAGCAACCAGCTGGAAAACACACTGCAAGTAATAGTCCGCACTGGAACGGGCGCCCAGCATCCTCTACGGACTAGGAGAAAAGGATTTAACGGTGAGTAACAAAATCCTGTTTTCTCTTACGTCCTAGAGGATGCTGGGGACTCCAAAAGGACCATGGGGATTATACCAAAGCTCCAGAACGGGCGGGAGAGTGCGGACGACTCTGCAGCACCGACTGAGCAAACGCCAGGTCCTCATCGGCCAGGGTATCAAACTTATAGAACTTAGCAAAAGTGTTCGAACCCGACCAAGTAGCTGCTCGGCAAAGCTGTAGCGCCGAGACACCTCGGGCAGCCGCCCAAGATGACCCCACTTTCCTGGTAGAATGGGCTTTAATCGATTTCGGCACCGGCAGTCCTACCGAAGAATGAGCCTGCTGGATCGTACTACAAATCCAGCGTGCAATAGTCTGTTTTGAAGCGGGATGACCAATCTTGTTGGCCGCATACAAAACAAACAACGCTTCAGTTTTCCTAGTAACAGCTGTCCTAGAAACATATACTTTTAACGCTCTTACAACATCCAGAGATTTTGGAATCGCCACCTCTTCCGTAGCTACCGGAACCACAATAGGTTGGTTAATGTGAAATGAAGAAACCACCTTCGGTAGAAATTGTTGACGAGTCCTCAATTCCGCCCTATCCGAATGAAAAATCAAGTACGGGCTCTTATGAGATAAAGCTGCCAATTCCGACACTCGCCTGGCAGATGCCAGCGACAAGAGCATAACGACCTTCCAAGTGAGAAATTTCAACTCAACCTTACGCAAAGGTTCAAACCAGGAAGACATGAGAAACTGTAAGACGACATCGAGGTCCCATGGAGCTACAGGAGGTACAAACGGCGGATTGATATGCATTACACCCTTCACAAAGGTCTGAACCTCTGGGAGGGCAGCTAACTCTTTTTGAAAGAAAATAGACAAAGCCGAAATTTGCACTTTGATGGAACCCAATTTCAGGCCTGCATGTACGCCCGCCTGTAAAAAGTGGAGAAAACGACCCAAATGAAAATCCTCCGCAGGAGCCTTTTTAAGCTCACACCAGGAAACATACTTCCTCCAGATACGGTGATAGTGTATCGCCGTAACCTCTTTCCTAGCCTTAATAAGAGTTGGAATGACTTCCCTGGAAATAGCCTTACGAGCTAAGATCTGGCGCTCAACCTCCATGCCGTCAAACGCAGCCGCGGTAAGTCTGGAAACACGCATGGACCCTGCAACAACAGATCCTCTCTTAGAGGAAGTGACCAAGGATCTTCCACCAGCAAGTCCTGAAGATCCGGGTACCAGGCCCTTCTTGGCCAGTCTGGAACGACGAGAATCGCCTGAACCCTTGCTCGACGAATGATCCCCAGCACCTTTGGAATGAGAGGAAGTGGAGGGAACACATACACCGACTGGAAGACCCACGGAGACACCAGGGCGTCCACTGCAGTGGCTGTGGGTCCCTTGACCTGGAACAATACCTCGGGAGCTTCTTGTTGAGCCGAGACGCCATCATGTCTATCAACGGAATTCCCCAGCGTCTTGTCACTTCTGCAAATACCTCTTGGTGCAGAGCCCACTCTCCCGGATGGAGGTCGTGTCTGCTGAGGAAATCCGCTTCCCAGTTGTCCACCCCCGGTAGGAAAACTGCTGACAGTGCGCTGACGTGTTGTTCCGCCCAGCGAAGGATCTTTGTGGCCTCTGCCATTGCCGCTCTGCCCCTCGTTCCGCCTTGCCGGTTTATATGGGCCACCGCTGTGATGTTATCTGACTGTACCAGGACCGGTCGATCCTGAAGAAGACTTCTTGCTTGGAGCAGGCTGTTGTAAATGGCTCTTAACTCGAGAATATTTATGTGGAGACAGGCTTCCTGGAGCGACCATTTTCCCTGGAAATTTCTTCCTTGGGTGACTGCGCCCCAGCCCCGGAGACTTGCATCTGTCGTCAGAAGTACCCAATTCTGGATACCGAATCGGCGTCCCCCCAGGAGGTGATGAGCTTGTAGCCACCACAGGAGAGAAATTCTGGCTCTGGGAGATAGACTTATCTTCCGGTGAATGTGTAGACGAGATCCGGACCATTTGCTCAGCAAGTCCCACTGAAACACGCGGGCGTGAAATCTGCCAAATGGAATGGCTTCGTATGCCGCAACCATCTTCCCCAGAACCCGAGTACAATAATGGATTGACACACTCGTCGGCTTCAGAAGTTCTCTGACCATCGTCTGCAGTTCCCGAGCCTTTTCTTCTGGAAGGAATACCTTCTGTAACTCCGTGTCCAGAATCATGCCCAGAAAAGGAAGCCGAGTGGTCGGAATCAACTGGGATTTCGGCAAATTGAGCACCCAACCGTGCTGTCGCAGAACCGATAGTGACAACTCTACACTTCTCAGCAACCGTTCCTTGGACCTCGCCTTTATCAGGAGATCGTCCAAGTACGGGATAATTGAAACCCCTTGTTTGCGAAGAAGAACCATCATTTCTGCCATGACATTGGTGAAAATCCTCGGAGCCGTGGAAAGCCCAAACGGCAACGTCTGAAATTGGTAATGAGAATCCTGTATCGCAAACCTGAGGAAAACCTGATGTGGAGGATATATCGGCACATGTAAGTAGGCATCCTTTATGTCGACTGACGCCATAAAATCCCCCCCCTCCAGGCTGGCAATCACCGCTCGAAGGGATTCCATCTTGAACTTGAAGACTTTCAAGTATGGATTGAGGGATTTTAGATTTAGTCTGACCGAACCGTCCGGTTTTGGAACCACAAAGAGGCTCGAGTAGAACCCCTCCCCCCTCTGGGACGGGAACAATGACCTTCTGTAGACACAATTTTTGAATCGCCGCCCGGACCACCTCCCTGTCTGGAAGAACCACTGGTAATGCAGAAATGAAGAACCGGTGAGGGGCATCTCCTGAAACTCCAGTTTGTATCCTTGAGACACGATTTCTAACACCCAAGGATCCAGGTCTGATTGAATCCAGACCTGGCTGAATACCTGAAGACGGCCCCCCACTGATCCGGACTCCCCCAGGGAAGCCCCAGCGTCATGCGGTGGACTTGGTAGCAGCCGGGGAGGACTTCTGGTCCTGTGCGCCTGAGGCTGCAGGAAGTCTTCTTCCCCGTCCTCTACCCTTTGAGGCGAGGAAAGACAAACCTTTCCCACGCCTGTATTTATTGTGACGAAAGGACTGCATTTGTTGATGTGGTGCCTTTTTCTGTTGTATGGGAACATAAGGAAGAAAAGAGGACTTACCCGCAGTCGCGGTCGAGAGTAGGTCCGCCAGGCCGTCCCCAAACAAGACAGTACCTTTAAAGGGTAGAGCTTCCATAGACCTCTTGGAGTCGGCATCCGCATTCCATTGATGGATCCACAAGGCCCTCCTGGCAGATATCGACATGGCATTGGTTCTTGATCCCAAGAGACAGACGTCCCTTGCCGCGTCCTTTAGGTAATCCGCAGCGTCCTTAATATAACCGAGAGTTAGAAGGACATTATCTTTATCAAGAGTATCCATGTCACTAGCTAAATTCTCAGCCCATTTAGCAATAGCACTACTCACCCATACAGACGCCACAGCAGGTCTGAGCAATGCACCCGTATTAGCGAAAATGGACTTCAGACACGTCTCCAACTTGTGATCCGCCAGATCCTTGAGAGTTGCCGTGTCAGGAGACGGAAGCGCCACCTTTTTAGACAAACGGGATAGAGCTTTATCAACAGTTGGAGATGTCTCCCATTTTTCCCTGTCATCAGAGGGGAAAGGATACGCCATATAAATCCTCTTGGGAATCTGCCATTTCTTATCCGGCGACTCCCAAGCCTTTTCACAAAGAGTATTCATTTCATGAGAGGGGGGAAACTTCACCTCAGGTTTCTTTCCTTTGAACAAGCAAATCCTTGTTTCCTGTACCGCAGGTTCATCAGAAATCTGCAAAACATCCCTTATAGCCACAATCATGTACTGAATACTCTTAACTAATCGTGGATGTAACGCAGCCTCAGTGAAATCGACCTCGGAATCAGAGTCCGCGTCGGTATCCGTATCCCCCACCTGAGTATAAGGCCTCTTATGGGACCCAGATGGGGTCTGTACCTGAGATAAAGCCTCCTCCATGGACTTTTTCCAAACCTGTGTCTGTGACTCAGACTTATCTAACCTCTTAGATAAAGAAGCTACATTGGAATTTATTGTATTAAGGAGTGCTAGTAAATCAGGAGTCGGCTGCGTCGACAGTGCTACATCTAGCCCCGCATCCCCACCTCCCATAACCTCCTCTGGTGAATAACATTCAGGCTTCGACATGTCGACACGTAGTACCGACACACAACACACACAGAACCGTCCCAGCAAGGTGACAGGCCCACAATGCAGCCCAGAAGAGGAGACAGAGGGAGTATGCCAGCTCACACCCCAGCGCCTGTATATTGGTACACGAATATATGTACCCAGTGCTGCCTTATTATCAAAAAGACTGGTACCCCACTGCGGCTCCCCTCTGGAGATGCCCCCTTTACTTGAAATCAGCGTGGAGGTCCCGGCAGCGTCTCTTCCTCTGTCTGGTGCAGGGAGAAAAAGGCGCGTGTGAGCCGCGGACCGAAGCTCCGCCCCCTTCCCGGCGGCTTCGGCCCGCCAAATTCAAACTCATGTAAAATGCCGGCGGGGGTCTGTAAAAGGTGCCTCAGCACCCACAATCATATGCCGCCCTTACAAAACTTAAGTAACATGCCTCCCAGGGCACCCCCTCCAGCGCCCTGCACCCAGTGACAACCGTTGGTGATATGTGTGTGGGAGCATGGAGCACAGCGTTACCGCTGTGCTTTACCTACCGTCACTGAAGTCTTCTGCCGTCCTGAAGTCTTCTGATCTTCTCATACTCACCCGACTTCTGCCTTCTGTGAGGGGGTGACGGCGTGGCTCCGGGAACAAGCAGCTAGGCGCACTAAGTGATCGAACCCTCTGGAGCTAATGGTGTCCAGTAGCCGAGAAGCAGAGCCTTGAAACTCACAGAAGTAGGTCCTGCTTCTCTCCCCTCACTCCCACGCTGCAGGGAGCCTGTATCCAGCAGGGCTCCCTGAAAATAAAAAAACTAACAAAAGTCTTTTTCTAGAGAAACTCAGTAGAGCTCTCCTAGTGTGCATCCAGTCACTCCTGGGCACAAAGTCTAACTGAGGTCTGGAGGAGGGGCATAGAGGGAGGAGCCAGTTCACACCCAGTTTTAAGTCTTTTTAGTGTGCCCAAGCTATTGCGGATCCCGTCTATACCCCATGGTACTTTTGGAGTCCCCAGCATCCTTTAGGACGTAAGAGAAATTTATATGGGCGAATAAACGTCCTCGTATTGCATTATTTAAATTAAAACAACCACCCTCCCTTGGGGTAGTCAATCTTCCCTGCCTGGAAGATTACTCTTTGGCGGCTAATTATAGATGTGCCTTAGATTGGACAGGTAATAGGGACAACTTTGTTAACAAGGCACTGGAACAGGCTTTATTTCCTAGTCATGATTTGCTAAAGATATTACATTTCCCGACTTCCTCCATATCACAGGATATAAAGTCAATTCCAATACTGTATGCTCCTTACAAGGCATGGCATCAAATTAGAAAACGTTCTAAACTCACTCTAACACATTCCTTGTTCCAGCCTTTATTAGGGAATCCGGCTTTTCAGGGAGGGGAGGCAGGTGAGGTTATACACAGTTGGCACCTCCGGGGACTCCGCTCACTATTTCAATTCTTAAATGATGACTGCTCAGCGGTATTATCGTTGTCCCAATTACGAGATAGATACCTGACTTTAAACTTTCCTTTTTTTGCATATTTTCAAATGCGTAGTCTGCAGCCCATTGATCTCGCTTTTCCACTTGATGGAATAGTACAACGACGTCTAGACTCCCCTTACTCTACATCTTTAATATACACTTATACCAGACGAAAGATTGACTATACTAAACTCACCACGGGCATAGCTAAATGGAAAGACGTCTTCGCGGGAGTAGATATACACACTATTATTAAGTGGTCTAATTTGCTTAATAAACAGTTGGTATCTTCCTCGTATGCGGAGATGCATTTGAAAATATTACATAAAGCCTATTAGATTCCTCGCCTGCGGTTCCTTACAGGGGCTGCAGACGACTCTTTCTGTTTCAAATGTGGGTCCCCTGATGCTGATATTATACATTGTTTATGGTCTTGCCCAGTTATACAATCATTCTGGGATCTGATACAGATATACATTAAGACCAACTTAGGTATTCCATTTACATTAACAATGGCATGGGCCTTTTGGAACTATACAGAACCCCAAACCCCTGCACTAACCAAGGGTACACGACTGCTCCTGGCTCGCATCACAGCTGCAGCGAAGAAAACAATATTATCCCAATGGATACAAAAAGACTGTATCCCTAATTCTCTTATGCTGCCCCGGTTATTATTTCTATTCCAAATGGATTGGACTGAATGTTCTTTAGATGTTGAATCCAATGAAGCTATGTTTTTTGCGATTTGGCTTCCTTTTTTACTCACATTGCCTGTTGATACCAAATAGAATATCCGTAAAGTGGTTAGATTAACAACTTCTTATAATGTAGCAACTCATACTGATGGGTCGCCACCATTCTGAGTTTCTTTAAATGGGACTCTCGCTATTAGATATCTAACCTTCACTCATTGCCATGCTTTTGCGTAGCTGTTACGTATTGTTATACTGTACTTCATGTCCATTGGGGAATTTATTATTTTGCTCCATAGTATTCTACAATTAAACATATCACTGTAATGTACGGACAGATGTTTCGACTGTCCGCCTTTAATGTTCCATATTGTATTATTATATGTGTTACATTTCTTCTGGTTAATAAATACAATTTAAAAAAAAAAAGAATTGTACTTGGTTTATTACCAACTTTATCAGTATACAGAATTTAACTTTGTTGCTCTAAACCGTGTGAGTCAAGTGTGTGTACTGATTATAATGCACGTGACTACATTATTTTATTGTTTTGTTTCTGCAAATTATACGTATTAATAACTTAACATTCTCTAACCCCACTGGCTGCCTGCAAGATGGTGAATCTATTTCAAGATTGGCTTACTGACTTTCAAAGCTCTACATATAACCAGGGCCCAAGTTACCTGAAGCAGCTTCTGATCCCTTACTGCCCCACTTGATTACTGCGATCTGTAGATGAAAGACTTTTAGCAGTACCTTACATGTCCCGGCATTCATCTGGGGGTCGGGCTTTTAGCCATGCGGCTCAGACTCTGTGGAACAAATAATTAGCCTGATAAAGTTGATAATTGGTTTCAGTGATTTGGATCCCAAGGTATGACAGGGAGTCCCTACACCAGTGATGGCTAACCTTGACACTCCAGCTGTTGTTGAACTACATATCTCACCATGCCCTGCTACAGGTTTGTTATTTGGCCATGCTAAAACTGATGCACGGCATGCTGGGATGTGTAGTTCAACAACAACTGGAGTGTCAAGGTTAGCCATCACTGCCCTACACCAGTCAAAATACTGTATAACCAAATTAGTTTTCTCAAAGGCTCTGGGAGGTAAAAAGGGAGATGAATTAGGAGCACGGTTACACACACCTGGAATAATGTGTTCAATTCAAGAGGTCACCAAAGAAATCACATTCAAATTAATCTGGACTCTGGGTAGACGTACCTACATTTAGAGCTTACATTTAAAGTATTGAAGCTGGACTGGGGGACAGAGTATTACATGCTTCTACATTTTGGTGCATTGTGAGTGCATTTATATTATTAAAATCACCTTTTATCCAAGGTCTCTGAACTAGCACTTTGTTTCGCTGTATTCCCCTACTCCTTTACTGTGACGTGTGGAAGACGAGGAATACATGCTTCTCTTTCAGATTTGTAGTGAAACCAATGAAGCTCTTTTCTAAATAATTACAAGTGTGAAAATCCATCTATTTCACAGTCCTCTTGGAGCCGTATTTGGACGCATTCCATTTGCAGACGTCACTAGATTGACAGAAATGTTATCTTATTTTTGTTTCATTTTTAAACACATTACAAAGTTACAGATGAAGCACAACAGAATTTAGCGTGAGAAATATTCATGGCCGCAGAATCACAGCACTTTGTTTAGAAGGCCTGGCTCGCAATCACCATTTCAAGTTCATCCCAAAGGTGCTTAATGGGGTTGAGGTCAGGGATCTGTGCAGGCCGGTCAAGTCCTTCCACAATTAAACCATGTCTTTATAGACCTTGCTTTGTGCGCTGGAGCACAGTCACGTTGGAATAGAAAAGGGCCTTCCCCAAACTGTTGCCACAGAGTTGGAAGTATAGCATTGTTTAAATGTCTTCGTATGCTGAAGCATTAAGATTTCCCTTCACTAGAGATAAGCGGCCTAGCCCAAACCCTGAAAAATAGCCCCATAGCATTATCCCTCCTTTACTAAACTTCAGGTTATGTTCTCCCGGCATCCACCAAACCCAGACTTGTCCATCTTACTGCCAAACATAGAAGCATGATTCATCACGCCACAGAACACAATTCCACTGCTCCACAGTCCAGTGTCGGTGTGCCTTGCACCACTCCATCCGACGCTTGGCATTGGACTTTGATGTGAGGCTTGCATGCAGCTGCTCGGCCATGGAAAACCATTCCATTAAGCTCCTGCCTGCACAGTTTTTGTGCTTACATTAATGCCAATTGAAGTTTGGAACTGTTCAGTTATGGTATTGGGGGAGCGTTGGCGACTTTTACGCACCATGCACCTGAGCAATCATTGACCCCGTTCTGTGATTTTATGTGGTCTTCTGCTTTGTGGCTGAGTTGCTGTTGTTCCTAAACACTTCCACTTTCTAATAATATCACTTACAGTTAACAGTGAAATATCCAGCAGGAATGAAACTTCATGAACCATCTTATTGAAAAGTGGTATCCTATCACAGTACCATGCTAGAAGTCACTGAGCTTTTCAGAACGACCCATTTTGTATCACAAATGTTTGCAAGTGGAGACTGCATGGCTACAGTAGGTACTTTATTTTATACACCTGTGGCAACAGGTTTGAACGAAATGACTTTATTCAGTAATTAACAGGTATGGCCAAATACTTTTGTCCATAGTGTATATACACATATATAACCTCTTTAATTACAAATAGTGCAATTTATGGCTATAAACATAAGTTACATAGGATGTACATGATAAATAGTATTTTACTAGTGATTTTATACATTTATATTTAGCAGTCCTAAAAATTCTCCAAATGTAATTAAATACCAGGTTTGATTTCAATTTTAAGGTCTCAGCTATTTATTGATAAAGGTATTGCTGTTATGAAGAAGCACACGTGTCCTTTATTTATGATTTATGACAGGACATACTGTACCCCGGTCCCCATTCTACAGGGTCCCCCAGCCGGAGCACACTGACATCACTAGCTTTCCCTCTTATGCAGCAGCAGAACCAGGCAGCCAGAATTCAAGCAGAATTATTAGCAGTGCAGGGACACAGGAATATCAGGTTTCATGAGATACTGAGAGTTTTCTGACTAGAGGAGAGATTGGAGGGTGGAGAGAACTGTAAGTGGCCCAGACATCCCAGATTCTCCTCCTCCCTGCCTGGGGTACTGTGAAGTTGTATTTCAATTAGGTGGAGCTTTAAACAGTACGCAGGCATTATTAAACTATTAGTTTAAATCTAATATACACTACTGGCTTAAATTTAACATACACAATTCATTACATCCAAACATGACCCATTCCAACTTCCTTCTTAAGTTATGATTGTAATTACCTGTGTTGAAATACTTTTCTTATCAATTAAATAGTTCAGCACAGGTGACACCAATCCTATATTAAGAGGGAAGTCCAGGTAGAGAGCTTTTTGACCCTCCTGGAATGGGTCATGTTGTGAGTTATGTACAATCTAATATACGTCCCCACCGACTCCACCGGGGCCCCAGTGTCTTAAGTGCCCCGGGCACCCCTAAAGCTTAATCCAGCCCTGAGGAGATCAATTATGCGGTACCTTTTAACCACTTAACTGGCATGGTCAAATTGGTCACGCCGCCCCATTGTGTCCCCCTGTTTTTGACATTGACATCCGTTCTTCAGATATGCATAATATAATAACTGAATATTTAAAAAAAATACTTTTTAAACTTTCTGAAATAAAATAAAATAAAATAAACAATGTTATGAATGGTTTTGAAGGGAAAAAACATCAGTTAATTAAGTGGTTAAAAGCAGATACTTGTAATGAATAAAGCCTTGGTGGTCAACCTGTAAGGATTCCTGTTGGATGTAATAATATAATGACAAGCTTAGTCCTACAGCATTTCAGAATGTTTGCATAAGATAAATCTCATTAAACATATATAGCAAAATGCTCCTGATGTTCTCAACAGGATCCCGGCAGTTGAAATACCGATTCCGGAATCCTGATACTACTCAGAATGACTGCGCTGGGAGCTCAACATTTGTCACTATCCTGGCACCAGGATCCCATCTGATTTGCCGAGGCTGCGGAGAGGTAAACTGCGCGGGGGTGGGGGGCGGAGGTCAGGTTTAGGCTGCTGGGGGAGGGTTAGGCTGCGGAGGAGGGAGATGTTTAAGCTTCGGAAAAGGAGGGTTATGAGGTTTGGGTATTAGGGATAGAATACTTACCTTCTAGGTGTGGGGATCCTGAACTCAGGCACCAGGATTCTAATACCATCCCGTTCTCAACTATATATCAGCATGAGCTGCATTGCAACCCCTGCAAGACATGTAGTTTGTATTTAAGAAACAAAAGTAAAACTTTAATTTTAAAGACTAGTGTAAATGTATAGTTTATTTGGTGTAAATGAATAGTTTACTAGTAAAATATGTAAATTAGCAACAACAAAAAAATCAGAGTATAGAAATTGAATAATCTTATTTTTTTTTAATGGAACATGTTTAAATATGAAACGATATACAGAGATAAAAAGTGTCTTAAGTTACAAAAGAGAAAAATGATGTTTGGTACAAGATACTAAATACTGTTTTCCACTAAAAACAAAATGTGCTATACTCCATGTAACACAAATCTAGAAACATAAAACTCAAATGTTTCATCAATACAATTAACAGAGAGAAAAAGTATCAGATTCGCATCATGTAGACTAACATCCCATTATTTTCTTACAATAACCTCTAATTTATTTTTTTTGACAAATAATGCATGTCACGGGCTGCCATCCTATACATTTTCATGTTAAACAAATTTCCCACAGCAAATGTCACGTAAGCTATAAAAGCTTACCATATGATGCTGTTTAATTCTCTAACATTTACTTTTCAGCCCTTTCCCAATAAGAGAATACTTATGATGGCACTTCCATTATTATATTAACATAAGTATATTATTAAATGTTTTATAGGACACATTAGTACATTTGCTAAAATTTACCTAAAGAACAAAAGTTATCCTCAACTTACAAATTAAAAACAAAAGTAAAAGTGCATAAAGAGCAATGCTGTTCATGTGTAGGTCTTTTGTTGGAGATAATGAATTCAGCTATCTTTATCAGAAATGCAACTTTGTAAAAATGTAAACATTATAATAATAATAATAATAAAAAAAAAAGAGAGCGACAACCACAATAATCAAACCAGAAGGCTAAAATAGCTTGAAAATTAAAAACATGAACTTGGTGTTAGGCAATAAAATAATATATTTCAACAATAAAAAAATAAAAGTTTTCATATGTGAAAATGTTGGTGTTAGCCATTTATTGGATCTTGGTTAGATCACCTGATGAAACGATGCATCATGAAATCAATGGTTGTACATCTTGGGAATTTGCCAATGGAGCTCTCTTCTACAGGTGTAAACACTTTAATCTGTCGCATGTGTGTGTCTCTCCCATTCTGATGATTTGCCAAAACTGCTATCTGAATCATAAAGGTTCGAATAGGCTTCTTATGTGCATCGGTTAAAGGGACGTGTATCCAACCACTGGGCTCCACCAATTCAAGTTGCTACAAAATAAAGCACATATTGCACATTTGAGTGATACATATAACTTAACATACTTTCTTCTATACTGTAAAGAACATTTATCGTACTAACATCACAAATTGTGACATTAAAAACAAAAACACAATGTTCCTCTGTATATCTGCACTGCTCTCTAAAACAGGTAGCTCTGAGAGCAACTACTCAGTTGTCGTGTGTTTGAGTAGTGCAGTATGAAACATTTTGGCAAATTAAACTAAAATCATGGGTGAAAATCATATGTATTAAGTCACGTATGTAGCTTTAAGCTCATGAGACCACCAAAAAATGTTGCACTTTCTGGAACCTGCTGTAAAGCACTGCATTAATTACTTGCAAGTACAGTAATGAGCATAGGCAAGATGAATCAGCTGATCGCATGCAATTTTGACTCATGGTCACTTAGCCATTTGCAGTTTAAAGTTGCTTGTATAGTCTAACCCATAGACATTCTCAAAGAACTTTCAGCTTTATTTTATGGACCTTTGAAATAATTTTAAAACAACTTTATAAGCTATGTAAACAGGATCTGTCAACTTTCCAACAGATATCTTATTCAAAACATTTATTTTCATTTTTACATAGTCATTGCAATGTTAGCCAGCATAAGAACCTGCACTTTTTCCTGGAACATGAAAGCATTACAGATGTTTTCTATGACATGTTGTGTATTTATAGCACGCAAAACAACCTTTAGCCTAGATTACTGGTGTGCAACTGTTTTATTTTATTTTTTTCTTACCAGTTGGTATTCCAAGTGTCAAAGGGTCGGATTCAGGTTTGTAAGCAAAGTCAAAAAAGTACACAACTGGGCAAAACCATGTTGCACTGCAGGTGGGACAGTTGGAACATGTGCAGAGAGTTAGATTTGGGTGGGATGTGTTCAAACTGAAATCTAAATTATAGTGTACAAATAAAGCTGTCTAACATTTGTGGGCTACATGCAACAGCAGCCAATATTTACCTTGCACAGAAACAATATAACCCACCCAGATCTAAATTACTCAGTACATGTTACATGTGACCCACATGTAGTGCAACATGGTTTTGACCAGTTGTGTGCTTTTTTGCTTAGCTTACAAACTAGAATCAGGGCCAATGTGCCATTGTTTTGGGACCCCAAAAGAAGTGGCTCTGAAATTACTGTATTAAATTAGAAAATTCTGGGTGTTCTGATTCACTGATGTACACATCTGGTCTAGTAAATCACTGTAGTATAAAAACCAGGTTTACAGCTGCAGATCCATATGCAGTCCAAAATGGACCATAGGAATTGCTTAAACCACCAGTCCATTTAGTGCACATAACTTAAACAAGAAAGTATTTTGAAACCGCAATGGACTTGTGTTTTCTTTTGCAACACAAAACGTGAATTGATTAACCAACGTATGGGCTATCAAGGTGTAATACCATATGCACTGGGGTGGCGGTGCTCCCAGAGAAATAGTTCAGCAAACTATGGGGCAGATGTATTAAGCCTGGAGAAGGCATAAGGAAGTGATAAAGCAGTGATAAGTGCAAGGTGATAAATGTACCAGCCAATCAGCGCCTAACTGTTAATTTACATATTGGAGCTGACTGGCTGGTGTGTTTATCACCTTGCACTTATCACTGGTTTATCACTTCCTTATGCCTTCTCCAGGTTAATACATCTGCCCCTATATGGGTAACGGTCTTTACATAGGCGTAAAGAAGAAAGGACTATACGCATTTTCTGGGGCACACTTTTTAAAGTGTGCCCCTGAAAAGACTTATAGTCCTTTCTTTTTTTACGCCTATGTAAACACCTTTACCCATATAGTGTACATACCTTACCTGCTACACAGTGTCCTTGTAATTATGGCATTGTCAATTACATAGATCCTATTCACAGCCACCACAATTACTAGCCACTTTACATTGATTCTAGACATCGCAGAACCTTACTGACAGTCACTTTGTATACTGTATAATGCCACTGCACAAATACCATGGACAACCACCATATACTCCCAAGGGCACAGTCCCTAAAATGCACAGAATCCCCATTATTATTCAATTTGCACATACCGTCCCCATTCCAGTTCATTTTATGAACCCTTCAGCCAAAAGCAACTGAAGGTTCCTGGGGGTACAGTAAATTGCATCACAGGGACTACCTTTCAACAACACAGAACAAAGCAAGAAATATTGGCAAGTGTGCTTAGTGCCTCCACTTATCACAAGCTGGGTCATGGAAAAAATATTAGGCTCTATGTGAACGCTTATGGTGCATTTCTATAAATCCCCCTAACAGCAGAAAATAATGTCTGAAAAATGTATTGTCCAAGATGTTGGCATAGAGACTCACAGGAACTCAGTCACTGTAGTGTGTTACGTGCAGTTGGATTTTTGGTGTCAATTTGGTCCTCTTATTCTCTGGATGTTTGATAGTTTCTTATAGAACCACCTTCAAAGTATTACCTTGAGAAGGCAGTATGTGTTGAGACGATAAGTTCAGCTAGGTGAAATGTTACCTTACACAATGACAGCAGTGATCAGGGAAAGAATTTGCTATGCATGCATTAGAATACAAAAGACTGGCAGTTCCAATAATCATTATCTTGTGATGATCATAAGGATATAAAGAAATAAAAGGGTCATGATGGTGAAAAGTCAAAATGTATCAACAATACGAAGATAGCCATTTCACTGATTGCAAAATTATTAGTTTACACATTGTATCAATATTGTATTCTTGCAATTAGTAAGCTACGTGTAGGTAATTAATGTGGGCCACACATCAGTCGCAAATTCCTTGTGCTGCCGAGGCTAGTCCAAACCGCTGTTCAACGAATATTGATGAACAGTAGTCTGTTGTGAAATCGGCAAAATACAGTATGTTAAAAATCCAGATTTGCCAATTCCAATTATTTTTTGGCCAGAATTGGTGTATAGATGGATTTCCAACATGTTGGATTTCCCTAATCCCCTGATCCAGGCATGGGAAGACCAGGAAATTGCCCCGATACCTGCTTAATGTATGGGACTCGATAATCTAAATTTCACACATTCGTGCAGTTGATGATATAATGCAATTACATGTAGATGTAAGCTATTCAATAGTTTCATTCACCTTTAAAGTAATATTTGGATATAAATAATTGTATATTGCTTCACTATAAATGGAAACAATTTATATAGAGTTGTGTCTAGATGTAATAGGCCCTACACACTGGCCGATACCACTGAAAGATATGAACGATCTCGTTCATTAATCATTTCATATTTCAGTGTGTATGCACCAATGATGAACGATGCGCGGCCCCGCGCTCGTTCATCGTTGGTGCCAGCTCGTTTAAACATGCAAGCCAATATGGACAATCTCGTCCATATTAGCATGCAGTGCTATGAAGCCGGGTGACAGGGGGGAAGGGGGTGAAGAAACTTCACTCCCCCCTTCACTGGGTCACCCGTATCGGCCGTCAGGCACCTTGACGGCGCATTGCGCTGTGTGTAGGGCCCATTATACAGGGTGAGGCTGTAAATCCTACAAGGTTTTAAAGGTAACAAAAAAGGCATGGCACTGTAAATGCTGTTCAAGATTTTAGTGCATAATCTAAAAGTGCATGAAATACAGTTTATTTTCAATAGGTTTTGAATATCATATTGTCCAGATGGTGGCCTTCATCCGTGATGCATATTCGTAGTCTACAGTATTCCTGAAGTTTCACTCGGCTGGTCATTTTTGGCATTATCGCTGCAATTTCTTGACGAAGCTCACTTTAATTTGTCTGGCTACGTTACCAAGCAGAAATTTCATTACTGGGCGGAAAACAATCATTAGCATCATGAAAGGCCTCTACACAGCCAGCAGGGATATCTGACAGCTGAGGTCTACACACATCAACCAAGAACCATTAATGAACTGAAGGCTCCTATACGCCAAGAAAAGACAATAACATATTCAAAACCAATTGAAAATAAACTGTATTCCATGCACTTTTACATTATGTACTGAACTTTTCAATAGCATTTACCATGCCTCTTTTGTTAACCTTTAATATCTGGGCATTTTTTTTTGTCTCTCCCTGTGTGTGTGTGTATATATATATATATATATATATATAAAACATTGTACAGGTCCCTAATCAAGATTGTTATTGTAGCCTTACATATTCAGGTGCTTAGAAGCCGTGTACAAAGCTAAAAGGGTAAGCATAAATGGATGTCTGCACTACGTCTAAATAATAACATTTTGCATAAAGTAAATGAACGTTTCACTACACAAAAAAGATGCTTTAACAACAAATTTCCTTCATCCCAACCTAAAGCTTAAGGATCCTTTCATCTGTGCCAGTGTACCCCATAGAGCAGAGTCTGCACACAGTAGTACTACCAGATGTGTAAAGCTTAAAGTGGAGCTTAATGTCAGACCAGCTCTCAATGCATCATGTTGCAGCTTCAGATTGTTTTGATAACTGTTGGTGCTTTAGGTTATGTCACAGGAGATTAGGTACCCACAATATTTGGAATTATTTCGGCATGATAGAAGAAAGAAGACCACAAATCTTTGTTTTCCGTAACTACAAGTGTCAGGCTAGAAAAACAAGAAAGCTAATGAAGTTTATAGAAGAGAACCTAGACAATCAGGGAGTTTACAGCATAAGACTTACATTTGCTGGGAGTACGGGGAAAATGGCAAGCACACATACACTAAGTCAGGTTTTTGGCAACCTAACACAAATAAATTAAAGTTTAGGTTATATAACTCATAATTTTTTTTTACCACCAATAAAAAGTCAGCTAAAAGGGTGTTGGACCACCAGTATGCCCCGTGGCATTGAGCCTACCAAATGTGTAGTAGGCATGGAACACAATTCTTCCACAGCAAGGTGATTCAGATAACATCAGTATCATGCTCATCAAACCATTAGGTGACCGCAAGTGCTTTGCGGATTGTAAGTCATTCTGGAAAACATCACGGATGTCAGGAGAGAAATGTAATCACTGTACAATGGATAGGCACTGCTTAATGCAATACAGCTAAATCTAAATGCTAGGACAGTGCACCCTACAAAATTATGCAGCGATCAAATCCCTTCACTATAGGAAATAAGAACTCAGGGCTAAGGTTCATTAAGTTGGTGACCCAGGTACAGTTGTCGTTTGGTTAAGAACATGGTGAAGTCCCACTTTGGAGGAAACATGAGTAAAAAACAGACACAATACTCTGTCCACCATGAATCTGCTCACTCCTTCCCCGGATCACCCACAAAGCACACATCAGCAGAGATGAAATGCTGGTACCCGAGGCTCACTAGACCTGAAACAAGCCACACTGATCTCCATAGAACCCAGTGTACGCTCCACAGGGACCTGCTGCAAGATCTCACAGCAACCAAAAGCTGCAGGATTGGCACAGGGCCAGGCACAACTGCTCTTATATAAGTAATCTATAAACAATGTCCCTCATTTTGCCAAGCTACTGAAGGCTGAATAGTCTGCAAACTGTAAATGCTGTATATTCATTTTCTTCCACAGAGCCTGCCACCTACTGAACCTCTCCCGAATAGGGGGCTCAACAAAGCATGCATTACAAACCATAGCGCTGCCCCTTTTTGCATATACAAACCACACTTTGGGGGAGGAAACAAGTCTGTAATAATTTTTCAAGTACAGATGCAGCACATTACTTTTAGATAAACGTTATAACTGAAAGGTACACGCGTCTCTCTACTCACTGAACTGTATCACTGTGAAAATTGGTGTGGTTAGGGTCACATGGTACAACCAATGTGTATGATTGTGCATACAGCGCATCCGGAAAGTATTCTCAGCGTTTCACTTTTTCCACATTTTGTTATGCTACAGCAGAGATTTTCAACCTTTTACAATTCGCGGCACACTGAACAAGATTTAAATATTGCCAAGGCACATTCAAATATAATGGTGTTGCATGGTGCAGTTGCGTGTTCAAGGATGTCATGTCGCAGCTTCTCCATAGGTAACGCCTGAGCCACATCTGAGAATGCCAGAAAAGCCCAACACTGCTCGGGCCCAAAATTAGAACTGGCTCTGCACCCACTAAACCCACCAGTATTGATCGTTCCAGGGCCTCAGCAAAGGCAAAACACTGACGGGCCTGGGTTTGCTTCTATGGCGGCACACCTGGAGACTGCTCGGGGCACGCTAGTGTGACATGGCACAGTGGTTGAAAAACACTGTGCTACAGCCTTATTTCAAACTGGAATAAAAAAAATTTCCCCTCAAAATTCTACACACAATACTCCATAATGACAACGTGAAAAAAGTGTTTTTGAGACTTTTGCAAATTTATTATGA
This sequence comes from Pseudophryne corroboree, assembly GCF_028390025.1. NCBI lineage: Eukaryota > Metazoa > Chordata > Amphibia > Anura > Myobatrachidae > Pseudophryne > Pseudophryne corroboree. The sequence goes on along the minus strand of NC_086444.1, from coordinate 995,218,136 downwards.
ATAAAAAACTACGAAATATGGTAGTTATCAGAAAATTACAAATCCTTTACATATACGTATGCCTTTGAACTTTTAGTAGCCTGACAGTGTGAGCAATACTAAAACGATTATTATAAGCGTAATGCTTTGGATCTATATTATTATAAGCGGCACCTTTGGATCTATAGGGACAGTGTGTGTGTGTATATATATATATATATATATACACACACACACACACACATACACTCTCTGTCTCTCTCTATTTATTTATTTATTTAAAAAAATAAGAATTTACTTACCGATAATTCTATTTCTCGTAGTCCGTAGTGGATGCTGGGGACTCCGTCAGGACCATGGGGATTAGCGGCTCCGCAGGAGACAGGGCACAAAAGTAAAAGCTTTAGGATCAGGTGGTGTGCACTGGCTCCTCCCCCCATGACCCTCCTCCAAGCCTCAGTTAGGATACTGTGCCCGGACGAGCGTACACAATAAGGAAGGATTTTGAATCCCGGGTAAGACTCATACCAGCCACACCAATCACACTGTACAACCTGTGATCTGAACCCAGTTAACAGCATGATAACAGCGGAGCCTCTGAAAAGATGGCTCACAACAATAATAACCCGATTTTTGTAACAATAACTATGTACAAGTATTGCAGACAATCCGCACTTGGGATGGGCGCCCAGCATCCACTACGGACTACGAGAAATAGAATTATCGGTAAGTAAATTCTTATTTTCTCTGACGTCCTAAGTGGATGCTGGGGACTCCGTCAGGACCATGGGGATTATACCAAAGCTCCCAAACGGGCGGGAGAGTGCGGATGACTCTGCAGCACCGAATGAGAGAACTCCAGGTCCTCCTCAGTCAGGGTGTGCCCCTGACCAAGTAGCTGCTCGGCAAAGTTGTAAAGCCGAGACCCCTCGGGCAGCCGCCCAAGATGAGCCCACCTTCCTTGTGGAATGGGCATTTACATATTTTGGCTGTGGCAGGCCTGCCACAGAATGTGCAAGCTGAATTGTACTACACATCCAACTAGCAATCGTCTGCTTAGAAGCAAGAGCACCCAGTTTATTGGGTGCATACAGGATAACAGCAAGTCAGTTTTCCTGACTCCAGCCGTCCTGGAAACTATATTTTCAGGGCCCTGACAACATCTAGCAACTTGGAGTCCTCCAAGTCCCTAGTAACCGCAGGTACCACAATAAGCTGGTTCAGGTGAAACACTGACACCACCTTAGGGAGAAACTGGGGACGAGTCCGCAGCTCTGCCCTGTCCGAATGGACAATCAGATATGGGCTTTTGTGAGACAAAGCCGCCAATTCTGACACTCGCCTGGCCGAGGCCAGGGCCAACAGCATGGTCACTTTCCATGTGAGATATTTCAAATCCACAGATTTGAGCGGTTTAAACCAATGTGATTTGAGGAATCCCAGAACTACGTTGAGATCCCACAGTGCCACTGGAGGCACAAAAGGGGGTTGTATATGCAGTACTCCCTTGACAAACTTCTGGACTTCAGGAACTGAAGCCAATTCTTTCTGGAAGAAAATCGACAGGGCCGAAATTTGAACCTTAATGGACCCCAATTTGAGGCCCATAGACACTCCTGTTTGCAGGAAATGCAGGAATCGACCGAGTTGAAATTTCTTCGTGGGGCCTTCCTGGCCTCACACCACGCAACATATTTTCGCCACATGTGGTGATAATGTTGTGCGGTCACCTCCTTCCTGGCTTTGACCAGGGTAGGAATGACCTCTTCCGGAATGCCTTTTTCCCTTAGGATCCGGCGTTCAACCGCCATGCCGTCAAACGCAGCCGCGGTAAGTCTTGGAACAGACATGGTACTTGCTGAAGCAAGTCCCTTCTTAGCGGCAGAGGCCATGAGTCCTCTGTGAGCATCTCTTGAAGTTCCAGGTACCAAGTCCTTCTTGGCCAATCCGGAGCCACGAGTATAGTTCTTACTCCTCTACGGCTTATAATTCTCAGTACCTTGGGTATGAGAAGCAGAGGAGGGAACACATACACTGACTGGTACACCCACGGTGTTACCAGAGCGTCCACAGCTATTGCCTGAGGGTCTCTTGACCTGGCGCAATACCTGTCCAGTTTTTTGTTCAGGCGGGACGCCATCATGTCCACCTTTGGTCTTTCCCAATGGTTCACAATCATGTGGAAGACTTCCCGATGAAATCCCCACTCTCCCGGGCGTCGGAATGAACACTACTGACAGTGCTATCACCTGATTTTCCGCCCAGCGAAGAATCCTTGCAGTTTCTGCTATTGCCCTTCTGCTTCTTGTGCCGCCCTGTCTGTTTACGTGGGCGACTGCCGTGATGTTGTCCCACTGGATCAATACCGGCTGACCTTGAAGCAGAGGTCTTGCTAAGCTTAGAGCATTGTAACTTGCCCTTAGCTCCAGTATATTTATGTGGAGAGAATTCTCCAGACTTGATCACACTCCCTGGAATTTTTTTCCCTGTGTGACTGCTCCCCAGCCTCTCAGGCTGGCATCCCTGGTCACCAGGACCCTTCCTGAATGCCGAATCTGCGGCCCATTAGTAGATGAGTACTTTGCAGCCACCGCAGAAGAAACACCCTTGTCCTTGGAGACAGGGTTATCCGCTGATGCATCTGAAGATGCGATCCGGACCATTTTTCCAGCAGATCCCACTGAAAAGTTCTTGCGTGAAAACTGCCGAATGGAATCGCTTCGTAAGAAGCCACCATTTTTCCCAGGACCCTTGTGCAATGATGCACTGACACTTTTCCTGGTTTTAGGAGGTTCCTGACTAGCTCGGATAACTCCCTGGCTTTCTTCTCCGGGAGAAACACCCTTTTCTGGACTATGTCCAGAATCATCCCTAGGAACAGCCGATGTGTCGTCGGAAACAACTGCGGTTTTGGAATATTTAGAATCCACCCGTGCTGTCGTAGAACTACTTGAGATAGTGCTACTCCGACCTCCAACTGTTCTCTGGACCTTGCTCTTATCAGGAGGTCGTCCATTTTCTTTGAAGAAGAATCATCATTTCGGCCATTACCTTGGTAAAGACCCGGGGTGCCGTGGACAATCCAAACGGCAGCGTCTGAAACTGATAGTGACAGTTCTGTACCACGAACCTGAGGTACCCTTGGTGAGAAGGGCAAATTGGGACATGGAGGTAAGTATCCCTGATGTCCCGGGACACCCTATAGTCCCCTTCTTCCTGGTTCGCTATCACTGCTCTGAGTGACTCCATCTTGATTTGAACCTTTGTAAGTGTTCAAATATTTCAGATTTAGAATAGGTCTCACCGAGCCTTCTGGCTTCAGTACCACAACATAGTGTGGAATACCCCTTTCCTTGTTGTAGGAGGGGTACTTTGATTATCACCTGCTGGGAATACAGCTTGTGAATTGTTTCCAATACTGCCTCCCTGTCGGAGGGAGACGTTGGTAAAGCAGACTTCAGGAACCTGCGAGGGGGAAACGTCTCGACTTTCCAATCTGTACCCCTGGGATCCTACTTGTAGGATCCAGGGGTCCTGTACGGCCCCAGCGTCATGCTGAGAAACTTGGCAGAAGCGGTGGAGGCTTCTGTTCCTGGGAATGGGCTGCCTGCTGCAGTCTTCTTCCCTTTCCTCTATCCCTGGGCAGATATGACTCTTATGGGGACGAAAGGACTGAGGCTGAAAAGACGGTGTCTTTTTCTGCAGAGATGTGACTTAGGGTAAAAACGGTGGATTTTCCAGCAGTTGCCGTGGCCACCAGGTCCGATGGACCGACCCCAAATAACTCCTCCCCTTTATACGGCAATACTTCTTTGTGCCGTTTGGAATCTGCATCACCTGACCACTGTCGTGTCCATAAACATCTTCTGGCAGATATGGACATCGCACTTACTCTTGATGCCAGAGTGCAAATATCCCTCTGTGCATCTCGTATATATAGAAATGCATCCTTTAAATGCTCTATAGTCAATAAAATACTGTCCCTGTCAAGGGTATCAATATTTTTAGTCGGGGAATCCGACCAAGCCACCCCAGCTCTGCACATCCAGGCTGAGGCGATCGCTGGTCGCAGTATAACACCAGTATGTGTGTATATACTTCTTAGGATATTTTCCAGCCTCCTATCAGTTGGCTCCTTGAGGACGGCCCTATCTGGAGACGGTACCGCCACTTGTTTTGATAAGCGTGTGAGCGCCTTATCCACCCTAAGGGGTGTTTCCCAACGCGCCCTAACTTCTGGCGGGAAAGGGTATACCGCCAATAATTTTCTATCGGGGGAAACCCACGCATCATCACACACTTCATTTAATTTATCTGATTCAGGAAAAACTACAGGTAGTTTTTTCACACCCCACATAATACCCTTTTTTGTGGTACTTGTAGTATCAGAAATATGTAACACCTCCTTCATTGCCCTTAACAAGTAACGTGTGGCCCTAAAGGAAAATACGTTTGTTTCTTCACCGTCGACACTGAAATCAGTGTCCGTGTCTGTGTCTGTGTCGACCGACTGAGGTAAATGGGCGTTTTAAAGCCCCTGACGGTGTTTGAGACGCCTGGACAGGTACTATTTTGTTTGCCGGCCGTCTCTGTTGACATTATCACGTAATTCCTTGAATAAGCCATCCATTCCGGTGTCAACTCCCTAGAGAGTGACATCACCATTACAGGCAATTGCTCCGCCTCCTCACCAACATCGTCCTCATACATGTCGACACACACGTACCGACACACAGCACACACACAGGGAATGCTCTGATAGAGGACAGGACCCCACTAGCCCTTTGGGGAGACAGAGGGAGAGTTTGCCAGCACACACCAAAAACGCTATAATTATACAGGGACAACCTTTATATAAGTGTTTTTCCCTTATAGCATTTTAATATATATAGTCATATCGCCAAATAAGTGCCCCCCCTCTCTGTTTTAACCCTGTTTCTGTAGTGCAGTGCAGGGGAGAGCCTGGGAGCCTTCCCACCAGCATTTCTGTGAGGGAAAATGGCGCTGTGTGCTGAGGAGAATAGGCCCCGCCCCCTTTTCGGCGGGCTTCTTCTCCCGTTTTTCTGAGACCTGGCAGGGGTTAAATACATCCATATAGCCCCCAGGGGCTATATGTGATGTATTTTTAGCCAGAATAAGGTACTATCATTGCTGCCCAGGGCGCCCCCCCCAGCGCCCTGCACCCTCAGTGACCGCTGCTATGAAGTGTGCTGACAACAATGGCGCACAGCTGCAGTGCTGTGCGCTACCTTATGAAGACTGAAAAGTCTTCTGCCGCCGGTTTCTGGACCTCTTCACTTTTCGGCATCTGCAAGGGGGTCGGCGGCGCGGCTCCGGGACGAACCCCAGGGTGAGACCTGTGTTCCGACTCCCTCTGGAGCTAATGGTGTCCAGTAGCCTAAGAAGCCAATCCATCCTGCACGCAGGTGAGTTCACTTCTCTCCCCTAAGTCCCTCGATGCAGTGAGCCTGTTGCCAGCAGGACTCACTGAAAATAAAAAACCTAACAAAACTTTTACTCTAAGCAGCTCTTTAGGAGAGCCACCTAGATTGCACCCTTCTCGGCCGGGCACAAAAATCTAACTGAGGCTTGGAGGAGGGTCATGGGGGGAGGAGCCAGTGCACACCACCTGATCCTAAAGCTTTTACTTTTGTGCCCTGTCTCCTGCGGAGCCGCTAATCCCCATGGTCCTGACGGAGTCCCCAGCATCCACTTAGGACGTCAGAGAAAAATACATTGTCGTACGCAAAAAGAACAACATATGTATGGTAGTTATCAGAAAATAGGCGCTGCCTGTATCAGTACTCCAATTGATGGGTGCAGAGGATAAGAGAAGAAGTTAAGAACCACTAAACGCAAAAGGAGTAAGGAAAGGAAGAGTACACTGCTTGTGAGACCTTACAATCTATCAGCGAGAAGTAGCCAAATATGGGTGATACAAAGGGATTCAGGCGAGTGTGGGGACAAAGTGGAGGGTTAGAAGATATGAGATTTCATAAAGCAAGTGGTTTAGAGTTCGTTTCCAGATTTTAACCACTTAACTGATGATTTTTGCCTTCAAAACTGTTCATTTTTTTATGTTTATTTAATATAGTTGAAAAAATATTTTTTTGTTTAATATTGAAATATTATAGTACGCAAATCTGCAGAATGGATCTCCTTGTCAAAAACTGGGGGACACAGTGGGGAGGCGCAGTCGCAATGTATCTGACCATGCTAGTTAAGTTAAATTGCTCAGTAATAGCCAGTCATCTTCAGCAGCTCCTCTACCTGCCAGATGCACCGATGTGGTAATGGTGTGTAAACACGGTGAGATATTTCTTACAATTTTGACTATATAGTCAAAATCTTAAGAAAAGTGAATGTCACCTTGCGATCCTGATTCGATGCTGATGCGCGGTCGGCATCGCAAGCCTAGATAGTTAAAATTGACTTGCCTGCACAGTCTATCTAGTATAAAAGATAGTCAAAATCGCACATAGTCAGTATCGCAAGCACACTCATTATGTGCTTGCGATGCTGACCTATACCCTGTCGCATAGTGAAAATCGGGCTTAGCCCGAATCTCACCGTGTGTACACACCATTAGAATTGCTTCCTGACTCACAAAGTACTGATTAGAAACTCCAACCACATCTGAATCAGGTCCATTGTGGTTTTACTTGTTACTGCTATGCTCCGTTAACTGTACTGTTCTGTTAACTCTGTACTGTCTTATTGTTTGCTGCATGTACGGCACTGCTGACCATTTGTGGCGCCCTATAAATAGGGTGTAATAATAATAATAATTATGTGGTGCACAACGATCTCAGTGTTTGTTATGGTGCATCTATGATGCACCAAAAATCTGGACAGTAGTCGAAGCAAACGGACTTGGGTTGGCTACTGTTTCATCTCTCCTCTAGCTCTCTTGGCCACTACGGCCCAAACTCAGTCCTCCTCAACCAATAGTTGGCTTACTCACTGACAATCAGGGACAGTGCACAACCCGTAAAATTATTTTTCTTCCCACCCATCTCCAATTATTCCAATATTCCATAACCCTGAGAATGTTTATAAATTACTGTATAGATGGTACTATTTGCCAGCTTGTCTAAAAAAATGTACCGAGATACACTGTATAGATGCTGCAGAGGATGTTCCTCTCATGGTACTTTGCTCCACATTTGGTGGACTTGTCCTCAACTCTTGGTTCTCTAACTTAATTTCCACTCCTCTTCAAAAATCCGTCACATGTGAAACTAAACTCTTTCTTCTCCCACTGGGACTTCAGTCGGCCTTCAGACACCAAATAAATTATCACGTCATATAGTCATTGCCACCACTTCTCAGAGAGCAGCTGACTGGAAGACAGCTGTCTCTTCATCCTTTCAAAAAAAATAACTTCCAGACATTGGAATATTTACAGTATTAAATTCATGACCAGTATAATAAATAATTTATCTATATCTTTTAATCAAGTTTCAAGTTCCTGACTCACACTACATAATTCTCACTCCCAACTGGAGTAAGGCTGAAGCATCCTGACATTATATGATGCCTTCTGTTTGAGTTTTTTCTCTTTCCCCCTCTCCACTTTTGGTCTTCTTTTCTCCTTGACCTGATCTGCCACGCCGCATCCTCTCTTACCCTCTCCGCTCTCTCTCTTCAAATTGCAATTCATCAGTTCATAAAAACCTTCTTCCAATCTCCAGTAAACCACTAGCAAGCTTTTATTTATTGCTGGTTAAAAAATGTAAGTTCTTAACATATTACTTTTTCTCTGAAAAGGGCCATTTAATATAACTCTGAAATTTACATCATTTGTTCAGTATTTGTTAACAAACTTTTTTTTTTAAACCTCTAGCAGTTTACCGCTTACCTTTTTACAATTTCAGGTTATTCACTGGACTTGAATTCCTTAAGTTTCAATAAAACCTGGACACATGGGGGTGTTCTAAAACATTTAACCAGTAGTGTTACTGTGTATATATACATCCATATGCCTAATGTTTATTTTTACTCCACTGAAATAAACATCTATAAATGGCGCAAAGAAATATTCTTTGGTTCGTTTCACTTCCTAGTCCAATAATTATTAATGCAGCAACTTTAGGACTGCTTAAATTATACCAACAGACATTGCGTTAATAAATTTCCCATGCTTTACTGAATTATAATTTGGGTAACTGTAGCTGCTAATGAAGTACCATCATTGCCCATACACAGTGTTGACTATTTTTGCCGTTTTGATTATTGACCACACACCCAAGGAATATTATACAACCATGGACTGAATGATTTCTGAGTTCCAATTTATTCTTATTAGTCTATGGCCACTGGCAGAGAATGATTAATTATTGTCCAGGGCTTATAAAATATTGCCTAAAGGTGAATTCAGTATGCACATATGTATTCCTTACTCCTAGAATACACGGGATATCTAAGTGAGGACACCAACAAACTACTGATTGATTGTTACTTACTACTTCAAGTGCTTGAATATCTTTGTTTCCTAAACAGTTAACAGCTGCTTTTCTGTGTCTGCAACACATAACCCCAACACAACAGCCCATATATGCCTTATTTGGCTCATAATCTTAATACAAAAAAAAAATGAAATTCTTCACTTTAATATCCATATTGGCCAACTTTCCTGTGTGGTTTGATCATACAGCCTACAAAGATCAATTGCAATCTGGCTGGACCAATATGCAATAGGTAGCACCTATCCTTGTGTATCAATGCCTATTTCCCTAAAGAGCGTAAGCAGGGCCCTCTTACCTCTATGTCTGTCTGTTATTACCCAGTCTTGTTTTATTACTATTTGTTCTCAATTGTAATGCGCAACAGAATATTCTGGCGCTACATAAGTAACTGTTAATAATAATAAATAATCAACATTCGGTAGGTAGAATAAAAAGGAGGCGAGGGAACTAGAATACAGATGAAACTACTTGAATTTTGCTTTGAGAAATACTGTATAAACCAGAGTTACTTACAACACAGCACTACACTAAAGTAACTATTAAAACAACTACTCATTTATTATTACTGCAAATTTTGCTGAAAAACAAATAATCCTACTTTAATGATTCATATAATTGTCATGTTTGCAAAGGATTAAGGTAGTAAGCAGGGTTTACTTACAGAAGTGATGTCTACTTGTACTGTAGAGAACACTTCATTATTTATTAGCATTAAGGGGAGCTTAGTCAAATTTAGCCATCATGTATTGAATCAAGACACTTCTAGTCAAAATTAAAAACAAAATGTTAATGCAAGGCAAACGTGTAAATGACGGCTGAGTAATATAAAACAAAACCGTCTCTCTATGTGGAAAATCGTAGAGAAAGGGATAAAGAAAACCAATCAACTTTGCCAGAAGATCTGCATGTATGTTTTCCTTAGAGATGAGCGGGTTCGGTTTCTTTGAATCCGAACCCGCACGAACTTCACTTTTTTTTCCACGGGTCCGAGCGACTCGGATCTTCCCGCCTTGCTCGGTTAACCCGAGCGCGCCCGAACGTCATCATGACGCTGTCGGATTCTCGCGAGGCTCGGATTCTATCGCGAGACTCGGATTCTATATAAGGAGCCGCGCGTCGCCGCCATTTTCACTCGTGCATTGAGATTGATAGGGAGAGGACGTGTCTGGCGTCCTCTCCATTAGAATAGAGATAGATAGATTAGATAGAGAGAGATTGTGCAGAGTCGCAGACAGAGTTAGTTTACCACAGTCAGTGACCAGTGCAGTTGCTAGTTAACTTTTATTTAATATAATATATCCGTTCACTTCTCTCTGCTATATCCGTTCTCTGCCTGAAAAAAAAAACGATACACAGCACAGTCAGTCACACAGTGTGACTCAGTCTGTGTGCACTCAGCTCAGCCCAGTGTGCTGCACAGTCATCAATGTATAAATTAAAAGCTTATAATTAATTGTGGGGGAGACTGGGGAGCACTGCAGGTTGTTAGCAGGAGCCAGGAGTACAATTATATTAATTAACAGTGCACACTTTTGCTGCAGGAGTGGTGACCAGTGCCTGACCACCAGTATAGTATTGTTGTATACTACTAATATCTCTTTAAATATCAACCAGTCTATATTAGCAGCAGACACAGTACAGTGCGGTAGTTCACGGCTGTGGCTACCTCTGTGTCGGCACACGGCAGGCAGTCCGTCCGACCAGAATTGTATTATTTATTATTATATACCTACCACCTAACCGTGGTTTTTTTTTCATTCTTTATACCGTCATAGTGTCATCCTAATTGTTACGAGTATACTACTATCTCTTTATCAACCAGTGTACAGTGCGGTAGTTCACGGCTGTGGCTACCTCTGTGTCGGCACACGGCAGGCAGTCCGTCCGACCAGAATTGTATTATTTATTATTATATACCTACCACCTAACCGTGGTTTTTTTTTCATTCTTTATACCGTCATAGTGTCATCCTAATTGTTACGAGTATACTACTATCTCTTTATCAACCAGTGTACAGTGCGGTAGTTCACGGCTGTGGCTACCTCTGTGTCGGCACACGGCAGGCAGTCCGTCCGACCAGAATTGTATTATTTATTATTATATACCTACCACCTAACCGTGGTTTTTTTTTCATTCTTTATACCGTCATAGTGTCATCCTAATTGTTACGAGTATACTACTATCTCTTTATCAACCAGTGTACAGTGCGGTAGTTCACGGCTGTGGCTACCTCTGTGTCGGCACACGGCAGGCAGTCCGTCCGACCAGAATTGTATTATTTATTATTATATACCTACCACCTAACCGTGGTTTTTTTTTCATTCTTTATACCGTCATAGTGTCATCCTAATTGTTACGAGTATACTACTATCTCTTTATCAACCAGTGTACAGTGCGGTAGTTCACGGCTGTGGCTACCTCTGTGTCGGCACACGGCAGGCAGTCCGTCCGACCAGAATTGTATTATTTATTATTATATACCTACCACCTAACCGTGGTTTTTTTTTCATTCTTTATACCGTCATAGTGTCATCCTAATTGTTACGAGTATACTACTATCTCTTTATCAACCAGTGTACAGTGCGGTAGTTCACGGCTGTGGCTACCTCTGTGTCGGCAGTCGGCAGGCAGTCCGTCCATCCATAATTGTATTATTATTATAATATATACCACCTAACCGTGGTTTTTTTTTCATTCTTTATACCGTCATAGTGTCATCCTAATTGTTACGAGTATACTACTATCTCTTTATCAACCAGTGTACAGTGCGGTAGTTCACGGCTGTGGCTACCTCTGTGTCGGCAGTCGGCAGGCAGTCCGTCCATCCATAATTGTATTATTATTATAATATATACCACCTAACCGTGGTTTTTTTTTCATTCTTTATACCGTCATAGTGTCATACTAGTTGTTACGAGTATACTACTATCTCTTTATCAACCAGTGTACAGTGCGGTAGTTCACGGCTGTGGCTACCTCTGTGTCGGCAGTCGGCAGGCAGTCCGTCCATCCATAATTGTATTATTATTATAATATATACCACCTAACTGTGGTTTTTTTTTCATTCTTTATACCGTCGTCATAGTGTCATACTAGTTGTTACGAGTATACTACTATCTCTTTATCAACCAGTGTACAGTGCGGTAGTTCACGGCTGTGGCTACCTCTGTGTCGGCAGTCGGCAGTCCGTCCGTCCATCCATAATTGTATTATTATTATAATATATACCACCTAACCGTGGTTTTTTTTTCATTCTTTATACCGTCGTCATAGTGTCATACTAGTTGTTACGAGTATACTACTATCTCTTTATCAACCAGTGTACAGTGCGGTAGTTCACGGCTGTGGCTACCTCTGTGTCGGCAGTCGGCAGGCAGTCCGTCCATCCATAATTGTATTATTATTATAATATATACCACCTAACCGTGGTTTTTTTTTCATTCTTTATACCGTCGTCATAGTGTCATACTAGTTGTTACGAGTATACTACTATCTCTTTATCAACCAGTGTACAGTGCGGTAGTTCACGGCTGTGGCTACCTCTGTGTCGGCAGTCGGCAGGCAGTCCGTCCATCCATAATTGTATTATTATTATAATATATACCACCTAACCGTGGTTTTTTTTTCATTCTTTATACCGTCGTCATAGTGTCATACTAGTTGTTACGAGTATACTACTATCTCTTTATCAACCAGTGTACAGTGCGGTAGTTCACGGCTGTGGCTACCTCTGTGTCGGCACTCGGCAGCCCGTCCATAATTGTATATACCACCTAACCGTGGTTTTTTTTTCTTTCTTTATACATACATACTAGTTACGAGTATACTATCTCTTTATCAACCAGTCTATATATTAGCAGCAGACACAGTACAGTGCGGTAGTTCACGGCTGTGGCTACCTCTGTGTCGGCACTCGGCAGCCCGTCCATAATTGTATACTAGTATCCAATCCATCCATCTCCATTGTTTACCTGAGGTGCCTTTTAGTTGTGCCTATTAAAATATGGAGAACAAAAATGTTGAGGTTCCAAAATTAGGGAAAGATCAAGATCCACTTCCACCTCGTGCTGAAGCTGCTGCCACTAGTCATGGCCGAGACGATGAAATGCCAGCAACGTCGTCTGCCAAGGCCGATGCCCAATGTCATAGTACAGAGCATGTCAAATCCAAAACACCAAATATCAGTAAAAAGCCTCTTTTTTTCTTTGCGTCATGTGCTGTTTGGGGAGGGTTTTTTGGAAGGGACATCCTGCGTGACACTGCAGTGCCACTCCTAGATGGGCCCGGTGTTTGTGTCGGCCACTAGGGTCGCTAATCTTACTCACACAGCTACCTCATTGCGCCTCTTTTTTTCTTTGCGTCATGTGCTGTTTGGGGAGGGTTTTTTGGAAGGGCCATCCTGCGTGACACTGCAGTGCCACTCCTAGATGGGCCCGGTGTTTGTGTCGGCCACTAGGGTCGCTTATCTTACTCACACAGCGACCTCGGTGCAAATTTTAGGACTAAAAATAATATTGTGAGGTGTGAGGTATTCAGAATAGACTGAAAATGAGTGTAAATTATGGTTTTTGAGGTTAATAATACTTTGGGATCAAAATGACCCCCAAATTCTATGATTTAAGCTGTTTTTTAGTGTTTTTGGAAAAAAACACCCGAATCCAAAACACACCCGAATCCGACAAAAAAAATTCGGTGAGGTTTTGCCAAAACGCGTTCGAACCCAAAACACGGCCGCGGAACCGAACCCAAAACCAAAACACAAAACCCGAAAAATTTCAGGCGCTCATCTCTAGTTTTCCTGTCTGGAAGGTCCTCAATAACATATGTCTCACAGAAAAAAAAAGCTTGCTCTCAAATTTATAGACACTTGTCCTTTAACAGATATCACGGCTATGCCATAGCACTGTACCTGTCAACACTTAAAAGTGTTACAATCTGGCCTGAAGCCATTTCTTTTTTATGTAGGAAGAAGACGATCTTGTAGCAGTGAGGCAGTAGTTCCAAAAAGGGAGATGTTGCTTGATCCAAAAGAAACTTCCACAGTTCCAAGCAAGTTAAAAGGAGAGCCCCTACAAGAGAAGCTTTAAGGAAAAACCCAAACAAAAACAAGCAGAATGAATTCTAGTGAAAGAGTCAATTGAAGGAATAAAGCTCTTTCACAGCAGCAAACAGCTATGAGACATTAAGACCACCATGTAAGGAGATGACTTCTGCATCCTTGGCAGTTTCTTGTGCTAGATCAAATGCTTTGATATTCATTTGAAATAGCTTGAGAAAGGTAAAGCTAGGAGAGGCGCAGGACTGACTGAACAAGCTTGGTGGCAGGAGTAAACAAGTTCCCCCTGTAAATCACATGAAATAATAAAATGTACGATAAATAATTAACGGAAATATAATTCTATTGCTTAAAGAGAACCTCTCACAGTTGTGTTAGTGGTCCACATTGTGCCGAATGCACGATATAAGTGAATTATATCATATTTCTATACTGAGTAATGGTGGGGTGGGAGTACAAAAACTTTTTGTGCATTGTATTAAACATATGGGAGTCCGGAGACTGTCACTTTATACTGGCTGCTGAGCTGTTCTCTACATAAGGCACATGTGACTGAAGGCAGTGTGTATGAGCTACTCTCTACATAAGGCACATGTGACTGAAGGCAGTGTGTATGAGCTGCTCTCTACATAAGGCACATGTGACTGAAGGCAGTGTGTATGAGCTGCTCTCTACATAAGGCACATGTGACTGAAGGCAGCGTGTATGAGCTGCTCTCTACATAAGGCACATGTGACTGAAGGCAGCATGTATGAGCTGCTCTCTACATAAGGCACAGGTGACTGAAGGCAGTGTGTATGAGCTGCTCTCTACATAAGGCACATGTGACTGAAGGCAGTGTGTATGAGCTGCTCTCTACATAAGGCACATGTGACTGAAGGCAGCGTGTATGAGCTGCTCTCTACATAAGGCACAGGTGACTGAAGGCAGTGTGTATGAGCTGCTCTCTACATAAGGCACATGTGACTGAAGGCAGCGTGTATGAGCTGCTCTCTACATAAGGCACAGGTGACTGAAGGCAGCGTGTATGAGCTGCTCTCTACATAAGGCACATGTGACTGAAGGCAGTGTGTATGATACAGACTGCATACCAACTCTTACACAGAGTTGATGCATTTGCATACAATGAGCATTGTTTTTCCACTAATAACTAGAAATGTGAGCTATTCTATGTCGTCAATTATGAAACAGAAAATGAAGCCTCATATGTGAAATATTAACCAATGAAGGCACAAAAAAATGCATGAATAGTGTAAATATTATTAAGGCCCGCAATAACTATCGACAATTATAGAATGATCTTTAATCATCAAAGGCTTTATAAGGGCTAATTGAAAGACTTTACAAAATCATACAAGTATACAGGTAATCTAAATTTCAATTTTGCAGGGCTACCTAGCATATTCTACACCATTGTACCCCTTACTCTATTTTATAAGAGTAATATATATCATGGAGGAGTTCAGTAACCATATACAGGCATAAGGCAGCAGGTAGAGAGCTTATGAACCTTGTTGAAGCTCTCTGAGGTAACTTATACTACATAATTTACAGCAAAGGGTCCATTTAGCATACAAACATTTTCCTAAATTTATACTGCAGTTATGACATCTGCACAAACGGTGACTAATACGTATATAAGCATGGGAGAGATGTGTGGGAATTCAATTACCCACTGCAAATTACCGCCGGTAAAAAACAGAAGCAGCCTCGGACTTTAACTTACTTTCACTCGATAGCATTGTTAACGCTTGCTAAAGTAGTATGTTAACAGTCGTTAACATGGGTTAGCAGATTTTAACACACAGATTAATTAACATGGTCGCGGCAACCCGCTAGTTATCTGGGGAGGTTTTTCGTCCTTCTGAGGTAAGTGAAAAAACAACCCCATTAACTCCTGACTTCAGGGCTAATTGGATAGCCCCGGGGGATCAAATAGCCCGTGGTAATATACAGTGGCTAATTGAATTCCATCCTAGAGTCTAGAAAAAGGAAGCCAGTGACCAATATATTCTATTACATTAGTCACCAAATCATGACACACAAGCATGTAAGTGAAATCTAGTGACATCATGACATCACTAAGAATGACCCTAAAAGTGAGGAATGTGGATACTTAATCAGGTCAATGAAAACTGGATCAAACTTAGGCTGGTTACACGCTACAGTGATGTCGGGATGATTTTCCATATTGGAACGACAAATCATCTACACTACCTAGTGTTTAACCACTATTGTGAGCTCCTGCGAGTCGTAGGAGGTATCTTCTGTTCAGCCCTTCAGCAAGCCAACCAGAAGATATCGCATGCGACCCGATGCAGTGTAATGAAAGATGGACTGAGAGGTCACTCCGTCTTTCATTACATTGTCTAGTGTGCAGGGGCAATCTGGCATGCTCTGGGACAAAGGGAATTTGTACCAATTGCCCATCGCTCTAGTGTGTACCCAGCCTTAAGTTAAGAACATTGCAGCACTAAAATAGAGTAACATTTATTATCAGTATTACATTCTGTCATATTGGACCCCTATTTTGTTTGGCTAATGTAGCCTTTATGGTGTATGCTCAGAGATTCTGTATTAAATTGCCATATGTATTTTTACTTATATCATTAAAAATTTGGTTTTATACAGTAGGTATACAGCCGAATGCCCCATTCAAAGTTCTTGTCTATACTATATACAGTGGGGTAAAAAAGTATTTGGACAGCCAACGATTGTGCAAGTCGACCCACTTAAAAAGAGGAGAGAGGTCTGTAATTTCCATCATAGGTACACTTCAACTGTGAGAGACAGAATCTGAACCCCCCCCCCCCCCCCCCCCAGGAAATCACATTGTATGATTTTTAAACAATTTACTTGTATATTCTTGTGGAAAATAAATATTTAGACACCTACCAAGCAGCAAGATTTCTGGCTCTCACAGACCTGTTACTTCTTTTTTAAGAAACTCTTCTATCCTCCACTCGTTACCTGTATTAATGGCATCTGTTTGAACTGGTTATCTGTATAAAAGACACCTGTCCACACCCTCAAACAGTCAGACTGCTACCTCTCCACCATGGCCAAGACCAGAGAGCTGTCTAAGGACACCATGGCCAAAATTGTAGAGCTGCACAAGGCTGGGATGAGCTATTCGACAATAGGCAATCAGCTTGGTCAGAAGAGTTCAACTGTTGGCGCAATTATTAAAAAATGGAAGAAATACAGGATCACTGACAATCTCCACCGACCTGGGGCTCCATGCAAGATCTCACCTCGTGGGGTATCAATGATCTTGAGAACGGGGAGGAATCAGCACAGAACTACATGGGGGGGACCTAGTCAATGACCTCAAGAGAGCTGGTACCACAGTTACAAAGGTTACCATTAGTAACACACTACGTCGCCATGGATTGAAATCCTGCAGCGCCCGAAAGGTCACCCTGCTTAAGCCAGCACATGTCCAGGCCCGTCTAAAGTTTGCCAGTGACCATCTGGATGATCCAGAGGAGGATTGTGAGAATGTAATGTGGTCAGATGAGAGCAAAATCGAACTTTTTGGTATAAACTCCACTCGCCGTGTTTGGAGGGAGAAGAATGATGAATGGCATTCCAAGAACACCATACCCACTGTGAAGCATGGGGGTGGAAACATCATGCTTTGGGGCTGTTTTCCTGCAAAGGGGACAGGAAGACTGATCCGTATTAAGGAGAGAATGAATGGGGCCATGTATCATGAGATTTTGGGCAAAAACCTCCTTCTCTCAGTAAGAGCACTGAAGATGGATCATGGCTGGGTCTTCCAGCATGACAATGACCCCCAACACACCCTGCCCGTGGCTTCGTAAGAAGCATTTCAAGGTCCTGGAGTGGCCTAGCCAGTCTCCAGACCTCAACCCAATAGAAAATCTGTGGAGGGAGTTGAAAGTCTGTGTTGCCCGGCGACAGCCCCAAAACATGACAGATCTAGAGAAGATCTGCATGGAAGAGTGGGCCAAAATACCTGCAACAGTGTGTGCAACTGCAAACCTGGTCAAGAACTACAGGAAACGTTTGACCTCTGTAATTGACAACCGAGGTTATATTACAAAGTATTGAGTTAAACTTTTTGATTGTCCAAATATTTATTTTCCACAAGGATATACAAGTAAATTGTTTAAAAATCATACAATGTAATTTCCTAGTTTTTTTTGTTCAGATTCTGTATTTCACAGTTGAAGTGTACCTATGATGGAAATTACAGACCTCTCTCATCTTTTTAAATGGGTCAACTTGCACAATCGGTGACTGTCCAAATACTTTTTTGCCCCACTGAACAAATGTTTTAAAAAACAGGTCAAGTGATGACATCCATCTTTATCTGAAAGCATGAAATGAGGGACATTGTTTAACTTAGATGCTAAAGCACAAATTAATAGGTACACTAGCACAGCTAGCTTCTGAGTGAGGGGATTTATGTCCTACACCTAGTAAGTCATAGAGTATTATGTAGAGTGAATGCTGTAGAACTGAGTCAGAATAGAGATCCAAAAACTTGAATGGAATTCAGCAACACTCTGATTAACTTGAAAATATAGTCATGCAGCCTCATGAGCTGGATAGGGTATGGTGTTGTTGGTTCTATAGAACTGGCCTTCATCAAGATACAGTCCAGTATTGCGATAATTAGGACTCATTGGTGACATGTGGGCCTTTGCTACTGCCACTGATGTAATAAATCCCGAGTGTGACTCAAAGTGACAGAAGAGCCTCTACCACTTCAGGACCCCGAGATTCCATGTAATCAAAAGGTACTCTTTGCTCTTATAGCATCCTTACTTATTTTATTGAATTTAGGCGCAAAAACGGCATTCGCTGCAGAAGATGTCCTTCCATAAAGAAGTCTATTACTCATGTTTTGAGACAGAAGATGCAGCGCTTCACCAATGTATTAGCTGATGGGCTCCTTGTGGGACCATATATTCAAGCTGTTGTGGCAAAAACTGTATTCCCATGGCTCTTGCAATTTACTGGCCCCATGCCTGATGTACAGGGCTTGATTTGTATTGCACTCTACCAGTGGAAGTCTACAAGTGATGCACCCCAGACTCATGACTTGTCACTGGCAAACCTGATCAAGAATTATTTTGCTAGTTTAGGAACATAATGGTACTGCATTCCAATAATTAATATGGCCCTTCACATGACTGCAAATCACTGTAGAGGCATCATAATGTCACGATCCATAGGGGAAAAAGTGTCTTCCCCTGTCTGGGACACTGCAGTGAACTGGTGATGATCTCCAATGCATGGGTAATAGTAAACATACCACTAATTCAGTGCATAAAGTGTGGTACAGGACAAGGAACATTTCAAAAATAATTGTGCAGTATAGAATTCCTGCAATCCAGTTCATTATATTGGCCTCATATGAAATACCTTCTCAGCACAACTTACATATTTTTGGTCAAACTTTATGCATAATGCTGTTTCATATCATTATACAATTTTTATATTTTACAAAGAGAGATAGACTATCAATTACCACACAGTGTAAAAAGCTGGCACCATTTTAATACCCAGCAAGCACTTCTAGCCTGAAAAGGACTTTTCAGTGACTTACAACAGGGGATTCATAAGGCATCACTGATGTCAACATTGGAAGTAATTAAGGGACCTGCCCTCTTGGCCACACACAACGATGCAGTACATGAAGCGTCTGTGTTTGCAGACATATTAAACATATCCTCATGGTAAATTGTAACTGCATATGAGAACAGTGTCAGGAGAGAAGCTTGGCTGCAATTGAGAAGCTTAATTTGATATGTCTTGATGTCATGTTTGTATTGCGTGTGTAAATTACTTGAATTCCACTACAGGCACCGCCCTACGGAAGATTAAGGGTACAACATTCATCACATTAGTCAAATAATCATCAATACAGAGCAGTATCAGACATTATCTGCATTACATAATAAGCATTACCAAACTGCACTAGACTACTAAATTCAGATATTGCTTATTTTTCAGTCAAAGAGGACCAACAATTTCATTTAGAGCCCTTACCCACTGGCACTGTGTCTGCCTTAAATAATGCAACTTCAATACGCATGTGAAAATGCACTAGTGTCTGATAAGCATTTAATAAACAAATATATAATTCATATGCACTGGACGGGATGCGGTCATGTGAACGCCGCTCGGGATCCCGGCGGTCACCATGCCGACGCTATGATCCCAAGCGATCAAACGCCCGACAGTTGGCATGCCGACTAACAGGGACTATTCGAACTCGTGGGTGTCCACGACAGAGTGGGAAATAGGATTTTGGTTACCTACCGGTAAATCCTTTTCTCGTAGTCCGTAGAGGATGCCGGGGTCCACATTAGTATCATGGGGTATAGATGGGCCCACCAGGAGCCATTGGCACTTTAAGAGTTTGAGAGTGTGGGCTGCTGGCTACTCTCTCTATGCCCCTACTACCAGACTCAGTCTAGAAACTGTGCCCGAGGAGACGGACATCCTCGAGAGAAGGTTTTTACACAGATAGTGGCGAGATTCACACCAGCTCACACATACAAGGCACATCAAGCTAACTAGCTTGAAAAGCAGCAACCGCTGAAACATTACTTACCAAGTAACAATGCAGTACTCAACTAAAACGAAGTTGTACTGAACCAAATAACGATAGCAGGAAAACGAAGCGCTGGGCGGGCACCCGGGATCCTCTACGGACTACAAGAAAAGGATTTACCAGTAAGTAACCAAAATCCTATTTTCTCTTACGTCTTAGAGGATGCTGGGGTCCACATAAGTACCATGGGTATGTACCAAAGCTCCCAGAACGGGAGGGAGAGCGTGGAGGCTCCTGTAGAACTGATTGACCAAACTTCAGATCCTTAGCGGCCAAAGTATCGAACTTGTAGAACCATGTAGCCGCTCGGCAAAGCTGTAAAGCCGAGACGCCCAGGAAGAAACCACCTTACGAGTAGAGGGGGCCTTAACAGACGTAGGACCCGGCAATCCTGCTGTAGAATACGCATGTTGGATAGTGAACCTGATCCAGCAAGAGATTGTCTGCTTAGAAGCAGGACACACAAGTTTCTTGGGATCATAATTGACAAACAGAGAGTCTGATTTTTTTGTGACGAGCAGTACTCTTCACATAGATTTTCAGAGCCCTTACAACATCCAAGGACTTTGATGAAATCGAGGAGTCAGTAGCAACTGGCACCACAGTAGGTTGGTTGATATGAAATGCCGACACAACTTTCGGAAGAAACTGCTGACGAGTCCGCAGCTCAGCCCTTTCTATATGGAAGATCAAGTATGGGCTTCTACAGGACAAAGCCCCCAACTCCGACACACGTCTAGCAGAAGCTAAGGCCAACAAAGTGACAGCCTTCCACGTGAGAAACTTGACCTCAACCTCCTGTAGAGGCTCAAACCAGTCCGACTGGAGGAACTGCAATACCACGTTAAGATCCCAGGGTGCCGTAGGCGGCACAAAAGGAGGTTGGATGTGCAGAACTCCCTTCAAAAAAATCTGAACCTCAGGGAGGGCAGCCAACTGTTTCTGGAAGAAAGTGGATAGGACCGAAATTTGGACCTTTATGGATCCAAACCTCAGGCCCATATCCACACCTGCTTGCAGGAAGAGGAGAAAACGTCCCAGTTGAAACTCCACTGTAGGAAACTCCCACCAAGATACATTTTTTTTCCAAATACGATGGTAATGTTTAGACGTACAGTAACTCCTTTCCTAGCCTGTATCAGGGTAGGAATAAACTTGTTCGGAATGCCCTTCCGAGCTAGTATCTGGCATTCAACCTCCATGCCGTCAAACGCAGCCACGGTAAGTCTTGATAGGCCAACGGCCCCTGCTACAGCAGGTCCTCCCGAAGAGGAAGAGCCTTGGCTGTTCTAGCAGTAGATCCAGAAGATCTGCGTACCAAGACCTTCTTGGCCAGTCTGGAGCAATGAGGATCGCTTGAACCCTTGTTCTCCTTATGAGCTGTAGCACCCTTGGAATGAGTGGAAGTAGAGGAAACACGTACACCAACTGGAACACCCACGGAGTCACTAGGGCATCTACCGCCACGTCTTGCGGGTCCCTCGACCTGGAACAATACCGACGAAGCTTCTTGTTGAGACGAAAGGCCATCATGTCTATTTGAGGTATACCCCAAAGATATGTCACCTCCGTGAACACCTCCGGATGGAGTCCCCACTCTCCTAGATGGAGATCGTTTCTGCTGAGGAAGTCCGCTTCCCAGTTGTCTACTCCCGGAATGAAGATTGCTGACAGCGCCAACGCGTGTTTTTCTGCCCAGAGGATGATTCTTGTTACCTCTGACATTGCAGCTCTGCTCTTCGTGCCGCCCTGACGGTTAATGTAAGCCACTGTCGTTACATTGTCTGACTGCACTTGAATGGCCCGATTTCTCAAAAGATGGGTCGCTTGGAGAAGACCGTTGTAGACGACTCTTAGTTCTAGAATGTTTATCAGCAGGTCGGCTTCCAGACTTCACCACCTTCCTTGGAAGGTCTCCCCTTGAGTGACTGCGCCCCAGCCTCGGAAACTTGCATCCATGGTTAGAAGGATTCAGTCCTGAACCCCGAAGCTGCGGCCCTCCAGAAGGTGAGGTAGTTGCAACTACCAGAGGAGTGAAATCCTGGCCTTTGGCGACAGACGTTGGTGCATATGTAGATGGGATCCCGACCACTTGTCCAGGAGATCCAATTGGAAGGACCGAGCATGAAACCTCCCATACTGTAGAGCCTCGTAAAGAGGCCACCATCTTCCCCAGAAGGCAAATGCACTGATGAACAGACACCTGGGCTGGCTTCAGGACATCCCGGACCATTGTTTGTATCACCAATGCTTTTTCCTCTGGAAGAAAAACCCTCTGCATTCCCGTGTCGAGGATCATTCCCAGAAAGGACAACCGCCTGGTTGGTTCCAAATTAGATTTTGGAAAATTCAGGATCCAACCGTGTTCCCTGAGCAGGTGGGTCATGAGAAGGATGGACTGTAACAGCTTCTCCTTGGACGGTGCCATTATCAGCAGATCGTCCAGATATGGAATTATGTTCACCCCTTGTCTGCGGAGGAGAACCATAATTTCCGCCATCATCTTGGTGAGAACCCTTGGTGCTGTGGAGATGCCAAATGGTAGAGCCTGGAACTGATAGTGACAGTCCAACACTGCGAATCGGAGATAAGCCTGATGCGGCGGCCAAATCGGAATGTGGAGGTACGCATCCTTGATATCTAGGGATACCAGGAATTTCCCCTTTTCCAGACTTGATATCACCGCCCTCAGAGATTCTATTTTGAACTTGAACTCCTTCAGAAAATAAGAATTTACTTACCGATAATTCTATTTCTCGGAGTCCGTAGTGGATGCTGGGGTTCCTGAAAGGACCATGGGGAATAGCGGCTCCGCAGGAGACAGGGCACAAAAGTAAAGCTTTCCGATCAGGTGGTGTGCACTGGCTCCTCCCCCTATGACCCTCCTCCAAGCCAGTTAGGTACTGTGCCCGGACGAGCGTACACAATAAGGGAGGAATTTTGAATCCCGGGTAAGACTCATACCAGCCACACCAATCACACCGTACAACTTGTGATCAAAACCAGTTAACAGTATGATAACAGAGGAGCCTCCGAAAGATGGCTTCTTAACAATAACCCGAATTAGTTAACAATAACTATGTACAATTATTGCAGATAATCCGCACTTGGGATGGGCGCCCAGCATCCACTACGGACTCCGAGAAATAGAATTATCGGTAAGTAAATTCTTATTTTCTCTATCGTCCTAGTGGATGCTGGGGTTCCTGAAAGGACCATGGGGATTATACCAAAGCTCCCAAACGGGCGGGAGAGTGCGGATGACTCTGCAGCACCGAATGAGAGAACTCCAGGTCCTCCTTAGCCAGAGTATCAAATTTGTAAAATTTTACAAACGTGTTCTCCCCTGACCACGTAGCTGCTCGGCAAAGTTGTAATGCCGAGACCCCTCGGGCAGCCGCCCAAGATGAGCCCACCTTCCTTGTGGAGTGGGCCTTTACAGATTTAGGCTGTGGCAGGCCTGCCACAGAATGTGCAAGTTGGATTGTGCTACAGATCCAACGAGCAATCGTCTGCTTAGACGCAGGAGCACCCATCTTGTTGGGTGCATACAATATAAACAACGAGTCAGATTTTCTGACTCCAGCTGTCCTTGCAATATATATTTTTAATGCTCTGACAACGTCCAGTAACTTGGAGTCCTCCAAGTCACTTGTAGCCGCAGGCACTACAATAGGCTGGTTCAGATGAAATGCTGACACCACCTTAGGGAGAAAATGCGGACGAGTCCGCAGTTCTGCTCTGTCCGAATGGAAAATCAGATATGGGCTTTTGTAAGATAAAGCTGCCAGTTCTGACACTCTCCTGGCCGAAGCCAGGGCTAGTAACATGGTCACTTTCCATGTGAGATATTTTAAATCCACCTTTTTTAGTGGTTCAAACCAATGAGATTTTAGAAATTCCAAAACCACATTGAGATCCCACGGTGCCACTGGAGGCACCACAGGAGGCTGTATATGCAGCACTCCCTTAACAAAAGTCTGGACTTCAGGAACTGAAGCCAATTCTTTTTGAAAGAAAATCGACAGGGCCGAAATTTGAACCTTAATAGATCCCAATTTGAGACCCATAGACAATCCTGATTGCAGGAAATGTAGGAATCGACCCAGTTGAAATTCCTCCGTCGGAGCACTCCGATCCTCGCACCACGCAACATATCTTCGCCAAATGCGGTGATAGTGTTGCACGGTTACTTCCTTCCTTGCTTTAATCAAAGTAGGAATGACTTCTTCCGGCATGCCTTTTTCCTTTAGGATCCGGCGTTCAACCGCCATGCCGTCAAACGCAGCCGCGGTAAGTCTTGAAACAGACAGGGACCCTGCTGAAGCAAGTCCCTCCTTAGAGGTAGAGGCCACGGATCTTCCGTGATCATCTCTTGAAGTTCCGGGTACCAAGTCCTTCTTGGCCAATCCGGAACCACTAGTATCGTTCTTACGCCTCTTTGCCGTATAATTCTCAATACTTTTGGTATGAGAGGCAGAGGAGGAAACACATACACCGACTGGTACACCCAAGGCGTTACCAGCGCGTCCACAGCTATTGCCTGCGGATCTCTTGACCTGGCGCAATACCTGTCCAGTTTTTTGTTGAGGCGAGACGCCATCATGTCCACCATTGGTCTTTCCCAACGGGTTACCAGCATGTGGAAGACTTCCGGATGAAGTCCCCACTCTCCCGGGTGAAGGTCGTGTCTGCTGAGGAAGTCTGCTTCCCAGTTGTCCACTCCCGGGATGAACACTGCTGACAGTGCTATCACATGATTCTCTGCCCAGCGAAGAATCCTTGCAGCTTCTGCCATTGCACTCCTGCTTCTTGTGCCGCCCTGTCTGTTCACATGGGCGACTGCCGTGATGTTGTCCGACTGGATCAACACCGGTTTTCCTTGAAGCAGAGGTTCTGCCTGGCTTAGAGCATTGTAGATTGCTCTTAGTTCCAGAATGTTTATGTGAAGAGACGTTTCCAGGCTCGTCCACACTCCCTGGAAGTTTCTTCCTTGTGTGACTGCTCCCCAGCCTCTCAGGCTGGCGTCCGTGGTCACCAGGATCCAATCCTGTATGCCGAATCTGCGGCCCTCCAATAGATGAGCACTCTGCAACCACCACAGAAGAGATACCCTTGTCCTTGGAGACAGGGTTATCCGCTGGTGCATCTGAAGATGCGACCCTGACCATTTGTCTAACAGATCCCTCTGGAAAATTCGTGCATGGAATCTGCCGAATGGAATTGCTTCGTAAGAAGCCACCATTTTTCCCAGGACTCTTGTGCATTGATGTACAGACACCTTTCCTGGTTTTAGGAGGTTCCTGACAAGCTCGGACAACTCCTTGGCTTTTTCCTCCGGGAGAAAAACCTTTTTCTGAACCGTGTCCAGAATCATCCCTAGGAACAGCAGACGAGTTGTCGGCATTAACTGGGATTTTGGAATATTCAGAATCCAGCCGTGCTGTTTTAGCACTTCTTGAGACAGTGCTAATCCCCTCTCTAGCTGTTCTCTGGACCTTGCCCTTATTAGGAGATCGTCCAAGTATGGGATAATTAATACGCCTTTTCTTCGAAGAAGAATCATCATCTCGGCCATTACCTTTGTAAAGACCCGAGGTGCCGTGGACAATCCGAACGGCAGCGTCTGAAACTGATAGTGACAGTTTTGTACAACGAACCTGAGGTACCCCTGGTGTGAGGGGTAAATTGGAACGTGGAGGTACGCATCCTTGATGTCCAAGGACACCATAAAGTCCCCTTCTTCCAGGTTCGCTATCACTGCTCTGAGTGACTCCATTTTGAACTTGAACTTCTTTATGTACAGGTTCAAGGACTTCAGATTTAGAATAGGTCTTACCGAGCCGTCCGGCTTCGGTACCACAAATAGAGTGGAATAATACCCCTTTCCCTGTTGTAGAAGAGGTACCTTGACTATCACCTGCTGAGAGTACAGCTTGTGAATGGCTTCCAAAACCGTCTCCCTTTCGGAGGGGGACGTTGGTAAAGCAGACTTCAGGAAACGGCGAGGCGGATCTGTCTCTAGTTCCAATCTGTACCCCTGAGATATTATCTGCAGGATCCAGGGATCTACCTGCGAGTGAGCCCACTGCGCGCTGAAATGCTTGAGACGACCGCCCACCGCCCCCGAGTCCGCTTGAGAAGCCCCAGCGTCATGCTGAGGCTTTTGTAGAAGCGGGGGAGGGCTTCTGTTCCTGGGAAGGAGCTGCCTGTTGGTGTCTCTTCCCCCTTCCTCTGCCTCGTGGCAGATATGAATATCCCTTTGCTCTCTTGTTTTTAAAGGAACGAAAGGACTGCGGTTGAAAAGTCGGTGTCTTTTTCTGTTGGGGAGTAGCTTGAGGTAAAAAGGTGGATTTCCCGGCTGTAGCCGTGGCCACCAAATCTGATAGACCGACTCCAAATAACTCCTCCCCTTTATACGGCAAAACTTCCATATGCCGTTTTGAGTCCGCATCGCCTGACCACTGTCGCGTCCATAAACTTCTTCTGGCCGAAATGGACATAGCACTTACCCGTGATGCCAGTGTGCAGATATCCCTCTGTGCATCACGCATATAAAGAAATGCATCCTTTATTTGCTCTAAAGACAGTAAAACATTGTCCCTATCCAGGGTATCAATATTTTCAATCAGGGACTCTGACCAAACTACTCCAGCACTGCACATCCAGGCTGACGCTATAGCTGGTCGTAGTATAACACCTGTATGTGTGTATATACTTTTTTGGATATTTTCCATCCTCCTATCTGTTGGATCTTTAAGTGCGGCCGTCTCAGGAGAGGGTAACGCCACTTGTTTAGATAAGCGTGTGAGCGCCTTATCCACCCTAGGAGGTGTTTCCCAGCGCGCCCTAACCTCTGACGGGAAAGGGTATAAAGCTAATAACTTCTTTGAAATTAGCATCTTTTTATCGGGGGCAACCCACGCTTCATCACATACATCATTTAGTTCTTCTGATTCAGGAAAAACTATAGGTAGTTTTTTCACACCCCACATAATACCCTGTTTAGTGGTACCAGTAGTATCAGCTAAATGTAACGCCTCCTTCATTGCCAAAATCATATAACGTGTGGCCCTACTGGAAAATACGGTTGATTCGTCACCGTCGCCACTGGAATCAGTGCCTGTGTCTGGGTCTGTGTCGACCGACTGAGGCAAAGGGCGTTTTACAGCCCCTGACGGTGTTTGAGGCGCCTGGACAGGCACTAACTGATTGTCCGGCCGTCTCATGTCGACAAACGACTGCTTTAGCGTGTTGACACTATCCCGTAATTCCATAAATAAAGGCATCCATTCTGGTGTCGACCCCCTAGGAGGTGACATCCCCATATTTGGCAATTGCTCCGCCTCCACACCAATATCGTCCTCATACATGTCGACACACACGTACCGACACACAGCAGACACACAGGGAATGCTCTTAACGAAGACAGGACCCCACTAGCCCTTTGGGGAGACAGAGGGAGAGTTTGCCAGCACACACCAAAAGCGCTATATATGACAGGGATAGCCTTATAATAAGTGCTCCCTGTATAGCTGCTTTTATAATATAATTTTTGCCACTATTTTGCCCCCCCTCTCTTGTTTTACCCTGTTTCTGTAGTGCAGTGCAGGGGAGAGACCTGGGAGCCGTCCTGACCAGCGGAGCTGTGTAAGGAAAAATGGCGCTGTGTGCTGAGGAGATAGGCCCCGCCCCTTTTCCGGCGGGCTCGTCTCCCGCTCTTTAGTGTATTCTGGCAGGGGTTAAATATCTCCATATAGCCCCGGAGGCTATATGTGAGGTATTTTTTAGCCAAATAGGTTTTCATTTGCCTCCCAGGGCGCTCCCCTCCCAGCGCCCTGCACCCTCAGTGACTGCCGTGTGAAGTGTGCTGAGAGGAAAATGGCGCACAGCTGCAGTGCTGTGCGCTACCTTTAGAAGACTGAGGAGTCTTCTGCCGCCGATTCTGGACCTCTTCATGTTTCAGCATCTGCAAGGGGGCCGGCGGCGAGGCTCCGGTGACCATCCAGGCTGTACCTGTGATCGTCCCTCTGGAGCTGATGTCCAGTAGCCAAGAAGCCAATCCATCCTGCACGCAGGTGAGTTCACTTCTTCTCCCCTAAGTCCCTCGTTGCAGTGATCCTGTTGCCAGCAGGACTCACTGTAAAATAAA